>NW_027223754.1:39195788-39895788 GCF_028538775.1 Myotis yumanensis | reverse complement strand
CCCAGGATTGTGTTAGGGTTAGGGTTAGGGTTAGGGTTAGAGGTAGCTTAGGGTTAGGGTTAGGGTTAGGGTTAGGGTTAGGGTTAGGGTTAGGGTTACGGCTCTGCCCAGGATAGTGTTAGGGTTAGGGTTAGGGTTAGGGGTATGGCTCTACCCAGGATAGTGTTAGGATTAGGGTTAGGGTTAGGGTTAGAGGTAGCTTAGGGTTAGGGTTAGGATTACAGCTCTTCCTAGGATAGTGTTAGGGTTAGGGTTAGGGTTAGGGTTAGGGTTAGGGTTACGGCTCTGCCCAGGATAGTGTTAGGGTTAGGGTTAGGGTTAGGTTTAGGGTTATGGCTCTGCCCAGGATAGTGTTAGGGTTAGTGTTAGCGTTGGATTTAGGGTAAGGGTCATGGCTCTGGCCAGGATAGTGTTAGGGTTAGGGTTAGGGTTAGGGTTAGAGGTAGCTTAGGGTTAGGGTTAGGGTTAGGGTTAGGGTTAGGGTTACGGCTCTGCCCAGGATAGTGTTAGGGTTAGGGTTAGGGTTAGGGTTATGGCTCTACCCAGGATAGTGTTAGGATTAGGGTTAGGTTTAGGGTTAGAGGTAGCTTAGGGTTAGGGTTAGGATTACAGCTCTTCCTAGGATAGTGTTAGGGTTAGGGTTAGGCTTAGGGTTAGGGTTACGGCTCTGCCCAGGATAGTGTTAGGGTTAGGGTTAGGGTTAGGTTTAGGGTTATGGCTCTTCCCAGGATAGTGTTAGGGTTAGTGTTAGCGTTGGATTTAGGGTAAGGGTCATGGCTCTGGCCAGGATAGTGTTAGGGTTAGGGTTAGGGTTAGGGTTAGAGGTAGCTTAGGGTTAGGGTTAGGGTTAGGGTTAGGGTTAAGGCTCTGCCCAGGATAGTTTTAGGGTTAGGGTTAGGGTTAGGGTTAGGGTTAGGGTTAGGGTTACGGCTCTGCCCAGGATAGTGTTAGGGTTAGGGTTAGGGTTATCGCTCTGCCCAGGATAGTGTTAGGGTTACGGTTAGGGTTAGGGTTAGAGGTAGCTTAGGGTTAGGGTTAGGATTACAGCTCTTCCTAGGATAGTGTTATGGTTAGGGTTATGGTTAGGGTTATGGTTAGGGTTAGGGTTAGGGTTAAGGCTCTGCCCAGGATAGTGTTAGGGTTAGGGTTAGGGTTAGGGTTAGGGTTAGGGTTACGGCTCTGCCCAGGATCGTGTTAGGGTTAGGGTTAGGGTTAGGGTTAGAGGTAGCTTAGGGTTAGGGTTAGGATTACAGCTCTTCCTACTATAGTGTTAGGGTTAGGGTTAGGGTTAGGGTTAGGGTTAGGGTTAGGGTTACGGTTCTCCCAGGATAGTGTTAGGGTTAGGGTTAGGGTTAGGGTTAGGGTTAGGGTTACGGTTACGGCTCTGCCCAGGATAGTGTTAGGGTTAGGGTTAGCGTTAGATTTAGGTTTAGGGTTAGGGTTATGGCTCTGCCCAGGATAGTGTTAGGGTTAGGGTTAGGGTTAGAGGTAGCTTAGGGTTAGGGTTAGGATTACAGCTCTTCCTAGGATAGTGTTAGGGTTAGGGTTAGGGTTAGGGTTAGGGTTATGGCTCTGCCCAGGATAGTGTTAGGGTTAGGGTTAGGGTTAGGGTTAGGGTTATGGCTCTTCCCAGGATATTGTTAGGGTTAGGGTTAGCTTTAGATTTAGGGTTAGGGTTAGGGTTATGGCTCTGCCCAGGATAGTGTTAGGGTTAGGGTTAGGGTTAGAGGTAGCTTAGGGTTAGGGTTAGGATTACAGCTCTTCCTAGGATAGTGTTATGGTTAGGGTTAGGGTTAGGGTTAGGGTTAGGGTTAGGGTTAGGGTTACGGCTCTGCCCAGGATTGTTTTAGGGTTAGGGTTAGGGTTAGGTTTAGGGTTATGGCTCTGCCCAGGATAGTGTTAGGGTTAGGGTTAGCGTTAGATTTAGGGTAAGGGTCATGGCTCTGCCCAGGATAGTGTTAGGGTTAGGGTTAGGGTTAGGGTTAGAGGTAGCTTAGGGTTAGGGTTAGGGTTAGGGTTAGGGTTAGGGTTAGGGTTAGGGTTAGGGTTATGGCTCTGCCCAGGATAGTGTTAGTGTTAGGGTTAGGGTTAGGGTTAGGGTTAGATTTAGGGTTAGGGTTAGGGTTAGGGTTAGGGTTAGGGTTAGGGTTATGGCTCTGCCCAGGATAGTGTTAGGGTTAGGGTTGGGGTTAGCGTTAGAGGTAGCTTAGGGTTAGGGTTAGGATTACAGCTCTTCCTAGGATAGTGTTAGGGTTAGGGTTAGGGTTAGGGTTAGGGTTACGGCTCTGCCCAGGATAGTGTTAGGGTTAGGGTTAGGGTTAGGGTTAGGGTTAGGGTTAGGGTTATGGCTCTTCCCAGGATAGTGTTAGGGTTAGGGTTAGCGTTAGATTTAGGGTTATGGCTCTGCCCAGGATTGTGTTAGGGTTAGGGTTCGGGTTAGGGTTAGGGTTACGGCTCTGCCCAGGATTGTGTTAGGGTTAGGGTTAGGGTTACGTTTAGGGTTATGGCTCTGCCCAGGATTGTGTTAGGGTTAGGGTTAGGGTTAGGGTTAGAGGTAGCTTAGGTTTAGGGTTAGGGTTAGGGTTAGGGTTAGGGTTACGGCTCTGCCCAGGATAGTGTTAGGGTTAGGGTTAGGGTTAGGGTTATGGCTCTACCCAGGATAGTGTTAGGATTAGGGTTAGGGTTAGGGTTAGAGGTAGCTTAGGGTTAGGGTTAAGATCACAGCTCTTCCTAGGATAGTGTTGGTTAGGGTTAGGGTTAGGGTTAGGGTTAGGGTTACGGCTCTGCCCAGGATAGTGTTAGGGTTACGGTTAGGGTTAGGTTTAGGGTTATGGCTCTGCCCAGGATAGTGTTAGGGTTAGTGTTAGCGTTGGATTTAGGGTAAGGGTCATGGCTCTGGCCAGGATAGTGTTAGGGTTAGGGTTAGGGTTAGGGTTAGAGGTAGCTTAGGGTTAGGGTTAGGGTTAGGGTTAGGGTTACGGCTCTGCCCAGGATAGTGTTAGGGTTAGGGTTAGGGTTAGGGTTATCGCTCTGCCCAGGATAGTGTTAGGGTTACGGTTAGGGTTAGGGTTAGAGGTAGCTTAGGGTTAGGGTTAGGATTACAGCTCTTCCTAGGATAGTGTTATGGTTAGGGTTATGGTTAGGGTTAGGGTTAGGGTTAGGGTTAGGGTTACGGCTCTGCCCAGGATAGTGTTAGGGTTCGGGTTAGGATTAGGGTTAGGGTTACGGCTCTGCCCAGGATCGTGTTAGGGTTAGGGTTAGGGTTAGGGTTAAAGGTAGCTTAGGGTTAGGGTTAGGATTACAGCTCTTCCCACTATAGTGTTAGGGTTAGGGTTAGGGTTAGGGTTAGGGTTAGGGTTACGGTTCTCCCAGGATAGTGTTAGGGTTAGGGTTAGGGTTAGGGTTAGGGTTAGGGTTAGGGTTAGGGTTACGGCTCTGCCCAGGATAGTGTTAGGGTTAGGGTTAGCGTTAGATTTAGGTTTAGGGTTAGGGTTATGGCTCTGCCCAGGATAGTGTTAGGGTTAGGGTTAGAGGTAGCTTAGGGTTAGGTTTAGGATTACAGATCTTCCTAGGATAGTGTTAGGGTTAGGGTTAGGGTTAGGGTTAGGGTTAGGGTTATGGCTCTGCCCAGGATAGTGTTAGTGTTAGGGTTAGGGTTAGGGTTAGGGTTAGGGTTATGGCTCTGCCCAGGATAGTGTTAGGATTAGGTTTACGGTTAGGGTTAGAGGTAGCTTAGGGTTAGGGTTAGGGTTAGGGTTAGGGTTATGGCTCTTCCCAGGATAGTGTTAAGTTTAGGGTTAGGGTTAGGGTTATGGCTCTGCCCAGGATATTGTTAGGGTTAGGGTTAGAGGTAGCTTAGGGTTAGGGTTAGGATTACAGCTCTTCCTAGGATAGTGTTAGGTTTAGGGTTCGGGTTAGGGTTAGGGTTATGGTTAGGGTTCCGGCTCTACCCAGGATAGTGTTAGGGTTAAGGTTAGGGTTATGGCTCTTCCCAGGATAGTGTTATGGTTTGGGTTAGGGATAGTGTTAGAGCCGTAACCCTAACCCTAACCCTAACCCTAACCCTAACCCTAACCCTAAGCTACCTCTAACCCTAACCCAATCCCTAACCCTAACACTATCCTGGGAAGAGCCATAACCCTAACCCTAACCCTAACCCTTACCCTAACCCTAACACTATCCTAGGTAGAGCCCTAACCCTAGCCCTAACCATAACCCTAAACCTAACACTATCCTGGCCAGAGATGTAACCCTAACCCTAATACTATCCTTGGCAGAGCCCTATCCCTAACCCTAACCCTAACCCTAACCTTAACCCTAACCCTAACCCCAACACTAACCCTAACCCTAACACTATCCTGGGCCGACAGGTAAACCTAACCCTAACTCTAACGCTAACCCTAACCCTATCAATTACCTGGGCAGAGCCCTAACCCTAACCCTACAATATCCTGGGCAGAGCCATAACCATAACCCTAACCCTAACCCTAACACTATCCTGGGAAGAGCCGTAACCCTAACCCTAACCATAACCATAACAATATCCTGGGCACAGCCGTTACTCTAACTCTAACCGTAACCCTAACCCTAACCCGATCACGAACCCTAACACTATCCTGGGCAGAGCCATAACCCTAACCCTAACCCTAACCCTAACACTATCCTGGGCCGAGCCATAACCCTAATCCTAACCCATAATCTAACCCTAACCCTAACCCTAACCCTAACCCTAACCCTAACACTATCCTGGACAGATCCGTAACCCTAACCCTAAACATAACACTAACCCTAACACTATCCTGGGAAGAGCCGTAACCCTAACCCTAATCCTAACCCTAACCCTAACCCTAACACTATTCTGGGCAGAGCCATAACCCTAACCATAACCCAAACCCTAACCCTAACGCTAACACTATCCTGGGCAGAGCCGTAACCCTAACCCTAACCCTAACCCTAACCCTAACACTATCCTGGGCAGAGCCTTAACCCTAACCCTAACCCTAACCCTAACCCTAACCCTAGCCATAACCCTAACCCTAACCCTAACCCTAACCCTAACACTATCCTGGGCAGAGCCGTAACCATACCCCTAACCCTAACCCTAACCCTAACCCTAACCCTAACCCTAACACTACCTGTGCAGAGCCATAACCCTAACCCTAACCCTAACCCTAACACTATCCTGGGCAGAGCCGTAACCCTAACCCTAACCCTAACCCTAACCCTAACACTATCCTGGGCAGAGCCTTAACCCTAACCCTAACCATAACCCTAACCCTAACCCTAAGCTACCTCTAACCCTAACCCTAACCCTAACCCTAACACTATCCTGGGCAGAGCCTTAACCCTAACCCTAACCCTAACCCTAACCCTAAGCTACCTCTAACCCTAACCCAATCCCTAACCCTAACACTATCCTGGGCAGAGCCCTAACCCTAACCCTAACCCTAATCCTAACACTATCCTAAGAAGAGCCGTACCCCTAACCCTAACCCTAACACTATCCTGGGCAGAGACGTAACCGTAACCCTAACCCTAACCCTAACCCTAACACTATCCTGGGTATAGGATAACCCTAACCCTAAATCTAACCCTAACCATAACCCTAACCCTAATACTAACCCTAACACTATCCTCGGCAGAGCCGTAACCCTAACCCTAATCCTAACCCTAACCCTAACCATAACAATATACTGGGCACGGACGTAACCCTAACCCTAACCCGAACCCTAACCCTAACCCTAACCCTAATGCTACCCCTAACCCTAACCCTAACCCTAACACTATCCTGGGAAGAGCCATAACCCTAACCCTAACCCTAACCCTAACCCTAACACTATCCTAGGTAGAGCCCTAACCCTAGCCCTAACCATAACCCTAACCCTAACACTATCCTGGCCAGAGATGTAACCCTAACCCTAATACTATCCTTGGCAGAGCCCTATCCCTAACCCTAACCCTAACCCTAACACTATCCTGGGAAGAGCCATAACCCTAACCCTAACCCTAACCCTAACCCTAACCCCAACCCTAACCCTAACCCTAACACTATCCTGGGCCGACAGGTAAACCTAACCCTAACTCTAACGCTAACCCTAACCCTATCAATTACCTGGGCAGAGCCCTAACCCTAACCCTACAATATCCTGGGCAGAGCCATAACCATAACCCTAACCCTAACCCTAACACTATCCTGGGAAGAGCCGTAACCCTAACCCTAACCATAACCATAACAATATCCTGGGCACAGCCGTTACTCTAACTCTAACCGTAACCCTAACCCTAACCCGATCACGAACCCTAACACTATCCTGGGCAGAGCCATAACCCTAACCCTAACCCTAACCCTAACACTATCCTGGGCCGAGCCATAACCCTAATCCTAACCCATAATCTAACCCTAACCCTAACTCTAACCCTAACCCTAACCCAAACACTGACCCTAACCCTAACACTATCCTGGACAGATCCGTAACCCTAACCCTAAACATAACACTAACCCTAACACTATCCTGGGAAGAGCCGTAACCCTAACCCTAATCCTAACCCTAACCCTAACCCTAACACTATTCTGGGCAGAGCCATAACCCTAACCATAACCCAAACCCTAACCCTAACGCTAACCCTAACACTATTCTGGGCAGAGCCATAACCCTAACCCTAACCTTAACCTTAACCCTAACCTTAACCCTAACACTATCCTGGGCAGAGCCATAACCCTAACCCTAACCCTAACCCTAACCCTAACACTAACAGTATCCTGGGCAGAGCCATAACCCTAACCCTAACCCTAACCCTAACCCTAACACTATCCTGGGCAGAGCCGTAACCATAACCCTAACCCTAACCCTAACCCTAACCCTAACCCTAACCCTAACACTATCCTGTGCAGAGCCATAACCCTAACCCTAACCCTAACCCTAACACTATCCTGGGCAGAGCCGTAACCCTAACCCTAACCCTAACCCTAACCCTAACACTATCCTGGGCAGAGCCTTAACCCTAACCCTAACCCTAACCCTAACCCTAACCCTAGCCATAACCCTAACCCTAACCCTAACCCTAACCCTAACACTATCCTGGGCAGAGCCGTAACCATACCCCTAACCCTAACCCTAACCCTAACCCTAACCCTAACCCTAACCCTAACACTACCTGTGCAGAGCCATAACCCTAACCCTAACCCTAACCCTAACACTATCCTGGGCAGAGCCGTAACCCTAACCCTAACCCTAACCCTAACCCTAACACTATCCTGGGCAGAGCCTTAACCCTAACCCTAACCCTAACCCTAACCCTAACCCTAAGCTACCTCTAACCCTAACCCTAACCCTAACCCTAACACTATCCTGGGCAGAGCCTTAACCCTAACCCTAACCCTAACCCTAACCCTAAGCTACCTCTAACCCTAACCCAATCCCTAACCCTAACACTATCCTGGGCAGAGCCCTAACCCTAACCCTAACCCTAATCCTAACACTATCCTAAGAAGAGCCGTACCCCTAACCCTAACCCTAACACTATCCTGGGCAGAGACGTAACCGTAACCCTAACCCTAACCCTAACCCTAACACTATCCTGGGTATAGGATAACCCTAACCCTAAATCTAACCCTAACCATAACCCTAACCCTAATACTAACCCTAACACTATCCTCGGCAGAGCCGTAACCCTAACCCTAATCCTAACCCTAACCCTAACCATAACAATATACTGGGCACGGACGTAACCCTAACCCTAACCCGAACCCTAACCCTAACCCTAACCCTAACCCTAACCCTAACAATATCCTAGGCAGAGCCGTAACCCTAACCCTAACCCTAACCCTAACCCTAACCCTAATGCTACCCCTAACCCTAACCCTAACCCTAACACTATCCTGGGAAGAGCCATAACCCTAACCCTAACCCTAACCCTAACCCTAACACTATCCTAGGTAGAGCCCTAACCCTAGCCCTAACCATAACCCTAACCCTAACACTATCCTGGCCAGAGATGTAACCCTAACCCTAATACTATCCTTGGCAGAGCCCTATCCCTAACCCTAACCCTAACCCTAACACTATCCTGGGAAGAGCCATAACCCTAACCCTAACCCTAACCCTAACCCTAACCCCAACCCTAACCCTAACCCTAACACTATCCTGGGCCGACAGGTAAACCTAACCCTAACTCTAACGCTAACCCTAACCCTATCAATTACCTGGGCAGAGCCCTAACCCTAACCCTAACGCTAACCCTAACCCTAACCCTAACACTATCCTGGAAAGAGCCCTAACCCTAACCCTAACCATAACCATAACAATATCCTGGGCACAGCCGTTACTCTAACTCTAACCGTAACCCTAACCCTAACCCGATCACGAACCCTAACACTATCCTGGGCAGAGCCATAACCCTAACCCTAACCCTAACCCTAACACTATCCTGGGCCGAGCCATAACCCTAATCCTAACCCATAATCTAACCCTAACCCTAACTCTAACACTAACCCTAACCCAAACACTGACCCTAACCCTAACACTATCCTGGACAGATCCGTAACCCTAACCCTAAACATAACCCTAACCCTATCACTATCCTGGGAAGAGCCGTAACCCTAACCCTAACCCTAACCCTAACCCTAACCCTAACACTATTCTGGGCAGAGCCATAACCCTAACCATAACCCAAACCCTAACCCTAACGCTAACCCTAACACTATTCTGGGCAGAGCCATAACCCTAACCCTAACCTTAACCTTAACCCTAACCTTAACCCTAACACTATCCTGGGCAGAGCCATAACCCTAACCCTAACCCTAACCCTAACACTAACAGTATCCTGGGCAGAGCCATAACCCTAACCCTAACCCTAACCCTAACCCTAACACTATCCTGGGCAGAGCCGTAACCATAACCCTAACCCTAACCCTAACCCTAACACTATCCTGTGCAGAGCCATAACCCTAACCCTAACCCTAACCCTAACACTATCCTGGGCAGAGCCGTAACCCTAACCCTAACCCTAACCCTAACCCTAACACTATCCTGGGCAGAGCCTTAACCCTAACCCTAACCCTAACCCTAACCCTAACCCTAAGCTACCTCTAACCCTAACCCTAACCCTAACCCTAACACTATCCTGGGCAGAGCCTTAACCCTAACCCTAACCCTAACCCTAACCCTAAGCTACCTCTAACCCTAACCCAATCCCTAACCCTAACACTATCCTGGGCAGAGCCCTAACCCTAACCCTAACCCTAAGCTACCTCTAACCCTAACCCAATCCCTAACCCTAACACTATCCTGGGCAGAGCCCTAACCCTAACCCTAACCCTAATCCTAACACTATCCTAAGAAGAGCCGTACCCCTAACCCTAACCCTAACACTATCCTGGGCAGAGACGTAACCGTAACCCTAACCCTAACCCTAACCCTAACACTATCCTGGGTATAGGATAACCCTAACCCTAAATCTAACCCTAACCATAACCCTAACCCTAATACTAACCCTAACACTATCCTCGGCAGAGCCGTAAACCCTAACCCTAATCCTAACCCTAACCCTAACCATAACAATATACTGGGCACGGACGTAACCCTAACCCTAACCCGAACCCTAACCCTAACCCTAACCCTAACCCTAACCCTAACAATATCCTAGGCAGAGCCGTAACCCTAACCCTAACCCTAACCCTTACCCTAACCCTAATGCTACCCCCTAACCCCAACCCTAACCCTAACACTATCCTGGGAAGAGCCATAACCCTAACCCTAACCCTAACCCTAACCCTAACACTATCCTAGGTAGAGCCCTAACCCTAGCCCTAACCATAACCCTAACCCTAACACTATCCTGGCCAGAGATGTAACCCTAACCCTAATACTATCCTTGGCAGAGCCCTATCCCTAACCCTAACCCTAACCCTAACACTATCCTGGGAAGAGCCATAACCCTAACCCTAACCCTAACCTTAACCCTAACCCTAACCCCAACCCTAACCCTAACCCTAACACTATCCTGGGCCGACAGGTAAACCTAACCCTAACTCTAACGCTAACCCTAACCCTATCAATTACCTGGGCAGAGCCCTAACCCTAACCCTAACGCTAACCCTAACCCTAACCCTAACACTATCCTGGGAAGAGCCGTAACCCTAACCCTAACCATAACCATAACAATATCCTGGGCACAGCCGTTACTCTAACTCTAACCGTAACCCTAACCCTAAGCCGATCACGAACCCTAACACTATCCTGGGCAGAGCCATAACCCTAACCCTAACCCTAACCCTAACACTATCCTGGGCCGAGCCATAACCCTAATCCTAACCCATAATCTAACCCTAACCCTAACTCTAACCCTAACCCTAACCCAAACACTGACCCTAACCCTAACACTATCCTGGACAGATCCGTAACCCTAACCCTAAACATAACCCTAACCCTAACACTATCCTGGGAAGAGCCGAAACCCTAACCCTAACCCTAACCCTAACCCTAACCCTAACACTAACAGTATCCTGGGCAGAGCCATAACCCTAACCCTAACCCTAACCTTAACCCTAACACTATCCTGGGCAGAGCGATAACCCTAACCCTAACCCTAACCCTAACCTTAACCCTAACACTATCCTGTGCAGAGCCATAACCCTAACCCTAACCCTAACCCTAACCCTAACCCTACCCTGGCTGAGCCACAACCCTAACCCTAACTGTAACCCTAACCCTAACACTATCCTGGGCAGAGCCATAACCCTAACCCTAACCCTAACCCTAACCCTAACCCTAACGCTATCCTGGGCAGAGCCATAAAGTGCTTACATGTGAAAGATTTTATTTAACTCATAAATTAATGAAAGAACCAGTAAGATGTTCAAACCAGGTCAAATGAGATTTAGACTTAGGGTTATATTCTGTACCAGACTAAATTCTTTTGCATTGCTATGAACAGGACTCATTGATGTTTCTAGAGACAGAAAATATGTGTATGATTGTCCATTTTCTACAAGTTCAATTCTATCTTTACTTCTATCTAAACTAGTCCAATCAAACACAATCAAAGGTGCATGCACCCTTACAGGATCCTATACTCCTAGACATACAACTTTACAGGCCAAGGATGAATGGGAAGGAACCTGTCACTAATCCATAACTGTACCTGAACTCAAACCCCTGTGGGTCTGGTCCAGTCTGTCTTTCCTGTGCTGAGCTGAAGGCATCTTATTAGCTGACCTCCTCCCAAGCTATGTGGGCCGCACTGGATCCTCATCTACATCCTTCGGACCCTTTATTATTTGGTGCCTTTACCATTAGTCCAGCACTTTGCCACTTGGTCTTATTTAATCTACTGTGGCCAAAACTCTGAACATAGTCCCAGCTTCACCACCCACAGCTGTCCCTTAAGGTCTGCATCTACTTTCTCGATTCCAAGTTGGGAAGCCAAAAATCTCCTCCTTTAGTACAGTCCTTCCTCAACCCTCCTTATTTTAGCGATCATTCTATGGAATAGGCAGATTACAGCTCACAATGAGGCAGAAAAATGAGTTAGCAAAATAAACATTTTTAACAATATTTGAAACATTTATTCAATTTGAGTCCTGATTATATGTTATGCTTTATGGTAAGAGCTAAGATAGATTTTTTTTTAAAGGCCAGCTTTCACAATCTAATGGGAATAATAGCCAGGAAAGCAGATAATTACCAAACTAATGATCTGAGGAGTGTCATTACTGTACATGGCCTTCTGATGTCCCCATCTTTTACTTTTTTAATCCTCACTCAAGGATATGTTTTGCTATTGATTTCTGAGAGAGAGAGAGAGAGAGAGAGAGAGATCAATTGGTTGTCTTCCTTACGTGTCCCAACCAAGGATTGAACCCACAACCTAACTATGTGTCCTGACCAGAGATTGAATCCCCAGCTTTTTGGTGTACCGGACGACACTCCAATCAACCCGGCCAGGGTTGATGTCCCCATCTGTTAAAGGCCTCATGCTTTGCCTGGATTCCCCATAGCTCTTGAAGAGCATATCCTTTAAGTTACCCCAAGTACCTCTTGTTGTGCACAGAAGATGACTTATTGGGACAAGCCATTGCCACATAGGCAGGGTTTTCCAAATCTCAGGTTGGATGTTTTTTCCCATAGATGTATTAGTTAATATGCTTTTGGCTCTTCCCTTCTTCAGCCAGTGTAGAAGTGCCAGTGGTCAAAGTGAAGTTCAATCCCTTTGTGACTTCTCACTGGAGCAAGAACCATAAAAAGCATTTCAATGCACCTTCCCACATTCGCAGGAAGAGTATGTCTTCTCCTTTTTTCCAAAGAGCTGAGACAGAAGTAGTGTTCGACCCATGCCCATTCGAAAGGGTGATGAAGTTCAGGTTGTGCAAGGACATTACAGAGGGCATTAAACTGGCAATGTAATCCAGGTTTCCAGGAAGAAATAGGTCATCTCCTTTGAACAAGTACAACAGGAGAAAGCTAATGGTGCAACTGTTTATGTGGGCATTCACCCTAGCAAGGTAGTTATCACGAGACTAGAGGGAGACAAAGACCACAAAAAGTTCCTTGAATATAAAGCCAAATCTCACCAAGTAGGAAAGGAAAAAGGTAAATACAAGGAAGTAACAATTGAGAAGAAGCAGGAATAAAGTAATCTTATATACAACTTTCATTAAAAACTTGAAAAAATAAATATGCTTTTGGAAAAATCTGGGTTTGATTAGTAAAGAGAAAGGGATAAAGAGTCCTGAGTAGATGTCATGGGTTAATTGTGTGCTCCCCACAAAAGGTACATTGAAGTCCTAACCCCCAGCACCTCTAGGATGTGACCTTATTTGAAAACTAGAGGCCTGGTGCACGAAATTCATGCACAGGGGTGGGGGGATGTCCCGCAGCCCAGCCTGCACCCTCTCTAATCTGGGACCCCTCGAGGGCATGTCTGACTGCCTGTTTAGGCCCGATTCCAGTGGGATCGGGCCTAAACGGGCAGTCGGACATCCCTCTCATAATCCGGGAATGCTGCCTCCCAAATGCTCACTGGCCTGCCTGCCTGACTGCCCCTAACTGCTTCTGTCTGACAGCCTGATCACCCCCTAACCACTCCCCTGCAGTCTGATCGATGCCTAACTGCTCCCCTGCTGGCCCAATTGCCCCTAACTGCCCTCCCTTGCCAGCCTGGTCACTCCAACTGCCCTCCCCTGATGACCCAATCACCCCTAACTGCCCTCCTCCGCCAGCCTGATCGCCCACAACTGCCCTCCCCTGCCAGCCATCTTGTGTCCACATGGGGGCGGTCATCTTGTGTGTTGGAGTGATGGTCAATTTGCATATTGCATCTTTATTATATAAGATAACATTGTTACAGATGTAATGAGTTAAGATGAGTGTAGAGTGGCCCCTAATTCAATGGCTGGTGTCTTATAAGAAGAGATGAACAGCATATGAAGATGGAGACAGGCATGTGATGAATAAAGCAGAGATTTGAGTGGAGCAGCTGTAAGCCAGGAATGCCAAGGATGGGCAGAAAACCATGAGAAGCTAGGGAGAGGCAAGGAAGGACCTCCCCTACAGGTTTCAGAGGGAGCAGGGCCCCTGGACCCTTGATTTTAGACATCTAGCCTCCAAAACTATGAGAGAACAAATTTCTATTGTTTTAAGCCACCTGACTTGCATTAATTTGTTATGGCAGCCCCAGGAACCGCACAGCAGGCAACCAATAATGGCCCATATTCAGTAAATAGTGGGTACAGAATTGAAATAAAAATATCCACCTGAGGGAGTTCTGGAGCCTTCACTTCCTCAGCCCTAATAGCCTCTAAACTAGATGATGGACAAATAGCTGTTTTAAGGAGGTGACTCTCTTAATCACCTTTCAAAGTGACTTTGATTATGTTTAGTTTCCGTTCTACTGAAATGTGGACTCAGACCACGAATGCCCTTATTGTACTGAATGCCTTTGACCTGAGGTGGGTCTTGGCTGAAAGTGCATGATTCCAAGAGAGACAGGTGCTGACTCTCCTAGTCAGGGCTGGGCGCTGGGTAGTGGGATGGCAGCTGTACTGAGGGGGACTCACCCACACTACATGCAACTTTTGACAATGGGGTATTCCCAGGGGACAGGAATAATTTTCTTCTTCTTCTTCTTCTTTTTTTTTTTGGTAATTGTTCAAGGGATAGGAAGCAGCAAAATCTGCTATTCTCTGGAAATTGCTCTCTGGGTTGACAACATAGACAATTTCTCAATCTGTTCACTACTTTGTGCCAAGCCTCTGAGGTATTTGATTTTCTTAGCCACCAACTCTTTTCTGAAAATCTGGTGGTGCTCAGTGTGGTTCCCAGACCAGCAGTGCCAGCATCACCTGAGAACATACTTAAAATGCAGATCCTTAATCCCCACACCCCCTCCGCCCCCACAGACCTACTGGGTCAGAAACTCCTTGGTGGGCCCAGCTACCTGCGTTCTAACAAGCCAGCTGAGGTGATTCTGATGCCCACTGATGTTTGAGAAGCAAAGTTTGAATGTATTGCCATCTTGGCCATGCACTGTCTTACAGCACTTATCTGCCTTTCCAGCTGCTGCTCCTCTGTGTCCCATCCTGGCTCATTCCTCCTCATTTCCCTGCTCTCTGTGTGTGTATGTATGCATTCAGCAGACAACCAGAAAAGGTAGCCTATAGTCAGTTTGGTAGATGGATATAGATGGGTCTGCAGCTCTGATGAGGTGTTGGTTAAGCTCCTTCAGTTGTAGGAGCAAAGACCCTTTTAGATTTCTTCAGGTAACCGCAGTTGTAAAAAAAACAATGAGGGTAAGCATCTCTTACTGCAATCGGGAAGAAACAGTATAAACTGTTTCTGTGGCAGAGAAGGTGGTCTGTGTGTGGGGTGGGGGTGGAGAAAGGAGAGGAGAGAAGAGAGGAGATGAGAGGGGTGAGGGGAGGGGAAGGGAGAGAACAAGAGCGAGGAGGAGGAGGAGGAGGAGGAGGAGGAGGAGGAGGAGGAGGAGAGGGGAGGAGGAGGAGAGCAGAGAAAAGTGAAAGAAAGAATGAGAATGAGAGAAGAGAGGTAACGAGAGTAAGAAGGAAAGGAAGTCATCTCAACATCTAGGCTCCATGGAGTCTTGGAACATCCTTCACAACAAGCAGTAACCCCAGCCACTCCAGCAGCCCAACCTTGCTGTCCTTCGCTACGGACTCTAGGAACTCCTCTCACCTGTGACAGAGCTTTGCTGCATCTCTGCTTCTTCTGTCACTATTTCTGCTTCTCCTCAATGCCACTGCTTACCCCTGGGTCTGATTGCCTTGAGGGATATGCATATTGGCTTCCCTTGTCGTTTTATTTCAGTAATGACTGTCAGTATCAAGTTCCTCTTTGTCTCACGTTGAAAAGAGCCCACAGAGGTCCGATTGTGTCTCCATTGGACTGTGTCAGTACGGAGCTCCCCCTATGGGTGGAGCCTTGCCATGGCCAGTCCCTGGTTGGTCAGCTCTGTGGTAAACACCTGCAGAATTAGGACTCTTGGATTCCTGAGCCAAAAACCCAACTCAAGCTACAATGGATGGCTCTGTTTGCTCTAGGGCAGTGGTTCTCAACCTTCCTAATGCCGTGACCCTTTAATACAGTTCCTCATGTTGTGGTGACCCCCAATTTCATTGTTACAAATTGAACATAATTAAAGCATAGTGATTAATCATAAAAATAATATGTAATTATATATGTGTTTCCAATGGTCTTAGGTGACCCCTGTGAAAGGATTGTTCGACCCCCAAAGGGATCTCGACCCACAGGTTGAGAACCGCTGCTCTAGGGGGTCAAAACAACATCATTAGGATTCTCTCTCCCTTTCTCTTTCTACATCTCTCATCTCTGCTTTTCTCTGTTACCTGTATCCTCAGGCTATCTCTCTCCCCAAAGCTGCCTATCAGGTTTATAGTGTGCTTAATGTTTTTGACATAAGATGAGACCCTTTTGTCACCAGTCATATTCATCCCCCCAAAATGGACTCTTATTGTCGGATTGGCTCACAGGCCTTGCCTAGATCCATCAAGTGGCAGAGAAGGTGGTCATATGACTGACAGCTCCACCAACTCCCAGAAGGGCATTTCCCCCCGGGAAAATTGCTGGGCAGACCAAACACCCACATGTCCACCACACCTGCCATATGTTACCACGATCCTCACAACCCTGAGAGCTGTTGCAGGAGAGGACACTAAGGCTCAGAGAGTTTAAATCACTTGGAAAAGCCCCACAATCTGCAATAGCCAAGCCAGGATTAGCAACCTGATCTGTCTGTGTTAGAGCCGGAGCTCTTTCCACTCTGCCACGCGCGCGGCGCCACAACGCCTCCATTTGATTATACTGCTGCATCTTCCAACCCGCCACAGTGCAAAGGAAGCTCATCGTTTTTCCTAAAATCATGTCTAAGGTCCGAAGTCTCTACAAGTTATTGCCATTTCTTGGGTTTCCCTGGTGGGAAAGCTTGCATCCTCTTCCATTGACTCAGCATTTTCTTTCATCCTCATGGTCAATCCTTTGTCAGTCTCTTCCCTCTTCTTCCTGTTCCTTTTGTACCTACTATCTGCTCACCTGTTGAACACCTGACATCTGGACTACTACACTATCTGTTCCCACCTTAGTTCACCCTGTACACATCCACACATTAAACTCCCTAAAGTACAGGATTCCTTTTTTAAAATATTAAAATTGCCAGCACCGGTTTGGCTCAGTGGATAGAGCGTCAGCCTGCGGACTGAAGGGTCCCAGGTTCGATTCTGGTCAAGGGCGTGTACCTTGGTTGCGGGCACATCCCCAGTGGGACATGTGCAGGAGGCAGCTGATCGATGTTTCTCTCTCATCGATGTTTCTAGCTCTCTATCCCTCTCCCTTCCTCTCTGTAAAAAAATCAATAAAATATATTAAAAAATATTAAAATTATGGGGTAACATTGGTTAATAACATTATATAAATTTCAGGTGTACAACTTAAAATACAACATCTGTATATTCCATTGTGTGCTCACCACCCAAAGTCCAGTTGCCTTTTGTCACCATATATTTGACCCCCTTCCCCTCTTCATCCTCCCCTCCCCTTTCCCCCTCTGATAGCCATTCTGTTGTCTCTATCTATGAGTTTGTTTGTTACATTTTTTTAATACAGGATTTCTTTTTTTTTTTTAAGTCATGATCCTTTCTACTTAAATATGTGTATCAATTTGTATTACCACAATAATGCAGCATAGCAAAGCACTCAAAAATTCAGGGGCTTAACACATGGCTATTTATTATTGGCCAATGTGTGTGGGCCTGCTTGGGTTCAGCTGATCTGGGCTGGCTAGGGCAGTTTTGTTTCTCACTGCAGGTCTTCAGGGCAGCTCTGCTCCACAGGTCTCTCCTCCTCCTCACTGAGGTGGGCTTTGCTCGTCTCATGGTGATGACAGAAACACATGAGGCCTCTTAAGGCCTAGAGCTGGAACTGACACATAGTCATTGGCCAAGCTCCAAATCTAGGGACAAGGAAATGTATTCTATAACACTTAGCCTATGGAAGGGTGAGACTAAAGAGAAAGGGCAACAACTGGAGTCATCAACATAATCTACCACAAATCATCAAGTCTAGTCTTCACTGCCTGGATTTCAAAGTCTTCCATGATCTGGTCTCACTCCATTCATCCAACCCAAGCCCCTACTTTGGGCTATTCATCTGGGATATAGTTCATGAACCTTGGGAACCTTATAGAAACTGGACAAGACTGGGTAATTTTAGACAGTTCACTACAGTCTAACTGCAGACCACACTCAGCCTGTCTCCTGCTTTCCCACCACACACAAAAAAAGAGAAAAAATGTTTATGGCCCCACTTGTTATTGGTAGTTTTTACAAAATAAACTAATGTTAAACAAAATTTCCTCCAGGAAATACACTAACCCAGAGACCTCCTTATGATTTTTTAAAACAGTTTCTTGGGGGAAGGGGGTGGATCTCAAGGAATTATTTTCTCAGTAAACAATGGCAACAGTTTATTTTTGTTGGATAGACTTGAATCCTCTCCCACTTTCTTTTTGTGGATTGAGAGGTTGACTACAGAAATAAGAAGAGATCGTTCTTTTATTCTTTCTGTGTGTGTGGCTGGAAAATAAAAGCTCTGCATTTTTTTCTGTATTCAGTGCACTTCAAAGTTATAAAAATTTAGATAAAGTACATCAGGTTGTTCTAGATTTCAGTCTATTTATAACTTCCTCATATTTCACATTTGTTTGACCTCAGGTTAAAGGAATGCTTTTGAAAAATATAATGATTTGATCCTAGCAGTGGATGTAGCAAAAATACTTGGGTCAATAAGTTAAATTAAAAGGCTTCAAAAAAGAAGAAGAAAAAGAAGCAGCAAAAACTAGATTTTGCAAACTTTCAGCTTAGGACTGCATGACAATGGGAGAATTTTCCAGCTGTATTTTTATATAAAGTTTGTGTGAAAAAGACATTTCAAAGTTTACCAGAGTGAAAATGTCTGAATTAGAAGTAACTAATTTCCTAATACTCTGAACTCATTTTCACAGCTTATATCGGAAACCTCCTTGGATTTGTCTTTACTATTTTTACATATGTATTTTGTTTCTTTTCCTGTCCACCAAAGTCTGAATATATCCATGTGTATTGTAGTTTTATAATACAGCATTATGTAAAATAAATGTTTCAATGATTTACTTGAAAAGAAAAAGAAAGTGGCAAAACTGTATGTATATGTGATATTATTTTTATTGAAGTATATATATATTAGAGGCCCGGTGCATGAAATTTGTGCACTGGGGGGTGGGGGGGGGGGCTCCCTCAGCCCAGCCTGATCCCTCTCACAGACTGGGAGCCCTCAGGGGATGTCCTACTGACAGCTTAGGCCCTCTCCCTGTGGGGAGCGGGCCTAAGTCGCAATCTGGCCTCCCTCTGTGGGAGGTGACCAGCTGATCAGGGGAAGGCACCAGCCCCATCACCCCGCTGCTGCTGCCACTGCTGCAGCCGCCAAGGTGTTTTCATCAACACAGACTCCAGTCTCTTCACCACAAAAAAATGACAACTTTCTTTAGGCATTTTCAAGATGTGTCTTTCATAGGATATGACATTTCTTTCTTTCTTTCTTTTTTATCCTCACCTGAGGATATGTTTCCATTGAATTTTAGAGAGCTTGGAAGAGAGAGGGAAAGACAGAGAGAAACATCAATGAGAGGTACACTTCGATTGGTTGCCTCCTGCATGAGCCCTGACCTGGGCCCCAGCCAAGGAGGAGCCTGCAATCTAGGTACATGCCCTTGATCAGAATTGAACCCAGACCCTGCAGTCCACAGGCTGAGGCTCTATCCACTGAGCCAAACCGGCTAGGGCAGGATATGACATTTCTTAGTTCTCCAGCAGCGGACCTTAGTTTTTTCCTCCAGGAGTGTGGTGGAAAAACCCTAAATCACCTTCTTGGATTCTTATTACCCAAGTTACCAAGAACACTGCGAGTGGCGGCATATAGGGAGCTTAGCCAATGAGCGGTCAGAAAAGGTGTTTCCTCTGCAGCTCATGCGCAGAGGCCCCCCTGCGTTGTGTCCGCTGGGGTGGGGGTGTGCTCCAAGCCCTGTGGTGGCCTCCGGGAGCACACCCCCAGCCCTGCATTGTGTCCACTGGGCTCGGGGCGTGCTGCCTGCCCAGACGCCCTCCCTCCCTCCTCAGCCTGGGCGTGGGATGCTATGGACACCACCATCTTTGTGATGGAGTGATGGTTAATTTGCATATTACCCTTTTATTGGATTAGATGACTGTGTGATATATATAGAGAGAGAGAAAAAAATACATACACATGCCAGAAAAATAGATACCTATACACCAGAAAAAAAAGCATAAGAAGATATCTATAAGGAAGATATCAGAATATTAACAATTACCTTTGAGTGTTAACTCTCCCCCATGCTTCTGTTGATTTTTCATATATTTCAATTTGTCTGTAATGAACACATATTGTTGCCTATATAATACTAAATGGGATTTTAAAAAAGAGGTAGAAAGATTTAACAGTTTGGCCTTTGTATATGAGGAATTCTAAAACTCCTCTAATTTTCAGGAAACTAACAACAAGACCTTCAGTAGGAGCCTTTTTAAACACTCAAAATTACATGGCTATTTGCATTGATTCATTAGGCAGAAAATTTGAAAGAAGAGAATTCGAGTTGGGAAGGGATGAGTTTGGACTCCAGAGATTGCCTTCATCCCCTGGCTGGTCCCAAGGGATCCCTCCAGTAGCACCCAGTGCAGAGGGGCCCAGAGTTCCCTCTGAGTCTGGGCTTGTGTATCAGAATTTCATCTGCAACTTACAGAGGGAAGTGGTCATAAGACCCAGGGTCAGGCAGATCTTGCTAAGGAAGATACTAGCTTACGCTTAGAAATTTTTTCTTGTGCAGTGATACTGAAAAAAAAAATCATATTCATTACAATATTATGGGTAAGATTCAACACTAACAATATGCATAGTTTTGGAATTTGGCAGATAGCATTTTGATTCTTATAAATAAAAAGGAATGATAGGTCTAATGTAAATTAATCTTTGTGTTTCCAAATGTAGTCTACTAAAATTTAGATATCTGAGAACATTTTACCAGAGAAATTATGATAGTTTATGAACAAGGCAATCCCACAACTGGTTTAAGAATTTACTGTGTATTAGCTACTATACCTGTGGCTGGGAATACAAAGATGAATGAAAAAATGGAGTTTGCATTCAGGGAGTTAGGCTTATCACAGCAACAAGTTTAAGATTTGCTCTGCCCTTTTATTTCAATAATTCTTAGAGCAACAAATAAAAAGGAGGAAAAGTAACTAGAGAATCTCAGCCACATAAACCATTATGAGGTTCTTTTGTAGATGGACCATTTTGGCATCCTGGATCAAGGCTGTTACGCCACTATGGGCAGGGGTGCAAAGGTTTAACAAACAAGGATTAAGTAACAGCTCAGAGCAATCAGATCACATAGTCCCAAAGGCCTAGTTTATCAGGATGGATCCACGTTTGGCTCCTGTTGCTAAAAGAAAAAATAAAAAGCGATGCACATGTTACGTACAAGCAAACCTGAGGGCATGCCATCTATTATCAGTAATAAACAGATTTGATTCTTTTGTAAATGAGATTGTCAGGGCCCAGGGGATTTGTCAGTGCCTGGATAATCCTCAAATCATGTCTGTCCTACCGTGGTAATAGGAAATTGTCAGCAATAAGGCTGGTTAACAATTTTCTTGTCTGGTGCATTAGAGATTATTCCACAAAACCCAGAGGGTCTTAACCAACCAGCCTCATTATATGGTTCAACATCACATATCTTATCAAGTCTCATGTCCATAGAGGCTGTGAAGACTGTCAACTGTGCAAGTCACTGGGACTTTAGGAGATTTTAATCCAACATGGGATATGGCACAGGTACAGAACTCAGCAGCCACAAAGATGCCAAAATGCATATGGTATCCCACTCCCCACACATAAAGATGGTGCAGGGGTGTCCTGGGTCAGACTGAGTTCAGGACCCACAGCTTTATGAAGGTGAAATGTGGTTTCTCTTTTCTTCGTCTTACTGTTCAAATGATTTTTCTTTCTTTTTTTTTTTTTTTGTTCTTTCTGTTTATTTTCTTGTTCCTATAATTTAAATTTAGTTTTGAATAAGTAATACATATACGTAGTTCAAAAAATTTACAATTGCAAAAGGGATACAGTAAACATTTTTCCCATCCCTTTCTCCACTTGCTGGGTTCCTACCTCCCCAACAGGGAACCCCTGTCATCAGTGGTATTATTTTGTCCTTTCAGAGTTTTTAAATAATTGAGTACTGGGATATATAAAACACATATTTTTATTTTACTCTTTTTTTACACAAAATATAGAATATAATACAACTTTTCGTGCCTTGCTTTTTCCCTGCCAAAGTGTCTTCTATTATACATAACAGATAGCTTCTACAGGGTGTCCCCCAAAAACGTATACACACTTTGACAGCTGACAGCTCAGTTTTGAAAATGAAATATATTTTAATAAACTGCCTTTATAATTATTTTTTTTAAACTGCCTTTATAATTATTCAAAGTGTATGTATATATTCTGGGGAGGCACCTATATATTTGTCCATGAAAATTGTCTTTATTCTTCTGACAGTGGTATACTTTTCTGTTGTTTCGTGTTTTATACTTTGAAAATTGCTCCTTGTCAATGGACATTTAGATTTTTTTCCCAATATTTTGCAATAACAAACACTGATGCAGTGCATAACCTTGCACATTAGTTCTTTCACGTGTCATTACTATTGGCTTTTCATAGGCTACCTGGTAGTGGCCAGGACAGGGTCTCTCGCCTGCCTCTGTAAGTTAATAACCAAAATTCCTAACAGGTTATTCCAGTAGGCAAACATCCTCTTTCATTTTCCCAATATGTGAGTAGCCAAGGGATCATCTCTGAAGCCCAGCTATACCTCCTGTGCCTCCTCCACACTCACCCTTATCCTTATATGTCAACTTACTTTCCTACTATCACAACTAACATCCTGGGGCTGCTTGCCTTTTTTTAAAAAAAAATATCATCATTTAAAACTGCAGTTGGATTGCTATAATGTATTCCTTCTGAGATGCCTCAAATGTTTATTAGCATCTGCTCTGTCTCCAGCATCGTTTTAGGCATTGATAATATAGTAGCAAACAAAGTACGTTTAGTTCCCACCCTCATGGGGCTTACATTCTAATGGAAAGTAACATATCGTAAATGAATAAAATGACCGTAATGGCAAGCAATAAACAAATCAATGCTTAATATAATGTCAGGTCTGGTCAGTGCTCTGTGCCTCTATTTAATTGGTTCAGAGGTGAAGAGTCCTTTTCAAATGAAATAAAGAGAAAGGAGTCCCATTCTCTCTCGAAAAATTACAGAAGCTGCTCTCTTTAGAACGTTCATATTGAAGGAGGCTCTGACCAGAGCAAAAGCTTGTCCGTTCTCTCTGACACTGACAGAGACGTCTATGGTCATTTGAACCAGGCTGTGTCACTTTGGACTGACCAATGGCTTTAAAAGAACTCTTAAGAAGTGGTTTGTACATGGAGGTGCTCTTGGGAAAGTTTCTTATCACCACTACAATAAATTACTACAACCTTCGTGGCTTAAAACGACACAGCTTTATTATCTTACAGTTATGGAGGCCAGAAATTTGAAATCACTTTCATGAGGATAAAATCAAGGTGTCTGCCGGGCTGCATTCGTTCTGGAGGTTGGAGGGGAAAAGCTGTTTCTTCTCCTTTTCCAGCTTCTAGAGGCTGCCCGTATTCCTCGGCTCTTAGCCTCTCCTCACTCTCGCCTCCATTCCATCACTCTCGCCTCCATTCGAATTCTTCTGACTCTCACCCTCCTGTTTCCCTCACCTAAGAACCCCGTGTCTGCATTGGGCCCACCCCAATAACCCAGGATAATCTCCAATCTCAAGATTTAATCAGACCTGCAAGTACCATATTCACAAATTCCAGGATTAGCATGTGGGCATCTTGGGGGACTGTTACATAAGTGGTTAAGAAGAAGCAGCCAGGGAGCAAGGTAATTATTAACACACAAGTGGATTAAAATAACAGGGGAAATTATGTAAAGAATAATCTTGGCAGAGAACC
The DNA here is from genome assembly GCF_028538775.1 of Myotis yumanensis. Classification (NCBI taxonomy): domain Eukaryota; kingdom Metazoa; phylum Chordata; class Mammalia; order Chiroptera; family Vespertilionidae; genus Myotis; species Myotis yumanensis. The sequence continues at coordinate 39,872,156 of NW_027223754.1, read as the reverse complement.
CTTCAAGATTCAACACTTTTGAATTTAACAAATATGTTTTGAGCATCTTTGCTGTGCTAGGTGCTCTTACAGGTGTTTGGGATACATCAGTGAGCAAAACAGGCAAAAATCCCTACTCTCATGGGGCTTATATTCAACAAAGACAGCACAAATAACAGCATTATCTGGTAATTTAGAAGGGGGTACCTGATATGGAAAAAAGGAAGAGTGGGCCTGGCTGCGGTGGCTCAGTGGTTGAGCGTCTACCTATGAAACAGGAGGTCACTGATCGATTCCCAGTCAGGGCACATTCCCCGGGTTACAGGCTTGGTCCCCAGTCGGGGGTGTGCAGGAGGCAACCAATCAATGATTCTCTTTCATCATTGATGTTTCTATCTCTCCCTCTCCCTTCCTCTCTCTGAAATCAACAAAAGTATATTTTTTTTAAAAAGAGAAGCATGTGCATTCTGTATTCTGATCATTAAAAACAACATCCACTTTTATAAAAAAATAGGAAGAGTGGAACAGGGGAAGGGTCAGAAGAGCAGCGAGGGGGTGTGAGGGAACCCTCCACCTGCTGACACTAGGGGGAGCTGCAGTGCAGTTTTTGCAGTAAAGGTTAAAGAAAAAGTCTATCTAATAAAAGAGTGATATGCAAATTAACTATCACTCCATCACAAAGATGTCAACACAAGATGGCGGCACCCAGTCCCCTCAGCCCCACCAGAGTCCCCCAGTCCTGGGGGCATGGCCGCTGAGAACAGGCAGCATGTGCTGCCTGGCGGAATGCTTGCTTCATTGCTGTGGCGATGAGGCAAGCGTCCCACCCCGGCTGCGAAGGGCCTCTGGGCAGTGCGCATGGCAGGAACAGCCGGGGCAGGATGCTTGCGTTGTTGCCTCGGCGATAAGGCAAGCATCCCGCCCAGCTGCGGAAGCCTCTGGGCCACAGAGAGCCTCTGGGCAGTGGGTGCAGAGCAGCCAGGCCCTGCAGAGAGCAGAGAACCATGGGGAGTGGGCCTAAGCCGTCAGGGCTCCCAGATTGGAGAGTGTGCAGATCGGGCTGAGGGACCCCCCCCATGCATGAATTTCGTGCACCAGGCCTCTAGTCCTATATAATAAAAGCCTAATATGCAAATTGTTTGACCGGGAGTTCGACCACTCGCTATGACGTGTGCTGACTACCAGGGGGTGGCACAGAACATGGGGAGCATCAGCAATGCAGCGCTGGCAGCGGGCAGCAGTAGAGGCACTGCCAGCCCCAATGGGCCCCAATGAGAGTGGGACTGCAGAGGAATGGTGGAGCAGGTGAGTGGGTGGCGCCAGGCCACGGCAGAGTGCCAGGTGGGGCTGCAGGGCTGCGAGGCTGGGGAGGTGAGCTGGGGCTGCAAGCCTGAGGGTGCGAGCTGGGACCCGATCCCCGCAGGCCACCCTGAAGGACCCCATCTGTGCACAAATTCATGCACCAGGCCTCTAGTCTTAGTTATAAAATCAGTATTTGGAAGCCTGAGGAAATTTTCACGTCAGCTGGTCTAACTTCTTCAGAGAAATGCTAAGGCTAAGGTCCATAACGTGGCTGCTAGTTATTCTGCATTTGGCCTAAATTTGAGAGACAGTCTCCTCCTCTCTCCCCAAGAAGGCCAGACATAGTCCTCACGTTATCAAAGCCAGCTCCTGCCAGGAGGTGAGGCTGGGAGGGTTTTGTATGGGAGCAGCAGGAGGGATGGATGATTTCAGAGTGTAGTTCTATCTGTGCCACTGTTGAAAAATCATTCCATAGAACTTCTAATATGCCTCTTTCTAAGTGGAACATTCTGAAGTCTTAAATCAGTGACTCTGGCCCGTCAGCCTTTGAGACTCAACTTTTGGTGAAAATAACCTACATCAGCCAGACACCAAAAGGAAGGAAAAAATAGATTATGATAAAGAGCCTTTGGTGTTCATAACAAAAGAATAATGCAGCTTTATTTTCCTAATCTTTACTGCTTTAAATGGTTATTTAAGTTATTTAAGCTTTAAATTATCTAAGTTATTTAAGCTTTAAAAGGTTATAGTAAACCGTGCGTGATTAGATATTTTTATCCAATATTTCCTTGGGTGTGGCTAGTTCCCAAAAGTGTAGCTGAGCCAATACAGAAATGCAATACTGTATTTCCAAGATTAACAGTGAGAGTGATAACAACATAACACGTTTCTATTCAGACCTGTATTTTTTAGGGTAACCATGGTTGAGACCTTGAGCACTCTGGTGGTTTTCGGTCTGGGCCCAGGTCATCCCTTCAGCTGCTGTGTTCTGTCTGCTTGCCCCTAACCCATTCAGACTCACTCTCCACCGCCTGGTGTCCATCCCCTTCTCTGCCCCTGGTTCCTCTGCTCCTCTCCCACAGGCGGAATGGGAGGCAGCATCCTTTCTGCTTCCATATCCCCTTCCCCCATGTCACCAGTAGATCTCAGAACCCACCCATTTTTCCTATTAACCTATCTGCCTCTTTCACTAAACTGATGGCTTCTGTTTAAAATCCTTTTTCTTATGTGATAAAACATATATGACATCAAATTTACTATTTTAACCATGTGAAGTGTATAGTTCAATTGCATGAAGTGTATTCACACTGTTGTGCAACCATCACAGCATCCATCTCCAGAACTTCTGGAACTGAAACTCTGCACCCATTAAACAATAACTCCCTATTTCAGGCCCTGGCTACCCCCCTCAGGCCCTGCCTACCCCCATTCTCCTCCTGTCTCTATGAATTTGACTACTCCAGGAAACTCAAATAAGTGGAATCATATCATATTTGTGTGTGTGTGTGTGTGTGTGTGTGTGTGTGTGTGTGTGGCTTATTTAACTTAGCATAATGTCTTCAAGGTTGTTCATCCATGTTGTAGCATGTGTCAGACTTTCATTTAGATCGCTTTTTGAGGTCAGGAATCATGTCAATACGTGTGTAAGTCTGTTTGAATTCTTTTAAAAAAAACGAGTAGATATGAATGTGAAGTAACAAGATCTGCAAAACAATCTCAAAAGAAAGCTAACGCTGACTGCCCCTTGCCAGTAGGGTGAGCCCACAGATCAAGAGGCAGCCATGTGCAACGGGCTGCAGTGCCTGGTTCCCCATGACAAGCTGCTTCCCCTCCACCTTTCTGATTGTATGCAAATGTCTCCTGTGAACAACTCCAATCTGGGCCCACACAGGCAAGGAAATTCTGGAAGAAGGGTTCTCCAATGTGAAAGCCACCACAATGCTATTAGAGCAGTGGTTCTCAACCTTGGCTGCACATTAGAATCACCTGGGAATCTTTTTAAAATCCTGATTTCTGGGCCTCATCCTCCAGAAATTCTGTTTCTTTGTTACTAATGTTGTGGCCCCACCCCAGAACAAAGAAACAGAATTTCCGGAGGATGAGGCCCAGAAATCAGGATTTTAAAAAGATTCCCAGGTGATTCTAATGTGCAGCCAAGGTTGAGAACCACTGTATTAGAGTGTATTCCAGACAGGGGAGAGCTTCTATGTTGATCAGACCTAGACAAGAATGAAACTGTGTTTGCAGCTTTACATATCTGGTGACTAGAAGAATTTTCCACAGGTGGTCTCAGGCTCCGTGCATTTCAAACTTTGCGTCTCTTCTACTACCCACATACTCTGGCGCTAGGGGCTCTAAGGGCACATTGTTACTGGACCATGACTTCTGACCTTGAATACCTTTCCGCAGGTGAGTCAGCACCGTGGGTAGCAGTACTCCTGGAAGCCATTTCTCAACCAGGACTGCTAATACTAACTAAACATGGAAGTGACTGCAAATCACATAGGCATATTCTACTACACCAAACCAACTCTACCCCAGTTTAATGCCTTCTTACTGGACTCCCAAAATACTGCAGCCACCCCAGTGCCATCCAACACAAAAGAAATCTGAGAGGGTAGTCAGAATAGGCAGAAGTATCTTAACCACTCGTAGTTAAAATGTCTTACTTTGTACAGTTTACAAAAACAAACGACCCTGTGAACACATTGGTGGGCACTTGGAAGGGGCCGTGCAAGTCAGGGGCCCGAGGCTCAACCGCCATTGGCTCTGGGAAAATTTGCCTCTGGCTCTTTCTATACAGAGCATTAGTTGAATCGATTTTTGTTTTCAACTTTTTTTTATTAAGAATATTTTCCAACATTCACAAAGTTGGGGAACTGCCCCTCATAATAAACCCCACTCCACCTCATGCCCTCATCACCCAGCTTCACCAACGATCAGTGTTGGTTGATTTTTCCTGTGCCCACCATCATCACCCCAAACCCATTATGCAATAGAGGTGTGATATTTCTGGCTCCTATTCTTCTCTCTCAGCTCTCTGCCAGGTCCTTACCCCACCAGATTGCTGAACTCAACAGAGTAATGGGACTCATCGAATTATTCACCCTGATACATTTCATATGTTTTCTTTTAATGCCCTTGGGGCAAACATACTTTATTTTCCTTTCAGTTTTGGGGACTGTGAGTAAAGACAGATTTGACTAGCCTCAAAGGAGAAACTCTGCATCCTTTTCTCTATTAGATCTGGAAATACATCCTCCAGAATTCCACACTCATGTAGATAAAGTGTTATGAAGCATTATTTAAAATATACCAACATTAGAGAACAGTTCTTAAAACCTACCAGTTGGTAATTTCATGAAGAAACTCAATAAAACCACAACATCGCTGGTGAGAATGGGCATAGCTATACTTTTTTCAAGCATAATCTGAAAGAAATTGAATCAGCAAATTAGCCTTAAGGTTCAGGACATTCTTTTTATTTTTTATTGATTTCAGAGAGAGAGGAAGGGAGGGGGGGAGAGAGAAACATCGATTTGTTGTTCCACTTATTTGTGCACTGACTGGTTGATTCTTGTATGTGTTCTGACAGGGGATCAAACCCAAAACCTTGGCATATCAGGACGATGATCTAACCAACTGAGCTATCCAGCCAGGGCTGGGCCAGGGCATTCTTAATAAGGATAACTAATATGGCAGTTGTCAGAATTATAATGAGGCTAGTGGAACATTTTCATTTTACATTTATTAAATACCTATCACGGAGCCAGGAGCATATAGCAATAACAAGATATGAAAGGCCCCTGTTCTCAAAGAGCTATCCGTCTATTCCTATGGATGGAGCAGTAGCAGCCTTTTTAAGTGGGACTGCCCACACAGCCCTAGCCCTGCCTCCTAAATGATAATAATGCACCCAAAAAGCACACCTGATTACAGTTCCCTCCCATGTTGAAAACTACCATTTCTCCTACTGTGGGGAAAGCAACAATAAGAAAGTAAATTCACGCCCGGCCAGCATGGCTCAATGGTTGAGCGTCGACCCAGGAACCAAAAGGTCATGGGTTCAATTCCCGATCAGGGCACATGCCCAGGCTGTGGGCTCAATCCCCAGTGTGCAGGAGGCAGCCGATTAATGATGTCCCTCTTTCAATCAATGTTTCTATCTCTCTATCCCTCTCCCTTCCTCTCGCTCTAAAAATCAATTAAAAAAAAAAAAAGAAAAGCAAAGTAATAAAAATCAATAAAAACATATTTTTTAAAAAGAAAGTGAATTCACAAATACTCAAATAAACATTGTGGTGAGGTCTGTGATGGAAATGATCAGGTTACTGTGAAAATGAAATAAATTTATTTCTTTAGTTTGGGTCATCTGCACAGGTCCCTTTGCATAGGTGGCAGGTCGGGCAAGTGTCCTGGAAGATGATAATTTGTAGCCATGAGCGTTCTGGAGATAGGGATCCACATGTTCCAAGGCCCTGAAGTGGGAGGGGGTTTAGTGAACTTAATGAAGATGGGGAGAGCGAGACAAGACTGGAAAGACAGGCAGGTGTCAGATCAGGGTTGCAGTGAAGAATTTAGGTTTTTACTCTAAATGCTTCCCATTGGAAGCCACTAAAAGTTTTAAGAAGGGAATTGCTGTGATGACAATAATGAGAGGTAATTAACACTATTGATCACTTGTTCTGGGCCAAGCAAGGTTTTAAGCTTATTAATTAACTCAATATACGTATACTTATAACAACCCTAAGAGGTGAGTACTATTTATAGTCCCATCTTTTAGACGAGGAAACTAAAGCTCTGAGAGCTTAAGTAACTTTCCCAGTCACACAACTAGTAAACTCTGTTTTAATACCTTAGCAGTTTCCCAACTATGAAGCCGGAGGAGTTGTATTTGCTGAAAGACTGGCCAGAGTTGCAGGGAAAGGTTATGTTTCTGGCTCAGACAGCCGCCTATTATAGGCATACTAGAGGCCTGGAGCACGAAATTCATGCATGGGGGAGGAGGGCCCTCAGCCCAGCCTGCACCCTCTCCAATCCGGGACCCCTCAGGGGATGTTTGACTGCCAGCAGTTGGACATCCCTCTCACAATCTGGGACCGTTGGCTCCTAACTGCTCACCTGCCTGCAGGGCCTGATTGCCCCTAACTGCCCTCTCCTGCCAGCCTGGTCACCCCTAACAGCTGCTGCCTCTGCCCCCACAACTATGGCTTTGTGCGGAAGGACATCTGGATGGATGTCCAGAAGGTGTCTGGTCTAATTAGCATATTACCCTTTTATTAGTATAGACTAGAGGCCCGGTGCACAAAAATTTGTGCACTCGGGGGGGGGGGTCCCCTCAGCCCGGCCTGTGCCCTCTTGCAGTCTGGGACCCCTCAGGAGATAACGACCTGCTACTTAGGCCTGCTCCCGGGTGGCAGAGGGCAGGCCCAATCCCTAGGTGCAGCCCCTGGTCGGGCTCAGAGCAGGGCTGATTGGGGAGTTGGGGCGCCGTCTCCTGTCATGCACAGAGCAAGGCGGATCCGGAGGTTGCGATGCCACCCTCAGTCACGCTCAGGGCAGGGCCGATTGGGGGGTTGGGGCGCCACCTCCTGTCACACTCAAGGCAGGGTCGATGGGGAGGTTGCGGCGCTGCCCCCGTCACTCACAGAGCAGGGCCCATCAGGGGGGTTGGGGCTCCGTACCCTGTCACACACAGAGCAGGGTCGATCAGGGGGTTGGGGCACCGCCCCCTGTCACACACAGAGCAGGGCTGATCAGGGGGTTGGGGCACCTTCCTCTGTCACGAACAGAGCAGGGCGGATAGGGAGGTTGTGGCCCCTCCCCCTGTCACACACATTGCCTCAGGGCAATCAGGGGGTTTGGTTGCTGCCCCCTGTCATGCTGATCCTGGTGCCGGGAGGCCTCGAGGCTCCGCTGATCCCGGTGCTGGAAGGCATATTACCCTTTTACTATATAGGATAGAGGCCTGGTGCACAGGTGGGGGCCGGCTGGTTTGCCCTGAAGGGTGTCCTGGATCAGGGTGGGGGTCCCGCTTGGGTGCCTGGACAGCCTGGGTGAGGGGCTGATGGCTGTTTGCAGCTGGTCTCACCCCCTTCAGGGTGGGGGTCCCCACTGGGGTGCCTGGCCAGTCTGGGTGAGGGGCTGAGGGCTGTTTTCAGGCTGGCAGGTGACTGAAGCTCCCAACCGCTCCTTTTTTTCTTTTATTCTGTGCCAGCTTTAGCTCTGAGGCTTGGCTCCAGCTCTTAGGCCTCGGCTGCTGAAAGCAGGTATCTGGTTTGTTTGGGTTCTATAATCGAAACACTGTTTCAACTCCAGCTCTGAGACCCCGGCTGGCTGAAAGCAGGTTTCTGGGGTTTTGTTTAGCTTCTATATTTGTAACAATGTTTCAAACTGCAAGCTCAGAGGCCGGCATCGGGGAACGTTAGCTTCCTCCGTCACTGAAGCAAGGAAGCCTCATGTTCGCTTTAGTGCCTGGCTGCCGGCCGCCATCTTGGCTGGCAGTTAATTTGCATATCGCCCTGATTAGCCGATGGGAAGGGTATCGGAGGTACGGGTAATTACCACGTTTCTCTTTTATTAGATAGGATACTTCCCATAATGGATGGTTAGCCAAGGCATGTACATGGTGACACTCACAAACTTTTTAAGGCAGTATTTTTAACAACGAAAACAACACCTTCCTAGAATACGTGTCCTGTTCTGGCTAGAAAATGCAAGGTGTGTCAATAGCCGCCTTGAAAACCCCACAAGCACGGGGAGAGTTGGATTCAGTCAGCAAAAAACCTGCTCAAGAAGGAGCCACCCGCAGCTCTGCAGGGAAGGTCTGATCAGGGCAGCTGCGGAGAGCAGGTGACCAACAGGGAGGGCGTGGCTTGCAGGGCTGGGCGGGGTCCCCTTGCGGAAAAGCCGGAGGAGGTCGGGAGCAGCGGGGAGCAGCCGGAGCCAGGCGAGGGAAGTGGTGCTGAGGGGCGTGGCCACGCCGGGGATGGTAAGGGGCGTGGCCTCGGGGCGGGGCGCGGCGCGTGCGCGGGGAAGATGGCGCTACGTCTGCTGCGGAGGGCGGCGCGCGGAGCGGCGGCGGCGCTGCCGAGGCTGTGAGTGCAGGTTCCCTTTACCCGCCGTTCTGCCGGGCTCAGCCCGCGGCCCGCCGGGCTTTCCCGAGTCCTGGTGGGCGCCCCGGCGGGGCTGGAGCGCTGGGCGCCGCCGTGTGCCGGCCGACCTCTGTCTGCCAAGGTCGCCCCTGCTCGCCCTCCTGTGGGACGTGGGTGCAGACCCGGGACGTGGGTGCAGACGTTCGGTCTGTCGGCCCCGGAGAACTAACCAGCCTCCCCACTAATGCGGGCGGCGAACGCGCGGAGGTTCCGTAAAGGGTCCCGGCGTCACCCCAGCTGCTCACCTGGGGAACCGGAGCACCTTCCCTGGTGTGCGCCGCAGGCGGTTCCCAAACTGCTCGGTCTAAGGACCCCTCTACACGTGAAAAATGACTGAGGACCCTTAAGAGCTTTTGCTCGTATCTTGATTTTTACTGTATGAGGAGTTAAAAGTATTTATTTAAAAGTAACAAACCCATTACATTTTAGCACAAATGACATCTTTAATGTATACATAACTATACACACACACGTATATTTAAAGTAAGAAGAGTGGCATGGTTTTATATTTTTGAAAACCTCTTTGGTTTAATAAAGGACAATTCTCGTATCAGCTGTTCTGGGGGAAATTTGCAAGGAAATTCCGATCTCACATAGATGCAGATACTTGTTGGAAAAGGGAAGCCTGCCTAGACCCTTTCAGAGGGTAGGGTCTCGGGGACCCCTCAGGTGTCCTCGGACCACACTTTGGGAACCGTTGCTCCACGTGCCTGAATACACCTTATCTCATTTGCTTCCTTGGCCACCATGTGAAGCCCAGTGACTTTTTTATAAAGATGGGGAAACTGAGGCTCGGAGTTTGGTGCTTACATTTGCTTGCTCCCTGCTTCCTGACTCAGCAGGGTCCCATGCCAAGACCGACCAGGTGAATGCATCCCCCCTTCCCATTTCCTACACTCAGGCCTGGGACATGGCCCCGGGCTCAGGGGATCGGCCCAGGAACCAGAGGAGTCAATGAGGTGTATATGCAGACCCTTCCAGAAAGTCTCTTTTCTGGCCTATGAAGGGGCCTGTTCAATAGTGGGTCCAGTGACCGCACGCAGCCACCTACTTCTAAGGTGCTGGGTGCTCAGGGAACAGTGCTCTTCACCTCCATTAGCACCGGCTCCTTCGCAACACACCTGCACACCCCACCGCGGCCCTGGCTGCAGGCCTCCACGCAGGCTGCTTTCCAGAGGCACCCTGAGCTAAACCCTCCCGTCCTGGTGTCTTCAGAACACACGGGGATGGGAGAAGTGAAGGCGCCAAACGTCAACTTAGGAAAGCCTGCTTAGAGAAGTCTTCATTTCTACCCAAGTTCGGTCGCATGAGCCAGTGCTCATGGAGGTGAAGAGCACTGTATGCTTCTGCTGGCTTTTTCCTCTCGTTCTTAGAGCATCAGCCCCATTGCTGACGGGCAGGGACCATTCCTGACTCCTCGTCCCAACCCTCCAACATTGTCCCTGTGGCAGTGCTGTCTGATGCTTCCCTGCCCAGCCTGTCTCCAGCCCTGCTGCTCTCTGTGGCCACTGCTCAATTTATGTACTCTGCCCTCAAGTTGGGGGAGCATAGCTTTTCACTCCTAGCTGTGCTATTATTAGGGCACTTTTTCCATCAATCCCCCTTAGCTGATAGAAGGGGGTTAATGATATGTGTGTGTGAATAGCAGCCCATGCAGATTCACGCATCTACAAATATTTCTATATGTAACCACCTGTATCTACATTAGGCTAAGCATGAATTCATATATAGGGTGTCCCCCCAAATATATATATATATATATATATATATATATATATATATATCTACACACACACTTTGAATAATTATAAAGTCAGTGTTTATTAAAATGCATTTCATTTTCAAAATTGAGCTATCAGTTGTTAAAGTGTGTAGACATTTTTTTGGACACCCTATAGCCTCCAGTTCTAATCCATTACTACATGGCTCATTCTAGCCTTCTCCCTTGCTTATTTGTAAAAATTTCACTCCAAACAGTGAGAAACCTGGATCCCACCATAGCCATCTAGTTACTTAATTGTTTAATTTCAGCATATAGTGGGGCCTTGACTTACGAGTTTAATTCGTTCCAAGACTGAGCTCGTTAAGGAGCTCATTAACTCAAATTACTCTATCAACTCAATGCAAAAAATCGGCTGAGAGACAGCTGGTATCTCAAAAAACTCGTTAGTCGGGACACTTGTAAGTCAAGGCCCCACTGTACTCATATAGCCGTATCTGAATTGTTAGACCATACTTCATGGGGGGTGGGGGGGACTTTATCAACTAGACGACAGTGCTTACGTGCAGTCCCTTTCCCTTTAGTCTTACTGGCTCTACTCATTTCCGAAGTCAGTTAGCTTAGCACCTTTTCTCCCATTCCCTTCAATGAGGTTGTTCCATATATTTGTACTGCAGTTAGATTCCCTTGTCACGGTCTGCATTCTTTCCTGGATCCCCTTACCTCCCAAATGATTTTTTTAATTGCATGCATGAAGGCTCACTCTTTTTGCTATAAAGTTCTTTGGGTTATGGCAAATGCCTAATTTCATGTATCTACCATAACAGTATCATACAGAATAGTTTTACTTCCCTAAAAATAAGTGCTTCCCTTATTCATCCATCCTCCCTCTCAAACTCCTGGCAAGCACTGATCATTTTACTGTTTCTATACAGGGGTTGGCAAAAGTAGGTACAGTTGTGAGTATACAAAACACAGTTTATTCTTGTATTATTTATTGTTTATTGTATTACTTACTTGTATTACGACTGTACACCTACTTTTGCCCACCCTGTAGTTTTGCCTTTTTAGATTGCATTCCTTGACTTAGCTATATGTATTAAGGACTCTCCATGTCTTTTTTGTGGCATGATAACTCATTTTCTTTTATTGCTGAACTGGAGGACCGGTGCAGGAATTCGTGTATGGGTGGGGGCCCTCAGCCTGGCTGGCAGGGGGGAGGGACCTCGGGAGGTTGGCCAGTCAAGGGAGGTTGGCTGGGGGAGCGCACTGACCACCAGGGGGCAGCTCCTGCATTGAGCGTCTGCCCCCTGGTGGTCAGTGTGTCGTCATAGTGAACAGTTGACTGGTTGTTTGGTCAGCCGGTCGCTTAGGCTTTTATATATATAGATAATATTCCATTGTATAGATGTACCTATTGAAGGACATTTTGGTTACCTCTAGTTTTTATTGATTATGAATAAAGCTGCTATAAACATTTGTGTGCAGGTTTTGGATATAAGTTTCAAATCAATTGCCTAAATACCTAGAAGTATGATTGTATGATGAGACTATATGTAGCTTTGTAGGAAAGTAGCAAGCTGTCTTCCAAAGTGGCTATTCCATTTTGCATTCCAACTATGATGGTCATGTTTCTGTTACTCCGTATCCTTGTCAGCAATTAGTGTTGTCAGTTAAAAAAATTTTTTAGCCATTCTAATAGATATGTTACTGTTTTAATATGTTATTTTGTTTTAACTTGAAATTGCCTGATGTTGAGCATCATCTGTGTATCTTTGGTGAGGTATCTATTCAGCTCTTCCTATTTCTTAATTGGGTTCTTTTCTTATTGTTGAGTTTTAAGCATTGTTTTCATGTTGTAGATATAAGTCCTTTATCAGATATATATTTTGCAAATATTTCCTTCCAGTCTGTAGTTTATCTTTTCATTCTCTTAATGGTGCTTTTCTCATTTCCAATCCAAGGTTACATAGATTTTTTCCTACATCCCCTTTTAGAAGTCTTACAGTATTGTGTTTTATACTTAGGTCTATGGTCCATTTAGAGTTAATTTTTATAATAGGTTTAAGGTTCGTCTAATTCACTTTTTTGCATATTGATCCAATTGTTCCAACCCATTTGTTGAAAACAACTATCCTTTCTCCACTAAATTGCCTTTGCCCCTTTGTCAAAGATCAATTGACTATATTTGTGTGGGTCTATTTCTGGCCTCTCTATTCGGTTATATTGACCTATATGCCTATTGCCAATATCATGCTGTTTTTATGACTATAGCTTTATATTAAGTCTTGACGTTTGGTGGTGTCAGACTGCCAACTTAAGTCCTCTTTTGTATTGCGTTGGCTATTCTGAATCCTTTGCCTTTCTACATAAACTTTATAATCAGTTTGTTGACATCCACAAAATAGCCTGCTGAGATGTGTTTGGGATTGCATTGAATCCATAGATTAAGTTGGGAATAATTGCCAACCTAACAGACTGAGTCTTCCAATCCTTGAACATGGACTGTCTCTCCATTTATTGAAATACTAGAGGCCCGGTGCACAAAAATTTGTGCACTCGGGGGGCGGGGGGAGGGGGAGTCCCTCAGCCCAACCTGTGCCCTCTCGCAGTCTGTGACCCCTCAGGAGATAATGACCTGCTGGCTTAGGCCTGCTCCTGGGTGGCAGAGGGCAGGCCCAATCCCTAGGTGCAGCCCCTGGTCGGGCTCAGAGCAGGGCTGATTGGGGAGTTGGGGCGCCGCCCCCTGTCATGCACAGAGCAGGGCGGATCAGGAGGTTGCAATGCCACCCCCTGTTACGCACAGAGCGGGGCCGATCGGGGGGTTGGGGTGCTGCCCCCTGTCACGCACAGAGCAGGGCCCATCAGGGGGTTGGAGAGCTCCCCCTGTCACGCACAGAGTAGGGCCGATAGGGGAGTTAGGGCACCGCCCCCTGTCACACACAGCAGGGCGGATCAGGGGGTTGGGGCGCCGCCCTCTATCACCCACAGAGCAGGGCCGATCAGAGGGTTGGGGCACCGCCACTGTCACACTCAGGGCAGGGCCGATGGGAGGTTATGGCTCTACCCCGTCACACACAGAGCAGGGCCCATGGGGGGTGGTGGGTTGGGGCGCCGCACCCTGTCACACACACAGCAGGGCACATCAGGGGGTTGGGGCGCCTTCCCCTGTCACGAACAGAGCAGGGCGGATAGGGAGGTTGTGGCCCCGCCCCCTGTCACACAAAGAGCTGCAGGGCGATCAGGGGGTTTGGGCACTGCCCCCTGTCACGCTGATCTGGTGCCAAGAGGCCTCGCGGCTCCGCTGATCCCGGTGCTGGGAGGCATATTACCCTTTTACTATATAGAATAGAGGCCTGGTGCACGGGTGGGGGCCGGCTGGTTTGCCCTGAAGGGTGTCCTGGATCAGGGTGGGGGTCCCCACTGGGGTGCCTGGCCAGCCTGGATGAGGGAATGATGGCTGTTTGCAGCTGGTCACACACCCTTCAGGGTGGGGGGTCCCCACTGGGGTGCCTGGCCAGTCTGGGTGAGAGGCTGAGGGCTGCTTTCAGGCTGGTGGTTGTTGACTGAAGCTCCCAACCGCTCCTTTTTTTTCTCTTTTTAAAATTTTATTCTGGGCCAGCTTTAGCTCTGGCTCTAGCTCTGAGGCTTCCTGTCTGGTTTGTTTGCTGTTCTATAATCGAAACAATGTATAACTTCAGCTCTGACATCCCGGCAGGCTGAAAGCTGGTTTCTGGGGTTTTGTTTAGCTTCTTATTTGCAACATAGTACATAGTTGCTTAGAGTTGCAACTCAGAGGCCGGCAAGTCAGGCGGGGAACGTTGGAATCTGCAGTCACTGGAGCAAGCAAGCCTCATGTTCGCTTCCAGCTGCCTGGCTGCCGGCCACCATCTTGGCTGACAGTTAATTTACATAAGGATATGCTGATTAGCCAATGGGAAGGGTAGCGGTCGTACGCTAATTACCATGTTTCTCTTTTATTAGTGTAGATTAATTTCTTTCATCAGAGTTGAATAGCTCTCTGCACATATATTTTGTATATGTTTTGTTAGATTTATGCCTAAGTATTTCATATTTGAGGGTGCTATAGTAAATTATATTGTATGTTAAGTTTCAAATTTCAATTGTTCATTGCTGGTATATAGGAAAGCAATAGACTTTTTAAATATTAATTTTGTGTCCTGCAAGTTTTCCATAATCACTTATTAATTTCATGAATTATTTTTTGTTAATTCTACATAGATAGTCATGTCATTTGCAAACAAAGACAGGTGTTTTTTTTCTTCCCAATGTGTATACCTTGTATTTCTTTTCTTATTGCACTGGACTAGTAGCCCGGTGCACGGATTCATGCACATTGAAAGGAAATTAATTAGAAGGTGGCTGGCGGGGATTGGGTGAGACAGGCTGGACACACCCTGGAGCCAGCCTCCCGTGGTCCTTCCCCTGCTGGTTGCACCTGGGATGACAGCACCTCGGCTCGAAGGGCATCTGCAGAGTGAGGGAGCGGGGGTGTCCCTCTGATAGCTGGGGTCCCTTGGCCTGGCCTGCGGGGATTGGGTCGAAACTGGCTCTCTGACATCCCCCAAGGGGTTCCAGAGTGCAAGAGGGCACTCTGCAAAGTTGCTGTCGTACAGGGTGTGGAAGGCAAACACAAGTGTGCGGTAAACCAGATTCGGGGCCCGACAGTGTCCCAGCAACAACATAACCCATGGCCGAAGGTGGAATCACACGGCCCTGCAGGCTGACGTTCTCTCCACCGAGCCAAGCCAGCTGGGGCTATAACTGTTTTTATACATTGTTGGATTTTATTTGCTAATATTCTTGTTGAGAGTTTTATATCTATGTTCATGACAGATATTGGTCTGTAGTTTTCCTTTTTTGTAATGTGTTTATTTGGTATTGGTTTCTCATACATGTATAGAGGGTGGGGCAAAAGTAGGTTTACAGTTGAGTATGCAAAACACAGTTTATTCTTGTATTGTTATTAATTACTAGAGGCCCGGTGCACAAAAATTTGTGCACTCGGGAGGGGAGGGGGGTCCCCCAGCCCGGCCTGTGCCCTCTCGCAGTCTGTGACCCCTCGGGAGATAACGACCTGCTGGCTTAGGCCTGCTCCCGGGTGGCAGAGGGCAGGCCCAATCCCTAGGTGCAGCCCCTGATCGGGCTCAGAGCAGGGCAGATTGGGGAGTTGGGGCGCCACCCCGTCATGCACAGAGCAGGGCGATCGGAAGGTTGCGATGCCACCCTCAGTCACGCTCAGGGTAGGGCCGATTGGGGAGTTGGGGCACCACACCCTGTCACACTCAAGGCTGGGTCGATGGGGAGGTTGTGGCGCCACCCCCTGTCATGCACAGAGCAGGGCCGATCAGGGGGTTGGGGTGCTGCCCCGTCACTCACAGAGCAGGGCCAATAAGGGGGTTGGGGCGCTGCCCCCTGTCACTCACAGAGCAGGGCCCATCAGGGGGGTTGGGGCTCCGTACCCTGTCACACACAGAGCAGGGTCGATCAGGGGGTTGAGGAGCTCCCCCCTGTCACTCACAGAGTAGGGCCAATAGGGGAGTTGGGGCACCGCCCCCTGTCACACACAGAGCAGGGCGGATCAGGGGATTGGGGCGCTGCACCCTGTCACACTCAGGGCAGGGCCAATGGGGAGGTTATGGCTCTACCCTGTCACACACAGAGCAAGGCCCGTGGAGGGGGGTTGGGGCGCCACCCTCTATCACCCACAGAGCAGGGCTGATCAGGAGGTTGGGGCGCCGCCACTGTCACACTCAGGGCAGGGCCGATGGAGAGGTTATGGCTCTACCCTGTCACACACAGAGCAGGGCCCGTTGGGGCGGGGGGGGGGGGGGTGTTGGGGCGCCACACCCTGTCACACACAGAGCCACAGGGCATTCGGGGTTGGGGAGCTCCCCCCTGTCACACACAGAGCCACAGAGCGATCAGGGGATTGGGGAGCTCCCCCCTATCAGGCACAGAGCAGGGCTGATCAGGGGGTTGGGGCGCCTTCCCCTGTCACGAACAGAGCAAGGCAGATAGGGAGGTTGTGGTCCCGCCCCCTGTCACTCACAGAGCCGCAGGGCGATCAGGGGGTTTGGGCACTGCCCCCTGTCACGCTGATCCCAGTGCCAGGAGGCATATTACCCTTTTACTATATAGAATAGAGGCCTGGTGCACGGGTGGGGGCCGGCTGGTTTGCCCTGAAGGGTGTCCTGGATCAGGGTGGGGGTCCCCACTGGGGTGCCTGGCCAGTCTGGGTGAGGGGCTGAGGGCCATTTTCCGGCTGGCGGGTGACTAAAGCTCCCAACAGCTCCTTTTTTTCTTTTTTTTTTTTTTTTTATTCTGGGCCAGCTTTAGCTCTGAGGCCTCGGCTGCTGAAAGCTGGTTTCTGGCCTTTGTTTTTCCTTCTGTATTTGATACAATGTTGCGGTCTGGCTGGCTGAACCTGGCTGACTGACAGCTGGTTTCTGGGGTTTTGTTTAGCTTCTTATTTGCAACATAGTACATAGTTGCTTAGAGTTGCAGCTGAGAGGCCGGCAAGTGAGGCGGGGAACGTTGGAGTCCGCCGTCACTGGAGCAAGCAAGCCTCCCTGTTTGCTTCAGTGCATGGCTGCCGGCCGCCATCTTGGCTGACAGTTAATTTGCATAAGGATATGCTGATTAGCCAATGGGAAGGGTAGCGGTCATACGCTAATTACCATGGTTCTCTTTTATTAGTGTAGATTGTATCATTTTCCATACAAACAATGTAAACCTACTTTTGCCCCACCCTATACATATGTCTCATGTCCTTTTTGTTTCTTTATTCCCTCTTTGCTGCTTTCTTTTGTTTTAAGTTAATATTTTCTAATGTAATATTTTCAATTTTTTAAAGATATTTTAACTTTTTAAAGTTTGGTGGGGTTTTATTTTTAGTGGTTACCATATACATTTTTGGGGGGCTTACCATATACATTTTTAAAAATTGTGGTAAAATAGACATAGCCTTGCCATTTTAACCATTTTCAGTGTACCACTTAATGGCATTATTAAATTCATACTCTTGTGTAACCATCACCACTCTCTATTTCCAATTTTTTTTGTGTCACTCCTAACAGAAATTCTATACCCATGAAGCAATAACTCCTCCTTCTTCAGTACCTGGTAATCTCTAATCTATTCCCATCTCTCTGACTTTGTCTTTTCTAGATATTTCATATAAGTGGAATTATATAATATTTGTCCTTTCGTTTCTGGCTTAGTTTACTTAGCATAATGTTTTCAAGATTCATCCATGTTGTAGCATGTATCAGAACTTAAGCACTTTTTATGACTGGATAATATTTCATTGCTTGTACATTACCATATGTATCTTAGTTTATTGGAACCTACTTTTGATTTATACTTACTTTTAGAAGATAGAGAAATGTTACTTCTATATAGTTTTATTCCCCTTTCTTTTTTTGTGGCATTATTGCTATACACATTATATTTATAATGTTTGTAAACTCGGTAATATATTGTTGTAGTTATTACTTATATAATTTTATCTTTTTTAAAGAAACATAGGAAAAGAGATGGAAGTACACATACACACATACTATATATAAACATATATATATATATACTTTATAGTATATTTGTTATAATAATCTTCTATTTCTGATTCTCTTCATTTGTTCTTGTGGATTTGAGTTGCCATCTGGTGCCATTTCTGTAGCCCAGTACATCTTTGCTCCCACCCACCTCTTTTGTGTAATTATTGGCAAATGTATTACATTTCTGTATGTTAAAGGCCTAACAATACAGTTTATACAGTATTCTTTTATACCTTTGTTTTTTAAATTAGGTAAGAGAAGAAAGCAAAAATATGCATTTATACTGTGTCTTATAATTACATATTGCCTGTTCCCTTGCTGTGTGTGTGTGTGTGTGTGTGTGTGTGTGTGTGTGTGAATTTGAATTTGAATTATGGGATCACTTATTTTCAGCTTGGAGAACTTCCCTTAGTATTTCTTTTAAAGTGAATCTGCTAGCAGCAGCCCTATAATTGTGCATGTCATTTTAGATTTACTATGGATATCTCATTCTCCAGATTTTCTTACTAAGCTTTTTGGTTAGTCTGTTTTTGCACCAATTGTTAACCACCATCTCAGGTAGCTGTGATGTCAGATAATTGCTTCTGATTGTTTTCAACAAACACCCTCAGAGAAAATGCTGTTTTCACTTTTTGAGCTCCAAGTCAGGTCAATTTTGGGGTCTTCCAGGGAACCACCAGACAGCTCAAATAGTGACAGTTCTCGGGGAATGGGGCTTCGAAAGAGCGCTAATCCTGCCCTGCCTTCTCCAGTGGCTGCCAGGCTGCAGGTTTTCAGGTGATTGTGGCTGTTGATTTTCAAGGCTACCATCAAATTGGGGAGAGGAGTCATAGGGTACGTTAAAAAAACTCAAATAGTTTGCTGTTCATCCATGTTCAGTAAATGCTTCCAGATTGCTGTAAGACTGGTTAATTTCTAGAGTTCTGAAAAGAGTTGATTCTGACAATGCTGGTAAATATTTTATTATTTTTATGGAGGGTAGGATTTTTGAAGGTCCTTTCTCTGCAATTCTGCTGAAGTCATCTCAGCTTAGAGTTTTGATCAAGAATGGGTTTGAAGGTGAAGGGATTAAGCAACACACACACACACACACACACACACACACACAACAGTGTGGTGATAGCCAGAGGAAAAGGGGGTGGGGAGTAGGTGGAGTTGGGCAAAGGTGGGAGGGGGCAGGGAACGGGGCAGGAAAGAGACTTTGCTTTGGGCGCATGTTGCAGTGTGCAGATGATGTTTTATTGAGTTATACACTTGAACATTGTATGGTTTTGCAAACCAATGTCACCCCAGTAAATTCAATTTAAAAACAAAGAATGGGTTTGAGTTTATAAAATGATTTTTTGGTATTGTGATTTTTTAATATATATATATATTTTTTTTTAATGTTCTTTTTTTTTTTTAATTAAATCTTTATTGTTCAGATTATTACATTTGTTCCTCTTTTTTCCCCCCATAACTCCCCTCCTTCCAGCTCCCACCCCACCCTCCACCCTCACTCCCCACCCACTGTGTTCATCCATAGGTGCATGATTTTTGTCCAGTCACTTCCCGCATCTCCCACACCCCTTTTTCCCCCAAGAATAGTCAGTCTATTCCCTTTCTATGTCCCTGATTCTATTATAATCACCAGTTCATTCTGTACATCAGGTTATTTATTCACTTGATTCTTAGATTCATTTGTTGATAGATGCATGTTTGTTGTTCATAATTTGTATCTTTACCTTTTTCTTCTTCTTCCTCTTCTTAAAGGATACCTTTCAGCATTTCATATAATACTGGTTTGGCGGTGATGAACTCCTTTAGCTTTTCCTTATCTGTGAAGCTCTTTATCTGACCTTCAATTCTGAATGATAGCTTTGCTGGATAAAGTAATCTTGGTTGTAGGTTCTTGGTATTCAGCACTTTGAATATTTCTTGCCATTCCCTTCTGGCCTGCAAAGTTTCTGTTGAGAAATCAGCTGACAGTCGTATGGGTATTCCCTTGTAGGTAATTAAGCCTCTTTCTCTTGCTGCTTTTAAGATTTTCTCTTTGTCTTTTGCTCTTGGCATTTTAATGATGATGTGTCTTGGTGTGGTCCTCTTTGGATTCCTTTTGTTTGGGGTTCTCTGCGCTTCTTGGACCTGTAAGTCCATTTCTTTCTCCAGGTGGGGGAAGTTTTCTGCCATTATTTCTTGAAATAGGTTTTCAATATCTTGCTGTCTCTCATCTTCTGGCACTCCAATGACTCTGATATTAGACCGCTTGAAGCTGTCCCAGAGGCTCCTTACACTATCTTCACACTTTCGGATTCTTTTTTCATTTTGCTTTTCCAATTGGGTGTTTTTTGTCGAATCTTTGGTTTGATTATTGTACTCCTCTGGTCTGCTATTGGGTATAATATTCTTTATTTCAGTCCGTGTATGCTTACTTTCTAATTTCTTTATCGTAGCATCGAGGGTCTCATTAGTTTTCGTGAGGCTCTGCACAAATTTATGGCAAGCCCTCAAAATTGCGATTCTTAGCTCCATATCCTCCATTTCTGTCATGTTTCTTTGTCTCCGCATCTTTTATGCTTTCTTGGTGCACCCCCTTGTGGTCTCTGTGCGCAGTCTTGTTCTAGCCAAGCCTTAATTGTTGTAGTTAACACTAGAGGGATTTGACCCCCAGGCCGGCTGGCTATAGGAATCAGCTGTATGGAAAACATCTGCCTTCTGGGGAGGCGCTAATCCAGCCTTTGCCTGAGGCGATCGGCAAATGGCTGTGCGCAGGCTTTGGGCGGGGCGGGATCAACAGGGCGGGCGGAGGGAGCAGTTATGGCCACGCTCAGTCCCGTTCCCAGAGGCTCTGCTTCTCAGAACCCCGGCAGCCGCTGCAAACCTCAGAGAGAAAGTTGCCCTCAGGTTCCAACTGATGCCGGATAATCCCGCTTCTCCCGTTTGAGTCTGGGTCCCTAGAGACTCGCCCGGATCTGGAGCCCAGAGTCTGAGACTCACTCCCGACAGAAAACGACAACCGCGCCCTCAGCCACCAGCCCGCTTTGTGCGCGCACCTCGGTACCTTTGTATTTTCCACACTGCGCCGCCTCTGAGCCTCGGTTTGCTGTTCTCTTTCCTTCTAGTTGTAGAGTCTCTCTTCAGCCAGCCTTCCTGTGGTTCTGGGTGATGTCCGTTCAGTCTTTTAGTTGTATTTTTGAAATGGTTGTTTGCGGCAGCGGTCTCCGGTGTTTACCTACGCCGCCATCTTGGTCTCCTCTAATATATATTTTTTTACTGATTTCAGAGAGGAGAGGAGAGAGAGAGAGATAGAAACATCAATGATGAGTGAGAATCATTGATCGGCTGCCTCCTGCATGCCCCACACTAGGGATCAAGCCCGAAACCTGGGCAGAGAATTGAACTGTGACCTCCTGGTTCGTAGGTTGACTGACGCTCTACCACTGAGCCATGCTGGCTGGGCAGTTGCTTGGCTTTTATGTTTTGGTTAAAGTTTAGAATGTTAACTTGGATCACTGATGTTCACTATTGTTCCACAACTCTCATACATACTTGTATTTGTATGTGTATAACCACAGTTGTTCATTTGGTCTATTTCCAAGTTTTTCTTAGAAGTACAGAGATAAGTGTCCCTATACCCAAATTTGGCTACCCTTACTTGTGTCCTTGGAGGTAAATTTCTGCATGTGAACTTGCTGGATCAATGGGTATGGACATTTTAAGCCTTTTGATGCTTGTTGTCAAATCACCCTCCAGAAATTCAGGAGATAGATACCTGGATTCCAGTATGTTTTGTGGAGGCTTATTTGCCCATTTTCCTTGGCATCAGCAGACCCACGCACAGTACAGGAAGCAGACTGTCTTGTTGGTTACACAGCAGGCAGCTCCAGGCCTGGAAAGAAGCCCTCCCCCGGCTGTCAGCCCCTGGTGGCCTTTCCCTCTGTGGCCTCAGCTGTCACACTGACCTAGCTACAAGGTGTTTCTGTAAACAGCCATGAAGTTTTACCTCTCCTGCAAGTTCTCTTTAGAGCTACGCCACATGTAGCATCTTCCTCTTAGCTAGGCTTTTGTATTAACAAAGGCGCCAGATTTCATAACAAAGGAACAAAGCCAATTTCCGTGAGCAGCAAGGATTCTATTTCACCAGGATGCTTGGTATGGGCAAGACTGTCTTAACAGTTTCTCTGCACTATATTCTGACTGAGAAGGTAGTCACTCTAGTGCTGTGTAAGTGCAGGATATTTAAAATTTTAAAAGACAGCACCTTTTTTTTACTTTATTATTCTACTTGCCACCCCCAGTAAAATTAGGGTCACAGTTTAGTGGTAGATGGTGTTTGCTGTTTAGCTGAAAGTTCTACAATGCTAAAAAATTGTATATTATTAAAATAAGGGCCTCTCTTTGAACCTTTTAAAAGTTGATATGGTCATTTAAAAACATCATTGCACATATATACATTGTATCACTTTACAAGTAGTGCAGGCTTATTTTAAAGCACTCACACTTGAATTGTCTCCTTAATTAGTCTCAGTATATTTTGTGAGAGGGAGGATATGCCCTCTTTACTTTTTTGGCCAAATACAAAAAAAAAAAATTAAGGGGGGAAAAAATTCAAGCCAAGTGCTATTTTCATACAGAGACACTGGAGGGCGCTCTAGCAATGGAAGATGTAAATTAGTAGCAATGGGAGATGTAAATTGTCTCCTTACAAACATGCCTATTAGAATAAGGTATAGGAGTTGGTTTTTCTGATCATTTTTACCACAAATGAAAGACACATAGATGGTGGAGGAAATACTTCTGTACTAACCGACTGTCCTTTGAAAAGTTTATAAGAAACAAGAAGTGGCTCTTCTTGTGTTCCGGGCCTCCTATCACCTGCTCCATCCCATTACCCCTTCCTTTACAGAGCTGTGTCCCCTGCCTGCAGCACTCTGCCCCTTCAAGTCTTTGCTCAGATGTTACTCATGGGAGGATTCTTTCCCAGCCACCCTGCAATCATAGCACCCCTCCCCCCATCAGCCTCTGCACTCTCTTCTCCCTCACTCTCCCTAATGATTTTTCCATTGCACTCACTTCCACCTGACATTGTACATTTATCTGTTTGTCTGTCTGCAATCTACCCCCACCCCCCAAAATGTTCACGAGAGCAGGGACTTGGCCAGTTTATCCCAACCTTTATTCTTTTATACCATACTGTCTGGCACATAGTAAGTGTCAAGTATAGATTTGCTGAATGAAAAAAAAACACCCAACAAATTTAGGAAATGAAGTATTTAAGATAGTTTTTTGGGGGGGATTAGCACCCTTTTTATTGTAGTAAAATATATATAACATATTTTCATCAGTTTAACTACTTTTAAGTCTACAGTTCAGGGGCATTACGTTGTGTTAATTGTTGTACAACCATCACCACCATCCACCTCCAGAACTTTTTCATCATCGTAAACAAACTCTGTACCCATTGAACAATAGCTCCCCATTGTCTCCTCCCCTCAGCCCCAGTAACTACTGTTCCCCTTTCTGTCTCTATGAATTCGACTATTCTATATTCTCATATAACTGGAATCATGCAGTGTTTGTCTTTCATTTCACTTAGCATAATGTCCTCAAGGTTTATTCATGTTGTATGTATCCGAATTTCCTTACTCTTAAAGGCTGAATAATGTTTTATTCTGTGTATGCGCCTCGTTCCCCCCCTCCCCCCCTCCCCCCCCCCCCCCCATCAGTGGATATTTGGGTTGTTTCCACCCTATGGCTCAGAAACGTGATGCTAAGGTTTAGAGTCGAAAATGGATGTTTTTGAAATGGTAATAACATCTTTATACCAATGAGTATGATTTCTGCCTTCAGGAAAATGCTTTTAGTGCAGATTTAAGTAGAAACTTATTCAAGATCCTAAAAATCAGAATTGGTTTAATATCCCTATTGGTGCTATTCAGGTTTTTCTTACAAATTTCAAAAGGAGAAACCATTCACAAAATCAAGTTACTAATTCTCTGGCGTAAGCAGGAAGATCCTGGGTAAATACTGTGGGGTGCTAGTCCAGTGCTGACCCTGCATTTGGTCCTTGACCTTGTTCAAGGGCCTTGTCTAAATTGAGCTTTATTTTTCTCACAGTTAAAACAAGGAGGCTGGACTAGATGCCTCCTTCCAGTTTGCATTCCATAATCTGAAAGGAATTTGGAGAATTCAGAAACACCAAACATGGCTTTTTGAGCTTTGAATTATTTTGGTCCCTTTCAGCTCAGTTTGACCAGAGAGTGAAGATAATAGCTCTGCCTCCCCCAAACTTAAGGGTGCAGTTTGCACTCAGGTAATTTGAACTCCTCCTGCCACCGTGGAAGGTGTTTTTGTGTGTTATTCTTCCTCATCCTTAGGTCCTCCAGGTCAGAAGTGCCTCTGTCATTGCTCTCCCTGCATCAGGGGCTGCTGCCAGGTGCTCTGTTCAAGCGCCCAGTTCAAGTGGCAGCCTGTGTTTCTCCTGCCCTCCTAGTGCCCTCATGCTGACCCACAGATGCCCCAGTGCTTGGAGCACAGTGCTCTGAGGGCCCGTGGTCAGCAGTCCACCTCGTGAGCCAGTGAATGTGAGGAACCCAGCGTGTGCTAATGTCATGTGTATCCCCACTCAAATATAGTACGTTTTAACGAATGCTTTCTGTACATGCCTTACCGGCAGAGGAGTCGGGCCAGTCAAGAGAACTTCTCCTCTACCAGGGAAGCAACTGTGGACATAGAGAGGCTCGTGATGTTCCTCCACCCCCAACCTCTGGACAAAGGCCCAGGCTGTGATATGAATCATCAGTGTCTTCCTGGTGCTGTAGAGCAGTCAGGGTTTACCAGGTGACCTGGTGACATGCCTGAGACTGGAGAGAAGTCTTACCTTAGAACCTACCCTCACCCCACTGCCACCCACACACTCCTCACTTCTTACTGACCCTAAGCTTGCTAAAGTGGACTCCAATCATGTTATCCAGACCCTTACCCAGTGCAAATTCCCTGCTGTCCTCCAACTGTCTGATGCATGAAGTCTTGATCCCTCAGGGTATTATGCACAGGCCTCTCACCCATCGCCCACCTTTTCAGCATCTCTCCCAGTGCTGTTCACCTTGCGCCACTCAACCAGAACGCTCACTGGTCCTTGTACCCACTCAGCCCTCTCCCCCTCTAATTTGCTCACACTCTTTCTCCCACCTTATCCTTTAGGTTCTGCCCATTCATCCGGGCTCCTTGCAAATGCCACTTCCTCGGTCCGCTCAAACAGCAGCCCCGTCACCTTTTCCTCTGAAGCCCCAAGCCTCCTAATGGCTTTTGCCAGCTTTTCTTCATTAAGGTGATCTAGGATCAGAAGTCCGAGTTGACTTTGATGCCTTCATCTCCTTCCCACCCACACCCCATCTGTTGCCAGGTCTGTTGAGTTTCTCCTTCAGTTGTCAATGCTTCCCTATGGTATTAGTTTTCTCTTGCTGCTGTAACAGATTGCCACAGACGAGAGGCTTAAAACAACACCAATTTATTATCTGACACTTCTGGAAGTCAGGAGTCTGAAGCAGGTCTCAACGGGCTGTGCTCCTTTTTGGAGGCTCCACAGGAGAATCCATTTCCTGGCCTTTTCCAGCTCTGGAGGCTGTCCACATTCTTGGCTCATAGCCTTTTCTCTGCCTCCAAAGCCAGCAAAGCCAGTTGAATTCTTTTCTTGCTGCCAACTTTGTGGTTCTCTGTCTTCTGCCTCCCTCTCTCACTTCTAAGAACATTTGTGGTTATATTGAGCCTACCCAAATCATCCAGGCTAATCTCCCATCCCAAGGGCAGCTGATTAGCAATCCTAATTTGATCTGCAAGTCTAGTTCCACTTTGCCATGTAACCTAACGTATTCACAGGCTCTGGGAGTTAGGGCACGGACCTCTTTGGGGAGCCATTATTCTGCTTACCACACCCACTCTCCTAGATTCAGGTTTGAGCTTTTGGAGTACCTGTCCAATTGGCTGCCTCCTGCCTGCCTCACCTCCCTCATCGCCTCCCATGTTACATGCTGCCTGCATAAATATCCTATTTAATAAAACCCTAATATGCAAATCGACCGAATGGCGGAACGACCGGTTGCTATGACACGCACTGACCTGCCCCTGGTGGTCAGTGCGCTCCTACAGGGGGAGCGTCGCTCAGCCAGAAGCCAGGCTCACGGCAGCACTAAGGATCCCTCAGGGGATGTCCACCTGCTGGCTTAGGCCCACTCCTCAGCAGGCGGACATCCCCCGAGGGGTCCTGCACTATGAGAGAGTGCAGGCCGGGCTGAGGGACCCCCCAGTGCATGAATTGTCATGCACTGGGCCTCTAGTTACCATGTATATTCTGTTTTCAAGATTTGTTGAGTCTGCCTCCAACTATACCTCCTGGATCTGCCCCTTTCACTTGGTCTCCACTGCCACCACCCTAATGGTCACCTCTCATCTGGACCATTGTGGAAAAGGTTCTTTTATATCTGCTGTATCCCTCCTAAGCCATTTTTTAAAAACTGGGGTAAAATGCACATAACAACCATTTTAAAGTGTACAATTTGGTACATTTACAATGTTGTACAACTATAATCCTTATCTAGTTCCAAGACATTTTCCTCACTCCAAAGGAAAATCCTGTACCTGTTAGCAGTCACTCCCCATTCCCTCCTCCTCCAACCCCTGGCAACCACTAGTCAGTCTGCTTTGTGTCTCTATGCATGTACCTATTCTGGATATTTCATCTAACAGAATCATACAGTATGTGGCCTTTTGTGACTGGCTTCTTTTACTTAGCATAATGTTTTTAACATCCATGTTGTAGAATCTATTAGTATTTCATTCCCTTTTATGGCTGAGTAGTATTCCATTGTAGATATAGAATATATTCTCTTTATCTGTTCGTCATTTGATGAACATTTGGGTTGTTTCCACCTTGTGACAATTGTGAATGGTCCCATCATGAACATTCAAGTGTTTGAGTACCTGTTTCCAGTTTTTTTGGGTGTATACCTAGGAATGGCAATTTTATGTTTAACTTTCTGAGCAACCAACAAACTGTTTTCCACAGTGGCTTCACCAATTTACATTCCATTGACAATGCACAAGCGTTCCAATTTCTCGGCTCCTTGCCAAAATTAGTTATTTTCCATTAGTTTTGACTGTAGACATCCTAGAGGGCGTGAAGTGGTATCTCATTGTGTTTTCCTCCAAACTATTTTTAAATATACAAATTGGTTCATTTCCCTCCTCAGCTTAGCATCTTTAAAGTACCTTCCCAGGAATGTCTGCTCTTGCCACTTCTACTCAGCATCTTGTTTCCTCAAGCAAAGAAAGCAATGTTGAGGCACTTCCCCAGGGTCACACAGACCTGAGCCAGAGCCCTGGCCATGCCATTTACTAGCCAGCTCCCTTTACTTTGCTATCTGTAAAAGGGGCTCATGATACTTACCACAGAGAGTGGTTAGAATTAATGATGTACTGAATGCTGGACATGGTGCTTGGCTCATAAGAACATCAATAAACAGTGCATGTCAAAAGAGAAATATAGTAGTTCCCCATTATCCATGGGGGATATGTTCCAAGACACCCCCATAGATGCCTGAAACCACAGATAGTACCAAACCCTATATATACTATGTTTTTTTTCTACACATACATACTTGTGATAAAGTTTAATTTATAAATTAGGCATAGTAAGAGATTAACAACAGTAGATAATCAGAACAATTATAGCAATATACTATAGTAAAAATTATGTGAATGTGGTCTCTCTTTCTCAAAATATCTTATTGTACCGCACTCACCCTTCTTGTGATGATGTGTGAGGATGCAGTACCTATGTAATGGGATGATGGAGGTGAATGGTGTAGACATTGGGAAGTAGCATTAGGCTACTATAAGGGTGACTTGAACACAAGCACCAGGGTACCACAGCAGTCGAGCCTATAACCAAGATGGCTATTAAGTGTCTAATGGGTGGGCAGCCAGCCTATACAGCCTGGGCACCCTGGACGAAGGGGTGATTCTTGTCCTGGGTGGGATGGAGTGGGATGATGGCAAATTTCATCATGCTGCTCAGAACAGTTTAAAACTTATGAATTGTTTATTTCTGGAATTCTCTTTCCATTTTTTATTTTTGGACCACAGTTGACCATGGGTAACTGAAACCATGGAAACAAAATAAGGATAAGGGGGGCCTACTGTAAAATACATACATAAAAGCCACCTCCTCAGGGAGGGAGCATGTCCTTCCTTCCAGGCTCGTTGTCCTCCCTCAGCGCAGCCTGTTCTTCATCACACTTAGTTTCACGATGCAACATGAGTGAGTGCATTGCCCTCTTTTGTTTGATCCCACCCACTAGCCTGGAACTCCATGCTCACCATGCTTACTTAGCATGGTGTCTGACACATAGTAGGCACTTATTAAAAATTCTTGAATGAGCCGAAACCGGTTTGGCTCAGTGGATAGAGCGTTGGCCTGCGGACTGAAGGGTCCCGGGTTCAATTCCGGTCAAGGGCATGTACCTGGGTTGCGGGCACATCCCAAGTGGGAGATGTGCAGGAGGCAGCTGATTGATGTTTCTCTCTCATCGATGTTTCTGACTCTCTATCTCTCTCCCTTCCTCTCTGTAAAAAATCAATAAAATATATTTTTAAAAAAATTCTTGAATGAAAATATCACCATATAGGCACAATACGCAGAATTCATTTCCAGTTATTCACTTGACATGAGAGGATGGAAAGGCAAACTTTTCACGTGTGAGTGTGGGCGTATGTATGTTTTCTTAGATTATAGATTTGTCTAAACATTCCTGCTAATTTACAATGTCAAATCTGAAGGTCCTTTTTTGGCTTGAGTTTTTGAACACAGTCCAGGGCTGTTTTCATATTCTTTATTATTCTCCTTTTTGTGAGAATTTTCAAAAGCACAAAGAAATGCCTTCTGTACATGTTTGTATTCATTTATGTAAACGAGTCGTGGGCAGAGGAGATATCTGAATGGCCGAACATGGCTTTACCCAGCACCCAGGTGTCACCAGAGAGCCAGACCGGTCTGAGTCCATGGGGCTAACAGTCCCGCCCCCCCCCCCTCCCCGCCTTCCCCCCCCCCCACCCCCACCCCCAGCTAGTGTTTCTGTCCCAGGGACATTCTGTTTCTTTTGGAATTTCTCACCTGTGGAACACACGTCCTTCCCTCAACTCAGGATTGACTTAGCATCCGGAAGGTGTGTTCAAAAAAGGGTAACTGTCTTTCAATTCAGTGGAGGAATCTTAGCAGGATCTGAGACAATATTCACTTTCATTCTGAAATTTTCTGTTTTTGTTTTCTCCCCACCCTTCTTTACCCAAGGCGCCCTGGTTATTACTAGAATGAGGTGTCATGGAAGGCGTGGACTCCGCCTTTGATTGTGAACTCCTTCCCTATCTTTCTGCTTAAAAAAAAAAAAAAATCCTCCCCCCCGCCCCCCCCCCCCGAAGTTCCTGCACACATGAGTTATGCTATTTTCTTTTAAAAAAAATATGAGCTGCTGTTGGAGAAGATCCAGTCCCTCTACTGCCTGTCTTCTCCCTCGGGCATTAGTCATGAACCCTCACACCAGTTTGGGGCAGAGTTCTGCTGTTGGTCTCAAGCCTGTTGGGCGCTCCTTCCCGGACGACAAGGCCCATTGTTTCCGCATTCCTGTCTGTGCAGGGCCCGGTGGAGCTGCTAGCCAGCGGGCTTCTGAAACCAGCTGGAAGGCTCCACACATTCTGTTACATGTGGGGACCTCAAAGCATTAGCAACTAGCCAGTGACCAGCAGCCACGAGCAGTTTTTAGGCTCCACAAACATTTAATGTGCTAAATGAGGACCCCAGGCATCAGCTGAAGAAACAACTTTTAAAGATAGAAACAGGACTGTTGACACAGGTGCATTTTACTAATTAGTATAAGGTTTTTGAGGAATTAGTAAAAATGGCAATATTTCCAGGATTATTGTTAATGAGGGATAAGAAACTTATCTACATAACCATATGGTTTACTGCTTGTTATAGTTTCTCTCTCTCTCTCTTTAAATGCTTTTAAATTTGTGGTGTTTTTTTTTTAATTTTAGTAAGAAGAAAACCTTTTTCTTGCAGGACTCATTATTGAATTTATTATGAAGTAAATGGGAAAAGTATTTCATATAATATTTTTTTACAACAAAAAATTCTAGGACATATCAATGGCATTCTTTTTAAGAGTACCTACAACACATTTCTTTTTATTATTCAGTCATTCATTTATACATTCTCCTGGAAAGAATGAGAATTATGCCCCTACTAAGTCCTTGGCAGCTCCTAAGAAGTGGGAAGGTGAAAAAATTTCCCGAGGGCCTTTTCTGTGTGTCTCATGTGAGATTAGTGTGCAGTTTAGGGTAGCTGGAGAAGAGAGCCTGAATGGAGTAATCCTACCACTATTGTATCTTATTCTTCAGTGGTCACCATAGTGCAGCGGTTCTCAACCTGTGGGTCGAGACCCCTTTGGCGGTCGAACGACCCTTTCACAGGGGTTACCTAAGACCATCCTGCATATCAGATATTTACATTACGATTCATAACAGTAGCAACATTACAGTTATGAAGTAGCAACGAAAATAATTTATGGTTGGGTCACAACATGAGGAAATGTATTTAAAGGGCCAGAAGGTTGAGAAGCACTGCCATAGTGCCTTGGCCCATGGTAGGTTCTTAGGAAATGCTGATTAAATGGAATTATCATGGAAAGCGGTAAAGCAGAGGCCAGAGTGCCTTTCCGAAAACATGGGACTACTCATAGGGAAGTGTATCTCTGAGTAGATTTGAAAAGATGATCGGAGAGGGAAGGGCATTCCTGGCCGAGGGAACTGCAGGTGCAAAGGATGGCAAGGGAGTTATGAGTGGGCCATTGCAGAGTGTGGGGTGCCTAGAGGCAGTGGGGATGGACATGAAGCTGAACTGATGGGTTGACACCAGGCTGTGAAGGGCCTCCAAGGCCAGGCCACATTCCGAATTTATATTCTACTAGAGGCCTGGTGCATGAATTCGTGCACCAGTGGGATCCCTCGGCCTTGCTTGCAGGATCAGGCCAAAAACCGGCTCTCCGACATCCCCTGAGGGGTCCTGGATTGCGAGAGGGCACATGCCAGGCCGAGGGACCCCACCAGTGCACAATCGGGGCTGGGGAGGGATGTGGGAGGTTGGCCATTTGGGGAGGGACCAAGGGAGGGCTCCAGGGCGTGTCTGGCCCATCTCATTCAGTCCCAATCGGCCAGACCCCAGCAGCAAGCTAACCTACCAGTTGAGCGTCTGCCCCCTGGTGGTCAGTGCACATCATAGCGACTGGTCAACCAGTTGACTGTCTGCCTCCTGGTGGTCAGTGCACGTCATAGCGAGTGGTTGAGTGGCCTAAGCCTATCATTAGCATATTACACTTTGATTGATTGAACGGCTGACCAGACGATCAGGCACTTAGAATATTAGGCTTTTATTATATAGGATTGGCAACAGGGAAGCAGTGGAGATGTTTAATCTCTCTCAGCCTCCATCAGGTTGGTTCTCCACTCTATACTCTGGTCTAAGTGGTAGGCCCATGTCATTTCAACCTCTTTCTCTTTTCTTTTAATCACATTCAAAATGTGCTGGGAAACCTAATTGGAATAGAGAAAAAGTGATGAAATTGCAGCCTCTGGGGCAGGCTAGTTCATCCTTTCCTTCTAATGTACCCACTACATTTAAATACTTCTAGTTATTTGGAGCCTTCAGGTGACTTCATTTCTCTGAGTACTATACACTTAGTTTCCTACATCTGCAGTTAATTTCTTAAGAGACCTTAATGAGAAACTTCAAACAGTTTAAATGTCAATTACCAAAAAAGTGAGGTTTTCAAGTTCCAGTAATCTGCCCATATTGGTCATTGGAACATAATCCCAGGTGGATGTAATTTAAGACAGATGACATTCCAGAGCTTCAGTTACAAAGAATTTATACTGTATTTTTTTCAGGACTAACAAACCAGGCCCTGTTGTTGCTATACTTGCAGGATTGTCTGCATTTTTGGCTTATCTAACAGGGCTCAAAGCTTCAGTTTACTACATTCACGCGGGCTCTGTGTTTTGGCTCGCACTTTTGAATCGGAAAAGATCCAAAAGATACTATGTACATAAAAATATGTTGAACGTATAGTAAATATAATAATTCCAATTTTAATCCTACACCTTTGAGAGGAAAAAAGTATTTCTGATGTATTGTGTCATAGATTTATTCTTAATGAATGGGTTATTTTTTAATTTCTAACCAAGAAATCCTGACTTGTTTGTTTCTTGTCACTCGCACTGGTTTTTACCCCCGTGTTCCTTCCTTTGCCTCTATTTTTTATTAAGATAAAATGCATGAAATAAGAGTCGAATATGGTGATGAGTATTATTTTAACAGAGAGCAAAACCGAAAACATGCAGAATAAATTAACCTTGCGTTTTCTCTGCAGGTCACTTAGTGGGTGTTACATCCTTAGTCGTTTGTGCTACAAAGTAAATAATTTTTGGCAGCTGGTTTAGTTTTCACCACTTCTAAGCCTATGACAAATGATCTTAGGATGTCCTTGGTCTTAAAAGGAAAACTTTTATGTGTGAGTTTTAAGTTCAGTTTTGTTGTTTTTGAAGGCTTTTTTTATGTAAGCCATTTATGTGGACTTTTGTTTTATTTGAATTTGAAATTTAAAAAAATCTTTTTAAAGTAGAGTCTGCCATATTGAACTGTTTTTCATGTTTGACATTTAGAAGTTAATTTGCCTGTTTTAAAAGACACTGAGAAACATCCCCCCACTAAGCATTCATTATTTAGTAGTCAACTGCTTTTGAAAATTGAGAAATTATTTTTAGTTTGTGCGGTTCTAGGTTATCCCCCCAACCCCCAGGAGAAAGAATGTTACTAAATACACTTAGACCCACTGTCTGTCCATTTATCTCTTTGGTCTGCCGGAAGTCACTTTCGAGATAAGAAAATAGTCATACCAAGTTAGATATACCTATAGAATGTGTGGATTTTATGTATTTTCTGGTAATCGGCCCTCCTTTAAAGGTTTCTAGGAGTTCTTGCAAGAGCAGTTCATTGGTGCTGTATTTGGGGTGTTGTGTGTTACTAAAACTTCATATAAATGTTACTAAAACTTCATATAAGCCCTAGCTAGTTTGGCTCAGTGGATAGAGTGTCGGCCTGCGGACTGAAGAGTTCCCCATTTGATTCCAGTCAAGGGCTCATGCTTGGGGTTGTGGGCTCAATCCCCAGTGGGGGGCATGCAGGTGGCAGCCAATCGATGATTCTCTCTCATCATTGATGTTTCTATCTCTCTCTCCCTCTCACTTCCTCTCTGAAATCAATAAAAATATATATATATTTTAAAACTTCATATAAATTCAATTCAGAGGTACTGAATGAATTGTGCAGTTTTCAGAACCCATCAGGACACTTTTAGTTGCATGTGATCATGATCACTTTTCCAAGTCTGGTAATCTTTGTGTTGTGAGATACATGTGTCATATCTCACGCATACAAAAATCGTGTCTGGCTTATCTGATTGGAATGTGAAATTTAACATTTTCCTGTAGTTACTTCTCAACATGCAAATTGACTGATACCCATTAAATGTATACGTCACTCAAACTGTAAAGCAGGGGTCCTCAAACTTTTTAAACAGGGGGCCAGTTCACTGTCCCTCAGACCGTTGCAGGGCCGGACTATAGTTTAAAAAAAAACTATGAACAAATTTCTATGCACACTGCACATATCTTATTTTGAAGTAAAAAAATAAAACGGGAACAAATACAATATTTGTATTTGCATGTGGCCCGCGGGCCGTAGTTTGAGGACCCCTGCTGTAAAGGATCAGTTGCTTAATCAGCTTCACAGGTGTAAAGTTAGGATGCGATTTCATGTCCCTTCTCTCTCCAGAGAAATAAACTTGATGACTTACTCCTGCTTTCCCTGAGTACCATGGTAGAGCCCATTTGGCTTAATCAGCAGCCTTGGGAGTTGGAGCAATCATTTGAAATATTGAGTGGAAAAGTCCCTTGTACTTGGAAAAGTCAGGAGGCCAGGAGTGAGAGACATATCCTCATCCTTTCCCTGGTGGCCCCTCACCTGCAAATTCGCACCAGGGTGGTAATAAAATCGTAGGAGCTCATTTTATGTGAACCATTAGCAGCCCGAGAATTTGGGGCTAGCTACCTCTCGTACTTTAAGACACTGGAAGGCGTCATTTATAAGCATGGAGGGCCTGCAGGAAGGCAGAACAGGCTTGTAAACCATAGCTTTAGGCTCTGGACGGTAATCAGTTTGTAATATAGTTTAAAGTCTTCAGTTATCAGCATCACAAATGTGCTGTTATGTGTTGCGGGCAAATCCCATGAAACATCTGACTGTAAAAGGCGGAAACAATGGCCACTCACTTCCTCCTCTTTATTGTGATATTATTTTTTATTCTGCCTTCGTAAATGAGGGTGGAGGGGAAGGGGACCATGCTTCAAGCGGAATAAGTACAGCGGAATATTTTTGTTAGTTAAAAAAACAATGTGGCCATGACGATGGCTGAAAATATCACAGCCATCCCTCTATATGTGCCACTGAGTCTGTCCCACGTCCGGGCAGCCCTGTGAATGAAGCTGGGCTAGCCCACTGTGACGGCCATTTGTCATTCCCACAGGTGACTAAGAACCTGAATCCTATCTCCACATCGGGGAACCCTCCACCTTATCAGCCAAATGGAAGCTGGAAATGGGTCCCCCTGTGAATGCGTGATGTCCACAGCATCCTGTCCTCAGCAGCCATGCTCAGCTCCTGGAGACTAACACCTGCGGCTTCTTTTATGGTGTCAATCCTTGTCATATTTGGTCTTCCTCTTTTCCTGCTGCCTTTGATTCCCCCCACCCCCCCCACCCCCAGCATTATTGTCTTTTCTAAAGAACACTGCCTTCTGCCTGGCTGGCGTGGCTCAGTGGTTGAGCATCAACCTATGAACAAGGAGGTCACGTTTGATTCCTGGTCAGGGCACATGCCGGGGTTGTGGGCTCGATCTCCATCTGGTCAGAGCTGTCCTTGTCGCTCAGTGGTCTTCCTGGTGCGGGGTTCCATAGTGGCGTGGGACACGTGTTTACATCCCCCTTACTTGTCTCTCTGGCCAGTAGGAAACATCCTTTTTGATGTCACAGGCAAACTCAGAGGGGCTCCAGGCTATTGTAGACATGTGGTGATATTTCCATCCTTCATATCAATCCATTTCTTTCCAGAGGATACAGATGGGCTGGAGAGAGGAGGCTTCACACCAAGAAATCAGTATTATCTGGGAGAAACCATTGCTCCCTCTGGGCCCCAGGTTCCTGTCTTAAGCCCAGTTCCTTTTAAAGATTTCTTCCTTTTTCCAAGGAGAATCCATGCTGATCCTCTCTTTAAAAAAATATATATTTGTTGATTTCAGAGAGGAAGGAAGAGGAAGAGAAAGAGCTAGAAACATCAGTGATAATAGAGAATCATTGATTGGCTGCCTCCTGCGTGCCCCACACTGGGGATTGAGCTCACAATCTGGGCATGTGCCCTGACTGGGAATCGAACCGTGACCTCCTGGTTCATAGGTCTATGCTCAACCACTGAGCCATGCAAAGCCATCCTGTTATTTTATGCCTCTTCCCTTCTTTACTCCGGGGTCTCTTGTAGTACAAGCATTAATGTGTTGGTGAGGATGGTCTTCCTGGGATTGAGGGAAGCTTTAGGAGGACTGCTGGTTAGTACATCCCTGAAAAAGTTCCTGGTTATAACTCAGGCCCCAGGCTGGTAGGAGCTCAGAAGGCTCAGAGAAGTGCTCAAACTAAAGGGCTGTGCGCAGGGGCTTTGCCTATTTCATGTGTTGACCAAAGTAGTTCTGAACAAGAAGAGCGTTTGATGGAATCTTGCCTCGTACAAAGACAATATTTTTGTCCTCTCTTTTTTCTTCTCTCCTCTTTTCTTTCACCTTTTCCTTGAGACCTTCCATTTCAGCCCAGCTCTCTTGTCCCCAGTTGCCCTACACTATTCATCTTAACCAGCTCTGCCTTCTCCTGGGTCCTGTTCTTATGTTTGGGGAGGAATACACTCTGCTGAGCTCTTTCTGTGTATCAAGAACTGTGCTTTATATATATATATATATATATATATATATATATGTATATTTATAATCACGAGGAAAGTGTTCTTTTGCCTATTTTACAGATGAAATAAGTGAGATTCAGGGAAATTAGGTGAGTTACCCAAATTTTCATACCCACAAAGGACTGGAGCAGGAGCTAAACACCATTTCTGGAGCCTAGTTGCTGAACACATCATTTTAGCCAACCAGACTGGACACCTTTGGAAATGAAGATTCTTTTACTATTACCAGATGAGATACTAATATAAAGTGTTCGTTAATTTAGGATTTAAAAAATAAGTTATGGCCCTTTGGCTCAGTGGATAGAGTGTCGGCCTGCAGACTGAAGGGTCCCGGTTTGATTCCTGTCAAGGGCACATGCCCGGGTTGCAGGCTCGATCCCCAGTGGGGGGCATGCAGGAGGCTGCCAATCAGTGATTCTCATCATTGACATTTCTATTTCTCTCTCCCTCTCCCTTCCTCTCTGAAATCAATAAAAATATATTTTAAAGTATTATAGTCATACCATAGTAATGATGTAGCTTTAAAAAGCATAAGGTAGTCTCCTTGTGAATGGTGAAGTAGTAATATTTATAAAATCTTTTTTTAGCCCTGGCTGGCGTGGCTCAATTGGTTGGAGTGTCATCCCATAAACCAAAAGGTCACGGGTTCGATTACTGGTCAGGGCACATACCCAGGTTGCTGGTTTGATCCCTGGATGGGGTGCATACATGAGGCAACTTGTTGATCTCTCTCTCTCTCTCAAATCCATAAAATAAAATAAAATAAAATAACCAAAAACCCATATTCTCAGGTGAGGATTTTTAAAAATCTTTTTTAAAACCAACTATTTTAAGGCACTGGAGAGCAAGCAGAATCAGGCAGAATCTGGAGCAGACTGTACCTTTGAAAGACAAACTAAAATGGGTAAATTTGCAAGTTTGTGCCTTTTTACCTACAGAAACTCTCAAATCCACCTAACCCAAGTGGCAAGCCATAGCCTTACTGTATTGAGGTGTTAGAAGGCATAGGTGGTGACTGGCAGAGCAGCAAGGAAGTTAGGAGGGAAATCCCAGAGGAGAGGGCGCTACAGAGGGGATAAACCCTGCAGTTTATATACAAAGTGGCAAAAATCCTTGGCTAGCCACTAACCTACTAGTATATGCATGTAGGGAAGATCCTAAGAGGACTGGTGAAAAGCATCTGCTGGAAGCTGAAAGAACTGGGCAGAGATCTTAGCTGCTGCCCACCACAGGGGAAACAGAGGTTAGTGTTCTGCTCAGCTGAATTAACTGTCTCCTAGAACAAAGATCACTATACACAATTCAGAGTCTCTGTAACATGTTAATCATAATGCTCAATGTCCTAACAAAAATCACTGTGTAACATATGTCAAATCGTCATGTGCATACCTTTAACTAATACAATGTTATACATCAATTATATCAATAAAACAGAAAAAGTCACTATACAGATGAAGAAACAGGGGCAAAAAAGCAGTTAATTGAAACCAAACTCAAGATGATCCAGATGTTGCAATTAACAAAGATTTGAAAGTATCTATCATATGTTCCAGAACTTAATGGAAAATATATGCACAATGAATGAAAGAGAGATTGAGGGCTTAGAGTATGGGAAGGGAGATAGAGTTTTGTTTTGAATATATTTTCATGCATGCATATAACTTATATATTTTTTTAAATGAAAATTTAAATGTCATGAAATAGCTGTGAAAAATAGAGGCACTTGGTATGAAGTGGGAAAATATTCTGTCTCTACCTTACAAGGAATTTGACAGAAAGGAAGAAGATGTGAACTGGCAGTCGGGGTTCTGGGTTTCTTTTCTGTTCCATCAATAAGACACTGTATCATTTTAAAAGAAAAGTTTTAATATGTTTTTATTGATTTTTTGTGAGAGAATAAGGGAGAGGGAGAGAGAGACAGCGAAATATCATGTGAGAGAGAAACATCAATTTGTTGACTCCCATATACACCATAACAGGGGACCGAACCCACAACCTGGGCATGTGCCCTGACTGGGAATCAAATCAGCAACCTTTTGGTGCATTGGACAATACTCCACCGACTGAGCCACACTGGCCAGGGCAAGACGGTGTATCATTAGCCCGGCCAGTGTGGCTCAGTGGTTGAGCATCAATCTATGAACCAGGGGGTCACGGTTGGATTCCCAGATGCTGGGACATTAGGAATCAGCCAGGACCGTCCAGGCAAGCGAGGGCTTGTGGTTACTCTATACACACAGCATGTTACTTACTGCCTACACATGTGTATAGTTATATAAATTTTACTAAATACACAAAAATAATTCTATGCTTTAATCTTACATTGTTTCATTAATATTGGTACCCATAACAATCCTTGGCCAAATCCAGTTCTAGAACATAAGCATTTGTAGTCATTCTTTTTTTTTTTTTTTGTAGTCATTCTTAAAGGAGTGCTTCAGTGGTTTAGCAGTCATTATATATAACAAAATGAAAGCCAAAAAAATTTTAAAAATATGTAAAACCCATCTTATTTGCCTATACAAGGTGATGCCACAAATTGGTATACACAGTCTGAGCACATGATTTGAGTTCACTTATGGAAGTGGATAATGAGAAAAATATTTGAAAATGAAATTATCTTGGAAAATTCCAGGCATATGATTACTACATATGGAGTTGAAAATTTATATTCTCCATGTAATGTTGAGTTTAATTAAACAGAATGATCTGATTTTAGTCTGACTTTTGATATTATAAAAGTAAGCTTTGAATTTATTTTTTCTTTATTTTGGGTGTTTTTTAAAAACATACTCTCAAAGCACCTATTAACTTAAAGCAATTATTTTATTTATCTTTCACACATGGCAATTTAATAGACTGGACAATTGCATACTTACCTTTTTGATATTTTTGCTCATCTAATTATGGGTTTTAAAAGTCATTTAGTTTGAATCCAAATATATTTCCCTTTGATTTTTGTATGTTAATAGGCATGAAATGTCATCTTTAATATTTCACTAGCTTCACCATGTTAGACTTAAGGTATTTTTTGTTGTATCAAATACCCTTTTATATTTTATTTAAATCGATATCTACTTGCTTTAAATAGTTTGAATTATTGCTAATGCTAGTGAAAAATATTTTAAGTGTGAAAATGTGTTTTTTTATACAGTGTTTTTTTTTTGCATAGTTGTTAGATGAACATTTAGCAGGGTTCCTCCCTTTCTACCCTCTCTTAAGCTGTGCTTCTGAAGACATCTTCATAGCAGAACATGCTGCAATGTGTCAGAACCACTGCTGTATTACACACACAGCATTGTCTAAAAGGAAAAAGTGAGTGTGGGTTTGAAGTTGACAGGTGCTGAAAGTAGCCCTGAAGTCGTCAATTAGAAAGTGAGGGCCTGGAACTGATAACTTAGAGGCAGTGCCCCCCTACTATTTTGTCTGAAGGACTTAACAACAACAAGGAAAAAAACAGTGCCTGGTTTTACTTTGTTTCACATTTATTGTTTTTCTAACGTGGAATTTTCATCAGTTGGTTTTATGACCTGTATTGCCAGGTAGCAAATGTGAAAAATATGTAATTTTTGTCTGTGGGGTTTTCTCTGAAAGTTCTTGCTTTCAGTCCTGCTGGGAGTCTTTTCTCAGATCACCGATGCGGGCCTGAGATCACCGATGTGCCTTGTTTGCAGCTGACGCAATCCCAATTGACATAGCATACATTTTGCTGATTTTAAAGGATCAGTAATTAATCATTTGTAACCTATAGATTAAAGTGAAATTATAAGAGGATAGAGGTAGGAACCCTTTATGCATCTTTACATTCTTTATTATACAAAATAATATTTCTTAAAAATGGTCCTATAACAGAAAAAGGAAAGAGGAAGTACAGAAATAAATAGTTTAAGATGAACTCAATTGGAGTGAGATATTTCTGAGATTGGTGCATTAATTTTTTTGAAATGTCAATTCAGATTAAACCTTTTAAAATTGAAATTGAAAATAATGCTCCCCAGTCTTTTGAATGGAATTTTAAAATAAATGTGACAGAATGCAAAAAATGCATACCTATGATAATGAAAACCCAAAGGACACATCTCAAGGCGGACCCCCCGCCCCTGGGAGGAAAGCCTATAAGGGTTCCAAGTTCTCAGACACATGCAAGAGGATTCTGAGCGATTGTAAGGAAGATTCTCATCTTATGATCTCCAACTGTGGGTAGGTTTGGCTGGGAGGAGCAAACTGCTGCGGGCCACTGGGAATATTCAGTCACTGTCAGACAAAGCCAAGTGTGGGAGGGTGGGAGGCAGTCCTGGCAGGTTGCTTGAATCCACCACCAGGTGAAATCTACAGTATTGTTCCTTTCTAATTTACTGAACTCAGGTGCTCGCTCGGCATGGCCTTCATGAAGGCTTTGCCCTGGGCTCATGGGTTCTTCCTCTCTGGAACTTATTTGTATCTGGAGTCACCAGATTCATCTCTTTACCCTGAATCTTTGACTTTACTCTGGAGAGAAAACTCAGTGAGTCTAGATGAGGGGCTAGAAGGCTTGGGATACTGTGCTTCTGTCTGCTTCCCGAGACCACCCCTAGTGGATAGGAATGACTGGTTCCGACTCCCAGCCGCAGTTTGCATGTTGCTCTGGTGGTAAAAGCCCAAACATTGATTGCATTATACCCATGTATTCTGAGTAACCAAAAAGACTTAAGTTTACGGATCTTCAGGCTTTTCATCAGCATGATTTGTAGTCTCTGTCTTTGTTATCTAGAAGCTATAATTATCTGAATCCTCAGATTTTCTGTCAACACTTGCATCTTTAAAAAGAGAAAAGGAGGAGAAAGGAATTGCTTAAACAGGTGGGAGCCTGAACCAAGGGACAGGTGGATTTCTGACACATTTGCAGAAAATTATCTCGTTTATCTTTTTTTCTCCATAATGACATTAACATTTAGGAAGTTGAGGGAATGCACATCAATAGCCACCTTTCTCTATCCTTTGCTCCTCAATTTGGGTCATTCAGGGCAGCGGTGTTTTACACTGGGGCTCCTGGCTGGTGTGACTCAGCAGATAGAGCATCGGCTCACAGACCAAAGAGTTGGAAGTTCGATTCCTGATCAAGGGCAAGTACCTGGGTTGCAGGTTCGATCCCTGGCCCCATTCGGGGTGCAGGAGGTAACCAATTGATTTCTCTCTAATGCTGATGTTTCTCTCTCTCTTTCTCTCCATCTCTCCTTTCCATTCTCTCTGAAAATGAATGGAAAATATCCTTGGGTGAGGATTAACAAAACAAACAAAAAAGAACTATGATAGAATAGAAAGTATTCAGAGAACTATTCTATTCAGAGCACATCACATATTATTCGTTTTATGAAACGTTTCTTTTAATTTATGGGGTACCTGTATATGTGTGTATTTATGGGCTCTGAATATAAATTATGTTTCTTCCTATGGATTGCAGTAAAAAAAAATAGAAAAATGATGCCTTGGAGGAATTTCTGATCTCAATAGCTGGCTTTCTTTAGGAAGGTTTGGG
Source organism: Myotis yumanensis (assembly GCF_028538775.1). Taxonomy (NCBI): domain Eukaryota; kingdom Metazoa; phylum Chordata; class Mammalia; order Chiroptera; family Vespertilionidae; genus Myotis; species Myotis yumanensis. Next base: position 39,830,755 of record NW_027223754.1, on the reverse strand, counting down.
GCGTTTATAAGCTCCTGGGCTATGAACTCCCTAGTTTAAACTCAGGATTCTCTTCCGGAGAATATGCTGTTATAGGGCGGTTGGGTGTAGTCCAACTAGCAATCTGGGACATTATGGGGTTAAATAGCCTTTCGAGAGCTCTCCTGAGGCCCTAATCGTCATTTGTAACATCCTTTCCACTGGGGAAAATTCATTTGCAAAGAAGCAACTTCTTGGTGACTTTTTTTGAGCAGAACCCTTTTATACCTTAAGCGCTGCTTTTATGCATTTTTGGCATTATCTAATAGTAACATCTATTTGTGCCTTTAGTTGTCTGTCACGCTCCGTTACCCTTTTCCCATTTCTGATGAAGAGTGATGTGTCCTAGGAGCTCAGGGTGGCCTGGGTTAAGGGGTGGTGCTGACAGACAGTGCTTCTAACGAGGGAGCCTGGCAAGTGCAAAGGTCAGACGTGTGTGTCTGCGCCCCTAACAAATCTCAGGAGGGTGTCTTCTTGCACTTGCAGTGATTTATAATTATCTAATCAGGTTCCTTTTACCATTGAAGCCAAGGGGTCTTACAGTGTGGCGCGCTCTGTATAACGGCCGTGCACACAGTCTGCTCACTGTTCTTCAGGAGGCGTGTACCAGCACCCTTTCTGTGCAAGGCCCTGGGTGTGGTGGGGAGCAAGCCGGGCAGGGGCCTCCCCGGGAGCTTCTGTGCCAGTGAGCCTGCTCTTGGGCCATCTCAGACTCTGGCCGTTTGGTCCATTGGTCTTGTTGGGACTGCTCTGTGCAATAGATTTACCTTCCAAAGGGACGGCTGGGCCCAAGCAAGGACCACCCTCTCCCTATCTAGGTGGAGCCAGGTGTTGAGCACGTGAAAGGCTTGTAAGAGAAAAGTTATTTTCTTCTTGGGTAATGCTACAGATTCTTTTTAAAAATATGTTTTTATTGATATTAGAGAGAGGAAGGGAGAGGGAGAGAGAGAAACATCAATGAGAGAGAAACATCATCGATTGGCTGCCTCCTGCACGCCCCCACTGGGGATGGAGCCCGCAACCCAGCCTGTGCCCTGACCAGGAATCAAACTGGCAATCTCTTGGTCCCTGGGTCAATGTGCAACCACTGAGCAACACTGGCCAGGCTATAGATTCTTTTAATAATTAAAACCTTAGTAAGACTTTGAGAGCCCCAGCTCAACAAAACCATAGTTGAGGCACAAACTTGTTCATAGACAGCAGTCAGAGAGGACAACGTGCATCAGATCAAGATTTATTGCTCCAGTCTCTGAAAAACAGTCTTAGGGAAGCACCCCATTCTCACCTATCACTCCCCAATTCCATAGTCTCTAAACCCTTGTGGATCTGTCCAAGCTCAACACCATATTAGGAAGAACTTATTTCACTGCCTATTTTTTCCCCGAGGTTAAAATGAAATGTGTGCCGGGAATATATGCTGATTCTCTCGGGACTAATTAAACAAACAGATTCAGGGAAAGAAAGAGAAGATTTAGGGTAGTTAAGATGTAAAAAACGTAATTTGGGGATAACAGCCGTCAGTTTTTCCACTCCAGTGTTTTTCCGAAGGGCAGAGGGCAAGAAGCATCTTACATCCTTTCAAAGCAGAGACACATTTCAACATGGAGATATTAGAAGCAAATTTGGTGCCCAAGACAGGTGCCAGATTTTAATTGCAGTTGGCATTTCTGAGTATGCTTTTGGCAGAGGTGGCCATCTTGTTGGAAAAGCCATAGATTTTGACACCAGCAGTATGGGCGCCCCATCGAAAATGATTGAAGATAATTTCCCTCCTATTTTCATCGTGTTGGTTATGAGAGAAAACTTCAGTGGTTAATATTTAAACAAGATAATCCCTGTTCAGAGAAACCAGTTGCTCATTGGTGGTTTGGTGTGTTAGCTCTGGGGGTAATAATATCTATCTTAGAGCCTTTGAAAACCCCCAGCTAAAACAATAAAATAGGATGTTTCATTACCAGAAATGAAGTTGGCATCCACCAGGTTTTCCATTAAGTTCCAGGTCACCGACAAATAAAGAAAGTATGTTAGGGGGAAAAAAATCCTTTTTAAAAATAATTAGGGAGCTGTCTGTTTTGTTCACCAGATGGAAAATCCGTCGTTGTGGGTGGTCTGTGTTGGAGAGGGCATCTCACAATTGGCAGGACCACGTCTTTAACTTTTCAAGTCCTAGGACAAAAATCTGAAGGCCGTCGACTGTTCAGAAGTCCCCGAATATATGCGGCCCTTCTCGCTCTGCTTCCTGAATTTTGAGTTTTCTAAAAGAGTGTGTAGGTAAAAACGATCGTGCCACGCCAAAATAAGTCCATTGTTCTCTGAATTCTGAAACAGTGTTCCCGTCAGTCCTTGTTTGCTGTGACTTCTCTCGCAGCCCATGCATTATGATGATAATCTGATTACCGCGACTGCCTGGGCTACTATTGGGAAGCCCCTTTTTATTACGCTAATGTATTCCAGCGCAAACAGGGTGACTGGCTTCAGAGACCGTCCCAAGGTGGTTATTTGTGGAAGAAGGATATTGCACTGTCCTGGGGGGGGGGGGGGGGGGGTTAGGGTCGTTTATAGACTTGCTTTGATATTCTGATCAAATTAATTTGGTTAAAAGATAAGCTTTTCTTACCAGTACTGCTTTCTTCGATGGATAATAAAAAGTTAGTTCTCTAGCTTCACTAGTAGTGTTTTAAAACCAGTAGTTGTTTTTTTTTTTTTTACATGCATCAAAGTTTCATTTATCTCCAGCCCAGTCTTGTATGTTGCACGGTTTTACACTTTGAGATGCATGTATTTTATATTTGAACATAAGGATGTATATATGTTTATATTAATATTTTGTTCATATCTTTAACCCCCAAATGAAAAAAAACTGTTAATGATTGCAGGAGAGTTAAATTAATAAAATCATTTCAGATGCCTAAATGCATAAAATTTCAAATGAGTGAAAAAAAAAAAAAAAAAAAGCCCTGGAACGTAAATCATTTTTCTCGGACAGCAAATGTTTGGCTTTGGCTGTACGGTGATATTCTGCCTGTGCGTAGTAAAAATGGCAATGATTTACTAGTTCTGTATCCCCCCAGCACAGATGCTGCACAGTCTGTCCCTTTTTGGGCACTAAACAGTGGGTTTTAAAAAAACATAATTTCACTCAAGTTTCCCGCTTGCATTCTGTGTTGTACTATTAATAGCAACCCTTTGTTATTCATGCCAGCTCACTCCTAGCATAGACAATGATATGCGGGAACCGGTTTTAACTAACGTACTTCTAATAGGCACCCATTTTTCAGAGGCTAGTCCAGAAGAATATGAACACCCTTAAAAATTGTGTCATGGCCAAAACCGGTTTGGCTCAGTGGATAGAGCGTCGGCCTGCGGACTGAAAGGTCCCAGGTTCGATTCCGGTCAAGGGCATGTACCTGGGTTGCGGGCACATCCCCAGTAGGAGATGTGCAGGAGGCAGCTGATCGATGTTTCTCCCTCATCGATGTTTCTAACTCTCTATCTCTCTCCCTTCCTCTCTGTGAAAAATCAATAAAATATATTAAAAAAAAATAAAATGATGAAACATTAAAAAAAAATTGTGTCATGAAGGTACAGAAGCTAAACCAGTGTAGCAGTCAATAGCCATTAGTGAGAGGTATCTTTGCAACGTCCTGATGCCCTTGGCAAACCTTACTTATCTGCTATTAAGGGTTGAGGAGGGGTGGGGGAATTTGAAATAGTGATGAAGGACTTAATGTGTTAAGTATTCTATGATTCTTCATGAAAAAAATTCTTTTCCAAGAGGGGAAGGAGAAACCTCAGGTGTGTGTCCAATTTTGCCCTCACTGCCCCGGAGACAGAAGCTATATCTCTGAATTCTCATTCTCAGTGGGGTTGACTCTTGACGTGGCTGAAGGTAAGTGTGCTCTCCTAAGGAGCAAGATAAGCCAAGCGGCCTCTGAGTTAGGTGTGTTGTTCTGGTCAGCACACCACGCCAGGCCATGGCTCTGAAGCTTTACGTTTTGTGGCTGAAATCTTGGCTCCATCCAGTTCCTCTGCCTCCGCACATCTGCATCATGGCTCCCGCCTCCCTGCCTCACTGCTGCCCTGGCCCATCACTGTCTCCTGTTGCTGGCCTCTCATTGCCGAGCCCTCTAAACGTTTCCAAAGCTCCCAACCCTGAAGAATGAAGACCTTGCACGGCATTTCATGTCCTTACCACCGGACCCCAGGTTGCCTTCCCAGGTCATCTTCCCACTCCTTGCACCTGACCTCCAGTCTCATGGAAATTCTTAATGTGATGAGACACCCCGCCCCACTCCCTGGCCCCCACTCTTCCCATCTCTTCACTGTTGCTCATGCTGTCCCTTCTGCCTGGAGTGCCCTCCCATTTTCCACCAGGTGAAACCCTGCTAACCAGCTACCACCTTCCTCTTATGACCTCTTACCAATCACCCCCACTCACCCTGGCTAGCAGACCTTCCTGTGCACCCCTATAGCTCTGCTTGTGTGTGACTGCGGTGCTTTGCAGCCTGTTCTTTCTCGTATGTCAGACTAAACCTCCTGGAGGGTAGCGCTAGTCCTGTGCCTGTTTGCGGGCCAAGCACCTGTCTTGGTGCCAAGTGCATGACAAGAATGTAATACATTGTCTTTGAATGGAATGGAATTCTGGGCTGTGGCCTTCTATCAGTTAAGATTCTTGGTTGTCAGCAACTGAGACTGAATCTGGCTTTTTTTTAGGCAAAAGGGGGACTTATTGGAAAGATACAGGCACACTCACAAAATCGCCGAGAAGGCAGCTCTAGGCATCTTGGCATCAGCCCTGCTCCTCCATCTAGTCCCAGCTCAGCTGCCAGCATGTTCAGCTTCTAACTCTAACTCAGCTTCTAACTGAGCAAGTTCAGATGCCAACTCCAGGAATGGTCAAAATGGGCCCGCCCTCTGGCTCTGGGAGAGCTGGGCGCCTTGATGATATTTCCAGCAGCAGACTGAGCTATGGGTCAGATGAGGCCATTCCTCAAGAGGTGGCGTGGCTCCTGTGGCATGAATAACCAAGAAGAGGGCGCAGGGACTGAGCCTTCCGTTTTTAGTAGGCGGGCATCCCACTGGCCTGTCTAAGGGTTCTGAGCGAGCCTTTCTACTCCAAAGGGAAGGAAGTTCTCCTTGAAAACGCAGTTATCTCTGGAAGGGGTGATAGCAGCCCCTGCTAGTCAGCGTCAATTTGCCAAAAGTAGAACCTGTGGGTGCAGGGTGCAGAGTAGGCATGAGAGCAGCAGTGAATGTGCCCGCAGTACCACGTACACCACTCAGTGGTGCCACAGCCTCCTTCACCTCCGTACTCGTGGGCAGAGCCGCTCGGAGCCAGCCACCGTTGGAGAACAGTCAGGTTCTGGGCTGGGCCCTGGAGGCGAGGATGCCCCCTGAAGCTTGTTCCTCCTTAGACATCCATCACATCACAACAATGGATCCTGCTGTTGCAAGTGGAAAGGGCTTTGCCAGCCACCTGGAGTGGCTGATACAGAGGTGGGAGGAGTTGCAGTCACGAGCTGGAGGAGACACAGGCTAAAAGATGACGATGAATAACAGGTGGCAATGAATAACATGCCGGTGATGAGTAAGCTTTGATCACGGTGGTAGAAGGGGGATGACGCTGGGAGGTGGAATTAGGCGAGCAAAATCGCTTTGGGCAGGAAGGGCTGCAGTGTGTTGGGATAAGACAAATGAGCCAGTGACGGCAAAGGTTTGTGTGGGGAGTGGTGGGAAACGAGGCTGGAAGGTCACGCTTGGGTCAGGTGGGGAGAGCCTGGACCTCTGGGCTAAGGATTTTAGACATCATTTTGTAGGCAACTGGGAGCTGTGAGTTCCAGAAAGGGGGTATCGTGATGAACGTGCTGTTTTTCAAAGAGGAGGGTTAAGTAGTGGGCCACTGAGGAGTCTCTGCCAGGAGGCCGATGACCTGGGAACAAAGATGGCTAAGACAATAAAATCCTCTATGAGAGGGAGCAGCTGGACTTAAAGCTGCCACCAACTCCCGGGCAGTGTCTGTGCCTGAGTTCACGCACCGGAAAGGTCATGGTGCTTATTCATGGTATTGTTATGATCAAATGAAATAATGGCGTTTCATTTAAAAATGTCTACTTAGCCACCTACATCTATTGGAAAAATTTTAAATACCACTCGAGAAGCTGCTATGATTATTTTCTCCTTTCCTTGGCTTTCCATTTGTCCTCCAGTTTTTTTCTTTTCTATTTCCCCCTCCTTGCTAGTTTTTAGTAAACTTCCTTTATACCTTGGAACCCCCTAAAGGTCCAGATGTCCTAGCAGACCAATAGTACAGCTTTGGTTTCCTTGTTTCTCCTGCTCAAAATTAGATGGATTCGGGTGACCGTACAGTAGGCAAAGGGCAAGGGCCCACTTCATTCAAACACAGCCAGTGACTAGTATGTAAGTCAGGATACAGGTGTAGGGGTGCAATCAGTAAGACCCCTAAATACAGTGCCTTTATTGGAGACTAGCGGCCTGGTGCATGGGATTCATGCACTGGTGGGGGTGTGGCCTGCGGGGACTAGCCGCTGCGGGAGCAGCCACTCATCCCGGCACTGACCACCAGGGGGCAGCTCTTGCATTGAGTGTCTGCCTCCTAGTGGTCAGTGTGCATCATAGCAACTGGTGGACCAGTCGTTCTGCTGTTTGGCCGCTGGGCTTTTATTGTATAGGACAGTGATGGTGAACCTTTTGAGCTCAGCGTGTCAGCATTTTGAAAAACCCTAACTTAACTCTGGTGCCGTGTCACATACAGAAATTTTTTGATATTTGCAACCATAGTAAAACAAAGATTTATATTTTTGATATTTATTTTATATATTTAAATGCCATTTAACAAAGAAAAATCAACCAAAAAAATGAGTTCGCGTGTCACCTCTGACACGCGTGTCATAGGTTCGCCATCACTGATATAGGATTATTTCTCTCTCACTTTAACTAAAGGTAGATGATGAAGGGCTGATATCATGGCTCAGTGAGGACCCAGGTTCCTTTTACCTGTGGCTCTTTCATCTGCAGCATCTTACCTAAGAAGGCTACTCAGACCTGGGCCAGAACACAGGGAATGGAGCGACATGCCCCTTCCTTTCATGGGACTTCCTTATCTGTGCTCACCCTGACCACATCCCACCAACCAGAACTTTGTCCCATGAATGCACCCAAATGCAAGAAAGGCTAAGAAATGTCCTCGTTAGCTGGGCATCCACGAGCCTCTCCCTGTGTCCATCTGAGTCCCGTCAGAGCAATGAGTAAAAGTAGAAGTGGCCAGAGCACGGAGCCTCCAGCCTCAAAGCCACCTGGAGACAAGTTACAATTTTAGAACTCAGTGGTATTTTTGAAATATATTTTTATTGATTTCAGAGAGGGAGGGAGAGAGACATCAATGATGGGAGAGAATCATTGATCGGCTGCCTCTTCCACGCCCCCTACTGGGGACTGAGCCCGCAACCTGGGCATGTGTCCTTGACGGGAATAGAACCCGGGACCCTTCAGTCCACAGGCAGACGCTCTATCCACTGAAAATTTAGTAGTATTTTAACAAAATGAAAAGGTCCAAGAGTCCTTACTGCCAGCACACAAAGGCAAAAGTGGAATGCAGGAAACTTGTCTTGTTAATGATAAGGAGAAATAACAGTGCTGATACTAATCTTACAGGGTCCAACCCAGTGGTTCATATCTCAAATCTCATGCTTTCACACGTGTTCTAGACTGTATTCAGCATGTCCTACTTCTGTGCCTCAGACAGTCCTGTAGGCTTGGTCCTCTTATCCTCCCCCTTTTATTCATTAGCTAACACATTCACTGCAGTTAAAAGACTTGGCAAGGTTACTGAGGGGATAGGTAGAGAAGCTGGACCTGCGTACCTAGGTCTGCCTGACTTTAGAACCTGTGTTCTCAAACATTAAGCCAGCGGTTCTCAACCTGTGGGTCGCGACCCCTTTGGGGGTCGAACGACCCTTTCACAGGGGTCGCCTAAGACCATCGGAAAACACATATATAATTACATATTGTTTTTGTTATTAATTACTATGCTTTAATTATGTTCAACTTGTAACAATGAAAATACATCCTGCATATCAGATATTTACATGACGATTCATAACCGTAGCAAAATTACAGTTATGAAGTAGCAATGAAAATAATTCTATGGTTGGGGGTCACCACAACATGAGGAACTGTATTAAAGGGTCACAGCATTGGGAAGGTTGAGAACCACTGCATTAAGCTATGCTCACCTGGCCCGTTTAGCATGGGCAACGAGATGCGGGGAATGCTGTTATGCTCTAGTCCTCATGGTGTCATTCCCTTGGCAATGCATACCACCATCATCCCTTGGTGATCCCCTCCCTCCTCCTGTCAGTCAATGAATATGCATTTAGCCCATTCCTCTGTTGGTTCTGAGCTTCCTGAGTACATCATCTCATTTACCTCTGGTGCCAGCCCTGTAGGACAGGGGTTGTGATCTTGTTTCATATTGGATGAGCATGAGACCTGGAGAATTAAGGGTCTTGCTAGGATCCCATGCTGATGTGGCAGAACCAGGATTCTGGCCAAACCCATTCCAAAGCCCATTCTTTCTGTACAATCACCGATCTGTCTCAAGAACCACCCCCTCTCCCAAGCCCAAGTAGATAGATCATGAATGTTCTCACTACACACACAAAAATGGTAATTATGTGAGGTGATGGATATGTTACTAACACTATTGTGGTAATCATTTTTCAATATATGTGTACAGGTACACCCCCGAGATATTGAAGGTTTGGTTCCAGACCACCACAGCAAAGCAAATATCACAATAAAGTGAGTCACACTGATTCTTTTGTTTTCTAGTGCATATAAAAGTTATATATGCACCGTATTGTAGTCTATTAAGTATGCAATAGCACCATATCTAAAATATGCAATGTACATTCCTTAATTAAGAATATTGTATTGATGGAAACCACCATCTGAACCTTCAGCAAGCCAATCTTTTTGCTGGTGGAAAGTCTTACTTTCAATTTGTAAAAAAAAAAATCTGCAATGTCTGTGAAGCGCACTAAAACGAGGTATGCCTGTGTATCGTATCATTACGTTGTACACTTTAAACTTACACAACATTATATGTAAGTTGTATCTCAAAAAACCAGCGGGGCAAAGAACCCATAGGAGTGTGGTGAGTGCTACAGTATTGCATTTTGTTACTGTCAGTGTGGCTGCCCACAGAGTATCACTCACAGAATGAAACCAGGACAGCGGCCTCTAGTGGCGAGGACAGGTGTTGGAGCCAGTCAGCTCTGACCCCCGCCTCTCCCTCCCGAGGCCTCAGTGCACATAGGGGAAGGTTCCCAAGGTACCCACTGAACGCTGCCACCTCAGGTGGCCCAAGGGGTGCTGTGAGGAGTCGTGCTTGAGATGTTAACCACTGTGTTTGTCCCAGTAGGATTAATATCACCACTATTATTTCTCATTATTATTCATTAAACCAGCTTCCTAATTCCAGTTTTGCCTGTTGGGCCCTAGCATGACTGGGGTGGCATCCCCTCTCATTCCAGAAAACAGCACATTACAGGTTGATCCTCCATGTAACTTACAATGTAAGGAAGTATCTGAAGTATGGAGACTGCGGGCCCTGCTTGCTCTGCTGGATGTCACAGCTGATGGCCTCACACAATAGTAAAAACCAATACCACTTCCCATGTTCAGCAACCCTCTCTGAGCTGTTCGGGCAGAGATCACATCCCCATTCTATAGATGGACAAGCTGATGCTCTGACATTGCATGGCTTGGCCAAAGCCACATGGCCAGGGACCACTCACTACATGGCAGCCTGTGCCCTGCAGGTCTGAGGGCCGGCCTGTTAGTCCCTAAGCACCTCTTAACTCTCAGCTGCTGTAGGTGTCCACGTTTGCGTACAGAGGGAAGGATGCACCTGCGTAGGCAGCACCGGCTGGAGCCAGACCCAGCATTCACTCCCAGCACTGCCGCAGGCCGGTTCCAGCTGGCACCACGGCACCTCTAGTCCAGTCTCCACATCTGTAACCCGGGAAGGATAGAAATTGTGCCTACTCCAGAGAGTTTTTGTGAGGATTCGGTGAGATAAGATTGGAAGAGCTTAGAAGGCGGGTAAAGTAATTGTTCACTATTATTATTAAAGTGGAAAAGGAGAGGAGAAGGGGTGAGTTGGTAACTAAGGAAAGTCAGTTTAAGTTTACCTCCTCCAAAGGCCCCGGTGTGCCCGAGCTGGTTGAGCTAAGCCCTGGGAGTCCCATGTACCCTGGCGGGGGGCTCATGCCAGCACTCTGCACAGGTGCCCACTCTTTCTTACCTGAGCCACTGTCCACCCTTCTCTCAGCCACCCCTTCTCGGAGCAGGAGGGGATGCTGAGAAGAGGCCTTGCTCCCCTGAGTCACCTGGGGAGGCCTTTACCTTTCAGAGTCCCTGGGGCTGGATAGGTACTGTCCAGCTGTAGCAGACTGCCTCTCTTTCTCCACCCTCAGGACCTATGGAGCAGTGTTGATGCCCAGTCACAGAGCTAATGACTTCCCCCCAGAAAGACTGACACCTGACAACAGAGAGTGGGCAGGAGGTACAGACAGCGGGGTTCCCCACTTATGTAGTCTGGTCCTTCAGGTCTGGTCACAATGATTCCTTATGTAGAAACATCCCCTTTCAGCTTCCCCACTGGCTCAAGCAGTCTTCAGGGGGACACCTGTGACACCACATGGCCTCTGCCAGGCCCACCCCAACCTTTGGGAGCATCCTTTTTATTGTTTTGTTTTCTGAAGCTTTTTGTTTGCTCGGTTTATTTTGTAATTAGGGCAGAAAAACGACCATTATTGAGCAGGAGGGTTGGGAGGACTGGAATGAGCTAAAATGTAGCGGGGGCTGGGGGGGGCAGGGGATGGGGGCAGAGAGCTGCAGATCCCAGGGTTTCTGGTTTCAGGTAGAGTGCAGTTCTAGGAAGACCACTAGATGGCAATCACACACTAGTGTTAGGGCTGGCCCATGGTTCCTTTCCACTTTGGGCTTTGGTAAAATCTCTCTAGGGACTAGCCAAAGCATTGTATCTGCCACCCCCATCCATCCGTCCGTCCGCCCGCCCGTCCGTCTGTCCACCCGTCCATCCATCCCTCATCCTTTTAACCTCTCTTGATCTTCTATGGATAGGTAGATGTGCCTCTCCCTTCCCTCTCCACCCCCCCCCTCTCTCTCTTCTCCGTAGTGACCTTAAAAACCTGCCAAAAATACCCTCAACGCCTCCCACCTTTTAACTGCAGTGCTGTATTTTTACTATTCTCCTAAGCAAATGTTTGTGGGAGTGCATCCATGTTTAGAGTAGGTAACAGGGAAACTTGTTCTCTCTCCAGTTATTCTGAGAGTATATTCAATAAAAGGGATGGGAAAGGAGTTATTTATAAAGGTAATAGATAACAGCAATGTTTAAAAATAGTTTCATTCAAAATGATGGACTAGTAACTTGTAATGAAGTAAAAAAAATCACTTAAGATGAGTGAGTCATTTTATCAAACAATTGTCCATTGTTAGAGAATTTTCCATAAGCCGAGATTCAAATGCAGAACGTCTTGTTGCAAACTGCTGGGGGTGGGAAGGAGAAGGGGTAGCAGGCAATCACAGTTGACATCATCATCTTTATTAGAGTGCAGGTTGTGGAAAAGCAAAACTCCTCTGATATTTTAATGATCTGTTCTGATATGCCCAAGAAAGTAAAAAAAAACAAACAAACCAATTTTTATGTACCATCTAAAATGGTCTCTGCTCTCGCTTGGTTCATTTCTCTTGGCCGCGTGGACATCTTGGGGAGCTGTTTGGAGCGTCCACGCAGACCTGCTTCATCTGTGCGCCTTCTTAGCTGCGTTCCGGTGCCCTGAGCCCCACTGCTAAGGTTAACCTGTGCGCTCAGAAGGACAACAGATGGAAATTCGGGTTTGCAGCCACTGCAGAAAAATAAAAACATGTTCCAAAGGGAAAAGGATCTTGTATTTCTGCGTTTGAACCTTTGATCTGCGTTCACATCTGAAGGGAAGGCTAGACCTTTTGGTGGAGACACATGGCTTTGCATCTGTGAAAACACAGCTGTATAGAGCAAAACAAAACCAGTGGAAAATACAATGGTTTTGCTGTGTCAGGCTAGCTGCTAATGCTCAACTTCTACACAAATATTGTCTTTCGATCGCCCTCACAAAATCCTTCTTGACTTTCCGCGTAATTGTTTAGGGATGTTTTCTTCTTTCAAATTCGGATTTTGAGCTTTTCAGTGGTGAAGGCACATGGATCTCTTTCCTGTCTTTTCTTTTTAAAAGGCAGTCAAATAATGGCTTTTAGTTACATCATAATGACATTAAATTCCAACCTAATTGGGAGTGATGGGGGGGGGGGGGGCAGGAATCAAACCTTTTTAAAAAAGGTACAGTGCTATCTTGATCCTGAAAATCTCCTGTTTTTAAAGATGATATTGCCTGGGCTTTGTGTGGGAGTTCTCTCTGAAAGGCCTCTCCAGCATGTGGAAACTTAGCGGCTCTGTTTTGAGCAATTAGGATGCATTATGGAGTGAATTAGCAGCTCGGCTTTCCTTCATCTTTAGAGAGTCGTCCCAGCTCGTTTCTTTATCAGCGTTTCCCTGGAACGTAAGCCAAGTCTGTTCAACTAGGAGGCCTTTGCCTTGAACCTCCATGTTTCCTCCCGGTCCCAGACAGAGCCCAGGCCTGTGCGCCTGCCTCATCCTGCCCGGTGCGGTGGGCTTCCTACTATTGAATCGGCCACCTTTTCCGTCCCTCCCCTTTCCGTTGGAGCGCTGGCCCCTGGCGGCCCTCCCCGCTCCCTGCCACAGGACTGGGGTGCCCAGAGGTGATGGACAAAAGATGAGACTGAGTTTGATGTGCGAGCAGGAAGCCGCCTGGTACCCCCCTCTGCAGAGGTGACGCTGGCATTTCTCTGGAAGGGGCCAAGCGAAGGGGAAGCGATGGTGCCGCGCCCCTCCCCACCCTCTCTGGCACCCACAGCTTCCTCGGCGATTTGGAAGATGGACCATGGGTTTCTTTAAGAGGGATCATTTTAGTTGTATCGATGATAATAACGACCTTTACTATTAATCACGCCGCCGGGGAGAGCCTGAGCTTGATAACAAGTCCTTCCCTGCACCGAGAAAGTTTCCCCTTTGAAGTGCCAGGTCCCTCCTCACCCTTCCAGGAGGGAAGCGGGGAAAGAAAACAAGTGTGAAGATCTGAAGCGACTGAGGAATGCTGAATTGATGTCTTTCCTCGGCATCCCTGCCCCTCTCACGGTCCTCCCCTCCTTTCAACTCCCTGCCCTTTGAAACGGCAGGGCTGGGGTGGCCAGCCTTCCAGCCAGGCCCGTGGTAGCCACAGGCCGTCTCCAGCAGGCCAGGCCGAGGGGCGGTGAAGACAAGGAAGGAGAGGGAGAAGGAGCAGGAGGAAGGTGGCCGAGCATCGTGCAGGTCCTCTGCAGGCTTATGGCTGAAGGCTTTATCCATCGTGATGACAGAAAAACCAACACACAAAACCCCCCAAAACAAACAAAAAGCCCTCCCCCAACCCAAACCCTCCTTCCCAGCTGCATTTTGTCCCCGGGACTGATGGTGTCACTAGAGCCTCTGGTTTTGCACTTCTAGAAGCTACTTGTCGAGCCTATTAATTTTTCAGGCCGAGCAGCTCATGCCTGCTTTTCACAAGGCTGCTTCCCTATTTAGTATTCAAAGGTAAAGAATCCCACCTTCTCCTCACGCTTTGCATAATTAAAGAAGGTTGTCCCTTCTCCCCCAGTGCCAAAAAACTAGTATTTTTTTAAGTAAAAGGTCTAATTTTTTTAAGTAACATCTGTTCTCATGCTCTTTCCTAAATATACCAATATTTACTTTTTGCTGGTACTTAGTTGTATGCCATTCGCCCTGCATTTTAATTTCCAACAGATGGGCTTAAAGACAGTGGTCCCCCACCCCCACCCCACACACACCCATATACACCCCCTGCAGCTCATTCCCTTAAGTTTCAATATGTATATGTAAGAAACCTCTCCAATCATTGACTAGTTTTATTTTACACTAGAGCATTCTCAAGTTCACTCATGTGGACTTTCACTCTTTCCCTCTGCTGAGTTTCATAACAAATTGTGACCCTCGCAACCACTTCAGGGCCTTTTGTGTTCTTATCTGTGCATTTCAATACCTTCTGGGGAAGTGCCTTTGGTTTCACTACATATGCAAAGAGCCCGGCTGGAATTTTAACACCCCCTCTCCATTTGTTGGTGGAGTCCTGTTTTCTATTGTCTGTCTGGTTGTTGATGTTGGCAAAAGTCATTTGTTTAAGGATGCCTGCCTGGGATACTGTGCCTCATTCTTTATCGGAACGAAATCCGAAAATATCCTGAAGAGTTTTAAAAATTAATGCATGCTGTTGAAACTGTTACATATGTGCATAGTTTTATTTTCCCATCATAAGGTGGATAATATTTTGAAGGTATTAGGTAATAATAGTCACCAGAAGCCAATTAAAACCGCCAGGAAAAAAAATATGTGTGTGTGTGTGTGCGTGTATATATGTATATGTGTGTATACACACACACACACACACACACACAGTTTGACGGTGTAAATAATTGATATCTGGAAATGAAGCCGCTGCTCTGTGCAGGGCCCCGCGGTACGCGGCTGGCAGCATCGGCCATCCCTGTACTTCCACAAACCAGGGACGATTCCCGGGCATCATGTCACCTGGTTTTCAAACTTGATAATAAGGCCACATGCAAACAGAGTAAAACACACACACACACACACACACACACACACACACATCTCCTTTGTCTGTAGATAAGAGGAATAGTTGTCAGGTGTTTGAATTCTTAGAGAAAAGGAACAAATATCCAGCCTCCTCATGAGGTAGGTGTGAGCAGAATAAATTGAGGCACTGTCCTGACCCATCCAGCTTTTTAAAAATGATGTGATTAAAAGAGGACATCTGAGAACAAATTTATGAAGTTGTTATGGCAACTGAAACACTTGGATTGAAATGTGTGTATCTGAAACATGAAAGGTTGTAGGAAGCCTAGAAATAAGCGCGGCATTGTATTTGGGAGAGGCGATTGAACAGTGGTTGCCAAATATTATTCCTCTGTCGGTCATCATTCAGGGTTACTGCCTTGATTTCCACTTTTTAAAACGTGTGGTGATTGATGCTTCCCCAGACTGCGGCGCCTGAAGTCGCCGGGCCTTGTACCAGCATTTGCTCATTGGTCGTTTGACCTGTTGAGAATACACTCTCCGTCGTATTGTGTTCAACGTGGAGATTGCATTTAGAGTTGCCTCAGCATTTGCCCATAAGTTTACACTTCTGTGTTCTTATAATTATGTCCTTGTTTGTGAATAATCTCTGTGGTTTTTTCATTCACTATCACCCCCAACCCAAGCCCACCAACACACAGCTGCACTCAAACGAGTCAAAATATTTAAATATTCCCTAGACTTCAATCTCTTTTAAAAGCTGTTTAGCCCGTCTATGTAACTTGTTCTTCTCTTAATTTCTCATGCTTTTTTATTTTCCTCTCCAGTACCGGCAAGGATTTTAAAAATTAACACCTACAAATTTGTATTACAGTGTTTTGGGAAATCAGAACTTTAAGCCACATCCAGAATGCTTCAGACTTTTCAGGCATTGGATTTCAGCTCTATACAGTGTCCAGAAAATTGTTTTTAAACAGCTTCCTTGCAATATATTTGGATTTTTTTCTTTAAATAAAAAGATAGCTAAATGTCAATTATAATAATTTTAGTAGACTTTCCCCACAAGAAATATGTTATTTTAATTGAAAAAAAGTTTGGCACTGAAAAATACATTTACATGGAAAAACTCAAATGAAATTTCTCTTTACAAACATTGATGGTTAAGCATTGATTACTAGTTATTTGGTCTTCTTGATTTTTGACATAATACTTTTTACTTTGATTAATCTTAAGTCCTAAAATTAAGCTAATTGAAGCAAAAGAGAGAAAAGTAAAATAATTTTAGAAAAGTTATTTCCCTTAAGTCATGAAGTGGAACTTTTTACTCTTACTGAAATTACTCAACAATTTTCAGTTGGGTAAAAACTGCCCTTATATAATTGGAGTGTTTTCCTAATCTTTAAAGGCTGAGATCAAAACATTATTCTATTCTATTGCAAAACTAACTGCTGTTAATCTGTCAGACTAATTGTTCATTTTAAATATTTGATTAGACCTGTGCATTTGTGTATTAAAATCCTTTTTTGCATATGCACATGAAAGTGATTCTGTTTTGACATACTTCCTTGTTTGAAAATCCATAGATCAAAAATGGTATCAAAATTTAAAAAAATATTTCAAGAGGATTAAACAAGAATTTGGAGTTTGCACATATTTTACAGTAATAAATTTTCTTTTTTTTTTCTTTAGTCCCCATTTTAAGTTTGTTTGTTTTTTAATATGATTTTGATGCTTCCAAGGTGGATACTATTTTATTTCAGGTGGGTCATTTAATAGTTTGTTGATGTTTTCGAGGTCTCTAAACAAAGTCTGATGTGTTAACAGTCTTATTAACGATGTTAAAATAGAATTAACAGCTTGTGGATGCCTCCAGAGCACAATAGCCTGTCAACCTCTCCTGCCCCCTTATAAATTGTACCCCTGCTGTCTTCCCTTTGTTTCATGCCCAATCAGCAAACTAAACTTTTGTGGAGGGAAAAGGCAGTTCAAGTGTTTCTGCGGCAACTGAAGGGAGGAGCTAATGTGGAATTTACTGGGAGACCAATCAGTGCTGGAGGGAAGAATGGCCCCAAATTGGGAAGAAGGACTGTGTTGACCTGCGTGGCTTGCTGACCTTTCCTTGCTATTCTGTTGCTATAAAGAGGTTTACTCTGGTTGCCCCGAATTTTATGATGCTTTTATTAAAGCCAAAGAAGTTTTAGAAGTTTGGGATTATTTAAGATCCATCTCAGCACAGATTTAATTGTGCTTTGTGATCTTTAGTCATTTGACTAGATGTTAGCACGCACACTCATTTTTTAAAAATTTGACACAGCAAGTAATCGTGGTGTGTGTTTTTTAAAGTGGAATACAATTTCACCAATTATCTTGAGCCAAAATTGATTCTAAATCTTTTGTAGTGTCTCTTTCCTGTAGCTACTGTCATGGAGAGAGAATAAGATAACTTACTGATGTTAAACAACTGGTCTTATTTTGTTGAATTTATGCTTTGAAAAAAAAATAGATTTATATCTTCTAAGTCTTTAAAACATTGCCTTTGTCAGGCAATGGTTATAATGAGTTGAAAATAAAGATTATTAGGAGGTCTATTTTTCATTGGTTTTGCTAATTTGACAAATTGTCTTACTTAAAACTACAGATTTATGGGCTAACCTGACAAATCAGTTAAATTGTCTTATTCTTTGCCACCGTCTGATTTAATAACTTAAAAAAGTATATAACATTTATAAAGTATTTCCCAATTCTTATTGAGTGTTACTCCTTTTTTGGTAAGAGATGAGACATTATTGAGACTTAAGTAGTTTTAGATTGCACAACCACTTTCCTTGTCATATATTGGCATTGTTTTCTCTTGTAATGTGTTTCTTTGGTTTATATTTACTTTTCAACAGGCCACTGTTCAGTGGCTCAAAATAGAGCACTGAGATGCGAGATGGTCACAGTCAGTATAAAGAAAAATATCTCACCTTGGATGCAGGATACTGAACATTTTCTTTAAACCGAGTACAAGTGAAATGACTCAAATGCATCCAGACACAGGGAATGAGATACAGTTAAATGAACTATGGTTACAAAATACTACTATTTTGTCAAGGAATATGCTAGAATGAAGATGGGGCCGTGCCAGCTTGTCACTTGTCGTGGCTCGTGTTGTGCTAATAGGTGAGCCCCAAAGGGGATAGTTTCTTATACTTGATCAGCTCTACAGATGTGCATCTATTGATTGAGCAGCGTATGAGACTGGAGCACACAGGGTCTGGTCTGATGTCAGCCACATGCACCAGTGTAAGCAATAACATGTTCGGGCTGGATTTTTGAATGTGTGCTGCTTAATTTGGGTCATTTTACCTGGCCGAGGAAGAATATCTCCGCTGTTTTCCCACGACTATAACTGCTGGTCATTTTTACCCAAAGCCATCCTTGCTGCCCACCCCTGTCCCATGGGCAGCAAAATCATCTCGCTACCCGGGGTGGCTGACATCATTTTTGCACGCTTGCTCAATGAGCACTCCAGGCCGTTGGTGTTGGGGATATGCCTGGGGGTGTGGGCACTACCCTATCATGCAGACCAAACATCCGTACCGTGGCCGCCTGATGGAAGTGTCCAGTGTATGGCTACGTAACTAGGGAATGCCAAGAAAGCCAAAGGGATTAACGACAAACAAAGAAGGCTTGTCACCTTTGTGCAGAAGCCAGCTGGCATCTCCCAGGGACAACCTGAGCTGCTCCATTGTCACCTAAGCTGGGTTCCTATGGATCCTGTTTGCTTCTGTTATTCCAGGAGCATCTGCAGGCTTGGCCATCGTAAAGGAGGGAGCCCAAAGCTGTGACCCACTTCTTTGTTGATGATGCAGGGAGGGATAAGACTGCAAAATTAATGAAATTTTAATAATCTGTACAATTTTCTCCTTAAAGACTTTGTGAATACCATTTACACTTCAAAAGTTCTCTCTTTCTCACTCTATGATTGATTTTATGGACTTGAAGGATAAAGAGGAAGAGTCAGTGGTCCCAGCATTTGCCTTGGTCGGCGACCTATGTGGATTATGGCACTTGACCACTGACATTTACCAAGATAATCAGGGTCAGAGACACAGAGCTGATCCGGCTCTGCGGCCAGTCCCCTCCGACAAGTTTTCCTGTGCTCTCAGAATTCCAAATTGGTCACAGCAACATTTAGGAAAGTAAAGGATGAAAATAAAGTTTCTGACAATTTAACTGTTTACTTCTGCATTTTAAGTGTAGAAATAATCTTTCTCTGAAACTTTTTCATATCCTGAAGTGGATACTTTAAAGCCAATTGTGAAATGCTGCCTTAGAAATGTGCTTCTTTATTTAATCATAGGGGAGATTTGGAGAAAGGATGTTTTATTTTCAGTAGTGTTTTTTTCCATAAGAATATGAAATTATTGCTATAATAATTACTAATGAGACCTTATATTTGCACAGCACTTCATAATTTTAATGTACTTTTACAAACATTATTAAATATAATCCTTAAAAGAGTTCTATAGGGCAATATTATTGTTCTGGTTTTATGGATGAAGACACAATACATGCCACATAGTGCCAGCTTGTATTTCCAGAGAATTCTTTATTTTAGGAAATATATTTGGAGTGAAAATGGCTGGAAAAACACAAATCTAAGACTAAAGTTATTTTGATTCTTCATATAGCTATAAAAGATGACCAACAACAGAAATGAAACTGTGATAATACTCAATCCCCCTTGTAATGCACAACTGCATGAATTTTGGCTTTTTTATTGCTACGTTTTCCTGTGTTTCATGCGTAAAATACCATGATATGCTACATAATTACAGCATAGTAAAATATAAATTTCCCTCATATTTTTAAAGATATAAATTATAATCATAAGATCATAGCACAAGAATGTTTTCCAGTGAAAGGATAGTCTGGTTTGTAGTTTAAAATATGATTATTTTTCTTATGAAATCACAGAATGGATAAAATATATTACTCTTAAAAATGATATTTTTTTCTTCTGCTTGTTAAAGGCTAGGTAGCCAGCATATTTGTTTTGGAGCAACTTAACTGCTATGGTTCAGAAACAGAACTATATTATTGAGTGCAGAGAAATGTGATTAGTATTTCTAAGAATTATTATAGCACAGCAAGACAGGGAAGCAGTCCAAGTGCTAAAGGTTAGAATCAATTTATAAAAACTAGGAAAAAGCTTTACTTGTTAAGAAAAAAAAGATACATGTTTCTTAAGGGTAATTAAAATTGTCTAAGAAATATTTTGGACTACACTTAATTATAATACTTCCATATTATTTTCATTAAAAAATCTTGGTTTTGGTTGAGGGGAGTAGAGGAGGAAGAACTGAAATGAGAAAAAGGACAAAGAAATGTTTACTATTTTACAAGTTCAAATTCTTACCAATATAATTTTCAGTGAAAAAATTATTAAAGTAAACTTTCATATGATAACCCTAAGAAAAGTCTCCACATATGGTCCCAAAGATTTTTTAAAAATAAGTAAAAACACTGGAGCAGTAATCACTTTATGAAAAAAAAAGTCTATTTAGAATTTCACCAGGGCTGCTCTTAGAATCAAATCAAACTTCATTTTCATCTTTAATTGTGATGATCAAGCATACATTTTACATTCTAGAAGTTTAGAAGAGGAAAAAACTATTGTTATTATATGTCCGGGATTTCTTTAAACAACTCTAACATCAAAATGGCCAAACTGTTGGACTGCTTCGTGTTAGATAAAACAGATGGGATTCCCAGATCGTGCACCGTTCAGCCGTCTGATGGAATTCGCGCCACCCTGACCAGTGAGCCCAGATGGCGCTTAAATCTGTCACTCTTTAACGACCCTACTGTTTTTTTAAAAATATTTTTATATTTGAGCCCATTCCGTTGATCTGAGAGATTAATCATTTCCAAGGTATGTCTGGGGAGGGGTTTACCGTGGGTTTCCTTTGGAGGAGCTGAGGATGAGAAGAATGAAGAGCCCTCCTAACTACAGGTCTACCTGCTGGAGGGAACGTGGGGCAGCAGGCCTGGTGGGTCTCGGCTTTGGAACATTTTCCAGGCAACAAGGCCGAGAGGCCGCATGGAGAGTAGTAGCAATGGGGGATAAGGGAAGAGAGGATGGACATTTGGGATGGGTCGGAAGTGGGTGGAGGTGAATAGATTTCTCCCAGAGGAACTATTGCGTTGCCAACCTTAGCCCCCAGCACGGGGCTGAGTGCTGATCGACCACACCAGGCGGCTTTGAGCAGTCTGACCCCCCCCACATCGGGATGACTCCGGTGGGTGTGCCACCAGGAGCAGACCCCAGAGATCGGGTCCAACATGATAAGACTCTGAGATGGTTCTAGAAGGAATCTGTCCTGCATCAGAACTTTTACACATCTCACAGGGATTTTCCCTGAAGGTGTTTTTTTCTTCTTCTTCTTTCTTAAATTATTATTTTGAGTCAGTCTACTGAAATGCTTCAGTGATTTGGGGCATGAGATACTGGCCAGCTCCTCCTTCCAAAATCTCTAACCTTGGGTACATTTTCAGAATGTCTGTTTTGGAATTGCTTTCTATTCCTGCTGGGACAGGAAAGGAAAAAAATGAATGGTTTTCATTATGCAGATTTTTTTAAATTTTTTTTTTGCCTTTGAATCAGATGTAGCAGGTGTCAAAATATGGTGCAAAATTTATACCATTAATTCGAAAATTTCCACTGACCCAAAAAGCCACCAGGGACAGGCAAACCCACCTATATTAACACAATTTTAAATGCCTTGCTGACTTTAAGGATGTTCTTTGGTATTGGGACTGCTCAGGGGTAGTTTTCCTATTTGTCAGTGATGCTGCCTGTACTTGAGGGCCCACAAAGGCTGGCTGATGTGTCTCACCCTTACCTGTGGCTGAGCACACGGGGATGTCGTCCCAAGGCCCCACCTGAGTGCCTGCACACTAAAGACACGTGAGAATTCTGCTTCAGAGGGTTTCCGACCTAAATTAAAAGACCTTCATGTAGACTCAAAAGTGAGGAGAGAAGCAAGTTGTTTTGGGAGGTTCTTTTGGAAGCTTGAGAGTTCTGGGGCCCGGATCTATCAGAAGTCGCTGCTCTACCAGAATGTGGTGGGAGCTGACACTTGTAGATAACCCCCCATGTGTAACCATCCCATAAGGGATAAAGCTAGGTAAAGTCTGAACAGAGTGGAATAATGGTGAAAACATAATATGTTTTCATTGTAACTCTACTGAACTCTACTGTAAACATGTAACTCTCACTATTTCCCCCCCCCCCCCCCGCCCCCGCCATTCTCTCTTTTACACATAGAGCCAGATTATGGAAAGGATTGCAGTGTAATCCTGATTAAAGGAAATGGCTTTTTATGGACATTAAATGGCCACTGGAAGCGTGGAGAGGCCACCTTGCATCTAATTCTGTAGCAGGTTCAGGGGTTGATAGTAATCAGTAAGACACAATTTTCTGTGTATGCATGTTGTGTCTTGGCCTCAATTTCCTAAGTAGTCTTGGGTGTTTACATAGTAAAACTGAACATTTCAGTGGAAGCAACTAACGTTCACTTTAAAAATTATTTTATGAAGTCATATAATATAATTGGTATTATCTAAGAAACTAATTTCTTACCTTTCTGATGAGAGTAGTTATTTCTAATAGTAAAATTAAACATACTCTCTTAAATTTTACCAATTAACTCACTCCATTCTCACCTGATTGTCTCTAAAGACTAAAATCTCCCCAAGATTCCAGTTGGCAAAAAACAGTCTGTTTTTGAATAAAAGGTACATGTATGGCCGCCAGAGAAACAAGGCCTGCCCACCATTTTCCACTAACGCTTGGCAAATAAGTATGAGAAGATGAAGGGCAAAAAATAAAACTTCACAGTTCATGAACTATTGGCCGTTTGGACTGGATAAATGTGTTTTGGTAGATAGACGAAAGAGGAACACTCACACTGTCTATTGTCTGTGTCTGAACTGCCTCGCTGGGCATGTTGCTGTCCCCGAGACCCGAGCAGGGCCTTGGGTTTCTGGCTTCCCCGGCTGAGGATTTTCCTGGCCAGGTTCAAGGTGCTGGGCCCAAGCCAGGAGATAGGATTAAGGGATAAAGCCAGAGCCAAACCCAAAGGCCATGGTACAGTCGGTGGAATCAAGATACTAATCTAGATGAAGAATTGGAGAGACCAGAGCCAAGTTCAAAGCGGCCAAGGAGCTGGACAAGCTGTTTCACGGCAGAAGGCAGGAGATAGAGCCCCAAGACCAGTCCTCAGCTGTCAGGCAGAACCCCCAAAGCTTTTAGAGGGTCTGAGCTTTGAACAGGGAGTGAGGCATTAAGGACCCTCAGATACTTGATGAACATGTGGGTTGTCCTCTTTTCTTTTGAGAGCCTTCTCTAGCCATTTGCAAAAATTCCACAGTATCCTTTAAGAGTCAGGGTGGAAGTCAGAAGCCTTAAAAATGTTGGGTACCCCCAGGAACCCCAGTTTTCCAAATAAGAAATGTAAAGTTGGGTGGGGATTTCAAATTAATTGTTTCATTTTCTTCACCTCCAAAGGATTTCCCAGTTCACTGAGAACCTGCCTTCAATTGCATGCATATTATAAAGTTTCTTTTCATTCCCCATAAAGATCCCTATTTTTAGCTTTTAAGAGCTGTTACAATTGCGATAGGAATGAAATTCTCCACAGCACACAGTGCACATCTCAGGATTAGAGATAGAGTTCCTGGAACTGCAAGACAAATTTGGTGTTAATCAATCTGTTAGGTTTCCTTATAGGCATATTTTCTCATTCTGTTATTTAATTTTTGTGAAAGGTCTGTTAGAAATTTCCATGTTTATAAATGATGCTTAAAAAGATCTCACTATCCAAATTATTTTATGTGGGATTTACCAAGGTAGTCCATCATTTCCTGAATCATAACTTGTTTGCAATTTCTAGACACATGATCTATAAACAGGCACCCATGAACCCCATCCTTAATAGGACGCAACCTGCACCTTCTTTCAACTATTCAAATTAAACATAAGGGGGTTTGAACATTTAATGTATGTGAAAATATCCTCTATTACTGACTTTCTGGAATTGTACGGTTTGTTTATGTTTTGTTTTGTTTTTGGCCGAAACAACAGCAACAAAAAACATATTTTGTTCATTGCAAAATTAACACATTCTCATCTAGACTGTGGTCCCTTTCTAGCACTCAGCCCTACAGTCCACCCCTTCCCTCACTGGGGAAGTCTCAATACTTTCAGTGTTTTTCACCTTGTTCTTGTTTCAGCATTCGTGGAAGGATGGATTAAGGGGTCTGTTCTTTAAACAGCAAGCCAGAGGATCAGATCATGTCAGTTCTCTGCTTATGCTCTTTCCTGTTGAACTTAGAATGAAATGCACAATCTTCACCATGGCCTGCAAGGCCCTGCATTTCCGGCCCCTGCCGGCCTCTCCAACTTCATCTTATACCACCTCTCCCTCGCTCACTCTTTTTAAGCCACACTGCTCTCCTTTTGCCACCTCTAATATTTGGCAAGCTATTTCCTACCTCAGCACTAGCTGGTTCCTCCCCCTGCATCTGGCTCCTTTTCATTCTGAGGTCCTGAAAGCCCTCCCTACCATCCTATTTTTAACGTTCTTCCTCCCTCCACCCTATGGACGAGTCTCTATCACAGCATCCTGCTTTTTTCCTTCATAGCATTTATTACGAACTGTAAAAGTGGTGTGTGTGTGTGTGTGTGTGTGTGTGTGTTTTAAGTCCTCACCAGAGGATATGTTTTTCATTGATTCTAGAGAGAGGGAGAGAGAGAAACATCAATTGGTTGCCTTCCGTACGTGCCTTAACTAGGGATCAAACCTGCAACCTGGATATGTGCCCTGACTGGAAATTGAATCCAAGACCCTTCGGTGCACTGGATGGCGCTCCAGCCAACTGATCCACATGGGCCAGGGCAAAATGTTTTTATTGATTCATTTGTTTTCTCGTATAATGTTTGTCTTCCCCACTGCAGCATAAACTCCTGGAGGCCAGGGATTATGTCTGTTTTGTTCTTTCTGAGTATCCCTGGAGTTAGTAGAGTACCCAGCACATAGTAGGTGCTCAGTAAATAGTTAGACCTGAATGAATAAATGAAATGGCTCACAGTGTTCCTTGCTACCTTACGTATTAATCCCTGTGCTCTAGAGTGCCCACCTCGACCTGGGCAACTGGGAACCATATGGGGGAGTGATTCTCAGAGCTCATCTTATTCCACTGTTGCTGGAACTCAACATGGCACTAGGTGGTCTAAGAACAAAGATCTTTTTACATATGTGTTTAATGTTCATTAGAGAAAAGTGTAATTAGTGCTTCAAGTCCAGAATTTCTTGCAGAATATTGCTAAAGCAAGGCTAAAGAATACATGTCTATTTTTAAAAGTGAATTGATTGAGCCTGACCAGGTAGCTCAGTTGGTTATAGCATCATCCTGATATGCCAAGGTTGCGGGTTCGATCCCGGGCCAGGACACATACAAGAATCAACCATTGAGTGACTAAGTGGAACAATAAATCGATGTTTCTCTCTCTCTCTCTCTCTCTCAAATCAA
This sequence comes from Myotis yumanensis, assembly GCF_028538775.1. Lineage (NCBI taxonomy): Eukaryota > Metazoa > Chordata > Mammalia > Chiroptera > Vespertilionidae > Myotis > Myotis yumanensis. The sequence continues at coordinate 39,805,401 of NW_027223754.1, read as the reverse complement.
TAAATGAAAAAAAAATTTAAAGTGAGTTGCTTGAAAAAAATGAAATAATGGCACAAGTGGTATATGGATATGGTAGATGTTGCCAAGTGTGCCAAATCCTGATGGATAGAAGAAGTGTGGAAGACAGGTAGGAGCCAGGTTCTGAAAGACTTTGGCCTTCCAAGCTGAGGAGTTGGATCTGAGTCTCAGGGAGCCTCTGAAAGTTTTCAGTTGGGAAGGGACATGATTGCATTTAAGGAAGATAAATCCATAGCAGTGGGCAAGATGAATTTAAGGTCTTGGTGGAGGCCAGGGGAAGACTGGAAGTAGAAAAGCTAAAATTAGGAAATTATGGTGAAAGTCCTATTAGGAGGTGATAGGGACCCAAACTTTTAGGAAGAAGTAATGTGTGAGAGACTCCCTTCTTGCCTGGATTCATTGTCTCTATTTGCACTCTTCCCTCTCTCCCCCCACTGTGGACCCCACCACCAAACACACACTCCTAACCTCCCCTTCTCTCCACCTTTAGCTCATGCACTTCCTTTGGGAGGCTCCCCCCACAGAGCTGCAGCATCAAAGCCAAGGACTGTGACTTATTATATTATTATTTTTAGTCTCTAGTAGACTAGATGGCACATAGTAGGTGCTCAACAAATACTTCTGAATAAGTAAGTCAAACCTGAAAACAACTGACTATGCAAACTTTTAGTAATTTATGTTATGACTTTGGAGCAGTTAGTGCACATTCTTTCACTTTCTGCTTTTAATTTGGTGGCAGGAGAGCATAATGGTTAAGAGTACAGGCCCCCAAGTTTAGAATCCTGTCTCCATGTTTGTTGTCCTGTGACCCAAGACAGTTAATTCTATTTCTCTAAGTCTCAGTTCTATCATTTGAGAAATGAGGATATCATTACAATGATCAAATGACATGAGACCAAGTATCTAAACTTATAAGATCATTGCCTAGCACAATGCTAGAGCTTTGGATATAACGTTTACTGATAGTAAGAGATACATAGGGACTTGAGATGATAAGCATTATTTTATTCAATCCTTCATAATCTATGGGGATACTCATCTTTTAAAATATCCTATCTAATAAAAGAGAAACATGGTAATTAGCCGTACGGCCGCTACCCTTCCCATTGGCTAATCAGTGAGATATGCAAATTAACTGCCAACCAAGATGGCGGCCGGCAGCCAGGCAGCTGACACAAACAGGGAGGCTTGCTTGCTTCAGTAACGGAGGAAGCCAAGCTTCCCCGCCTGCCTTGCCAGCCTCTCAGCTTCACTCTAAGCGACATTGTAACAAATATAGAAGCTAAACAAAACCCCAGGCTTCAGCCAGCAGGACCGCAACATTGTTTCAAATATAGAAGGTAAACAAAGGCCAGAAACCTGCTTTCAGCAGCGGAGGTCTCATGGCTGGAGCCGAGTCTCAGAGCTAAAGCTGGCCCAGAATAAAAAAAAGGGAAAAAGGACAGGTTGGGAGCTTCAGTCACCCGCCAGCCTGAAAAAGGCCCTCAGCCCCTCACCCAGGCTGGCCAGGCACCCCAGTGGGGACCCCCACCCTAAAGGGGGTGTGACCAGATGCAAACAGCCATCAGCCCCTCACCCAGGCTGGCCAGGCACCCAAGCGGGACCCCCACCCTGAAGGGGGTGTGACCAGATGCAAACAGCCATCATCCCCTCACCCAGGCTGTCCAGGCACCCAAGCGGGACCCCCACCCTGATCCAGGACACCCTTCAGGGCAAACCAGCCGGCCCCCACCCATGCACAAGGCTTCTATCCTATATAGTAAAAGGGTAATATGCCTCCCAGCACCGGGATCAGCGGAGCAGCGAGGCCTCCTGGCACCGGGATCAGCGTGACAGGGGGCAGCGACCAAACCCCCTGATCGCCCTGCGGCTCTGTGTGTGACAGGGGGCGGGGCCACAACCTCCCTATCCGCCCTGCTCTGTTCGTGACAGGGGGGAGCTCCTCAACCTCCTGATCGGCCCTGCTCTGTGTGTGACGGGGGGAGCTCCCCAACCCCCTGATCCGCCCTGCTCTGTGTGTGACAGGGAGCGGTGCCCCAACTCCCCTATCGGCCCTGCTCTGTGAGTGACGGGGGAGCTCCTCAACCCCCTGATCAGCCCTGCTCTGTGTGTGACAGGGTACGGAGCCCCAACCCCCCTGATGGGCCCTGCTCTGTGTGTGACAGGGGGCAGCGCCCCAACCCCCTGATCGGCCCTGCTCTGTGCATGACGGGGTGGCGCCGCAACCTCCCTATTGACCCTGCCTTGAGTGTGACAGGGGGCGGTGCCCCAACCCCCCAATCGGCCCTACCCTGAGCGTGACTGAGGGTGGCATCGCAACCTCCCGATCCGCCCTGCTCTGTGCATGACAGGGGGCGGCGCCCCAACTCCCCAATCAGCCCTGCTCTGAGCCCGACCAGGGGCTGCACCTAGGGATTGGGCCTGCCCTCTGCCACCCGGGAGCAGGCCTAAGCCAGCAAGTCATTATCTCCTGAGGGGTCCCAGACTGCGAGAGGGCACAGGCCGGGCTGAGAGACCCCCTCTACCCCCCGAGTGCACAAATTTTTGTGCACCAGGCCTCTAGTTTGAGTATAAAGTGAAACCTCTGGATAACCATTAACGTTTGCCCAAGAGTGTATTACGAAGATCGTTTTGAATATATTTAGAGCTTTATAATGAGGTAGTACACAACGCAGGAATGTTTGTGTGTGGGCCAGTTTTACCCAGCACAAATTACAGTGGTTCCTGCATAGTGTGGGCCAGCTCCAGCTCTCCTGACCTAGCACTGGGACATGACATGGACTTTTTATAATTAAAAAAGATGCTCAGATGCAAGCCAGACTGAAGGTCCAGGGGTATAGATCGTAATCAGTCTCTAACATTTTTATTTTCAATTTTAACTCCAAGCACCACCTGTGTGAGCTACCGTTGTGAACACGGGGATGCTTCTTGTTGGAGCTGTCACCTCTGAAGCAGATGCTCATGGCTTCCTGGGTGCTGCCTGAGCGTTGCCTCTGTCTCATGTCTTTTAGGAGACAATATAGCCCCTTCTCAAGTAAAACCAAATGCCTGTAAGTAACTACTTTAGATCTTTTTCATTGGGAACTTCTTTAGTCTTAATCAGAAAACACCATAGAATAAAGTTCTTTAATAATGAAATTTTGACTTAGGATATGGCAGTCCTTCCACCGACTCATAGGAAAATTTCATATACCGTTTCTAAAGTGGCATTGTGAATAGGATCCACGTCTTCTCATTTCTAAACCCAGCAATGCACTGTGCTCACAAGAAGACACATGCTATTCACAACCCACTAACTTTTCTCCTTTTGTAGCACGGACTATTTCCTCTCCTGTTTAAAGACCATTTGCACATGTCATTGCAGAGAGGAGCAGCACTACAGAGCCCTGAACATCTCGAACAGACCCCTCTCTACTCTTCTATTTCCTTTCTGCTCCAAATGTTGGGACTTAGCCTCCTGGGAAGTCTAAAGCACATTCTCTTTCTTTCCCTGCAAATGTCCACTTGCTAGAAGAGTGTAAATATCTCAATACCCACAATTTTACTGTGAGACTCGTGGAGTAGAGAGAATCTCCTCTGTGTCACCTAGCATGTTTCAGGACTATCATAATATTAAACAGCAGCCATAACTCTTTACCTCAAGTTTCCCCACTGTTCATTTTGTTTAAAAATCTGTGCAGCAAAATTTTATGCCCTTACCTCATAAAGTCGCCGTTAAACAAATGTTGGCAGGTAATGGGTCCGGTGGGATTTCAGCAGTCACTCATTCATCCAACAACTCTGTATTCAGGAACTACCATGTTCTAGACAATTGAGATTCTTCTGTGAAGAGAACAAAGATCCACCGGCCTAGACCTTACATTTTAGCAGCCTGACAGTAAACCTGACAGCAGAGAGAATAAATAAGTAGGGCATGCATAATTTTAGAACATGGTGAAAGAAAAGGTACAGCAAGGCAAAGGAAATGGGCGAGGGCCGGGACTCAGGCTACAATTTGAAATAGGGTGCTAAAGATTAAGTCCTATTGAGAAGGTAACATTTGAGCAAAGGCTTAAAGGAGGGGAGGGACTTATGTATGTTACATATATGCACATATCTTATACATGCCTATGTCTCGGAGAAGAGCACTGTAGACAGAGGGCCCAGCCCTGGTGTCCAGGGACATCAAGGAGGCTTGTGGGCTGGTGAGGAGGGAGAGAGGGTACAAAACAGCAGGAGATGAGGTGAGATAAGAGGTAACGGGAGAGGGGGGCCAAATCGCTGTAAGAATTTTGATCTTTACTCCATGTGAAGTAGAGAAACATTGCAGGGTTTTGAGTAAAGGAGAAAGACTGATCCCTCTGGAACCTGTGTTAAGAATAGATTGCAGGGGGCAAGGATAGAAGCAGGGAGAGCCGTCAGGAGGGGGTTGCCTTGAGCCAGGTGAGAGCAGACAGCGGCTCAAATCAGAGTGGGAATTGGTGAGATGTATTTTAGATATATTCTGAAGCAGAGCCAACAGACTTTCCTGGTGGATTGAGTTTTTTGCAGTTGGAAATGGGAGAGAAGTGAAGGATGACTGTCAAGGAATTTGGTTTGAATCGTTGGGAGGAAAGAGATGGCCTCAAATGATATATGAGAGGCTATAGATGGAACATGGTTTTCTTGGATAGTGGGAGAGAGGAGGGCAGGGAGAGGGGGAGGGGAAAGGATCCGGAGTTAAACTTGGACTTGCTGAAGTTGAGATTGTCAACTAGAAACCTAAGTGGAGATGCCAAGTCAGCAGTTGGACATTGAAGGCTGGCATTTGAGAGGTCTGGACTGGAGAGCCACCTGTGGAATTCGCTGGCATCGAGATGGTGTTTAAAGCAGTGAGTCTGGTGTTTAAAGTGGTGAGAAAGTGTATGTAAGGTTATGGACATGATCTGGCTGTGGTCTACCCCCACATCAAGGGGCAGGGTGATGGTGGGTTGGGGAGAACTAGTCAATGAGATGGAGAATAGGGAACAGAAAGATAGGACGATAACCAACGAGTATGTGTCCTGGAAATCAAGTGATAATAAGATGGGGTGGTGATGGTGCCAGATGCTGCTGATGGATCAAGTAATTTGGGAACTGAGAATTGGCTACTGGATTTGGCAACGGGGAGGGAATGGGTCACTGGTTGGCTCAACAAGAGCAGATTTAGAGGCGGTATGGGTTTTTCCTAATTTTCTTCCTCTTCAGGGGAGGACAAAATTTAAATAAAACTATATTTGGAGCACTCATTAATCTTTATGATTGTCCCAGCAGCTTACACTGGAATATACATTAAAGGGACCAAACATGTAAGTGAAATATATATATATGTATATAACAGTTTTATTAAAATATAATTTACATATCTTATAATCTACCCACTTAAAGTGTATGCAATTCAGTGATTTTTAGTCTATTCATAAGTTATATAACACAATGTTATTTTTTTATTTTTATTTTTTAAAATATATTTAATTAATTTTTTACAGAGAGGAAGGGAGAGAGATAGTTAGAAACATCAATGAGAGAGAAACATCGATCAGCTGCCTCTTGCACACTCCCACAACCAAGGTACATGCCCTTGACCGGAATCGAACCTGGGACCTTTGAGTCCGCAGGCTGATGCTCTATCCACTGAGCCAAACCAGTCAGGGCACAAACAATCAATTTTAAACATGTCATCACCCAGAAGAAACCTCATGCCCATTAGCAGTCATTGCCCGCCAAACTCTATAGCCCTCGGCGTCTGTTAATCTACTTTTTGTTTCTATATATTTGCCTATTCTGGGTATTTCATATAAATGGAATCATATAATATGGTCTTTTGTGACTGGCTTCTTTCTCTTAGTGCAATGTTTCATCCATGTTCCAGAATATATCAGTACTTTATTTTTTATTTTATTTTTTATAGCTGAATAATGTTCTACTGTATGGGGATACCACATTTTATTTATCTGTTGATCAGGTGTTGGGTTGATGTATATTTGGGTTGTTTCTGTTTTTTAGCTATTATGAGTAATACTGCTATGAACATTTGTACATAGTTGTGTGGACATATATCTTCTGGGGTATATGCTTACTAAGGAGTGGAATTGGCTATCTCCTTTTTTGCTTATATTATCAAATAGCCTATATCAGTATTGCCAAAATTTCAGGGCAAGAAATAAAAAATGAGACAAAGTTGAAGGATAGAACCTGGAGCACACAGTATCTTCTGTTTTATCCCAGCTCTCTCGGTTCCTAGAGCTATTTCAACCATAGTTACTGTTGCGTTCCTGCAGTGCTAAATGAATGGGTATTTTTCTTTGTTCAGTTTTGAAGTACAGTACCAGAGCAAGCTGCATCAGAGAGGCCAGGGAGTGCGGGAGCGAACCCACCTGCATTGGCGTATGGAAAAATAAGGTTATTTAAGAATGCAGGTCATTGTTTACTTTTAGCTGCATAAAAATTAAGTAGATTTTCTTACAGCATCTCCAAAATAAAGATGCCAGGAAAGGCAGTTAAATACATTGCCTTCAAAAGAAAGAAAGACTGGTAATTGCTTATCAGTCCTTGGATTCATTTCTGGGGAGCACCAATTTAAAATCTCAAATGTGGCTTTCCTGCCTCCCCCCCCCCCCCGTGGAATTATATTAATACAAAAGAGATTTATCAAATATGATCACATGTGTGCATGTACGTGTGTGCATGTGTGTGGTTTTAAACATTTCCAAAATGAGTTCCCAAGTGCTTTTTTGGCCGCGGTTATTAAAGCTTGTGTGTTTGCGGTTTATTTGGCAAAATGCCTTGGTGAAGAAAGAATATAGTGTTCTCTTGGTCTTTTGCCCAAAGTAATTTTGGAGAAGTCTGTGACTGTGTTTAGTTCTTGTCATTCATTGGAGACAAGTCATTGTAATTACATTTGATCGCAATCAGTTTACAGTTGTTTTATCATGTTTTCATGCTGAATATCTACTCAGACATCATAGCAAAACTTAATGGCTACTGTTTTATTTGTATATAAAATGTTTTATAGCCTTTTTTTGCAGTACACATCAGGTTTCAATCATCACTGCTACATAGTGAGAGGAAGGTGATGGATAAAAAACTATCAAAAATCCTTAACTACATAAAATTTTATTTCAGGTCACCTTGCCATAAAAGATATTGAATATATTTTGTGGCTTCCCCCCCTGACATGTTAACCATTGTGGAAGGCTTACAATATATGGAAGAAACCAAATGAAATGTGGAACTTATTCACCTAAGATGGTTTACATTTGCGTTCATTTTCCACTGGAAATGGGTCTACCAGTATTTTGAATGGCTCCTAGGTAATAGAGTCAAAGGCAACCTATTGTTATTTTAGAGATTTAAAAGCGGGTTATCTTCTTAACTGTAAAGCTAAACACTTTGTCATTGTTTCCAAAAGTCTGCGGCTAACATCTGCACGGTGAGGCGAAGCTACATTTCAGGGTGTTATTCACAGCTACCAAATGCTGGGGCTCTCAAGGGTCAGGCAGCCTTGCTTCACCAGTGAATTTGGGTAAATTCACTCATTATCTTCCAAGTGTCAGTTCTCACCGTTCCTTATTTCCCCCAAAAGGTCCAGCCCTTCTGAAAACTGCTGTTGGTCTATATGTCTGAGTCTGTGTGGTTGGAGAAGCTCCTGTAAGAAAAGTGTAATTAATGGGAAACTTTGACATCCAGCTGAGAAAATTAGTTTGCATCAAAAAAGGCAAGATAGAGGATTAAAGAAATTTTAGTCCTAATCTAATTAACACCAATTAAAAGATGCAGATGAATTTGCACCAACAAATTGTTAATTATGCACCAATTTGCCTTTTCTATAACCAAACTAAAATTAGGGAAGTATTATTATCTTTTTTGTTTTAGCGGGCTTTGGAGTGGATTTGTTACAATCATCTTTTGTATAATTAAAGAAAAGGTAGGAGGTAAGAGTTAGTGTGAAGTACTTCACTCTCCTAATGCTTTCATGTAGGGCTAGCTCTTTAAAAACACATAGTACAGGATAATTCTTCTAGCATTCATTCACTTACCAGATATTTAATGAGGACCTACTGTGTGCTGCATTGTTGCTCCACGCAGTGAAAAACTGAGCATGGATGCAGTGGTTGGTTTTTCTCTGATTCAGAATATTTTAACTTTAAAGAAAAAACTAAACAATTTTTTAAAAATTGCATTTGACATTCAATATTATATTAGTTTCAGGTGTACAGCATAGTGGTTAGATATTTATATAACTTACAAAGTGATCCCCCAACAAATCTTGTACCTACCTGATACCATTATAGTTATTATAGTATTATTGACTAGCTGCATTTCCTATGCTGTACTTTACATACCTGTGACTATTTTATAACTATCAATTTGTAAAAAAATTTTTTTTAACAGTTTGTATTATTGATATACTGTTCCTTGTGAACTTGTGAACTAAATTGTACAGCTAATTAAACTCAGCCCTGGATACATATTATAAAGGGAGAATTGAACTTGTAGGCCTCAAGCAATGCTCTTTAATGTCCCAGAACTCCTATTAAACCACACGGCCTTTTGGGGTATTATGCTTGTCTTCCTCACTTGGCAGATCTGTGTTTCTGTTTACCAGAGTGTTACTCAGATGTCCACTGTGCTGGGACTGTCTTTTTACCTTTTGAATCACTCTTATAGCTCCTCAGATGGTGATCTGAGTAATTGTGTAGGGGGTGGTAAAGCACAGACCTGTTATATCTGCAAATGACACATCTGTCCAAGTGTCATGTAATGAGTAACCACAACCCACTTTATAGAAACCATATTTCTTCTGTTTCTAAAATGGAGAGGGAGGGGAGAATGTCTACTGGAAATGGGAAGAAAAGCATATCTGTGGATTCCTCTAGCCATTAATTACATACAGAATTCAACAGTTGCCCTCAGATTTCCAGGTACCTATTGTTAAATTTCATTTAAAGAAAATGTTGGCCAACTATGTCCTGGTGTCAGAAACAGCATTTTAAGTGTCTGTGTACTATATTACTGTCTAGTGCATATACTTAGAATTTAGATAACAATATCTAAATGCCCATGTTTTATTTTTGGGGCAATAGTTAATATAAAAATTGAGGATGCTTGGTTTGCATTTTTTTATCCTCACCTGAGGATATGTTTATTGATTTTGAGCAAGAGAGAGAGAAACATCAATGTGAGAGAGAAACATTGATCGGCTTCCTCCTTTACATGCCCTGACTGGGGATTGGACCAGCAACCAAGGTATGTGCCCTGAATGGGAATCAAACCTGCAACCTTTTGGTGTACAGGATGATGCTCCAACCAACTAGGCCACCCGGCCAGGGCTTGGCTTGCTTTTTAAAATATTTGTATTAGAAACTTTTGCATTCATGACTTTGACTGAAAGCAAACTGCCATAAAGCAGCTTTTACTGGCTGGTGTTTTCATGGGTAATGGTATGAGAAAGTTGGCCACTAATGGGAGAATTTCAAAATGCCAATGCCTGGGACTACAAGTGCAAGGCATTCTTTAAAAACAGTGATTTCCTCCACACATTTCACAACAAAATATCTGATACCGTCTTTGACTTCTGGAGCACTTACTATCCTTCTCTGCACTCATGCCTACAGGTCTCTAGGAGCAGAGTGCACCCTTCCATAGAAAACATATTCCCATGTCATAGATTCCACATGAAACATTTTGTGAATCAAGTTAGGAGGTGAGTAACGTGGCCTGATGAAATGGCATTAGTAGGGTTAGGATAACACTTGCCTGACTCATGTTCCTGTTGTGTTAAAATGAAAGGATGATACCTAAATTGTCCAAGTCTTATAAAAGACACATTATGTATGAGGCCTCCAAAAATAATTGGCAAGGGCTGGTCAGCTATAGACCAAAACTCTCGCCCCCCAACCCAAAGCCTAGAGTTTGTCACTATTAGTAGGAAAGCTTGTTTGTTTTTACCTAAGAAGATCTTGAGTTTCCCCGTGTGCTTGCATCATTGAATGGTGATGGTTCTTGGAATTCTCCATTGCTGCCACTGCGTGCACATGCAATACCTGTGCTCCACATGCAGCACAGATGTGGGAGCCACTGGGATTAAGGGTCCAGTCTCTGACCACTGTGTTGGTCTCACTAGTCATTGCATCAGGCTTGAACCAAACAGACAGCCTAGTTAGGAAACTACATCACATTTTTCATGATGTTTTACTGTGGCCTATTCTACATACTCTTTCTTATCCCATTAAAGGAAGAAAAAATAATTACATTTTTTCCTATACACTTTAATTTTCCCCATGTGATTATTTTAAACCAGAGCCATAACATCAGAAGATTATGAGGGATCATTTGTGAACAGTCTTTTAGAAGGATGTTTGCAATTTAGAGTCTAAAGAGGCCTGCAGACTAAATGCAACGAGTGATTCAAGATTGGATCATGGACCAGAAAAAACACACACAACATAAATCACATTATTTGGGACAGTTGATGAAATTTGAATAAGGTCTATAGAATAGATAATGGCACTGTATCCGTGTTATAGTTCCCGAATTTGATCTTGTAGTACGGTTATGGAGGACAGTGTCCTTCGTCTAGGGAAGCATTTTTAGGGGTTATGTGTGCAACTCTCGAACGGTTCAGGAGAAAAAAAATAAACATGTACATAATATAGGAACATCAATCAACCGGTCAATCAATAGAGAGAGGACAAAAATGATAGAGCAAATGTGATAAAATGTTAACAGTTGGTGAATTTGCAAAAGGGTATTTAGGAGGGGTGTGTGTGTGTGTGTGTGTGTGTGTGTGTGTGTGCGCTTTCCTTGCAGATATTCTGTTAGTTTCAGAATATTTTTTTTATTTAAAAATTCAAGTAGAAATACTGGGTTCTTCCCCCACATCAATAAACTGTCCTGTGCATGATTCTAGAAAGTCCGAGGCTTTCCTACAACAGGGGTTCTCAGACAAACGCTGCCACTGCGTCCCACACAGAGGATCAGTCGTACCAACTCAGCCAGATAAAACGGATTCTTAGGATGAACGTTTACCAGGGCAATTGGTTATTTTCAACGGTTTAATGTATTTCTTCAGAATATACCAGCCTAATGGAACAGTGAACTAAACGATCCCCTTCGAGTGTACAAATAAGAGGAGATGTTCCCAAGTCCAATTATTCCTCACTCTCACCTCCCCTGTAAGATGGAGCCATGGATTAAGTGAACATGAGGACTGAAGTTCACTGTATTGTATGTTCCCTTTCAGACAGGACTTCACAAAGACCTTTAATAAAGAGAACAACCAGCCAATAAAATGGTATTAGATCCCTAGCCGGTTTGGCTCAGTGTATAGAGCGTTAGCCTGCAGACTCAAGGGTCCCAGGTTCAATTCCGGGTTGCGGGCTTGGTCCCACTGGGCATGCAGGAGGCAGCCAATCAATGATTCCCTTTCATCATTGATGTTTCTATCTCTCTTCCTCTCTCTCTCTTAAATCAATAAAAAAAAATTTTTTAATGGTATTAGAGTACATTATATATATGACCAATCATTTTTATAAAATCTGATGTAAGCCTTCGGGCATAATTGAAGTTCTTAGCAAAAATACTTTGGTTTTTAATATTTCTATGACCCTCTAAGGGGGACTTAGCAATTACTCTTAAATTTTCAAAATGGTACATGGAGTTTTAGCTGTGTGACTTCCATTAAAGCCTGTAGGAGTCTTGTTGCTAAAACATCACACAACTCATGAAAATGTGCTCCTTCTTATGAAATTGTTAGAAGTAATGGGTATGGAGGTGTAGCCCGGTATTCCTGGTACATTTACAAGCTTTCTGCACTTGTTTCACATTTTGTCCTTTTATAAAAACTCAACAGTTCTATAGGAATTGAAGAAAAAAAAGCCTATTATGTGTATTTCAAAAATGAAGGGTAGAAAAATATAGTAGAAATGATTAAAAAAAAAAACAAGTTCTAAAATAATTCAAGAAAATCTAAATGTTTAAAAATATTTATCTTTTTATTTCAAAATTAATATATCAAATTCCAGATTTTTAAAGTATGCCTCAAAGTAACAACAATTTAAAAATGACACTTAATGACAAACTTTCAGTAAAATCATGTACTAGGTTTTGGGTTTTCAACCGCCTCTTCTATGAAAGCCTTCATAGTTTAAGCATCAGCTGAGCAAAACTTCACTCCTTCAGATGGGAGGTCTTCCCAGGGGATAAGCCTTAAGGTTTGGTGAGTCTCTGCCAGGAACCTCACACACATCTCAGCTCAGCAGCCTGGCCCAGCATCAGCCTGGCTGGTGGCTCAGCTGAGGACTCTAAGCAGCAGGGGGCGGGGGGGGGGGGCAGCCCCGGGCACCCCCTTCCCTCTGGAGTTCCTTTCCTCGGCCCTTTGGGGGACACGGGAGACCAGGACCTGGCCTCAGACGTAGATGTATTTGTTTCAGTACATTCAGAGAGAAAGAGAAGAGAGGTGTGAGAGAGGAAGAGAGGGAACTCCATGACTACTTCTTGAGTTAATTGCTGTTGGCTCAGTTTCAGTGGTTCTGTTTTGCTGTAGATTTATTTATTTATTTATTTTTTACTAAGCAGTATTGAATCATCATTTTTATTCCTTATTGAATCTCAGGAAGATCCTATAGGCATTGTTTTCTCCTGAAATCTCTAGTAATGTCTGGATAGTCCATTTTAGGATAGGTTTTAAAAATAGAGGACCAATTTTTTTTTAACATAGATAGCATTGAATGAAAAGCACCAGGCGTGAGCTACAACCGCGGATTTGAAGTGTCCCAGCTGGGGTCAGAATTAGAGACCATCTCAATAAGGGAATTTCAGAAAGGCAGGGGAGAATATCAAGGTACAGATGGGAGGAAATAAGCCATTGTTCCTTTAAAAAGCATGGTAACCTCGATAATGAGAGGCTATGAAATCATTCTTTTTATAACAGTGACTTCTTAACTTCACAGCCCTAGGAGCTCCTAGGGTCACTAGTGGAGAGCCCCAGGCTACACCTGCCCTGCCTAGATTAGGGCCTGCTGCAGCTGTCTTCATTTGCAAGACTAAGGTGTAGCCCGATGGGGTGGTGGGTCTCAGCAGGGTGCACTCCTTTTCGATCTCAATAGGGCTGGCATTTCAGATTAAGATGGCCATTGCAAGCCAGGCCCAGAAATTGCAAGATGAGGCAGGTAGCTGTTTCCTGAGTTTTATGTATTAGACCTTCTGAGGTAGGAAGCGGGAACCCTTATAGTCCGCTGCCCGAATTCACCATGCCTTTCCCAATCAGCTCTGCCTATAGTATCTGGCATAGCCATGGGCCGAGCTTGCCTTTGGCACACAAACATGTTTGTAAAGAGTGTGTGAATGTATAGAATGATCTACTGATGAGGACCGGAAGGAATGCTCCTCAGAACCTCTACCGGTTTGCACCGGTCTGTGGATTGGATTCGCTTGCTCTGTAATGTGCGTTCGTTTCACAGAAAATACAATTAGGATAATTCTTGTGTGTTCTCTACAGGAAGGAAGTAGTATACTGCTTGTGAATGGTAGGCTAAATGAGGGAATCATTAAAGGGTTTTTAATAGACTTTTGAACCAAAAGACATAAGGGACTAGAGTTATGTTGCCTTAATTGAGAAATATTTTGCAGTATGAGAAGACTTAATCAGATTTCCATTATATACCTGGTCAGGGACTAAACTGAATGTTTCTTTAAGAGACTTGATAAAATGCACAGGGAAGACTTATTAGTTATGTGAGAATCTGTATGAAGTGCTTATCATCTCTCCTATGGGTGCCTGAATAGCACATACTTGGTTTACTGTGCTGGGTTGAATGCTTCTGTTCTAATTTCTAATGAACTTTACCACCGGACTACTTGATCATGACTAAACCCAGGAACAATGCAAATGGAATTGCCCCCTGATGGGGAGGAATGGGCCCAGATGGCCCTTAAAAGGTGATAATTAGGAAATATAGCATATCTGAGTAGCTAGAAAGAGAAAAACTTGTTAAAGACAGTCAATCTGTTTGAAGCAATGGTCTTTCCCTTAATTATATGCATTTTTACTTAGAGTTCCTTTAATGTAAAAATTTCCCAGGGAAAAAAATTTATTAGTACCTAAAACCTAGAAACTACAACCTTTTTTTCTCACTACTTTGTTTGAGGTTATTTTGAAAATTCCTTTTTTCATACATTTTTGTGTTTGTTTTGTAGATCCGTGTGACAGACTTGCTGTGTGTGTTTTAGGGGGGTGGTTCAGGTTATTTTAGCTCTTATGCTAAAACAGTGGGGGAGTGATTAAAAGTGAGAAAAATATTGGTATATATTTGTAAACTGAGCTTTTAAAATTAAAATAGTTGCGGGATCTTACAGTCTGTGATTTCATATACTTTGTAAGATTGCCTTAAATGTATTTGCCTTCTTGGCAGCATAATCTCCAGATTCTTCTTGAATATGTCATTAAAGTAATTTTACATATGACAAGTTGGATTTTTAAGCATTGCATTTTATCTTAATTAGCATATTTGCATTTGCTAATGATATAATTCCTTTGGCTTTCTTTAGTCAGAGTTTTTTTTTAGTGTACAAACTTGGCATTACAAGAAGAATAACAAGTGAACTGAGAATGAGAAAGTGGTGACATAGAGAGAATGGGCTCAGTTTATCTCTTCCAGCTTCTACATGGAATGGAGGGTGGAGAAATGAGCTGCTCCTGGGAATTGAAGCACAGAGCAGAAGCTGTACTGACCAGAAGGCAACTTTTTCCTTTTTTGTAAAGTCAGAAAGTAAAATTACATTGAAATGCTAAATTACATTATTCCAAATATCTTGTCAGTCACGTTCTGGCAGATGAGTTGCTTTCCTGAAATTACTCAACACCATCCTTCATTCTGACAAAAGCCAGTGGTACAGATGCCCCTTTGGGACTGTGGCCAAGGTAAGACCAGCATTTTCCAGGTCTGCCCACTCAGGTTTCAAAGAACTCTCCATAAAATAAGCCTCACCCTCCAAGGGTTGCCCTTCCCATCCTGAGCTAGTACACTCTGGCTGAAGTGGAGGTGTTTCAAGAGCTAGCCCTTGGGGCTTCATACAAATTCAGAAAGTATCTTCTTCCAGTCAAAAACCTCTTGTAGAGTCTTGGACATTTTAAGCCAAGTTGTTGAAAAAGGGATACAGTTAGTTCATTCTCAAGTTCAAGATTCCAGAAACACTTGTACCAAGACGGGATGAAGGAGCATCCTGCTTTCCTTCACAAGCTTCAGGGTTAGGGATGAGCCATAAGTACGTTTTGAAATGTATCCTTACAGTCATGGACAGGTTGTCCTAAAAGAAATAATCTGTCTCAAACGTCTTGTTATCAATGAAAACCAAAAATTATTTCGTGCAGGGATGCTTAAGGGAAGAAAAAGTCAAGAGGAAAATTGGAGATGAAAAGCAACGCTCTCTTTCCCCCTGGCTGGGTAGCTCAGTAGGTGTACATCCCATGTCCTCAACTATATCTGTAAATGAGAGATATAGTTACTTCCTAGCTACTGTCTAAATTGAAACCTTTATAGTTGTTGAAATGTTTACCACCACAGAACAGGCTCTGAGGAGAAAAGCAGCTTCAATTTTTCAAATGTTTTTTTGAAAGACTTAAATTTGATGACAACCCAATTTGCCTTTTCTTAACTAAAACACGATTGCTATAACAATATTTGGAATTTTGTTTAACAGCAAGTATAAAGAACCAAGTTGAAATAGCCCAGAAGATGGGTTGCAATGAACTCTGCATTCTTTTTCAGACTGTTTTATTAATTAGTTCTTTAGACTGAAATAGGTTTTATCCTCTAAGTAGTAAATTGCATTCCCTTTGTAAGCTCTGGGGATGAGATTTGCATGTAGCCTAAATGCCATCCACATTGTTGTGTTAAGTAGCATTTTCTCTCTCTGGACCCTCTCCCCACCCCGGTGGAAAGTTTTATCCATTTTTCCTGCAGAAAGAGAAGGTCCCAGGTAGCTTGGCGCCATCTTCTTTTTTTATTGTTAAATCCACTAAAGCCGATCATGCCTGGCGGTACCAACCATGCAAGCTCTTTCCGGTGTTCTGGTCTGCTAAGCATTCCGAGCTCTTTGCTGTTTATTTACGTGGAATGTTTTCAGCTTCTGTCTTTGCTTTAAGAGCTGATTAAAAGGAACCTTTAAAAAAATTAAAAGAAAGTAGTTGTTGGTGTGTAGGCTTTTTCTTTCTGGAATCTTCCCTTGTCTTCCTGGCCGCCCCTCCATCACTTCCTTCGCCCTACCCCCCAAAGCATGTCATTTTTTAAATGTTAAAAGTAGTTTTAGGAAGCTCATTACTACTGCACAGTGTGGAGGGTAGGAGACCTGGATTACTCCCCCTGCCCAAGTTGTTCCCATCATCAGTGCTCCAGTCCTACTTGCGATGATGTGAGAATGTTCCTGAACAGCCCCTTCAGAGGATGTTGGTACTAAGACAACCCCTCCTGTCATTGATCTGACTCCCAAGCACGACTCTTTTAAGAGAATAAATATCAAACTTACTTACGTAGGAGAATCTACCATTTAATGTGCGGATTCCTTTTCAATACCTACTTTTCAGTTCACTGGAGGGGGGGACCCCATCTAATTTAAAAAAAATAATTAATCACATACTTCTGACATTTTCCCTTTGTATTTCCTCAGGGGCAAAGCTATTTGAATAACAAACAAATAAACAAAAACCCCCTCATCACAAATAGCTGTCAACCTCCTACTTTCAACAAAAGCTTTGTGTCTTCCTGAGACCTCCAGTGTCCTGTTTGGTTAGAGGCGGAAGGGTGGTGTAGACACTATGCAGAAAGGCATGGGCTAATAGCACTTTCTGGATTTGGTGTCTCTGCAAATTAACTCTTGAATTGCTGCTTTGACTTTCTAGCCCACTATCACTGCCCCATGCAGAATGTCCAACATGGTAACCTCTTACGTAGATGCCTCTCCCTAGCTGCCCTGAAGGTAAGCAGCATGAAAATTTGTAAGCACTCTGGTTTTCAAATGAACTGAAAGCAAAAGGCTTAAGCAGTACTTCTTGTTTCCTTGACTTAAGGACCATTTTCTTAATGAATGTATAAGTGGAGTTACAGCTGTAAATAAGCTGTACCAATGAATTTTAAGGCACACATCTTTAGGTCTTTAGTTTGAGTCAACTCTTATGTAAAAACTCTGATTCCTGTTTTGCAGGAGGTAGTCATGGATCAGAGGCCCATCCTTGCCTCTCAATTGATATTCCCTGAAGGAGCTTTCAAAGCCCCAAGTTTAAGGCACATTTTGTGTAATGAAATAGGACTGTTTCTATCAAAGTAATAATAGTTTCAGAAAGTGGAAACTTTAGTGTCTATTCCTCATGCCAGGAGGTATCAAAGTGAGCAATGAGTCCAGTGACTTATCTGTTTTTCATTCATTCATTCATTCATTCATTCATCATTTGAGGAAAGTACTTAGGATCCTTACTATGTTCTTTTTTAAAAAATATATATTTTTATTGATTTTAGAGAGGAAGGGAGAGGGGGAGAGAGAGAGAGAAACATCAATGATGAGAAAGAATCATTGATCAGCTGCCTCCTGCACTCCCCCCACTAGGGATCAAGCACATAACCCAGGCATGTTCCCTTGACCAGAATTGAACCTGGGACCCTTCAGTTCGCAGGCTGATGCTCTCTCCACTGAGCCAAACCAGCTAGGGCCTTGCTATGTTCTTAATACAAACAGCCCTATTCATTAGTCACAATTACTCCCAACTCTAAGCTTCCATAGCATTTAAAAATAATAGTTTTATTGAGATATCATTAAATACTATGAAAATCACCCTCTTGAAGTATACAAGTCAATGTTTTTGGTCTCTTCACCCCGTTGTGCCATAATCTCTACTATCTAATTTCAGAACATTTTCTTCACCCCCAAATGCAACTCTGCCGCCACTGACAGTCACTCTCACGTTCCACTCTTCCCTTCCCCTAGCGCCTTTTAATCTATAGATTTACCCATTTGGGCATTTCATATGCATGTAATTGTATAATTGTGCCCTTTTGTGTCTGGTTTCTTTCACTTAGTATAATGTTTTCAAGGTTCATTCCTGTTTTAGCAGGGATCAGTATTTCATTCCTTTTTGTGACCAAAATGATGTCCCATTGTAAAAATATACCGCATTTTATTTATTCATCCATCACAGAAATTTGGGTTGTTTCCAGTTTGGGGCTATTATGAATAACTAGAGGCCCGGTGCACGAATTCGTGCATGGGTGGGGTCCCTAGGCCTGGCTGGCGATCAGGGCCAATCAGGGTCGGGCCTATCGGAGCCTGCTGGCCAGGGGGAGAGACGGCGGGGAGGGACCATGGGCCCAATCAGGGCCTGCTGGCTGGGGGGAGAGACAGGGCCAGGAGGTTGGCTGCCAGCTCCAAAGAAGGAGCCGGCCTTCCGCCCCCCTGGGAAAGGGATCCACCACTATCTACCCCTTGTTCCCCGTCCCAGCCCACGGCCAAAGGTGATGGTCATTGGCCAGGGGCGGAAAGAACAGACGCCGGCTGCCAACACTGCCAGCTGGTCATGGGAGGTTGGCTGTGGAAGTTCACTGACCACCAGGGGCAGCTCCTGTGTTGAGCGTCTGTCCCCTGATGGTCAGTGTGCATCATAGTGACTGGTCGACCTGTCGTTCTAGTCATTCGGTCCTAACGGTCGCTTAGGCTTTATATATATATTGCTGCTATGAACATTAGTGTACATTGTGGACATATGTTTCCAGTTCTCTTGGGTATACCTAGGAGTAGAATTGCTGGGTTATATGATAACTCTGTGTTTCAATTTTTTGTTGTTGTTTGTTAATCCTCACCCAAGGATATTTTTCCATTTTTTTTCAGAGAGAGTGGAAGGGAGAAGGAGACATAGAGAGAGAAACATCAATGTAAAAGAGACACATTGATTGGTTGTCTCCTGCACGCACCTGACCTGGGCTGGGTTGGAGCCTGCAGCCCAGGTACATGCCCTTGACTGGAATCAAACCTGGGACCCTTCAGTCCGCCAGCCAGTGCTCTATTCACCGGCTAGGGCTCTGTGTTTCACATTTTGAGGAACTGAGATGCATCATGTTTTGTGCCTATGTTATGAAACTAATTATGAAGCAACTGTAGTCAGTTATCATTAGGCTTGTCTCTTCCACTAGGTGTTAGGTTTCTTGAGACAGGGATCATTCTTGTTCATCTTTGAACCCCTCTCCCCAGTCCAGCACCCACCAAGTGACTAGCAGGTTCTCAGAAAGCTGTTGAGAATGGAGCTGAGCATTGCGGTGCCCATTGCCTATGACATCACCAACACTCCTGGTTCTCAGATCTGAGCCCCCCTTCCCTGTAACAAGCGATAGCTTGTCAGGAATACAAGCTCTGTGTTGCCCAAGGAGCTTTCCAACTGGTCGCTGACCCTCCTTATCTGCTATGGGGCCTTCATCTGAATCTCGGGATTTCTCCAGGCTGCTCATGCTCACAGCAGCATCAGGACCCACTCCAGTTTGTGCAGATGCTTTAAGAGAGATTATTTTAAGCACCACGGAAACCCTGCAGAGGCAGGACTGGTGGAAACCCGGCATTTGGGTGCATGGGCCCTGTTTGACATGGTTCACACATTTGCTTTGGGGGGATTTGGACAAGGAGGCCCTAAAATGCCTCTCCAGGCTTTAACTTGGAGCGTCATGTAAGAGGTTTAAGAAAGCTTCTTTTAAGACTTTCTCAGAAGACTAGAGCAGCATCTTTATGATTTATTCTCTACCTTTTACTTAGAGCCTGTGATTTGTAATAACATCTATTTCAGGTTGGATTTAAGAGACAGAGCCAGCCTCTACTGAATCAGCCACCTTTGATGTTACAGTTCCAAGGAGGGGAGGGACAGATGGAACAAAAGTCGTAATTGCCCAAATTTACAATAGCTTTCCAGCAGCAGCCGGCACAAAAGAAATGTTAATGCAATAAACTGTAAATGGAAGGAAGCTAAGCGGGATTTATGGCCGGTGCAAACCTGCACCCAATCACTGGACCTTCCTCCATCGGGCAGGCATTTCCATAGTCATCAGAGAACTGAGCTCATTTGAAAGTCAGTGACCACTCTGCACCCCTCCTTCTGTATATGTCTATGTCTCTCGCCCCTTCAACAAACAGATTCCTGCAGAAACTTGGGAAATCTGATAGAACAGTTTGGGGGGAAAGATCAGTCACCAGGGGTTGAAACCTGAAATCCTGGCTGTGCCACGGAGCACACATCAGCTGTGAGCATATGCATTGCAGCTGCAACCGAAGGCGTTCTCCTCCTCCCCTCCCCCTCCTCCCTCCCTTCTCCTCCTCCTCTTCCCCTCCCCCTCCCCTCCCTCCTCCTCCCCTCCCTCCTCCTCCCCTCCTCCTCCCCCCCTCCTCCTCCCCTCCCCCTCCTCCCTCCCTTCTCCTCCTCCTCTTCCCCTCTCCCTCCCCTCCTCCTCCCCCCTCCTCCTCCCCTCCCCCTCCTCCCTCCCTTCTCCTCCTCCTCTTCCCCTCTCCCTCCCCTCCCTCCTCCTCCCCTCCTCCTCCCCCCTCCTCCTCCCCTCCCTCTCCCCCCCTCTCTCCTCCTCCTCCTAGTTGGGGGTTTCTACAGATACAACAGATGGCTGGAGTGTTTCCGTGTACCAGCCACAGAGTGAGAGGGCAGCCTGTCGTTCGCCAGTCAGGCACTTGCCCATCCGTCAGGGCCACTGCTGTAAGTGGCTGTTTTTCACCTTTGGGTTCCTGCAGTTTTTGTTCCCGTTTAGGCTCACACATACCTTTACCTGGGTTGTAACGTGTGGCTTTTCGTTGTCTCCTTGTCCAGACTGCTGTCCTGTTTTTCGTTTTTTGTTTTTTTTAATTAGCCAAGACGCACAGTCTAGATGGGAAATTGCTTTCTGAGATCACTGTTCTCTGATTCCATGCTGGGAGGGGCTCCCTGTAATTAAACACGTTTTAAGAGTCACTCCCTTGTGAATGTGCTGCAGGTGTCAGCGCTTTCCCACTAGCTGCAGAGTTCTGTTTCGGGCCTGAGACTTAAATATTAATATTGATACTAGGTGTAATTAGAAAGAAAACCTGTATATCAGTCAATTAAATATGGGGGATTTCTCCCTCTTTTGGTATTTGGTGGAAAGCAATGTTTATCCCTCTTAGGGCTAGGAAAATGACTAAGCATCGTGAGGCACTGAGAGGAAGCTGGATAGGAGGAGGTCAGCAGATCAGGAGCACAGATGTCAGCAAATTTGAAAAGTCTTTAGTCTTGGGTTGCTGGTCCCCACAGTGAGGAGAACAAGTCCCCTTGCAGATCTAGAATTCTGACTTTCAAAATACAGCATCCATATTTCAAATTCCTGCTACAGTTTCGAATGCTGCACACGCAGCTCCATAGCTTGCACACAGAGTGACACATCATCAGGGCCCCTTCCTAGTGCGGGATCAGAAGGATGAAGGAAGCCTTTATGAAGTTTCGGTTTAGAGGTTCAAAATATAAATTTAGAGCCATAGTCTGTAAGGCAACCGTTAGAAAAAGCCTGACATTCTATGTTGAATGGCAAACTCTCCTCTGCAAATCTCTTCTGAAAAAGACTTTGCAGTCATTTCTAATAAACACATGGAAAAGTTATGGGGTATATGGACGTCTATCACCAAAACCAGGGTGCCACACTCACAGCTCAGGGGTTCTTCAAATCCTTATCAGAATCCCATGTGTTTTCTACTGTCACGTTCCTTAAACATCAACTAAGACTCAAAAATAAGCAGCTTTTAATTCCAAATTATTCAGGTCCCAATATATGACACAAGGCACATGGTAAAAACCAATTTGATCGCTTCCTAGAAGGCCCAGATTTGGGCAAGAAAGAAAAAGAAAAGGATGAAAAGAAAGAAGAGAGTATACACATACTCAACCTCTATTTTTTCCACAAAGGTGCACATCTATCTTCCATGACCCATGTCGTCTTCTGATCCTATCTTCTCTGTGAGTTCTAGCAGAGCTCACGTTTTTCTATGGATTTCGGCTGCTGGTGTCTTCCCAAACCAGTGCCCAGCGAACTCTAATGCCCGGCCTAACCCACTGGGTCAAGCTCTTTGAGCTGCTTTCTTATTTTTGAGTCTTCGTTGATGTTTAAGGCACGTGACAGTAGAGAACCTGGGATTCTGATAAGGATTTGGAGAACCCCTGAGTTGTGCATGTGGCACTCTGGTTTCCTTATCTGTAAAAGGAGTCCAGTCAGAGTCCTGGAAGGCTGGTCGCACAGCAGTGTGCCGACAGTGGTGTTGTTACCTTCCTGTCTCATTTCATTTACAAATGTCACAAGCTTGTGATTTTTAGTCTCACTTGGGTCCTCTTTTGTGCCAATGGTGCCTCTGCTTTACCGCTTTACCCCACAGCTTTTTTTTTCTAAAAAAAAGAGGAACTCCCCCAAATCTCTTTTAATATGTTTTTATTGATTTGAGAGAGAGCGAGAGAGAGGAAGGGAGAGGGAACAAGAGAAAGAAACATCCATGAGAGAGAACCATCAGTTGGCTGCCTCCTGCACAGCCGCTACTGGGGATCGAGCCTGCAACCAGGCATGTGCCCTGACTGGGAATCAAACTGTTAGGATGCTCAACCAACTGAGCCACACAGGCCAGGGCTACCCCACAGCTTTTTAAATCTCAGGGTTAGTGGGCCACTGGGTCTGCAGGTGTATTTGGCAACATGCATTTGGTTTAATATTAATAGGAAAGAGATTAATTAAGGATATTAATGTGGTTTAGCATGAAATCTTATGAAGCCTCACAGGACACATGAAACACCAATCCATACAACATTTACATATTCATATGCTTCTAAACATTTTGAAGACTATTTGCCTGGCTGTATTTTTTTCAGTTGTAGGTATCAGATGGGCTCGGGATGGTCACGCTTCGATGGAGTTTCCAGTAAAGGGATTAGTGTCATTTCTGGACCCCCACCAGAATTCTGTTCAGGATATACGTAGTCATGCGAAGTCATAGGTTAAATGATTTGGGGATAAAATGTCATTTGACGTGACAGAAATGAACCCTCAGAGGCCCACAGCTCCTCTGGGATTTGCTCTCACAGTTCTCGTGTTAAGTAATTTTATTAACTGAGGCAAGGAGGGGCATGCGGTGACAAGAGAAATATTTTTTTGCTAACATTTTAATCCTTATCACAAAATTTATTGTGTGTGGCTTTCTATGCATTTGTAGCTATAAAGGCCTGGAAGACGATGAAAGTAGAAATTAGAATGCGTTGTTTTTCTTCCCAGGTGTTATTTCCAGCATTGTATGAATTGTCAAAAAGATTAATTGTTGTTGCTTGCAGCTAAACAGATGATAAATTTTAAAATTATATTATTACTGTGTGTCAGCATAAAAGCTCTGTGTCCCCAGTGCGTCACCTTCCTCTGTTGCTGTTGACAAGGTTCACATTTTATAGCACACCGCCAGAAGGTGTTGACATTTATTCAGATCACTGATTAAATGTTTTAAAAACGTGCCACTCACAAACTAACCCCGATGTTCTATGAAAGAGTCATTTTTTAAGAGTAATGTTTTTTTCCTTCGTCATTGACACACAAGAGGTTTTAAACATTGCCATTTTTTTTTTTTTTTCGGGAAAAACCTAAAGTGATTACATTTTCTTATTTCAAATTGTGGCACAGAAGAGAAAATGTTTTTCAGCCTTCTTGTTTCTTCTCCTTCCCAGGAAAGGCAACAACACAGTGTAAAAATATCTCAAGGAAGGTGCTAAATGGCTACTTGTAAACCCCCCTTGTTGGGCACAGGACCCAGGACGGTTCTGAGGTTGTGTTGGTGCGGGACAGTCTGGTGTTGCGACTCCTTCACAGTTCAATGCTCTGACAGCCCTTGTGCTACAAAGTCTAGCAACAGACAACTTCCACACACAGCTGGGCTGTGTGGAGCCTTCGTATTCCTTTCCACACTGTGACGCTTGAATATGTCGCAGGTCATGGGTTTTTGTATTTTGTGGATGAAATAATCCACTTACACCTCCTCCTTTGGTTGTAATTTATAAAACAAGGTGAAAAAAACTGCCGTTATCCAGAGCATTTTTTCAATACGTTAAAATTCTGCTTTCTGGCAATTGTCGACAGTTTGGCTCAAATAAACTCACAAAAATTCTAAAAAAAAAAAAAAGGAAGGGAGCGAGGGAGGGAGGGAGGGAGGGAGGGAGAAAGGAAGGAAGGGAGGGAGGGAGGGAGGGAGGGAGGGAGGAAGGAAGGAAGGAAGGGAGGCAGGGGGGGAGGGAGGGAGGAAGGAAGGGGCCTGGCCTTTACCCCAAGGCCTCACTGAAGCCAGGTGTGTATTTGCTGCAGTGATAAACATAAAGCCTCAAAAATCAACATTTGAATGCTTTTCTTTTCAATGTATTTGTGGGACACAGTCAATATATTCTCTTGTTCCTCTGAGCACAGCATGAAAGAACTTTAAAGCAAATAATTTCTTATTCATGACAGAGAAGTTGGATTTTCCCCTCCCTGATTGTCAGGATTGCTTTGTGGGTGTCAGTCTGGGCTGTGGATTCTCCCTCTCTGTACAGAGGAAGTTGACATGACCTCAGTGATGTTGCCGAGGATGATGTCAAACAGCCGTGAGCCCGTGTCGATTGTCACTTCACCCCAGCATGGGGCAAACGTAGAGATGTTTCAGTGACAGCCTGTGTGCCCTCGGGGACCAAGTCTCCAAATGATCTCTGTGACCAGAAGTCTGTGGGAGGTTACAGATCGCTCATGGCGCAGTAATGATAGCTGTCAGTTACACAGCACTTAACGCGTGTCAGGACCTCTGCTCACGTCACACACACTGTCTCACGGAGTTCCAGCAACGTAGCAGCAGCAATGCGTGGGGGTGTGTTTCCCTACTTTTACCCCATGAGTGAAGCAGGACTCAGGCGCCCCATAAGTGGCCGCCAACATTTGCACCCGGGTATGTCAGATTTTAGAGCCACATCCCATTGGTTCAGCAACTACTTATTATGTGTTAGGCACTGCTTTTCATCACGTGTCTTTTAAAAATTTAGTTTTATTATTTATTATTATTTTTAGATATATTTTTATTAATTTCAGAGAGGAATGGAGATGGGGAGAGAGACAGAAACATCAGTGGTGAAAGAGGGTCATTGATCAGCTGCCTTTTTCATGCCCCACACTGAGGATGAAGCCTGCAACCCTGGCATGTGCCCCCACCCAGAATCTAACCATGACTTCCTGGTTCATAGGCCGACGCTCAACCACTGAGCCACGCTGGCTGAGCTATTTGGGGCTTTTAAAGAATTGGTTCAAGGGGGCGGGGGCGGGCTAGAAGGGGTCAATGAGGCGGGGAAAGGGACATATATGATACTTTCAGCAATAAAGATTTAATTAAAAAAAAAAAAAAAGAATTGGCTCAGCATTGAAAAAGGAAGCCGCATGTAGAATTCCCTGCAAGTTCAGGATTAAACACTGGAAGCCTTGAGGTTTCCTACCTTAGAGCAGGTGTGCAGGGAAAGGTTAAGATGCTCCCTGGAAAATGCCCCTCATGGCTCCAGCTCATATACTTGGGCATCGAGAGGTGCCTTTGCAGAGGTTCTCAACCTGTGGGTTGCGACCCCTTTGGCGGTCAAACGCCCCTTTCACAGGGGTCACCTAAAACCATCCTGCATATCAGATATTTACATTACGACTCATAACAGTAGCAACATTACAGTTATGAAGTAGCAACGAATATAATTTTATGGTTGGGTCACAACATGAGGAACTGTATTTAAAGGGCCAGAAGGTTGAGAACCACTGCTTTAGAGCGTCTGAACTTCTAAGTACTTAGCTCAGTTACACAAGGAGCTGGTACCATCAGTGGGCTTCACGGAGGTGAACTGGGGACAGGGGGGTGAGGTGAGTGAGAGGAGTACTTTTCACTAGGAACTCTGGTAGCTTTCTGGAACCATGTGCATATACCTTTTCAACAGAAAATGATACTTTCTCATAAAAGTGTAATCTAGTGGAAATGGGAATTTCCCTGGATCCAGGCTGTCATACCAACGTCAGTAGTTCTAAGCTTATCTTTATTTTGTAGGTTGCTCTGCCACCCAGTTTGTGTTTCCGTTCACCCCTCCACCCTTTATTTCCTGGGCCACCAACTCCACAGTGCTTCCTCTATTTGATTGACCATAGCCTCTTATGTGAAGTCAGGTGATTTTTTTTTTATTTCTTCCTGCCTTGCAACTCTTGTTTTTTTAATGTGTAGATCTCTTTGAATGGCATTTGTTTCATAAATATATTTTTTTCTCTATAGGAGATTTATTCAGAAAAATCTTAATATAAATTTTTGTTGTTGTTAATCCTCACCTGAGGATACTTTTTCCATTGATTTTTAGAGAGTGGAAGGGAGGGCGGGGGAGAGAGAGAAAGAAAAAAACATCAATGTGAGAGAGACACATCTATTGGTTGCCTCCCATACGTGCCCCAACAAGGGCCAGGTGTCGAACTGCAACCCAGGTACGTGCCCTTGACCTGGATTTGAACCCAAGACCCTTTGGTGCAGGGGCTGACACTCTACCACTGAGCAACACTGGCCAGGGCTAAAATTTGCTTTCATATAAAGAATTTGTTTTTTTCCTCAAAAACTCATCTTCTGTGTTTAGAGTAGAATAGAGAATTTGACCTTAGTCTTCTCCCATCCACTGATTGGGAAATTTTCTTTAATATGTCAGTAGGCATGAAAAAACTTGTACATCTATAAAAATAAAAGTGTAATATGCTAATTAGACCAGACAGCCAAATGACAACTTTCCGGACGTCATTCTGGACATCCTTCCAGACGAAGCCGCAGTGGCGGGGGCCAAGGCAGACGCAGTTAGGGCAATCAGGAAGGCAGGCAAGCAGTTAGGGGTGATTAGGCATGCAGGCAGAGTGGTTGGGGCAATCAGGCAGGCAGGCACAATGGTTAGGGGCAATCAGGCAGGCAGGCACAATGGTTAGGGGCAATCAGGCAGGCAAGTGGTTAGGGGCAGTCAAGCAGGCAGGCGAGTGGTTGGGGCGATCAGGCAGGCAGGCAGAGGCAGTTAGGGGCGATCAGGCAAGCAGGCAAGTGGTTAGGAGTGATCAGGCAGGCAGGTGAGTGTGGTTAGGGTGATGAGGTAGGCAGGCCAGCAGTTAGGAGCCAGCGGTCCCAGATTGTGAGAGGGATGTCCGACTGCCGGTTTAGGCCCATCCCCCGATGGGTCCCGGATTTTGAGAGGGTACAGGCTGGGCTGAGGGATCCCCTTCCCCCCAACCCCCATGCACAAATTTCGTGCACCGGACCTCTAGTGTACCAGTATAATAATGTGTAGCATTCATAAACACATGTAGAATGCCTATATGTTCCATAAATTTTATATTTATGAAACAAAACCAAAGCTTATGTGAAGAGAAATACTTCTGTGTGTGCAGTGGTCACTGACTTCTGGAGGAAGCCGGTGCTGTGCAGGAGGGAAGCCCTGATGGCCGTACCCAGCCCTGAGGAAGTGCTAAGCCATCTTCACGCACTAATGGTGTGCAGATCTTCCCTCTCCTCTGTGAGCACGCCATTCATTTCCTCCAGTCCTTTAGATGTCTTTTTTCTTTATCTGACACATTATAGTGAAGAGTAAAGGAGAGATTTATTCAGATTACTTTGATGGTGTCATTCTCTTTTGGGGAGTTCAATGGGTTAGTTATAGAGATGTTCTTGAAACATTTCAAGCCCAGGTCTGAATTTTAAAATAGCCCAGTGGGAATAGGTTGATTTCCTCTAAATCTAAATTACGATTATAAACTAATTTGGATGCTAATTAGGACTTAAATACTGATCATGTCATTAACTTGTTTGTCTAATGCACGGGTGGGTGGGAAACATCCGGCCCGCGGGTCATATAAGGCCCGAGAAATCATTTGGTCTGGCCCTGCCAAGGCATTAGGGGGAGTTAATTAAATGTTTGACCAAATATAGCAGGCTAATTTTTAAGCTGATAATTTTGTATGGCCCATCAATGATGTTATAAATATCCAAATGGCCCCTGGCAGAAAAAAGGTTCCCCAGCCCTGGTCTAATGCAATGCATTTCTTTCTTTGATAGGCTATGTATTCACATTATGACCTGTGAACAGGGAAACCAACCAATGTGTTGAATACTTTCTGTGCACCAGGGACCCAGCAATGTACAGACAATCCTAATAAAGATAGATCCACAGCCCAAGATTGGAGGCTGTTGGACAGTCAGCACTCAATATATATCTGTTGTTTACATTTATGAAATTAATCCAGTAGACCATTTGATTGTCCCGGATTTTTTTTGTTTTTGAAGGAGGAGTTAGGGATGGGGCTAGAGGATGGGAGGGCCCTTGATTGAGTAAGGTACTTCCTTATCCAGCCTCAGTTTCCCCACCCACAGATATTAGAAAAGCAAAATGTGGAATGCTTCACGAATTTGCGTGTCAGCCTTGGGTAGGGGCCATGCTAATCTTCTCTGTATCATTCCAATTTTAGTACATGTGCTGCCAAAGTGAGCACTGTTCCAGATCATTAAGAACTTGGTTAACAGACTGACTTCCTTCATCTGCACAGGTCATCCCTAGCTCTTAGCTTTTTATCTCACTTAGCATTGTGCACACAACCAAATTTTGAAAGTGTTGAGGTGACTCTCAGTTATCTAAAGCAGTGGTCGCCAACCTTTTGGACCTCACGGACCGGACCACCTGTTGGTGACCGCTGATCTAAAGCATTTAGAAACCTCAGCTGCCTTCACCCGGCCTGGCACATTGCAAGGGTGCATCTGTTTACAACATTTACAATGTTGACAACATTACATGTAAGCAAAATACAATGAAGGAATTAAATATGGAATTACCACATGATCAGCTATTCCACTTTTGGGTATAAACACCCAAAAGAATGGAAAGAAGGAGTCTTAACAGACACCTACACACCCATATTCATAGCAGCATTAGTCACAGTAGCCAAAAGGTAGAAGCAACTCAGGTGTCAATTGATGGATGAATGGATAAACAGACTGTGGCATATCCATACAATGGACTATTATTCAGCCTTAAAAAGGAAGGAAATTCTGGCACAAGCTACAACACTGGTGAATATTGACAGTGTTATGCTAAATCAGCGGTTCTCAACCTGTGGGTCGAGACCCCTGTGGGGGTCGAATGACCCTTTCACAGGGGTCGCCTAAGACCATCGGAAAACACATATATAATTACATATTGTTTTTGTGATCAATCACTATGCTTTAATTATGTTCAATTTGTAACAATGAAATTGGGGGTCACCACAACATGAGGAACTGTATTAAAGGGTCGCGGCATTAGGAAGGTTGAGAACCACGGTGCTAAATGAGATAAATCAGATGGAAAAGGACAAATACAGTATGATATTACTTACTTGAGGTACCAAGAGTAGTCAAACCCATAGAAATAGAACATACAATAATGGTTACCAGGGGCTGGAGGATGGGAAGTTAGTTTTGAACAAGTATAGAGTTTCAGTTTGGGATGGTGATCAAAGTTCTAGTGATGGCTGCACAATAATGTGAGTGTATGCAGTGCCACAGAACGGTATCCTTAGAAACGGTTAAAATGGTAAATTTTGTATTATATATATTTTACCACAATTGAACAAACACACAAGATGGCAAAGCTACTGGAAAAGGTACAATGTAAACCTGAACGAAATATACCCAGAAGAGCAAAAATATAAAAAATGTTTCAAAAGTTTGTGTAAATTGTCTACCACCTTCTAGATCTCTTGCCTGGTCTGCAGCCCGAGGGACCCCGCATTGAATGGTTGTGGTTATGGTTTTCTTGTCAGGGAAGCACAGGGGCTGGCTTTGGGATTCTTGGTAATTTTGGATTATCTGTACCATATATTTCTGAGACAAAAACTTATTAATAGAAGACCATGCGTGGAAGGTGATATGGAGTAACTGCATCTTTCTTGGGCGTTTGGCATAAAGACAGTTGGTAAAGGGAAAGTCGTGTCTAGTCAAGCTCAAATCTGTCTTGATGTTCTGTTAGACCAGCATGTCACTAAATGGGTCACAGAGTTGTTTTCCTGGAGCAGATCTCCATTTCTTCTGCTAAGTGTCAGAAGGAGAAGTCTGAAATTAAGGCAGGGCTGGTTAATATGCAGAGTAATATCCATTTAGAGTCAGAGATGCATATTTTAATATTTTACTTTAAACTCAGGCATCACATTTAGTCCCCAAGACAGGATGGGGGACTCACAGGATCTGGGAGACTTTCACAGACTGACTTACGTCTTTTCTTCTTAGTGAGTTAAGTGGCAGAGCCAGGCACACTGTTCAAAGTATTTTCTCTTTCTCTTTCCACTTCCCCCGCCCCCCCAAAGCACATTTAGTTTAATTTGAGTACTTTAAGTGCTATATGACATTATTTTTTTTTTTAGGGTGAGGGTTGGCCTTGATTTTCAGATTAATAATTTTGAATGATCATTTACAATGGTATGTTTTATAACAAAAACAAATTTTAAAGTTTAAAACACTAGTTACTGAAAAAAGTTCTCTTTGCAATGGCAGTTAATCGTATTGCTGCTGAAATGACAGCTGTCCTTGTATTAGGCAGTTGATAAAGCCTGGTGGTTTGTATAGTTGCCCAAATTGTGTGTTTTTCCAGGCTAGCTTCCCAAATATCATCATTTCAAAATTGTTTCATTAGAGTTGGGGCACACACCAATCATTAATGCTGTGTCTCCTGCCACCAAACATATTCTGTTGGACTTTAGAGGCTCTGCTAGGTGCCCTTAGCATTCACCCTGGACTTGAGGATGCTACTGGTAACCTGCTGGGTGCTTTGGACAATGGCCCTACCTCACTGTACAGAAATTCTGAACCACCCATCAAGTTTGCTCCTTCTGCATTCAGGTACTTCACTCATTCATTCACTTGGGCATTCATTTATTGATTCTATTACAAAGATATCTGAATGGGTGGAATACTGTCTTATTATATACAGAGTAGAGGATAGTGGTTAGCACTTTAGACCCATAGGAACCAGTTTCTGAAATCTTAGCTCCATTAATTACCAGCTGTTTGATCTTGGGCAAATGACTTAACCTCTCTGTGCCTCATCTTTCTCATGTACAGAGTAGGGATAATAAGTTAAGAGGATTATATGGAACATGCATTGCACAGTGTCTGGCACCCAGTAAGAGGCAAAGAATATTAGCTGTTGTTACGGGATGAATTGTGTCTCTCCCCGAAACTCATATGTTGAAATCCTAACTCCCAGTATGCAGAATGTGCTTATTTGGAAATAGAGTTGTTGCAGATGTAAATAATAAGACGATGTCATTAGGGTGGGACCTCATCCAATATGGCTGGTGTCCTTCAACAAAAGGTAAATTTGGCCACAGAGATAGACCTGCTTAGAGGGAAGACTGTGTGAAGAGACATGGGGAGAAAAGGCCATCTACAAGCCAAGGAGAGAGACCTAGAACATATCCTGCCCTCCGCCCTCAGAAGGAACCAACCCTGCCTTGATTTCAGACTTCTAGCCCCAGAACTGCAAGATAACGCATTTCTGTTGCTTAAACCACTCGGTTTGTAGTACTTGCTACAGCTGACATTGTCATCCTCAGTATTCTGTGTTTCTCGTTGACCTGAGAACCTCGCTCTGCCTATTTCCTGGCCAATGGGAAGTATATCTGCTCCTTTTCAGCTTGTCCTCCCTCCCTCCCTCCCTCCCTTCCTCCCTCCCTTCCTTCCTTCCTTCCATCCTTCCTTCCTCATGAAATAGCATGCAAAAAAATGTTCCTAGCGAGAACAGGTGTTCAAAATAATTCCCATGCTCTTTCCTTCCTGTGTCTTCCTATAAAGTTGTAGTTGAAAGTTTGTTTTCTCTCTTACCACATTTTTTCTCGCCTTCTCAGCTTGATTTCTCTTTCTTTGAAAGATCATAATCTTTTATAAATATTTAACTCCCAGAGATTGCCCACCCTCTCCCAAATTCTTGAGGAGAGGTGGGAATTTATTTTATAGACTTCGATGTGTGAACTCTTTCAGTAAAAAGAAATGCAGATGAGCAGCTGTATGAAATGAAGTGTAGGAAAGACGTGGTGAGAGGAGAGGAGAACCCCCCTCCTGCGTTTCAGTGGGTGGTCCGCTCCTACCTATCTTTAAATTGGTGGCTTGGGTTTTCCTTTGTTTGTTCCATTGAGAGAAACTTGAGATTGGACAGTGTTTCTCCTTCCCCTCCAGAGGCCCAGAGCAATGTGCCGGTTGCATTCTGGACTGAACAGCACTAACATTTGTTCTTTCCGAGGACCGTCTGCTACTTTTCTCCGCCCCAGTGAAGCTGGGGGAGTAATAAAGCTGTTATTATTTATACTGCACAGCATTTTTGTCAGTGGTCTTTGTCATTGAGACTTCTGAGGTCAATGTAGGACCCTAGGAAATGTGTGAGTTTTTATCTAGCAGGGAGAGGCAAAGGGGGGTTATTTTTCCAGGGATGTTGCTTTTCCAAACCCCATCAGTTTTCTCAGTCCTTTCCTTTGCCCTTTCCCTTCGCTGTTCTTTCACCAGCTCTATAGTGACCACTGACCTCACCACCCTTGTCCAGCCTTTGTCTCCTTGCTGCTACCATCACCCTACTGATCCGCCTCTTCTCATCTGTACTATTCCCATAGCTCCCAACCAGTTTCCTGCCACTGGGGAATGAATAAAATCAGTTTCCTTAATCATCAAGTTTCTCTATGGTTGTCTCTAAGTTCCCTCTCATTTAAATATCCTTTTCTTCAAGGCAAAAGGAGTGATCCTTGGTCTCCAAAAGGGCAGGCCTAGGCTCACTCTCCTACCCTCCACTCCGAAAGGAACCTGCTTCCTGTCTCCTAGTTTCCTCAGGGAGAAGAGCCATTCTTCCTCTCCAGTGTTACCCGCTCCTCACTTCCTCCTTCTCCTTGGGGAATCTTGTGCGCCAATTTAGCCCCTCTCTCTTTTTAAAAAAAAAAAATTTTTTTTATTGATTTCAGAGAGAGAGAGAGAGAGAGAGAGAAACATCAATGATGAGAGAGAATCATTGATCAGCTGCATGCCCCCTACTGAGGATCGAGCCCACAACCCATGCATATGCCCTGACCTGGAATCGAACCCTGACCTGCTGGTTCATAGGTTGACACTCAACCACTGAGCCACGCTGGCTGGGCTCTCTTCTGGTTTTTTACTCCTTGCCCCTCTGTGGAAATCTTCTCCACAGTCTACAAGATATTCTACACACATGCCTGTCAAAAATGAAATAAAACATAAACTTTCCTAAGCTGTTCCAACTTCTCTCTTTTTTAAAAAAAATATATTTTATTGATTTTTTACAGAGAGGAAGGGAGAGAGAGATAGAGAGTTAGAAACATCGATGAGAGAGAAACATCGACCATCTGCCTCCTGCACATCTCCTACTGGGGATGTGCCCGCAACCCAGGTTGGGGATGTGCCCGAAACCCAGGTACATGCCCTTGACCAGAATCGAACCTGGGACCTTTCAGTCCGCAGGCCGACGCTCTATCCACTGAGCCAAACCGGTTTCGGCAATTCCAACTTGTCTTGATGCCTAACTTCTTGTACAGTAGTCTGCATCCACCTTCCCTATCTTCCATTAAAGTCCCATTGAGTTCTTAGCCCCTTAGGGCCGTGTTCATCCCTCTGACTCTGAAACTGACCCATAAGGTCTCAGATGCCTTCAGTATTGCCAAATCCAAGCCCCTGGTTTTTTTGTTTGTTTTTTAAATATGTTTTTATTGGTTTTTAGAGAGAGAGGAAGGGAGAAGAATACAGAGATAGAAACATCCAATGAGAGACCAACATCATTGATCAGCTGCCTCCTGTACACACCACCACTGGAGATTGAGTCTGCAATCCAGGCATGTGCCTTGACTAGGAATCAAACCAGTAACCTCTTGGTTCCTGGGTCAAGGCTCAACCACTGAGCCACACCAGCTGGGCTCCAAGCCCCTGTTTTCCATCCTCATGCTAGTTGACTCTTTCCAGCTCTGTGGTGCTGTATATCATGTTCTATTTCTCAAAACTCTCTTCCCTCTCCCCCAGTATCAATGACCCTAATCTCCCTGGATTTCATCCTTCTGTAGGAACATCCTTTTCTGTTTCCCTAAAAGGGGTTTTCATCCTTCAGTGGACCCTAAAATCCCGATGCTGCCCAGGGTGTCTTTTCCTCCAAGTCTTTTCCCTCGATGATAATATCTTTTTTATTTATGATGGTCTCAGAATCTTATTTTATCATGGATATTTGTATGGCTGCTCAAACTTTGTGTATACCAAACTGAGTTTATTAGATTTCTCAAAAAACATTTTCCTAAATAATGACTCAGTATAGCACTTACAATGTTGTGTTGCAATTTATCTCTTTGCCTATTTTCAGTGCAACTAAAATCTTAAAGCCACAAAGGCAAGACTTGTGTCCTTCTTACAAAATCTGTGCTTGATTGTTGCTGGTATATGAAAATGCTGCTTGATTTAAAAAAAAAAAAGATATTTAAGTTTTTATGAACTAATACAAGATACAGAGTTTTAAAAGTCAAATAATTCTGGCCCTAGCTGGTGTGGCTCAGTGGATAGAGCGTCAGCCTGCAGACTGAAGGGTCCCAGGTTCGATTCCGGTCAAGGGCGTATGCCTGGGTTGCGGGCTCAATCCCCAGTAGAGGGTATGCAGGAGGCAGTTGATCAATGATTCTCTCTCATGATTGATATTTCTATCTCTCTTCCCCTTCCTTCCTCTCTGAAATTAATACAAATAAATAAATAAATTATGGGAGCCCTCCTCCCCTCCATTTACACCCCCCCCCCCCGCCCCGCCCCAGACCCCATGTCTGACTCCTAGCTTCCCAAGCAACTACTTTGAACTCTTTTGGTGTTTCACCTCCATGCTTTTAGATAATATACTGTTACTCTTGATTTTTACTTCAATTTTAGACATTATCCCTTGACTTCTTCCTATAAAAATAAGATAGTATATCTGAAAAACAAGATATACTATCATCTCCTTTGTCATACCATACCCCTGTATAAACACACTACACACTTTTGTGTTTATCCTATGCCAATGAAAATACTGTTCACAGCTGAGCTACATACTACACTATCCTTGTTTCTATTCTTTTTTTTTTTTTAATATATTTTTATTGACTTTTTACAGAGAGGGAGGGAGAGGGATAGAGAGTGAGAAACATTGATCAGATGCCTTCTGCTCGCCCCCTACTGGGGATCGAGCCTGCAGCCAAAGTACATGCCCTCTACCGGAATCGAACCCGGGACCTTTCAGTCCACGGCCCAACGCTCTATCCCACTGAGCCAAACCGGTCAGGGCTGTTTCTATTCTTGTATAACCTCTTCCTTTCTCATACAACTTTTGTTCCCCTAGAGTTCATCACTGATTCTATTTTTCATTGACTTTATTTTCTACTTAGTTAAAACTAATTTTTTCTCCAAACTCTCTGATAAAGTCCATATTTAAAGCAATCTATCTTTTCCTTTTTAAAAAACTGTTTAAGAATCCTTTCTGTAGCCTTCTATCCTGAACTTGTTACTTTCTAGGCCAGCTGCATTTTTATGTTTCTAGGACTTTTCTTATCTATACCCTGATTTTTGTGACTGACTCTCCAAACCAAGTCTTCTTTCTTGGCTTATTTCTTCATTTGGGGTTGCATATCCTCTAGTAGTTACGTGAAAAAGGATATTTGACAGGGAAAACTTTTTGTGTGACTTTATACATCTGGAAATATCTTCAATGTTCTGTAGACTTCATTGAGAATGTTTTCTTTGGAAAAAATTTTCTCAGAGAATGTTTAAAGGCATTGATCCCGTGTCTTCTCGATCCCTTTTTATATGAAATTTTTCTCCCCTCTTGAATATTCTAAGATCTTTATCCCTGGTCTTCTCAAACTTTGCACTAGGATATACTTTAGTGGGAGTCGTTTTTAATAATTATGTAGGTTTCAATAGGCCTGTCAGCCTGGAAACTTGACTTTCAGTTCTGGGAGCTTTCCTTGTATTTCTCTTGTAAATTTATTTTCCCCACTTTTTTCTAGCTCCTCTTTCTCAAACTCTCATTGCTTGAATATTGGACCTGTTTTGTTCTCTCATTTTTTATCTTTTCTATTTTCCATTTTTAGTTCAACTTTTTGGAAGCTTTCAACTTTCTCTTCCACTACTTTCAAAGAAAAAGTATTTTGCTTTCATACTTTTATTTCTGATAGCTTTTCCACATTCTCTAATGTTCTTTTAAGTAATATTTTTGTTCTTCAGATGTACTATCTTGTTTCTTTTAAAATATTAATAGTAAGTGTTTTGTTAGTTTTCTTCTGCTCTCTGCACTGTCTGTTTCTCTTGAATGCTCTGTCTGGTTGTTGTGGTCTATCTTTCCCATTAGTGCCTTCCATCGGATGTCTGGTTCTTAGCTATCTGTCTATATTTGAGAATGAGGAACTTAAAAACCGATAGAGAGTTCTTAGTGTGTGCTCATTGATGGGCCTTACTGTAGGCCAGTGGTCGGCAAACTGCGGCTCGCGAGCCACATGCGGCTCTTTGGCCCCTTGAGTGTGGCTCTCCCACAAAATACCGACTTCTGCGCATGGGCCACGAAGTTTCAATCACACTGTACGTGCACACCCGCATGTGGTATTTTGTGGAAGAGCCACACTCAAGGGGCCAAAAAGCCGCATGTGGCTCCCGAGCCGCAGTTTGCCGACCACGGCCTTAGGCCCTTCGTTGTTACTCAGAGAGGAATCTTCCACCCTCTGGCTTCTGGGGATAAAACCAGGCTGGCAGCATTCTGAAAGCCAAGGGAAAGGGGCCTGGAGAACCTCCAGCTTTCCAAATGCAGACTTTCACTTCCTCCTAATTTTCACCTCCTTGACTAACTCCTCCCCATTGTTTGGCATCCACAAATTGGAAGCTGTTTTGGTTCAGTTTCTTCTGTTACTTCTTTTGCTCTGTTGGAATGGGGAAGTTAATAGGGGGAGGGTCTACATGCTCTTTATACAGATTTTCAAACAATCCTTTTGTTTAAACCCACAACCTTGCCTTCAGAGGTACCTGGACCCTCAGTTCTTAAGCTTCCCCAGAATTCTCTTGTGGAAACAAGCTTGATTCCTTTTGGCCTGTCACACACACCTCTTTGTCCCCAATACTGCTGGCAGTTAGTACTTAGCATTTCCTCTGTCGATTCTCTTTCCTTTTTCCAAATTTGTGGACATCTGTTATAAGGGGTTTCTTCCTCCATTATATCTGTTCCTATGGGTTTATACTCCTCTCCTCATTAATGTGCGTTTTTGAAAGGAAGTGGAGAGAAACACTTAGTGATCAGCCATGTTTCTGCTTTTGATTTTAGTATTTTGATCTAATATTCAGCCAACCTTATGAACTTTTATAAGTATTTTATATTATGACTAGAGGCCCAGCACATGATTAAATTGTGTGTAGGGTCCCCTAGGCCTAGCCTGCCATCAGGGGCATGTCCACTGCCCCCCCCCCCCCCCCGCCCCCACGCCTCGCATGCTCCTGGACGCTGCTGGTAGGGGGGGGGGGTGCGGGGAGGGCCTGAGAGGTGCTCCATGCAGCTCTTGGTGACCGGTTGTTTGGTCGTTACAGCATTACAGCCACTGGCCTTTTATAATATAGATTATTTTTAAAGTATATTTTATTGATTTTTTTACAGAGAGGAAAAAAGAGGGATAGAAAGTCAGAAACATCAATGAGAGAGAAACATCGATCAGCAGCCTCCTGCACACTCCCCACTGGGGATGTGCCCGCAGCTAAGGTACATGCCCTTGACCGAAATCGAACCTGGGACCCTTGAGTCCGCAGGCTGACGCTCTATCCACTGAGCCAAACCGATTAGGGCATATAATATAGATTATTGACTTTATTTTTTTAATTTTGTTTTATTGAGGTAAAATACACATAACAAAATGTATCACTTTAACAACTTTTAAGTGTACAATTTGTTGTCATCTAAGTACCTTTACATTGTTACAACCATAATTATCATCCATCTCCGGAACTTTATTTTATCAAACTCCATACCCATTACATAACAATTCCCCACTCCATCCTCCTCCCAGCCCGGAGGACAACCACTCTACTTTCTGTCTCCATAACTGACTACTCTAAGTACCTCACGTATGTAAGTGGAACCATACAGTATTTGTTTCTTTGTGACTGGCTTATTCACTTAGCCTAATGTCCTGAAGGTCATCCACGTTGTGTGTGTATCAGAGTTTCCTTCCTCTTTAAATCTGAATAACATTCCAATGCATGTACACTACATTTTGCTTATCCATTCCTCTGGGATGAACACTTGGGTTGCTTCCACATTTTAGCTGTTGTGGAATGCTGCTTACAGACACATGTACTGATCTCTCTTGAAGACCTCACTTGCAGTGCTTTCCATCATATCCAGAACTGGTTTGGCTGACTCATACAATGGGCTTTATTTATTTTCTGAGAGCCCAAGCCAGACCTCAAGCTGCCTTGCTGCTTTGTTGGTGGACATCATTCTTCTCGTTCCATATTCGTGGACTAGATAACCCTTTAAGGGGTCCCGTGGTCCAGTTCCCTCATCTTGCACAGGCCCACCGGTGTGGACACTCCACCTCCAGCCTTGGTCCAGGGCTGATACCCCTCTGCACACAGCATCGCAACCCTGAGCCCCTGCTTTGTTTCAGCACTTGAAGAGTTCATTTCCTTTTTGTTTCAAGCTCAGCCATACATTAAACCCTTTTTAAAAGAATTTTTTGCTTTAAATTATCCAATATTTCTATGTATTTTAAGCAGGAGTGGGGTCTGTCTTAACTCAGTCTGCTATGAACCTTATTCGTCTTTGTACTGCTCAGCCCAGACGCCGATGACTGACTGACTGACTGATTGACCGCAGGAACAGAAATGGATGAATGTTTCACTTGCAGAAGCAGATGGGAGCCGTGTTCCAGTGAGGGACGCCTCTTATCTGTTCAGGGGCACTGGGGCAAGCAGGATTTGCTTTCCCAGGAGGACGTAAGTGAAGAAAGTTCCCAGTAAACAAAATGAAGAGAGACTAGCACTTCTTACGTGCCTTTTCTTTAAGTCCCGGGACAACGGGGACGTTTACTGGCTCATACTGCTTGCTGCCCAAAGGTGGACTGACAGTGGACCGAGGAGTGCGTTCCTAGACCGTTTGCTGGTAGCTCCTCGCAGCATCCTGGCCAACAGGAAAGATTAAAGCATTGCGGAGAACAGGGCGCTGGGCCTGTTTATTTCCCTCCTCTCCCCTGTTTTAAGAAAAGCGTGCCTTTGATGAGATATAGCCGCAAGCTCTTGTTTTACATTTTCCGTCAACCACCTTTGTTAGAAGCTGGTTATTGATGCCGTGCCCTGTTTTAATTCACACTTCTCGGCTAATCAATTACAGCGTTTATCCATTAATCAGGCGTTCTGACAGGGTCAGTCACTGCTTTTGGGGGTTTTTGTGAGGGGCTGCACGTTATCAAGCAAGGAAGAATGCCCAGGAGCTCACTTTAAAACAGTGTGACTTTCCCAGGCGGGTGGACTTCCGGAGCAATAAACATCTAGTGGGGATTTCATATGGTGACTTTTTTTTTTTTAATATATTCGGTTGATGGGATTTTCTCACTGAACACTTCATTAGCAGGGCGCAACATTAGTAAAGTGTGGACAGGTGTGCCTCTGTTTAAGCAAAACAGAAACATCAAAAGGTAATTATTCCCATCACAAATGACTGCATTTACCTAACAAAGTAGCATTGAATCATGAGCTTCCTTCCTTCATATTAAGTGTTTACAAACAATCTCTTCTTGGCAGTGGAGTTCGAGAGCAAGGAAACTTAAAGCCAAAATGTTTCGAGCCGCTACTCAATGAAAACCAATCCAAAATGTCGGGCCACTATCTCCGTAATTATAATGTGAGTCAAGCAGAAAATGTTTTATAAACAAAAGCCGAGTTTATACACAAATGTCTAAAGCCCATCTTTTACACAGAGTGTTTTAAACCTTTGTGTCCACATCCCCACACATGTGTACACACACATTTTTCAGGACTCCTCATGCCTTTACAATTTTTTACAACATAAGCAGATGTAAAGTGTCAGAAATAAAAACGAGGGTAAGAAACAGAGGTGGCAGCATTGAATTGCAGAGTTACAGTTTGGGCGTATAAGTTTACCATACATAATGATGCTAACAGGTTTCAGCCCCCTTTTTTTTTATGACAGATGTACCAACATTTAATTGTTTTTTTATCAAGGGTGGAAAGAAAAGACACTTCTGTAGATTTTTCAATTCTCCTACGTGTCACTTAGCTGTCCTCACCATTGTCTGAGCTCCTTTCTCTCATCCTTTCTGCTGCAATGAGTTGTGTCATTCCCTCATGATCAGCACTTTTGTTGTCTTTGTTTTTTGCTGTACCTCAGAAGTCCATCTTTTCTTTCATCTCCTTCCCATTCATGCATGAGGGAACAGTTGTGCCCTGTTGTGGGGATGTTCCGCTGGGTTTCAAACAGTAGGGTTTCTTTTTATTCTCTTCTAAATAGTACAATGGGGCTGAATGTCTGTTGCAGAATGCACACACTAATATGCTAGGTTATTTGGTTTCTAAGAAGTCAATAAAAATACTGCGTTTAGGCTTAGTCCTTGGCTTGCTTTTTCCCCTGTTTGCCTTTCAAGTCTTCTGTTATAAATCTGTCTGTTTGTTTCTCATCGTAAAATACAATCTTCCATATTAAGTCGAAGCGTGGCATCAACAAACACTTAGAGAAAAATGTTCCTGGCGGCGGAGTACTTTCACACTTGCAGATTTGGCAGTCTGCATCCTCCCTCGACAAGAGCTAGAAACACCCGCCAGAGCTAATTAATGGCAGCTACAGCTCGGAGAAGAGGCGAGAAAGAATGGATCCCAAGTTGGTCTTGGCAAAACTTTGCCGTGTAGGAAACTAGCCCGTCTCCGCATGGAGAGGTGTGCAGCTCTGACCTTGCCTGGTTCTCGTTTTGGGGGCAGGTGAGTGTGAGCACGAATGTACCTAGTCACAAGCACAGACCCTAAAGGCCATCGCAGCAGTAAAAGGCTAAAGACATAAGAAGCTAGAGATGTCTTAAGACACTTTGTTCTCATATTCAGGGACAATATTCAAAATCCTCCTTAATGAGGTCATAAGAGAAAAAAATGGAACAAGTGTGCCTTGTGTATCTCACCAGGGCACGCCATCAGGGTCACTCACCACCAGGATCCTATTTAAAAAGGGATTGGGGTGGTTCAATCAAGCATTGCATTAAGAGAGAGACTTTGATTAATTCCTTCTCTTCTCTTTTGTGCCACAGATAATTCCAGTAAATTTGTGATACTTTCTGCTTAGCCAGGGCTGAGGCTTAAAGTTCTTGATGCGTCATGCTGAGTATTAGCATTTATTGGGCCTACTTGGCTATGAGGAAGGAGAGCGTAGGCTGCAGACAGCTCTCTAATCTTTGACGAGCAGGGCCAGTCTCAAACCTGACCGTTATCTGAGAGCTTGGCTCAGGGAAGACCCACTTTCAGGTTGGTGGCAGAAGGAAATCTGGT
Organism: Myotis yumanensis; assembly: GCF_028538775.1. NCBI lineage: Eukaryota > Metazoa > Chordata > Mammalia > Chiroptera > Vespertilionidae > Myotis > Myotis yumanensis. Next base: position 39,763,767 of record NW_027223754.1, on the reverse strand, counting down.
GTAAAAGAAGGAAAGACCTAACAGTAAGTAAGATGGTGATTTATGATTTTATTAGCCAGTGACACCCTAATAAATTCAGTTTTTTTAAAAAGGTAGTGATTTGCCGTGATTAACTTTTTTTAAAGGTACCGGATCTGTCTCTTATTCAGAAACTCGAAGCTTGGGGAAGTTTCAGGAATGGCTGTCAAAGGAAACAAAAGTGAGAAAGGGACAAGTGAGGGCTACCAATTTGTGCTATCAATGAGGCTGCGGGGGAGAGCTGAGGATTCATTGGCCCCAGAATGGTCAGGAACAGGTTGGAAACTGGATTCTGTTGTCTTTTTTTTTTTTTTTTTTTTTAACCAACCAACTTCATTGAGAAACCATCAGAGACATGGAGAAATATTTTAGTACTATGCTATAGAAACCCCGTGTTAATTCTTTTGGTTGTTTTGATCTCTAAACAGGTTAGATGTGTTTTAAACTGTTTAAAAAAACACACCACAAATCCAGTCACATACCTATTGTATTTTATGAGCTGATTTTGGAAAGGTACATAGTGTTTGCTTTATTGCAAATGCAAGGTCTATTAGGTATCCATACACTTAGGTGTTATTGAAAGGTTGGATTTGGGTTCTGAGGAACCAGGACAGTTTGAAAAGGCCGTTGTGGTGGTGTGTGGTTTACTGCCCTCTTGCTTGTGGTTGACTCACTATGTCCATGGGGTAGATCTTTAGGGCTGCTGTTTCCTGCTCTGGTAACTCAGCCCCTGCACATGGGTATGAAGGCAACAGGCTAGTCGTCCTGACGTGAGGAAGATCGTTTTGGGTATGGATAGATAGAATCCCATCTTTTCAGTGGAAGGTCTTGTTTTTCTGTTGAAAGAGGGGTAGTTGGGCTTATTTAAATGAAATTATGCATCAGATATATTTATGTAAACAAGTTGAGGCAAAATGTCAGAATTCATTTTAGAGTACATTTCATGATTATTGCTACTATCCTGCTAAAGGCTTAGTAGCCACTCATAAGGGTTTATAAAATTATCATTTTAAAATGAATAAGATGTGAGACTTCTTGTTAATTTTTTTTTTTTTTTTGGTACTGTTCCCAAATTAAGGAAACACTCACTTTCTGCCAGGCTCCTGGTATCATAACACCATTGTTATAATTCTCAATGTAACTGGTTTTTAATTCATATTTGCAGTGATTATTGTAAGTTGTGGAAACCCCTAAGTATCCTATTTTTTTAAAACATAGTTTTATTGATTTCAGAGAGGAAAGGAGAAGGAGAGAGAGACAGAAACATCAATGATGAGAAAAAATCATTGATCAACTGCCTCCTGCACGCCTCCTACCAGGGATGGAGCCCGCAACTTGAGCATGTGCCCTAACTGGGAATCGAACTGTGACCTCCTGGTACATAGGTCAACGCTCAACCATTGAGCCACGCCAGTCGGGCAGTATCCTAGTTTTGATCATCAGCGTTGACTGTGGGGTGATGATATTGTCTCTGAAACATATCTGTGAATAGATTACTCAGGCCTGGCCCTAGTTCTGGGAATGCTAACTGAAGTGGTGTGAGTGATAGGCTTTTCAGACTTGAAACTGGAGAGAATCCTCGTGGCAGAGTGGTGCCATGGGAAGGACACAGGCTGTCACTTACTTGTCCTCACCTGGAAGGGAAGCGCTACTGCTCAGGTCTTGGTGTGAGAATCAAACCAGCATGGGGCTTGGTCCCCCACCCCCTCATTCCTAAGACATAGGTATCTACAGGACATCATCGAGCATTTACATTCTGATTCCCATCATGCACGCGGAGCGTGCCCCAGAAGTTACCTGGTCATTACTTCGTGCCACCAAAAAGGGTGCAAGAAAGTATATTCAGAACCTCTTTTCCTCATTTGAGGAAAATACCTCAAAAACTTTTTATGTCTGGGGAATACCTGCCTCACTTGCTTATTTGAAGCATAATTACAGATATTTAAAGTATTTCCTACAGTGGAAATCTTCCAAATTTTGCTTTTTCACAATCAGCATGGTGATTGCTGAGGAGAAAGAGGCCACAACCTGAACTTCCTCAATAAAATCAAGACTGTCCGCATTTCTTCCATGGTTGCAGGTTCTTTTTCAGATCCGGGTTTCAGAGGGAGGCAGGGCAGAAGGTCCTCTCATAAAACAGGAGTGTGTGGTCCTCATCTTCTGAAACCAAGTGGAAAAAGTGGATGAACAGAAGCACATCACCCTCCCCCAAACCTCCTCAGGTCAGATCTAGGATCCAGAAAGTAGCAAAAGTAGGCCACCTAGCAAATGAGCCAGTCCCTTTGAAGCAGGCAGGTAAGAGATCTGGACTTAAAAATACATCTAGCACTCTCTCCCACAGCCAACGTGTAATAAATGCAAGCTAAAGAAATTGTCCTTTTAAATCTTACAATAGACCTCACAGGACCTTTTGGCCTTCCTTTACAGAGAGGATTAGTATTAATATTGACAGATCTCAATGCTGCTTTTAATGTGTTTTGTGATGACTATTTCTCAAAACCCATTCAGTATAAACTGGGTCCATCTCAATACTTAAAACACAGCAGTTTTTTTTAAAACATCCAAGATAGCTGTTCTGCTTTAGAATGCTGAAAACTTCTTTCTGCACAGTTATGTTCTAGAAGTTCTACAGGGCCTTGCTCTTTGCACCAGAGAAAGCAGAACGCAAGGACCATCCAGTTGTCTTCGTCCCCGTAGACCAGGATGAAGAACCGCATTAAAAGTTCTTTCTCATCGTCTGACTGGCGTGGCTCAGTGGTTAAGCACCAATCTATGAACCAGGAGGTCACGGTTTGATTCCCAGTCAGGGCACATGCCTAGATTACAGGCTCCATCCCCAGTAGGGCGTGCAGAAGGCAGCCGATCAATGATTTTCTCTCATCATTGGTGTTTCTATTTCTCTTTCCCTATCCTTTCCTCTCTGAAATTGATAAAAAAAATTATTTAAAGAAGGTAATTTCTCATTTTAAGCTAGAAACAACCAGCACTGAAAAGAATGATCTGGACTGACTTCTCTCATCTTTAAGAAACGTGAGCCCTAAAGCTGGGAGAGAGTGTCTTCTCAGGCTGTGGTGTGCCTTACACATTATTGGTGACCAACAAAGGTACTCAGCCATTTATATAGAGACAATGCACATGTTATCTTAGCCCAGAGACCCTCCACCTAGAGGGCATTTACTCAGCCTTTCTTCCTGGCCTGTTAGGTGGGACTCCTTTGTCAGACATCTGCTTGAGTATCAGTTGTGTTTAAGGAAAGGACACAGGCAGTGGTGGTCTGTGGCACGTGCCCTAAATGTTTCTCTGAGGCATAGTATCCTCTGTGTGCTTCAGACACATGGGTCTGCTTGGGGCTGAATATCTTCCAAGTGTGATGGGCTTTGGAAATGTACATAAATGGGAGGAGGGGAAAGATAAGCCATAAGATACATCCTCACTCTTCTCCTCCCCTCCAGCGGGGGCCAGAGAAAGTGCAGATGGGCATTGGCCCATTGGTGAGTCATTGGCCCATTGGTGAATCTTTTTCTTTCTCTGTCAATTAGCACAGCATGATGTTCCTCTACAGTGGGGCCTTGACTTACGAGTTTAATTCGTTCCGTGACGGAGCTCGTAACTCAAATTACTCGTGTGTCAAATCAACAGTGAACGAGTGAGACACGTGATGCTGGGCTGATGTTGTGGCGTTCACTGTGACGTTCGCTGCGCCAGCTAGTGGTGGGGTATCTGAAGCTGCTCGTAACCCGAATTTTAGCTCGCAACTCAAAGCAAAAAATCGGCCTAGAGACGGCTCATATCTCGAAAAACTCGTTAGTCGAGACACTCGTAAGTCAAGGCCCCACTGTATTGATAAATGTTAGGGAGAAGGGAGAAAGGGGGGCCCTGCATCCTGGCCCACTTTCAGCCTGTACTTGAGTGTCTTGTAGGTATGACTTTCCTGAGCCCAAGTGACACCGTCACTCCAACCCACCCCCATCAGTGCTGTGTTAATATTGTTAGTGTTGTTGCCACACCAGCTGCTGGCTAGAGGATGGCAGGCTTTCCAAGGCCTTGTCACCATAGCTGTGGATCTCAAGATGTACGTGTGGGCACTAAGGAAACTGGTTGCTTGGTTGGTAGTTAAGGCCTCAGGTTCCTGGGTTGACATCCATTCAATAAGTGGACTAGCAGGTGTGTAGAAACAGCACCACTACAGTCTGCAAGTGTGTGGACAGTGTGGCGGCCTGGTGGCAGGTGGGAGTGAATGGCCTTCCTGGGCAGCCGTGGCACTGGCCATGCTGGGCAGAAAGCATTCGGCTGCACTGCTGACCTCTTTGTTAGTGAGAACCTGGGACTTGAAGCACTTTCCCTTCATCTTTCTCAGGATGGGCCATACTAGGCCCAAGAGGAGGGGCAAGATGGCTCCTTCTGTGCATGGGTAGGACTGGGGGACAGGGCGCCTCTGAGCAGGAGACCCAGAGGCCTGGGGGCAGCAATGCAGCCCATGCAGCCCGAGATGCTTCTTCAGGGAAGCCAGGGGGCAGGTGCCACCGCCTGGAGCCTCAGTGAGAGGACCAGGCAACCACAACCGGGAGGATGGGAATGCAGCACCCACCTGCAAGAGCCCCGGAGCCCCCGAGTGAGCGTCCCCCAGAGGGGTTTGGGGAGGAGGGTGTTATTGTAGCCCAACATTGGCAGGCTGTATTATATAAAGAAAAGTGAACGTGGACTGTAAAGTTATATGGATTGGTATAGTCAAAATAGGCTAGCACCGCGGTTCTCAACCTGTGGGTCGTGACCCCTTTGGCGGTCGAACGACCCTTTCACAGGGGTCGCCTAAGACCATCCTGCATATCAGATATTTACATTATGATTCATAACAGTAGCAACATTACAGTTATGAAGTAGCAACGAGAATAATTTTATGGTTGGGTCACAACATGAGGAACTGTATTTAAAGGGCCAGAAGGTTGAGAACCACTGGGCTAGCAAATCCTTGCTCAAAAGCTGAAGATGACTTTAGTTTCTTCACTTAAATAAAGAGCCTAGCCACAGAATAAATGAATCTCTAGCTTGCTTTGAAGAAGAAAAGAAGAATACCTCAGAACACTGAAATAAATCTTACTACGGTTCCATGGAAAGACCAGAAACATTTGCAATTGGTTAGGCTGCAATAGGAGATGAGGCCCATTCACTTGCTCTTCTAATTTAATGTATTTGGCTTTTGCATTCATTTATTTATTCATGTCTATATTTAATTAGCATCTGTTATATGCCAGGTATAATGCTGGGGTCAGCAAAAAGAACATGAAATCGCCCAGCTGGTGTGGCTCAGTGGTTGAGCACCAACCCATGAACCAAGAGGTTGCTGGTTCAATTCCTGGTCAGGGCACATGCGCTGGTTGTAGGCTTGATCCCCAGTAGGGGACTTGCGGGAGGCAGCCAATCGATGATATTTCTCTCACTGATGTTTCTATCTCTCTAGCATTCTCCCTTCCTCTCTCTAAAATCAATAAAAACATATTTAATTTTTTAAAAGTACACAAAAATTATGACTCCCTGAAATCATGCCTCTTAAAACCCTTTGTCTCTATCCACCCCAACTATATTACCTCACGTTCTGCCTTATCGTGATTAGAGAGTTAGATTAATTTTTAAAATCTTGTAATCCCAATAATGTAATATGCAATAGGGATGGTTAGAGAAGAGAAAATCTTTAAGAAATTTTAATTACTGGGCAGTTGGCTCTATCAGGGAAATTAATTGACTTGTCCGTGTAGACATGGAGGGCTGCTCAGGCTGAACTGAACCCCTGTTGTAATTTGAATGCTTGAAAATGCTTTCCATTTTATTGTCAAAATTACTGCCTTGACTTCCTCCCTCTCTTCATTTGCCCGTTTCCCTTGCTTTTTATCCTGTGCACCGCCAGTGTACAACATAGTGGTGTTTAACTACTTCCTGGAGGCATTGTTAGTCCTCAGGAGCACTAGTTCGTTATGGATGCAGATACATGGGGGCTCAGCCCATCAGCTACAAGTTGGGCTAATTTGGAAAACCTGGTTCCTCTCCTCGTAAGAAACGGCTCATGCACCTCCTATAAAACAGCTGTGTGTGTGCATTTCGTATTCACTCAGAACAACTCGGATTGAGGGTCCTGCTCGATGCTAGAACCGGAATTTGCTTGGCAATGGCAAGGCCGCTTTGCCTAGCAGGTCTGCCCTGGGGAAGGTGGGGGCACGCTGGACAAGTTCCGTCTCCCTTGCCGCCTGTGGTGTGCGCGCCTTTGACTTTCCTTCTCCGTGATTATCATTGAGTGGAATGTAACCCCGAACCTTTCACCAGATGTTGTCTCGCCATCTCCAAGGGAAGAAGAAAATTAAAATGGATGTTTTGAATGTGCTCCACTTTTATTTTGTTCAGGCCCCAAACTGAATGAGGCAAAGAGGTTAAAATCTTTTCTTGTTCCACCTGAGTAAGCATGAAAACCTACAATCCTTAATCTTTTAAAAGAAAAACAACCGTCCTCTGTTTGTGGGATTTCTGATTCATTTCTTCCACCCTGCTCCCCTGCTCGGCATTTTTTTAGTCAAATACTGTCTGGACTTTTGTGAGCCAATAACCTCCCTCCTCACCTCTCCCCCTCCAACTCCCCCACCCCTTCCCTGTGGTCACACAAAGCAAGGAGCCCACAAAAGGCAGAGTTTTTGGGTTTGTGTTTAAAAGGAGGATGAAATGCTGGATATGTTTAGGAATACAGAATGGATCTGTTAAAACTTTATCAAAAAATTAATTATTGGTGTCAGGATAGGGGGACTAAGGAACGTGAAATTGAGATTAAAAATAAAGAAATAAATAATAACAGAGAAGATAGCATTGCTTTTTGTGATTCACACCAAACCGACTTTTCTTTAGTGCAGCACAACCCGGTAGGTGTGGCAGCGACTTCCAACCTCCTAAGTTAACAAGTGACATTTTAAAAAGTGAGACTCCCACAGGAGGTAGGGGCGTGGGAGTGGGAGCCGGAAGCTTTCTCCTTATTGATGACCCTGAATAATAAGCAGGGCTGGGACACCACCTGCGATTAAAAGCCGAGGCCTGAGCCCCGGCCACTTCCCGTTGCCGTGATCGTGGTGAGGGCACTTCTCCTGTGTCTGGGAAGCGCTGCGTCTCCAGGGCAGATGAGTGTGTCTGCGGCTAAACCCTCAGAGAAAAGTTCTCAACCGGGGTCCCCGGGCCAGAGCCTGCCCTCCACCTGTTTTTGTTCCAGAGGCAGAATGTATCTGACACTAAGAATGTTTTCTTCAGATGAACGATTTGATGATAGGGAACATTATCTTTGAACTCCAACGAAGCAAAATGTTATCCCTTCCCAAAAGAATGCCTTTTTTCCCCCTCAGGAATAATACTGTATTATCAAAAAATTGTACTCAATTTAATTTTTAATTTTGTCGATAAAAAAAATGTGTGGGAATTTGCGTTCTGCCTTATATAATATGTCTGCATTTGTCTCTCAGCTTACAGGGTCTGAAATATTTCCTATCTGGCCCTTTCAGACAAAGCTTGCTGAGCCATGTTCTAAAGTTCTAAACTGTAGCACAAAGCGACAGATTCTTTGCCTGAATCTCTGGATTTTCTTTTTTTAAGAGTAAAGCTTTTCTGGCCAATGTGGATGTGAGTTAATATGCTTCTGCTTGGGCCACACCCTGAGAAAACAGTTATCAGATGTGAAATGTGGCAAAATGTGGTCAGTAGCTATGTGTTTGAACATTTAAAGTTACAGAATAAAATAAACTGTGTTTCCCTGTATAAAATAGCAGGCAATAATAGTAGGTATTCCATAGGATTGTTGAAAGGGTTTGGTGAGATAGTGCAAATAAAGGACTCGATGGATGTTAGAAAAAAAAGAACAAAGTCTACCACTGAGACTTAAGTTTATTCACCCTTGTATGGCTCCTGGTACCTTTTATTTTAACATTTTGTGTCTGTGTATAGACACACTGTTCCTTGTACACTGGTGGTAACTACATAATGCTCTCATAAGTTTCAGGTAATGGAAAAATATACTCTGGTTGTGTCTCTATTCAATAAGATTCTGATATTAAAGGAAGACCCTATCTGTTTAAAATAGAGTTATTACTTAAGCCCTGTCCATTTCTAAGGTGATTTTTAAAGCATAAATAAATCTTAACAGAGAGCAAAAAGGGGAGGTTTTGGTTTAGAAAATTTTAGGATGTTGGGTGTCACTGTTTTAGTCACCGATTAGACTTACAGGATCAGAAAAAGGACACTGTCTTGGTATTTCAAATAGCTAGATAACTGCGAGTTCTCCCCATCCACTTAGAGGCGGCCGTGGCATTTGCAAGGAAAGCAAACTTGCTAATGATAACGGAGGAGAGGAAATTGGTGAGCTGCCTGTGCTCTTCCTCATTCTGCTCGCTCACAATGTACTTTCTGCCTCTGGAGTGTGTCCTCCCCGCTCCAAGGCCCTATCGGTGTCACCACTTCTGAGAAGCCTTCTTCGAATCCCCCCCTCGCCCCTGAGTTCTGGGCCACTGTTTTCCAACCAGTGTTAGCATTTGCCCTCTTGCCCTAAGACTAGAGCTCAACCCCCACAAGGCTGTCTCACCTCCTTATTTGCAAATCCTCCCCCACCCTCATACTCCCACCCCTGCCTGCTTTAGGTGTCTAATATCTGTTTGCTGAATCTGTGAAATACTGAATAAAAATTTGTCTAACATTAAAATAAAATGAGTGGCAAAATCCTTTTGATTTTCCTCTTTTCAGATGTAGATTAATGTACATACTAATCATGAAACATTGTACAGCTGATTACAATTTCACTGATAAGTCAGAATTTTTATATATATAGCTTACCAAGCTATTAAGTTCTGAAGACCTGGGACCATCAGAGAGGAGATAGAAATCTGACTTCTTTATTTTCTGCAGTGCTGACCTGTAGCATGGAGGCAGGCTCCCCGGTCCCCTTGGTAGGTGTGCTCCCTAGGTGTGGCAGAGTGCCTGCCACCGTGTGTGTGTGTGTGTGTGTGTGTGTGTGTGTGTGTGTGAGAGAGAGAGAGAGAGAGAGAGAGAGAGAGAGAGAACAGCATGCCTGAGTAGAGTCCTGGGTGATGCACTGCTCCAGACCCATGTGTCTAGCTCACGGAGGTCAGGAAAGTGGAGGGAAAGTGTCTCCTTCATAGCAGCTGTTATTGATTGGACTTCCTGTGTGTGAGGCACTTTATTGGGTGTATGTGCACCACTTCATTCACTCTCATGACAATACAACTCATCACCTGAGATCTAGAGAGGTTGACCTCATGGGGTCATCAGGTCTGCTGGATTCCAGAGCTCATGCCCGTAACTGCTGCTCTTTCCTCACCGGTCACCTCCTTTCCAGGGAAGTGGAAGGGTCTCCTGAGCTAGCTAGTTTGGGACTCGGTCATTGTTTTCTCCTGAAAACATGGACTAGAGCAAGTATATTATTAATCGCTGTCTTTCCTCTTCTCTGAGTTCAAGAACAACTGATCTCAGAGTCAGGAATTGTGTCCTGGTCACCAGGTCCCCTGCTCCCCTCCTGACTCAGGGGAGTCATCACACATCTGCGGACACGCTAGGCTGCACGTCAGAGGTGACATGTGTGGCAAACGGCAACACACGTAAGAGCTCCAACCCTTAGGGAGGGCTAGCTTCTGTATACTTCAGTTTCTTCTAACCTTTTTTGGTGGATTATATGGAATCACAGGCAAGTTAAATTCTTGAGCACCACGTGTTAGAAATTCCAGGCGATGAGAAATGAGCTTCCTGGTAATTGAGAATGAAGCTAAGGAAGAAAATTTTATTGTTAATCAAAGGCTTAATTGCCTCTGGGACATTTTAAATAAATGCCACGCCGTAGTTAAGGAGCAATGTTCTGTAAGTGAAATGCAAAAATTCTTTAATTAAACCATCTTGGGTATTCCCTGATTGAAATATCGGCTTTTATTTTCATAGTTAAACCTTCATGATTCATGTAACAACTCAATCAGGGATTGAGTAAATTAAAGGCTCCTTGAAAGAACAAATCAATTGTATAAAATTGATTGAAATTATTTCGGGGACAGTCTTCATTATACTTATTTGAATTGATCAGAGCATATTTTTGGTGCATTTTCTCTTTAGTGGTCTTGTAGACTAAGCTATTTTTCAGCCTGCAGGGCCAGACTGTGACTCTGGTATAGTATAGAGCTGACAGTTCTTAGAATTTGTCTTAGAAACGGAACAAAAGTATGGGTTTCTTGCCATTGAGAAACGCAATGATGACGACTTGGATGGTTCCTACATTTAAGCAGGAAAGAAGTGGGTAAGCAAATTGGTCAACAAGCATAAGGGTGACCACATACCAGGCCTGTGCTAGATGCTGATAAACTCGTATCAGTGTCCATGAGCCCAAAGGCCCAGTTCTTATTGCCAACTAAACAGCCCCAGAGGCTCAGATTCAGAAATAGACTAGGAGACTTGCTGGCTCTCTCATCATACTTAGACAAAAAAACAAAACCAAAAAATGAAAACTCAGGTACTCAAAAGTTTTGACTTAATAGATTGTTCACTTTGAGTGGCAAAGGAGCCTGACATGGGAATCAGTGAATTTTTTAAAAGCAGGAATGGCTTATTTTACCCAGCTAATGCTGTGATTTCATTTAATTCTTCAAAAAAGAAAAATTACTATCTGAAGTAACCAAACCTTAAAACATACAATCACAAATTTTTAAAAATTTATTTAGAGTGAGTAATCAGCAAATAAAGAACTCATCAAATAATGGTGTTTTATAGAATGAGTTTATACTGAAACTTTTACCTTCTATCTTCAGGGTTCTTGACTTGAGACAACTGAGCCCTGTACCAGTAAAAGTGGTTGCATATTCAAATAAACACACTTACAGACACACCTTGTGAACTGAGTACTTGGAAAAAGGAAATGGAGGAAAGAAAAATATTTGAAGTCTTATTATCATAAAGACTCTGTGGTCTTCAACACATGTTGACCGATTCAGGCCAGGCTCAGAATGACAGGTCAGGTTTTGCCTACTGTCTCAGAACCACACTGACCCGTGTGCCCTCTAAAAAGTCTCCCGTCCTCCAAAGCCCGTGTATGGGCACAGAGAAGGCCCGGGTGGTGCCTACCAGCTGCAGAAGGATCCCTGTGATGGGTGAGATGTGAAATCACACTCCTCAGTTCTAGGGCGGTGTCTGGAAACCTGGCATTGTGATGTCACAGTGAGAATAGAAATTCCTTTAGAATTCTGCATGATGATTCGGAGCCATTACTTCTGTTCTAATTCCCTGGCCCCGGGACTTGGACAGGGACAAGCACATCTTCACAGTCCGTGAAAAAAGGAAAATGCACCATGCACTCCAGAGCAAAACTAGCCGCCTTGCTCCTTAACCGGTTTCCAAATGATTCAGACTTGTTGAAAGAGATGTTTATGAGCCCCTGAAAATGAAACATCTTAGCATTCCCTCACATCAATATTTTTTTAATTCTTTGTTGTCACGTGAGATATGTATGGCGCCACTTATGCTGACTCTAGTGCAGTGGTTCTCAACTTTCTGGCCCTTTAAGTACAGTTCCTCATGTTGTGACCCAACCATAAAATTATTTTCGTTGCTACTTCATAACTGTAATGTTGCTACTGTTATGAATCGTAATGTAAATATCTGATATGCAGGATGGTCTTAGGCGACCCCTGTGAAAGGGTCGTTCCACCGCCAAAGGGGTCGCGACCCACATGTTGAGAACCGCTGCTCTAGTGCATCTGCCTTTCCAGAGCTCAGTGGTCAGTACACAACTCACATGGATACTAGGAGGTTCGAGGTTCTCAGAACAAATTCGTCCCTGCTCTTTGCAGAGCAGTAATGCCAATGAGTATGTCTCAAGTGCCCACTTGCTTCCTGGTTTGGGTTCCGAGGTCACCTCAGGTCACCTCAAGAAAATCGCCCTCTGGGCATCACGTTGAGGGGCTCTGGTATTTGCAGTTGTTGTGGCTACTTGGGTTCTGTTTGAACCTCTTTTCTCTGTCTGACTGGTACATCCTGTGTGCTGGGCTTATGCTAGTTCCATGTTTCGGGAGAAGGTATCAAATTGACGCCCATATTATGACTTAACGAGTTGGAAAGTCTGCGTGTATAGATTCTGCATCTCTCAAACTGCGATTTTTGATTTTTGCGATTTCAGAGACAGGTTGCCTGGAGACACTTTCCGGAGGCCTTGGCTGCTTGAGATACAGATTGTAATCACAGTAATTAGGCTGCATTTTCAAGTCCTGCTCTCAGCTTATCTGGCAGTGTTTAGCCAGCGTGCACACCGCTGGATCAAGGGCAGGAATCGAAGGGCCGGTTGTGGGGCTGCTCCTGGCAGCCAGCAGTGGGCTCCATCCCTGGGGAGTTCCAGGGGAGCTGCAGGGACAAGGGAGCAGTGTGAGGCCTGGGGCGAGAGAGGAAAGAAATCTCATATTGATAAAACACCTGTTCGTGGGAATTGTTACAGAAGACAGACTGTAGTCCAGACTTTTGCCAGAAATTCATTATCAATTAATTCATTTTCTCTTGTTTGGTCCATTTTTGAGTATTCCTAAAATGTCCCCTGTTAAGAGAAAGTACCTGCCTATCTTGATCCAAGCTAGTGAAAAATATTGTAAGAGATGAAACAGATATTTTGATGGATCAAAAATGCGGGTTTGGATGTGTTTTTTTTAGTGCCCTACTTTCAGCTAGCTTAACTTGAGCAGCACAGTTGTGGCAAAGAAGCACTGATGCCCGATCATGAAATTAATTGTTTGGGAATTTGGTGGTGATGGTGCAGAGACAGGGAATCAAGCTCAGGGGTGCTTTTGTCATCCACTTGCTCTTCTCAGTCCCACAGAGTATGTCACTTCACCAGGGCAGCTGGAAGGCAAGGGTGACAAGAATATGGTGATAGGGTATCAGCCCCACAACCCCTACCAATTGAGGGCTATTGATTTTGAATGACTACTTGAAAACAAACTGAACACTGAATAATAATAAATAGGAATTTTTTTTTTGTTAATCCTCACTGGAGGATTTTCCCCCCATTGATTTTAGAGAGAGTGGGAAGGAGGGAGGAAGGGGAGAGAGGAGAGAGAGAGAACATCAGTGTGAGAGAGCCACATCAATTGGTTGTCTCCCCCATGTTCCCCAATCAGGATGGGGAACCTGCAACCCAGGTACATGTCCTTGACTGGAATCGAACCTGTGACCCTTCGGTTCGAGGGCCGATGCTCTAACCACTGAGTCATGCCGGCCAGGGCAATAGGTTTGAACTTAAATAAAACACTTAATTTCACAACATAAAACCATTTGAGCATCTACAGTATTTTTAACACTAGGATCAATGTAGTTGAAAAGCATATACAGCAGATTTTTTTAAAAATAAGATTTTTTTAAAAGTTTGATTTTACTAGAGACAGAAACACAATTTGTGCTATTTTCCATCGGTAGTTCATATAAGACAGCGGTTCTCAACCTGTGGGTTGCAACCCCTTTGGCGGTCAAACGACCCTTTCACAGGGGTCGCCTAAGACCATCCTGCATATCAGATATTTACATTACGATTCATAACAGTAGCAACATTACAGTTATGAAGTAGCAACGAAAATAATTTTATGGTTGGGTCACAACATGAGGAACTGTATTTAAAGGGCCAGAAGGTTGAGAACCACGGATATAAGGTTACTCCTTTTTTAAAAAAATTGATTTGAGAGAGAGAAGAAGGAGAGGTGGGGAGAGAGGTGAGAGAGAGAAATACTACTTCGTTGCTTTGTTGTTCCACTTATTTATGCATTCATTGTTGCTTCACCCACAACCTTGGTGTATCCGGATGACACTCTAACCAACTGAGCTACCCATCCAGGACTAAGGTTAAACTTTTGCATTTTCAGGTGTAGGTTTTTGCTCTCACTTAAATTGCTAGAATATTTGTGTGGAAAATGAACTGTTCTGTGTTTAAATGAACTGTTGTTGGCTAGCTCACTTGACAATTATTTTATGATTTGAATGACATGTCATATTGACCCTCACATACTCACATATAGTAGTTTTCAGGCCACAATTACATTTGCCACTAATTTGCATCTTAGAAAGTATTTATAGGTGCAGCTGTGAAGTGCTGTGTTCTAGTGACAAGGACTCAGCTGCTTCCAGAATGCACCTTATCCTGGGAGTAACCTGGCATCTTTCCTGAAAAGCTCCTTAACGTCCAGTAGGCCATTCAGGCACGCGCTTAGCATTTTTTCCTGAAATTCTTTCGTAAATTAACAGGAAGCCTTCCTTCCCGTTTTTATTATAAAGGGGGAAATGATGGTAAAACTTAAACACACATTGTTATTTTAACATTTAGTTTTACATCTGTTGGGGAGTTGTGTTTTTACTTAAAAATACTTTAGCCAAGAATCAAAACCAGAGAATTACCCCTGTTCCCAACCTTCTGTCATTGACGGCTCTTTGTTAAATGCAAACAGCAGAAAACACCGTGTTAAACTCATGTTGGCTCAGAAAGCCAAGTATGAATGAAGCCTAACCGTCTCAGCACCCAGTTTCTTTTTAGTGATTTAAGTAAACTGCTTTAGAAATCTTGGCCAAACTTCTAAAAAGTACTTCTCACACCTTGCCTTTATAAGCAACTGTGGAATTCGACACACCACAAATTCATTTTGTATTTTTCTTAATGAGTTTAAATGTTCAGATAGCCTCTACTTTTATGTTATAGATCGTACAAGGCTGTTTCATTTCATGTTGAAGAGAACCAACCAGTATTACTACACCCCACCCCACCCACCCCTTAAGTGCAAAGGTTGGATTAGGACAGGAACTGGTGAATTTGGAAAGCATCAGTTTTCTTTTTCCTCCTTCCTTTCCTTCTATGTTTATTTCACTTTGTAGCAGAGAATTGTGGGTTGTTGGGGTTTTTTTTTCACTTCAGACTTTCCTTCTTCTTTCTTTTGCTTAACAGTTCACACTAGGAGAGGGTGGTAAGCTTTTGTTGTTGTTTGGTGGTGGTTTTTTCATACGTCTCCTTTTCCTCCAGATAGTGTTGCTGACCAAATTTAAAACAGTACAGTGTTTAGGATCCCTGCAGGGCCATTTTAAGGATGTGGACCCGTAAAGGGCCTCAAGCAGTAACTACCTGAATTGTGTTTAATTACACTATGTAGCTGCATCATTTTACTTTAGGTTCTTTCTGATAGATGCTGCAAGGCAATTGGAACCGCGGATGATGGGATTAAGTGCCTCTTGAAGTGACTTTAGCTTCTTGTGGGAACAAAGGGAAAGAGGAGAACACTTGGTCCCTTTTTGCCTGAGCTGCCTTTTTCTTCACTTGGTATAAGGAAATACAATTAACAAACATTATCCCCAGAGGTAAATTGAAATGTACATGCGGGCAAGCACCGCTCTTGACTGCAATTAGACATATATGATCCGAGGTATTCTGACCATTCATTAGTGCTAATTGTTTGAGAAACAAGCCCAGAACAAATGATTAAAATGTAGGCGACATAACTGGGATTATTAGCATGTGTGATAAAATGTGTGCTCTGCAGCTGCACCAATAAAACGCTTTGGAAAGTGGCTCTGATTAGACAAATGCTTGGTTTGGCTCTGTGGTGTTTGCTTAAGACCTGGTGGTGTTTATAACAAACAACTTATATCTTTCTTTCTTAATTAGTGGGAATTACTATGCAAATGTTGCTGTTTTGTAATTTAATATCCTATCAGTTTCCCTGCCTTTGGATTGTTATTGCAGTCTACTGGTCTTGCTGGGATGGGATAAACTGAGTTCTTGGGTTTTGTTTCTTGGCTCTGCTTTCCTTAAAATGCTATGGAGGCCCTAACTGGTTTGGCTCAGTGGATAGGGCATTGGCCTATGGACTAAAGGGTCCTGGGTTGATTCTGGACAAGGGCACATGCCCATGTTGTGGGTTCAATCCCCAGTAGTGGGCGTGCAGGAGGCAGCCGATCAATGATTATCTCTTATCATTGATGTTTCTATCTCTCTCTCTCCCTTCCTCCTGAAATCAATAAAAATATATTTAAAAATAAATAAATAAAATGCCATGGGGAATTATGTGAAGTTTTGTGGGTTTTTGTTGTTGTTGTTTTTTGAATAGTCATCACATCTAGATGTGATGAGTTCTGCTAGATCCTCTTGTATTTGGGACTGTTAAGGTCACAGAGATCCGGCAAGAGTAACCTAGTGAAACATTTACTGGGAGCTAGTTGGCCCATATAGATAGTCAACATTCTGCTAAGTCCTCCAGCCCAACCCAAGCAAGTGAGTGGACCCAGGGGGAAGGCAGAAGGGACCAGAGGAATAAGGACCAATTCAGAGAGTTGGAGGGCAATTGGATTCCCCTTGGAAATGTATCTAAGAGTTTGGGGTTTAGCAAAGAAATGTGAGCTCAGCTAAATGTGGAACCAGCAAGAGATTTTGGAGGCACAATTGGTAATGGGAAGTAGATATGAGACGGAAGAATGGAACCAGGGTGCCAAAGAGGACTTGGGAAATGTGCCAGGCGGACAGAAGCTGAAATCCGAGGTCAGTCTGTCTAAGAACAAATGTTTGGGGCCTCCTACCTTAGAGCTCAGTGCTCCTTTGTCCCCTGCTTGCATTTCCGAAACCAAAGGCAGAGGAAGAACCATTTGGAGATTGTCTGTTGGATGCCATGAAAACCTGCAACAACTTTTCAATCTCAAGTGGTCTGTCCTTTGTCACCCAACAGATTTCTGAGCCACCTACCTCTTAGCATATCATTAGCACTTTCCAAAGGAAGACAAATATCAGTGTTAGTCTACATAAAACATAAGATTAAATTAGTTTTAAAATTAGTTAATGCATTCCACAAATACAAAAAAAAAAATGTCTGATTATCTTGGTCTCTGGATAACCTGCTTCCTCTCTCTTACTATCATCATAGAAATTAGGACTCGAGTCATAAATAAACTGTAACATAGGTTATTATGGACATTTTGCTTGGGGAAGGTTTCATCTCTCAATTTTTAATTTTACTCTCTTTGAATTTATAATAAAAGTATTACTCTCTGAGTTTTATCAGTTCATTCCACACTACATATTCAGTAGGAGGGGATTTTGAGGGGAACTAAAAGTAAAGGGAAAAGGTGCTATTTTGCATTTTGAACTAGTGCATTGCTAAGTGTAGCACTGAATTAAGAAAAAACATTAAGCTCCCCTAAAATTAGAGCAAGTTCTAGGGGTCCTGCCTTAAATAGATAAAGGAATTAGTGCCTGTAGCACATTAACCATACTTAAAAAAAAACTATTAGAAAAACCCTTTCTAATCATATCCATATGTTTAGTTTTAATTTTCATCACACTTAGCGCTGAATAATTAAGGAAGAAAAAAACAATCTTAATCTTATTGTGGACCCCACACAATCAAAGGCACAGGCACGTGATTTGTGATCGCAGCTTGTATTCACAGCTTTCATGTATGGAGAATGGGTCTGGCAATTAGGCTCAGACTGGGTGTTTTTTCTAAAAATTATTCAGCGTTAGAGAGCAATCAATATTAAATCCTCCCCAAATCTGCAGATCAGGATAATCAAGGGACGGTGGTTAATAAAACATCAGAATTCTAAGCTATGTAACATTTTAGCCTCGTTTGATTGAGATTGACACTTGAAAGGTATTTTTGAGAGAATCTAGGAAGAAGAAGAAAATGGAGATTCCATTAATCTGATTATTTTCATGACAGTTACAAAGAATAGTGAAGATGCAGTGAGACCTATTTTCTCAAGATTGCAGAACCACTTTGTGGCAGGAAAAAAAATGTCCCCTCCATGATTAGTTTCATATCAAAGAACCTGGTCATGGGCAGATGCATTAATCTGACACTTTAGCAGCCTTTGAGCTGTTGGAGAACCCTGTGAAAGAATCCATGGTTACCTCTGTCAGGTGGACAGTCTTCCGTCATGACCTTTAAAAAAAAGTTAAGGAAGAATTCGATCTTTCTAGTTCACATTTGCTCAGTTACCTCCTGTGCCTGAGCCAGGAAATAATCATCTCGGCTTTAAATTTATTATTTTTTTGAGATAGAATAACGCAGCACTCACGGAATCTGTAAATGAAGAAACTGTGTGAATGGCCTTCTTTGTGAAACTCTCGGCAGTGCTATGGTAATCATGTTTCCTATACCCTCCAGCGGCTATTTCAATACATCAACTACTAAATACTATCTTTTCTGCGACTGGTTTTAGAATCAACCTTCTCAGGCGGGAATGCCAACAATGAGCAATCTAAACAGAAGGCTGAATGTTGATCTTTGGCCAGGACTGGAACAAGTATTCTCTAGTCCTGACACTCAGTATTTCACGATCAAAAATGCCAAGTCAGGCCTAGCCGGTTTGGATCAATCAATAGAGCATCTGTCTGTGGACCAAAGGGTCACGGGTTTGATTCCGGTTAAGGGCACATAACTTGGGTGCAGGCTTCTCCCGGCTCGGGCCCTGGTCGGGGCTCGTGCAGGAGACAACCAATCTATGTGTTTCTCTCACATCGATGTTTCTCTCTGTCCTTCCCTCTCTTCCATTCTCCCTAAAAAAATCAATGGAAAAATATCATTGGGTGAGGATTAACAAAAAAAACAAACAAAACAACAACAAAAACACCCAAATCCTCTCTACAGAGGCAAAGGGAATTCGGAGGGCATGTTCTTTAGGTTTTAGTTACAGTGTATGAAAGCACCACGCTCTGTGCTTGACAGGTGCTATCTCTCAAAGTCCCCGACACTGGGATTACAGTTGGAAATCCATCTATCAAATCTCTCTGGGTAGAGGGTCTTGCGGTCATTCCCGGACCAATTTCTCAGCAGCTTCAACAGTTAACTATTAATGAACAAGATCTCTGGACTCCTTTGTGTTTCCAGAGGGCCAGGGTTGCAGCAGCCCAGAAACAGAAGAGATGCTAATCGCATTGTGTGCTTCCCCGTGTTCAGTGAAGGAGGGCCCCTCTCCCTCTTGACCTCAGTGTCACGCCAAGGAAACACCCCTCCAGTGTTCCGTTTAGATAAACCCTCTGCTCCTCCTTCTCTCACCAAAATTGGAGTGAGAAAGTGGGATTACGCCGAATACCCACCAACAGGCACATGCTCCATTGTTAGCCTCTCTTCAGTACTAAACAGCTAAACTGTTTAGGTGTCTAAACCAGCTCTTCGGAAAAACAAAGACAAAGTTCCTCTCCCCCTCCCTTCCTTTTCTCCCTTCTTGCCCTCACCTCCATCTTCCTCTCTTCCCTCCCACTTTCTTATCCACCACAACTTTACCTCCAGGACCCATCCCTTTTCCTCATTCTCTCTCTCTCCCTCACCTCCTCTCAGATACCCCCTCCCCGCCCTCCCCTCCTTATTATCTGCTGGGCTGATGTAGTCTTAGCTCATGGAGAACTCTTCCCTTCATCTTCCTTTCAGAGAAGGAAGTGCTTGATGTCAGAGAAGCTACCAGACACCCAGGTGCCAAAGGGTGGAGTGACCCTGAATGGTGACACCGCCACATTTATAGTCTAGCCCTGGCTGGTGTGGCTCAGTTGGCTGAGTGACATCCTGTGCACCACAAAGTTGCCAGTTTGATTCTTGGTTGGGGCACTTGCCCAGGGTGTGGGCTCAGCCCCCCGTGGGGGGGCATGCAGGAGGTGGCCAATCACATTGATGTTTGTTCTCTCTCTCTCTCTCTCTCTCTCTCTCTCTTCCTTTCTCTTTAAAAATCAATAAACTATTCTTTTAAAAACGTCTAAGCCATATGGATCTCTATTTTCATGGAAAACTTGCCTTCTTTTCTGGGATCCATTATGGTCACACAGTTGTATGAGGGTTTCCCTGTTCCTGGGATATACCCCACTCACACGCTGTGTGCCTGCCTGAAGAACTAGACTTCTGTGGCCATACCAAGCGGACTGAATCCTGGGTGGCAGTGAGGGTCTGCTGGTCGCATAGCTTTCTATCCATGTTTACACACCCATGGCCCTTACCGAGCAAGGGTCAGCTTGTGGTAAATTCAGTATTAATTGGCTGCTGATTGATACTGAATTTGATCAATACCCAGCATGGATATGACAAGGGAAAGTGATTTCATAATTTTAATTTTTTTCATTGTAGTAAAATATACATGATACACAATTTACCATTGTAACTGTTGTTTTATTGTTGTTGTTAGTCCTCACCATTGATTTTTAGAGAGAGTGGAAGGGAGGGGGAGAGAGAAAGAGAGGAACATTGGTGTGAGAGACACATCGACTGGGTGCCTCCCGCCTACAACCGAGGTATGTGCCCTTGACCAGAATAGAACCCAAGACCATAGGCCAATGCTCCATCCAACAGGCGAGGGCCCATTTTAACTGTTTTAAAGTGTACCGTTCAGTGGCATTAAGTACATTCTCATTGTTGTGCAACTTTCACCACCATCTCCAGAACTTTCATCTTCCCAAATGGAAACTGTCCCTATTAAATAATACCTCCCTATTACCCCACCCTGTTCTCTTGAAATTCTTGTCTTTTGAAATTGACTGCTCTAGGTACCTCCTATAGGTGGACAGTATTTGTCCTTTGTGCCTGGCTTATTTCACTGAGCATAATGAGTGACTTTAAATTTTGACAAGATATGTGTTTGCTTTCTTTCGCATTCTGTGTGAAGGAAGACCTCTCTCACTGGGGTCACTGGCTTTGTCCCTGGTGTTCTGAATGTCTGAGGAGGCAGAGATCTGCACTGAAACAGTGAGCAACAAACTTTACCAAACTGCTTTTTTCTCTACTCCTGCCAAATCTGTCCCTTAGATGACACCCACCCCTTTTCCTGGAATTCCCTCGCCAATGCCCCTCCTTGTACCTGGCACCCCACAGTGGCCGAAAGGCTGGCCACGGTTGTGGGTTACCCCATCCTGTGCCTGGGTCCTTCCATTGCAGCAAACCCACAGTGGACCACAACTGCTATTCTGTGTGTGTCCACTCTAGACACTAAAGACGATTTCTTCATTTCAGTACAAAAGAGAGCACTTGGTTAAGGTGTGATGTAATTGCTTCCTGGGAGAGTTTGCCCTGAGAAGATCTTTTCAGCTTTCCTGAAGTGGGATGCACGCTTATTTGCATTTGTGCCACATGTTAATCTCCGGAGGGCCCTGTTCTACCAATGAGAGGACAAGTCGCTGTTGTTTTACCCTCATGCCCAAGGAAAGCTCCCCATTTCTCTGTGCACTGTTGCCATAGTAACAGAAACAGTTTTTTTTGAAATAGGGAAGGAATCTCTCTGGGCACTTGGGAACTTAGTAAAGTGAGAACATAAGTAAGCCTCAATTATTCTAGATGCTGGCATGAATACTGAGTTATTAATAGTGATAGCATGGTTGAAATTTGTAGGTGAAGTTTACTGTCTCGGGACGGAGTGGGGGTGCGGGGGAGGGAGAGGGCAGGACCAGTGAATGGGCTCTATTCTTCACTCCAGTTGCACAGAGTCTTCCATAAACATCAGATTGTCCTGCGAGCTCAGAACTCAGTTTCCCCCGCTATATAACCTTAGAAGAGGCTACGCTCCTCCAACCTCCTCAAAGGATTGAAAAGACAGACCCAGTAGAGGAGTCTGCCAGTAATCTGTCACACAGCTGTGGATCTGTACAAAATTTTTTGTAAAAAAGTTTTACTTTCAGCCTTTATCTGATCTTAGAGTCAATCTTAAAATAATTTAAAGGGCCATATCATTTCTGTATGGTATCTTTTTTTTTTTTTTTTTTTTTATTGATTTTTCACAGAGAGAAAGGGAGAGAGATAGAGAGCTAGAAACATCGATGAGAGAGAAACATCAATCAGCCGCCTCCTGCACATCTCCCACTGGGGATGTGCCCGCAACCCAGGCACGTGCCCTTGACCGGAATCGAACCCGGGACCCTTCAGTCCGCAGGCCGACGCTCTATCCACTGAGCCAAACCGGTCTCGGCTCTGTATGGTATCTTAAATGGAAATGTATTGATGTATTATTTTAAAATGATGCTCTATATGTTTTCTTATGTTTATAGACAAATGAGAATTTATCAAAATTTATTTGACTTTGTGGAGGCAATTTCTAAAGGTCAAGGTCACATAAGAAACTATTCTTTTTTCTGGTCCCAAAACATCAATTTTGTCTTAACTGAACTTGAATGCAGCATAATGTGTTTTATAATAATACACTTTGGGTGGAAATGTAAAATGATCTGGCCACTGTGGAAAGCAGTATGATGGTTCTTCAAAAATTTAATATAGAGTTACCATATAATCAATCAAATAGAATTACCAATTCCACTTCTGGGGATATATCCAAGGCATTGAAAGTAGAGACTCAAACAGATATTTGTACATCAGTGTTCATGACAGCATTATTCCTACAAGTTTGACTATTCAAATGACTGTTTCTTCTGGTTTAGAGTTTCTTTCTTTAAAAGAAAATTTTTTTATTGGTTTCAGAGAGGAAGGGAAAGGGAGAGAGGGATAGAAACATCAGTGATGAGAGAGAATCATTGATTGGCTGTCTCCTGCACTCCCCACACTGGGAACTGAACCCGTAACCCGGGAATGTGCCCTGACTGGGAATCGAACCCTGAACTCCTGGTTCATAGGTCAACGCTCAACCACTGAACTCCGACAGCCGGGCTAGAGTTTCTTTCTCATAAACACGGTCAATATTCAGTTTCAGGACTTCTTTCTGGGTGGCAGGGGGTCCAGGGGAGCCTATGTAATGCCTTCTGGCAGCCTTCTCTTCCTACTCTGATGAAGAGTAAGTCATCTCTCATGGCCCTTGGCCTCTGTCCTCTGGCGCAATTCTAATGGTTGTTGGACTCATGTGGTCTGTCCCTGGGTGTCCCCTGGGTGTAGGTGATGCACAAGGTTTGTCTGCAGGCTTTGCTGGAGGCCCTACTCTCACAGGTGCTGCTTAGGATGGAGACTCTCAGTGCCCCCGTCCTGGCTGTCCACCTGCATCCTCTGATATGACGTCTCACTCCTGCAGCACAGGCAAAGGGTCAGCAGAAACTTCCGGATTTCTCACACATCCTGGAGGAGTAGGAACCTCCTGCTCTAGCCCTTTGTGTTGCTGTGCCTACTCCCCTCCACTGCCCCATGACGTTTCCTTCCCACGTTTGAAATGGGAAGTTGGCACAGTTGGTTTCTTGCTTTCAGCTCTGCCCTCAGCTTACCTTGGGCTTTTGTCACCTTTCTACCCACCTTTGCTACCTGCAGGTTCCTGGGATGGGAATGGGCCTGACAGAATCCTCCCCCAGTCTCATCACACCCACTGTCCCCCTCAGAGCTTCTCTCAACTTCCGAAGGGCCTGGGCCCTGACCATGGCAGAGACTTCCTTTACTTCTAGTCCCCCACCTTGCTCACTTTGCTCCTGGGAGCTCTAGGTTAAGGCCATCAAACTGTTGGAAATGAGACTTCCTTCTCTGTTAAAAAGGCACGTTTATGATCTCACTGTGGAATTGATATAAAAATCTAGTTTGAGATTCTAAGCTCAGCATGGATTTCTTGGTGTTTACTACCCAGAATCTTTGCAGTGATGGCTACTGATTCAATGGGTGAGGAGAACAGAGCACCCTGATTTCCAAGTGAGGAAACTACCGCTCCTCTTAAAATATCTTTCCCCAGTCGCTGATTAGCACCCAGCTCCCCTGCTTAAATCTGGTAGGATTACATTCAGCAACTGTTAATGACCCACCCCCCAAGTCCTGTCTAGGATTAATAAAACACGCTGTACTTGCAGGCCCTGGTCGGAGCTTCTCATCTCTGGAGCTTTAGAGAAACACCAAGGCCTGGGATCACCACAAGGCTCAGGTTTAATTGGTTTGGGTGTGGTGTGAGTTGTTTTTCTTTTCTCAGTTCCCCCAGTGATTGTAATGTGCAGCCAACGTAGAGACCCCTGTACCACCTCTTAGCTAAGTAAATAAACCGCTAACTTGAGTGTAGAAGTCACATCTAAGTTGTAGATGCTCAAATGGACACTAGCATAGTTGCTTATTACTGCTATTTCTAATATTGTTAGTAGTTTGAGTGTTAATTTTTTTCATCAGAAAGACTTTTCTTTAAACATGGATATTTTTCATGTTTGCTGCATTTTTCAGTTATGATCTTACTACTGTCACAGCCTTCTGTGTGTATAATATGGGTAGCACATGACTCACTTCAGAGTCTTTTTGTGGGAGCAGACTTTCCTGCATTAGGGCAGTGGCTCCACACTGAAATCATCTAAGGTGGTCCTCCAACTTGGCTACGCATCAGAATCAGCAGGGAGATTTTAGAAGTCCCGGAGCCTCGGCCTCGCCCTTGACTAATGCCATCACCCTTCCTCAGGTGGGGGCTTTCGGGCCAGCATATTAGAAAACTCCCCAAGTGATTGCAGTTTGCCCCCAAATTTGAGTTTCTCAAACTTTCATGTGTTAAGCATCCCCTGGGGAGTTGTTAATGTGCAGATTCTGATTCAGTGGGGCTGGGGCGGGGCCCTAGATTCTGCATTTCTGACAAGCACTCACGGGAGAGGAACTGCTCCTGTGAGAGATGGGGGATGCCCACAGGAGAACAGATAAGAGACCAGGGATGCTACTGGTCTGCAGCAGCACCTCTCTTGAGTGGCAGGGACCTAGAGAGCTTCAAAACAAAACAAACAAAAGCACAGAGCCTGGCTCTGTTACCAGTGGATGGAATTTGATTGCAGTGGGTGGGGTCCGGAATTGAACCCCAGTTTTTAAAAGCTCCCCAGGTGATGGTTATGTAGATTCCCAGGTAGGGAGCCAGCACTGAGAACTAGCTCTGCCTCTAGTTATGTAAATGGTTAATAAGTGGCATCAGAGAGAGGAAGAAGGGGCCCCGCCCCCTCCAGCCAGAAGAACCCCCTGGGCCTGCTGAGGGATGTCTTGTCTAAAAAAGGCCCCCTCTGTGGAGAGAACTCACCATAAGGTGACCAGATTTTTTTCAACTCATCTTAAGCTCCTGTTTTGCATATTGTTTGAATACATTTACATGTTGACTCAAAATATGTAAGATAACAAAAAATAAGTTAGATCTTGTCGCCTACTGCCCTTGTGTTCATACACAGTAGTCAGTGCTGAACACACTCAAGTAGGGAACAGATTTTAATGCAGCCGGGCGTGGGGGAAGGAGAAGGCTCACCAGCAGCACGTGGAGGAGGGGTTGCCCAGTGACAGCCCCTCCTGGACCTCAGAGTCTGCAACAGAACCTGAAGCCTGACCCTCTCTACACCTTTCTTCTTGTTATTATTCCAGTTTTGCCACCTTTGGTCTCTTTTCCCCTCACGCTTCATCATGTATGGTCTTTAGCCTTCCTGACCTGGCTTGCAGGCCATCCTTTGCATGTTCCTTCCTGGACCTTCTGGGCATGTCCTGTTCCTTTTGTGCTGCTTCCCCACAATGCTCAGCACAGCGTGGGTCAGGGCCACTGTGTACAATTTTGTGGGGTGTGCCCTGATTGGGGCACCTACAAAAGGACATGAGTAGGGGCTGAGTTTCAGCTCATCTCCACTCACCAAAGCATGCTGCCTCAGGAGCAGCATGCTACCTGCTGGAAGGCACAAGGGGGCACCTTTTCCTAATTTGTACAAAGGTACCTGCCACATGTGCTAGTGCAGGTCGCTCAGTGGATGCTTACTGAGTAAGTGCTCACTGAGTGAATGGATGACTGACTGACTGAATGAATGAATGAATGAACATATGTAATAACAAAGTGGAGGTAGTGAGGATAAAAAAGAGGCTTCCGTGGTCATCTAGGTAAAGGTTAATGAGATCCTAAACGGGATGTAAACTGTAGGGAAGGAGGGGATAAATATAGGAGAAGAAGCAACAGGCCACGGGTTGGATTAAAGGTTCCATGATGGCAAAGGAGAGAGGGAATAAAAATTGCCTTCTACCTGTAATCACCATTAAAACTTGACTGTTGCACAAGAAGAATAAGGACAGTGTGGTTGTGGATCAGTCGTATGCACCCACTTCTGGGGAGAGCTGGTTTTGGTTAGGTAGCAAGGTGACAGGAATTGTATGCCTCTCATATGCGGAACCCTGTGTTTAGCAGTGTCGGAGGATGTAAGACCACCCTTCCCTCAGAGAGCTTATGATCTTGTTAAGGTGCTGGAGACAGGATTCCTGATGCAGGGCTATACTGACTAGCATTGGGCATGGGTGACAGGTGTCAGATAATCATAGCAACTACGTGTGCATGCTGAGCTCTCCCATGTATGAGGTAGCTGTTTTGTTGCTTCTCACCGAAGAGGACATTGACACTGAGAGTGGGTTGCTTCTCCTCCCATCTTCTGACTGCCAATCACAATATTGGGTTGAACTATATAAAGTTACGATTTTTTGCAGGTCAAAAATTGTTAGACATCAGCAATGTCATATAATTCATCCGAACACTTTCCACTACATTATGCTGCTATTTGAGACCTTTTTTTTAATGTCCTCACATGGTGTAAGGGGCGAGGAAACAATCTGTGGTCTTCTCTATAAGGGCCCTAATCCCATTTATGAGGGCTTCACCCTCATGACTTAATCACCTCCCAAAGGCCCCATATCCTAATACCATCCCACTGGGGATTAGGTTTCAACATAGGAATTTGGGGGGTGGGGCACAAACATTCAGTCTACAGCAATTCACAAAAGAAATTATGTCAAATTATTTGAAATTACTGTGTCAAGGAGCGGAACCTTTTAAAATCTCTTCTCTTTTTTAAAGTCTCTTCATTGGTGTCATCAGTTGGCTCTCCGGAAAGCCTGTGCTACCTTGATTAACTTCAGTCTTGATAGCAGAAGCAATCCTTTGCTGGTTCTGCTTTGGTTATGACAAGTAAGTTTAAAGATAAGAGAGTTTAAAGGTGAATGGTCAGGAAAGGCTTAGGGATCATGGGGACCTTGAACTGAGCTTGAAGGATCAATAAGGTTCAAATAAACTGAGAGGGAAAACTTTTCCATCAGAAGCAAAGGTGCAGTGGAAACAATGAACATGTCATATTGTGGAGACATCACAATCTTATTTTCCTTGGGTGGATAGTTACTTCATGGGAATAGTGGGATATAAACTGAGGAAAGGAATATCAACTGAGACTGAACTTAATCGGGTAGGTAATGGAGAGTTGTTGACAGGTTTTGAGCAGGGGAAGAGATGAGCAAAACATTTTTATGATTTCAGAAGACTTTGGGAAACCAGAAACATTTTGTTGTTGTTGTTGTATTTTTGTTGTTTTTAATTTTTTTAAAATATATTTTTATTGATTTCAGAGAGGAAGGGGGAAGGAGAGAGATACAGAAACATCGATGATGAGAGAAACACTGATCGGCTGCCTCCTGCACGCCTCCCACCAGGGACTGAGCCCACAACCCAGGCATATGCCCTTGACGGGAATCAAACCCAGGACCCTTCAGTCCACAGGCCAATGCTCCATCCACTGAGCCAAACGAGCTAGGGCTGTTCTTAAACCAGAAACATTTTTAACAGTGGCAGAATATTTGTTTTAATGGTCATCTGTTTTAAAATTTTTACATTATATAAATGTCCTAGGAATGATTTGCTCTAGTGCCTAGCATGTGACAGTGGTCTGACTTGTCATACCAGAGATGACCTGTCAGCCATGTCTGGGTGCCCAGGATCTGAGATTCAGTGAGTTTGGAGATCATCGTGGCTGGATCCAAAATGGTGCTGAGCAGCTATTTCACACAGAGGAAATCTCAGTGTTCTCGAAGTGAAGGTCAGTTACGGCTGGGACAGAGATGTCTGGGCATTCAAGCTGTCAGACATGTGGAAAGGAAAGGTGAGGAAGGACCCTCTTTACACTACAGCTGCTCTGATCCTCACTTTGGTTGTTTGCTGAACGACTGATGAACAGATTACTCCGACGCAGTTTCACTGTGAAAGAGAGGGCTAAGGGGTTGCCTGGCTCAAGGGACCAAGCAGCCTCGATTGCCTGCCTCATTAGCCTTTTATTGTAATAGCAGTTTGAGATACCAGTAAAGTTTATCTTTTAGATACAATCAGTAGGGTAAGTAATATTTGGAGGACACATGTGTTTGTAATGTCCTTTAAGCCAGGACACCCAAAAGATTAAGCATAAGGATTCCAGTAAACACCCGGGGGTCTACACATGCACAGAAAGGTCAGGGAATAATTAGGGGTGCTGCCTTAGACACTCCCCTGTCTCCCCTAAGTCAGAATTCTGATGAACAGGGCAGGTGGCCTTCCACACACTTCCCTTTTCTCAGAATGTTCTCCTTACAAACTTTCCAACCAAGTCTCGTGTGCTCCCCAACAGTTGTTACACATGTGGTTACCACAGATCCTGATGAGAAGTGACTTTGCACCAAGCATTTCCTGGAAATAAAACTTTCATTTCTTTTAATAGCATTTTTGCTATTTTTAAGGAAATGTATATTGAAAATTCTGCTTTCCAGTGTGAATGATAAGTGAAATGTGATTGTTGCTGCTAAATCATTCTTTTTCCTCCCTTTTTAAAAAGATAAACCAGATATTTTCAATCAGTGCAAAATGATGACAGATATTTCAGGCATTCTTCAATTAGCAGACCAATATTTTATATTAATTAAAATGTCTTCTAAAACATGTACACTTTAAAAATCCATCTATATCTCACTGAACCTCTCATAACACAATGCTTATTTGTGAAAAAAGAAGACACAGACTCAAATTTTAGAGTTTATGAGGATTGGCAGCAAGGAGAAATGTGGGGCCTACACAGAATCGGTAGGCCTTAGAGAGACAGGGTTTTTCTTGAGACACATCATCAGAAGGCACACTAATCATGGCAAAATGTTACAACCAGTCGAAGTAGTTGATGGCATTAACTTAGGGTAACTCCAAATAGAGCTTTGGTGAAGAGTCAAGCTGACCTGGTTTTGGATAGGATGCTGTTGGTTACCCAAGAGAGTAAACAGGGCATTACCAGTTCTCTGGGGCTTTACCCTCTCCCTACCTGGAGTCTTCATGGCATTCAGCTCTGCCTGTGTGGGCAAGGCCAGCTTCCTGATGTGTGACTGGGCTTAGAAGAGTCCGGTGCTTAGTTTGATGTTCTATCACCATCTTGAAATTCCTAATAGATTTTGAACAAGGGGCTCCACAGTTTGATTTTACACTGGGCACTTCAAATTATGTAACTGGTCCTATCCTGATTCTGAAAGCTGATTTCACCTTCCTTTATCATATACTAGAGGCCTGGTGTACAAAATTTGTGTACTGGGGGGTGGGGGGGTGTCCCTCAGCTCGGCCTGCGCCCTCTCACAGTCCGGGACCCTTGCTCCTTACCGCCCACCTGCTCGCTACTCCTTACCGCTCTGCTTGCTCCTTAGTGCTGCCGCTGCCGTGGAGGCAAGAGAGGCTCCCGCCACCACCACTATGCTTGCCAGCTGTGAACCTGGCTTCTGGCTGAGCAATGCTCCCCCTGTGGGAGCGCACTGACCACCAGGGGGCAGCTCCTGTATTGAGCGTCTGCCCCCCTGGTGGTCAGCGCGCATCATAGCGACCGGTCATTCCACCGGTTGTTCCACCAGTTGTTCCGCCGGTCAGTCAATTTGCATATTAGACTTTTATTATACAGTATTATGTCCTAAAAACTTGGTTTTCCCAGGATCAAGCTATGGACCAGGGGAGTGTGAGGGGTAAGGCCTACGGTGAGCCATCGGAGCTTCTGGCCAACTCCTCTTATTTCCTCAGGAGGCCAGACTGAGCACAGTAGGAAAAGGAAGGAGAGCGCAGTGTCTAGGAGCAGGCGGGGGCTACTGACAGCTAGAGTTTCTCCATTAAGAACAACAGCAGCTGCTACTACTCTTACTACGCCCACCACACATCAAGGAGCTAATATCTGCCAGGCTCTCGCTAAGTGCTTCATGTGCATTAGTTCCTCTTTCTTAATCCTCTTCACATCCTGCAAAATGAGTATTTTTATAAAGGAAGACTCTGAAGTTTCCAGTAATTAAATTGCCCACAATTACAGAGCTAGTAATGGTCTTTTCTCATTAACTGTCCTTTCTACTCAAGAAGTGGCCAACTATCCTTTGTTGTTAAAATTGAACTTGAATCATTTATTTGTCTATTGGAAAAGACTCAGGCTTACATAGTTTATATTCTATTTTTTTTTATTTTCATATAATTATAGATAGTGTTGTTATTTAGGAACTTTTGGATATAAATATGTCTTTCCTTTTTCTCCACGGATATCTGGACAGCATACTAATACTGGAAGTGTTTTCCCAAGAAGAAATAAGTACACTCTCCTTTTCTCAGAAAATTGTGCCACTAAACGATGTTATATAAACCTCAGCCCAAATGACATTTTGTTTCTTGGTTATTTCTGTTATTATTGTTTTCCTACTTGTTATGTGTGATTGTGTCCTGCCATAATTAAAACAGGGTATCCATGTTTTCTATTTTAATTTTGAGTTAAAGTGAGGTTTTTCAAAAATTTGTAAATAAACTCTATTCTGGACTAATCCCAATCATGTCTCCAGCAGGAAAGCTTCTCTGGCGGCCGATGTGCCCAGGCTTGGCTATAGTTCCTCATCCAATCACAAGTACATTCCCCGGAGGGCAGTGCTCTATGTACCTGGAAATGATGAAAAGAAAATAAAGAAGATTCCGTCCCTGAATGTAGATTGTGCGGTGCTTGACTGTGAGGATGGTGTGGCCATGAACAAAAAGGTAATGGCGTAATTTTTTTTGCTAAGGATGGGAAAAACAAATGGATTGAAATGTGGTGCTCTCCTGGGATCATTGGCTCGCTTATTTGGAAAGATTCGACTGCTCTCCCCCTTTGCTGATGACTAATCTATCCTTGACTCAGCCCTTGTATGGGTTTTGAATGTGTGTGTGTCTCTTTTCTCCAAGAGAAAGGAAGAATCATGTACTTCAGGACATGCAGCTATGTGTGTGTAAAAAGAAATAGTCACAATCCTTTTTGCCCCTGATATTTGCTAGTTTGGATAAGTGCTTATTCTTAGAAATGTAGCATAAATTTTTCAGGCCAGTAAGAAGCAATTGGGAATTTATTTATTTTATTTGTTTATTTTTTTACTGCCAGGTATATTAAGTAGTGATCTTATCTCTTATGGGAAAAGTGCCAAGAAAATAAAAGAGAGTTTCTACAGATAAGTCACCATTTTCTCTACTTAATTAAAGGGAAACTGTGCATAGAACTTAGGGTTGCAGCTTTTGGCTGATTTCTGCATGGCCTGACCAGAGAAATGAGCCTTAGAAAACATCCAATTGTAAACAGGTACAAAAGATTCTTGCTGGATGGTGGCATTGTGGGGGCTTTTGACTCATTTTGGTTTGCTTAACTTCATTTTCCAGGTTTTTATAATGAACATGGATTTTTTTTCAATTATTAGATGAAATATGTAAATCATTAGAACAATAACTAATGTTTGCATTGGACTTTCTTTGTTAAAAGCATACTTTCACTTGACTTTTATCTAGTCCCTAGACCAGTGATGGCGAACCTTTTGAGCTCGGCGTGTCAGCATTTTGAAAAACCCTAACTTAACTCTGGTGCCGTGTCACATATAGAAATTTTTTGATATTTGCAACCATAGTAAAACAAAGATTTATATTTTTGATATTTATTTTATATATTTAAATGCCATTTAACAAAGAAAAATCAACCAAAAAAATGAGTTCGCTTGTCACCTCTGACACGCGTGTCATAGATTCGCCATCACTGCCCTAGACAGTGAGGTTGGGCTGGGAATGGGTTGTGGGGCCTGGGGGCAGAGGAGCTGACCATCTCAATATATGCCTATTGGGATAGTTTCTTACCTTAGGTGAATAGCATGGCTGTACTATACAACTTTCTTGATTGATTGCTTTTCTTGGAGATTCTAGCAAACAAATATTTGCTTTAATTTTTTAAGAAAGTTAATTTCTAGCATCTTCCTAATGGTCAATCCAAGGCTTTCCAAGTATTTGGGAAAGGCTTAGAATAAGCATGTGGAATTTACTAGTGAAGTGTCTACTCAAGGTCTCTGACATGCACTAAGGAAAATACAATTAATCTTCTTTCTGCCAGAGATTAAGGTAAATCGGCCTTTTCTCGAAGGACATAATGTGACTCCAGCATGCTCCCTTCCAAAACTCATGTAGTGCACACTAAGATGAGATACTAAACTGTAATTCCAGTTCTGTGTGGCCCAGGGCAATTCACTTTACTTCTTTGCCTCAATTTCTTATCTATACTGTGGGATAACAAAATCTTCTTTGTCAGGGACAGAGATTATTAGGAGGAAAAAATGTGATAAAATGCCTCTGAGTAGCTTGATTTCCTATAGGAAATAGATTAGATAAATCCTGCAGTAATCATGATTAGAGGGGAATTTATTTGGCATATAGCACAGTGAGGCATTCAATGCCCTCATAAACTTCTAATTACATTTCTTCGCATGTCTTGAGGCCATCTTCTCATACCCACCTGAGGATGTGTCCTGCCATCCAGATGAGTTGGAAATATGATTTGTTATTGCCTCTCATTTCTTTTCTGTCCATCTGTGTTCCTAAGCTCATTCTTGTACCCAGAGCTCATTCTTTTTTATATATATATATATTTTTAATTGATTTTAGAGAGGAAGGGAGAGGGAGAGAGAGAGAGAAACATTAATGATGAGAGAGAATCATTGATTGGCTGCCTCCTGCACACACCACACCGGGGATCAAGCCTGCAACCTGGGTATGTGCCCTTGACCGGAATCGAACCTGGGACCCTTCAGTCCGCAGGCCGACACTCTATCCAGTGAGCCAAACCAGCTAGGGCCAGAGCTCATTCTTATACCTGGAACCTAAGGAGAGGAAGGGGAGAAAAGAGTTTATGATAGACAAGCTGTGCCTGCCATCTTGGCATCTGTGTCTTCATCAGGACACTCCGGTTCTCCTAATACACTTAAACTTCACATTAATTAATAGACACACTGTTTTATGCACGCTGAGCTTTTTTTTTTTTTTTAAGTTCTTTTTAAAAAAAAAAAAATTTTTATTTATTTAAGAGAGGAAGGGAGAGGGAGAGATAGGAAAATCAATGATGAGAGAGAATCATTGATCGGCTGCCTCATGCACACCCCACACTGGGGATCGAGACTGTAACCCGGGTATGTGCCCTTGACTGGAATCGAACCTGGGACCCTTCAGTCTACAGGCCGACGCTCTATCCACTGAGTTAAACTGGCTAGGGCTGCACGCTGAGCTTTTTAATCAACTAAATTTCCCTTTCTTATCCACAGAAAATTCTGCCAAGCTAGACTAATACTTGTAAAAAAATTTTTTTTTCTTAAAATCTCTATCCAGGATTTAATTTTATCTCATGTATTTCATTTCATAGCCCTAGCCTGAAATACAGTTAAGTTCTTTGTGAATTTTTATTTCATCATCCAGCATTTATATTATCTGAGTATTTAACCAGTATACTGTATGAAATTTTAGCAACTTTCTGATGAAAATGTTGAAGAGGTTGGAGCCAGGTCCTGCACAAACATGCCGGTAGGAAATTCTGTTCCAGTTTATTTACCAAGCATCTATATAGTGCTGACTAAATGCCAGGCACCATTCTAAGGGCTTTTTGCATAACAACCCAGTGAGGTAGTAGTATATTCCTTCTACAGATAAGGAAACTGAGGCATGGAGAGGTCAACACAACTCTCTTAAAATTCAGTCTTTTCACAAGGATATTATAAGAGATTTTTATCTAGGGTCATTTCAAAATGAAGACCTTCACTACACACCTTTTAGGAATACTTTCTCCCCACACACCTTTGTGTCGCCAGAAAAATGAGGTTAGCTAAATGAGACTTGACCTTGAAAAACCCACGTCAGTACCTAGTTGTTGCCACCTTCTTTTGGAAATGTAGAGACACAAAACTGGTAATAGGGACCATTTACTGAGTGTTTTCTGTGTATATTAAATGCTTTATATTTTATTTCATTGAATCTTTACAGAAAAGTTGTGAAATATGCCCAAGGTCATACATAGTGCCAGTAAGTGGCAGAATTGTATCTCCTAGAATTTTTTTTTTAAATATATTTTATTGATTTTTTACAGAGAGGAAGGGAGAGAGATAGAGAGTTAGAAACATCGATGAGAGAGAAACATCGATCAGCTGCCTCCTGCACATCTCCCACTGGGGATGTGCCCGCAACCCAGGTACATGCCCTTGACCGGAATCGAACCTGGGACCTTTCAGTCCGCAGGCCGACACTCTATCCACTGAGCCAAACCGGTTTCAACTCCCCTAGAAGTTTTACCAATAATCAGCCTCGGGTTTATCTGTCGGCATATTCCATAAATAACCTTTTTCCCCTTTCTTGGAAAGCTCTTTCTTTTTTGTCATCTTTGGGTGTTCCTTGGTTTTTCAAAGATTATGACAGGAATTCCGTGTTCATATATGCAAAGTCTTTCAGCGTCCTGGGACTATAATTCATTTAGACCTGGGATTTCAATTCATTTGAAATGTCTAGATAAGTCTGACACTTCTCACATATCTCACATTATTTTTTCTGTCTGGAAGTCACCTCTTAATCATCTTTCTTGTTTAAATTATTTTTTAAAATATTTTTTATTGATTTTAGAGGAAGAGGAAGGGGGCGGGGGAAACATTGATCAGTTGCCTCCAGCACGCACTCCAACTAGAGACCAAACCCGAAACGCCGGGCGTATGCCCTGACCAATAATGGAACTGGCGACTTTTCAGTGCACCAGGCAACACTCAACCAACTGAGCCACACTGGCCAGATGGAGGAGACAGAAAATAGACCACTTTCAGAGTTCTTATTTCTTATGAAACACATGTTAAACCTCTCATTTCAGATGATCTAGTTATACATATAGTTTTGCTAAACTGAACTATTAATTGCCTAGTTCAGCTTTCTTGGTATTACTAAAACGTAGTCACTTCATTTGATATCTCATTTTATTTTTTAAATTTTATTTATTGATTTTTAGAGAGAGAGAGCAAGGGGGAGAGAAACATCGATACGTTGCTCCACTTATTTTTGCACTCATTGGTTGCTTCTTGTATGTGCCCTGACTGGGGGTCAAACCCACAACCTTGCTTTATCAGGGATCGAACACACAACCTTGGCACATTGAGACAATGCTCTAACTGAGCTACTAGGCCAGGGCTGTATCTCATTTTATTAATAGACTAACCCAGTATTTCATTTGACTGACTCTGTGGAGTATGGGCTTGTAATGAAAACAATAGGAGTTTTCAGAGCAGTTTCTAAGTATATAATACCTTCCAGCGGGCTCTAATCCTGGTCTGCTAATCCAATTTGTGTTTAAGCAGCTCCTTCATGTCCAGGAAGGCACTACCACTCACCTTCCCAAGCATGGGTGATGAGAAGGCTGTCCCCACTTCCCGCTTATCTTCTCCTCCTCGTTGTTAAATGCATGAGGAGATGCAGGCCTGTGTAAGCCCCTGCTTGCTGGGACACAGTGAAAATAAGCCAAGTAATCACGGATTCCTGGTGAATCTCCATGACGCTTGGGGGAGGCCAACACGGCAGAAATGGAGTAACTAGAAGCAGGATGCCAGGGCTGCTATTTTTATTTATTTACTTAAGTATTCAATATTTAAGATTAAATATGTAAATGTAAACACTCAATATTTAAATAAGTATTGAGTACTTACTCAGCCAGGCATCATGGCAAGCAGGAGGGTAACAAAGATGGCTGCATGGCCCCTACCCTGGAGGGGTCAAAGGCAGGTGGTGAGACAGGAAAAATAGTAAACAATTGTAAACTCACAAGATAGGTCTATAAAAATGCATACTTTTTATTATCATTTGATTCTAAGTATTTTTTAATTTCCATTTTGATCTCTTGGTTGAGCCATGAGATGCATAAGCGTGCTTCACAAACTCTCTGTGGCAAAGAACTAGTTTGGTTATTTTTATTTGTTGTTGTTACTTTGCTTTATTTTTAAAGCATTTCCAATCTATTGTCGAATTACACTTTTGCAAACCCCCCCAAAAAAAAAGAATTGCTAGAGAATTAAATGCTGCTTGAGTGTCATAGCAATGCCACTTGCTATGGCAGTTTCTAAATTCACATTCCCATTTCGTTCTGACCCTGCAGTGGTGTGGTCATGTCAGAGTTTGTGGGCCAAGAGTGGACCCAGACTATAGTTTGAGCAGCAGGGACTTAGAATTTCAAAATTTCCAAGTGTATGGCCGATATTTTAATTCATTATTTTGTTACTGACTGCTAGTTGCATGATGGTTACCGAATGTGATTTGAATGATGCAGTTTTTGCAAATATCCTACTGTATGGCCTATCACATGAGCCATTTTTGTAAATGTTTCATGAGTGCTTAAGGAGAATGTGTATTTTCTGTTTACTAAAAGCAGAGTTCTATATGTTTTCCAGTAGACCAAGCTTGATAATTATGTGGTTAAAATATCCAAATCTTTACTGATTTTCATCTGCTTGACATATCAATTATTGGGGCTAGTTGAAATTTACACTCCAATGGAAAATTTGCCAATTTGTCTCTGTTGTTCTATCAGTTTTTGCTGCCTATAAGTTTGAGCCTATATTGTTAGATGTATACAAATTTGGAATTATTATATCTTCCTGGTAGATTGAATCATTTATTATTATGCACTGACACTCTTTATCCCCCCAAAATGCTTTTTGTTTTAAAGTTTGTCTCTGTGGTCTGATATGAGTACACCAGCTTTCTTTCGGTTAGTGTTTGCCTAGTACATTGTTTTCAGCCTTTTGCTTTTAACTTTTCCATATATTTGTTTTAAATATGCCTCCTATTGTTTTTAAATTTTTTATATCCATGTGGATAATCTCTGTTTTCTAACTGAAACAGTAATCCACTTAGTTTAATGTAATTACTGATAAATTTAAATATACCATTATATTTTTGTCCTGTTTTCCTCACCTGTTCTGCTTCTTTTTCGCATATTTTTTGCCTTTTAAGATTATTTGACTTTTTTTGGTTTATTTTCATCAGTCCATTTTTCCTCTCTTTAGAGTTAGAAGTTATGACCATATTTCTAACTTTTATTGATTACCCTTGAAATTTTACCAAATATACTTAACAAAGCCTAAAATTAAC
Organism: Myotis yumanensis; assembly: GCF_028538775.1. Taxonomy (NCBI): domain Eukaryota; kingdom Metazoa; phylum Chordata; class Mammalia; order Chiroptera; family Vespertilionidae; genus Myotis; species Myotis yumanensis. The sequence goes on along the minus strand of NW_027223754.1, from coordinate 39,726,627 downwards.
CTGTATCTTCTTCCTGGATAACACAAGAATTACAGAAAATTTTAAATCCAATAATATTCCTTGTAGTTTATGTTATTTTTGCCCAGTATTGTAGTTATCTCTTTTAAACCTATGAATTTTGCATTATTAATATCAATATCTTATATATATATAGTAATTATTTATATTAACCTTCATATTTTACCACTTTCTCTGCTTATTATTACTTCTTGCATTTTCAGGTAATCTTTCTCTCTCCTGATGTGCATCTTTCAGAATTTCCTTGTAGCCAAGGTTTGTTGATAGAAAGCTCTCACAGTTTTTGTTTATTTGAAAACATCTTTACTGTCTGCATACACAACTCTGGTTTGACAATTATTTTCTCTCAGAACTTGGAAGATATTATTTCATTGTCTTCTGGTTAGTATTACTGCTATTGAGAACTTGGTGTCATCGGAAAACTAGGTTACTTGTCTTTTCTTCCTTGGCTGGTTTTTAAGATCTTTGTCTTTGGTGTACTGAAGGTTTACTAAAATATTGACTACAATTAATTTATTCCTTCTTCTCTCCCTTCTCTTTTTCATTCTTTCACATAGTATAAGTTACTTTTCCTATATTTGTGGGTTTGTGTCGCAACCCAGGCACGTGCCCTTGACTGGAATCGAACCTGGGGCCCTTCAGTTTGCAGGCCAACACTCTATCCACTGAGCCAAAACAGTGATGGCTAAATGGGCTATTTTTTAAGTATTTAGAACAGTGCCTGGCACGTAATAAGTGCTATATGTGTGTTTGATAAATACCTAAATAGCAGTTGTACTCCTGGGCACGGATCTGATGTATAATTCAAGTCTCTGATGATTGCTTAGAATGCCCAGGTATGCTGGTATTGATTCATATCTTAGATTCCTGCCTGTCATAGGGCAATATATTGGCACAGATAGGAGTCTGCCAAGTTTGCTGTTGTTTTAACCTCCTCCCTAAACTATTGTAGACAAACAAAAAAAATTCTAGAGACAGCAAATCTGCCTGCGAGGGCCTGGGCCCCGTGAGAACAGTTCAGAGCAAGAGAGAGCTGGGCTGAGGTCTGGGTCCTGAGCAAGACCCATTCACAGTGACTTTATCTGTATGGGAGACAGGCAGCAGGACTGCCATGGGGTGGGGGATGGCCTCTCTGAGGAGAGCTGCCCTTAGCAGTGTCCAGGGAAGCCCCTGACCCATAGGGGTAAGAGCAGGGACTCCCTTCCCCGCCACCTGCTCTGCCTGGCACAGGACGATAGCTGCCAGGAGGCCGTCTTGTCCAAGCTGCCCTCCACTATGAAAAGCAAGAGGAAGCCTTTTGCCCTCTGGCACCAGTCAGTTTTTCAGAAGTTCCATAGCATCACACACACCCCTCCCTGGGCAGTATTCTTTGAATGCTTCTGCCCCCTCCATCCGTCTTGGATATCAGGACACATGTGAGACCTTAAGGAAGGTCAGTGGTTGTATAGGCCAGGGGAGTGTGATGGTGTCCCCCACAGTAAGCCACTCTCAAGGTGCCTCTTCCTGAACAAATAATTCATACAAGGACTCCTGTCAGACTCTGCAGAACCTACAGTCATTGCATTTGCGAATGAGTTGCTCATTAAGAAACACCAACTATCAATGAAGGTTATTGGCTCATTATTAATCTTTGAGTAATATGAATGATTTCCTGACATTCCTTGTTTTAAACCAGTTTACTCTTGAATTACTCTCTACTACCTTTATGTGCCATCCACATGGAAGATCCTTTTCTACCCTGTGAACATATGTATTCTCTTTAATTTGTGCTCTCTTGTTTGACTTCATTTTGAGCATGTGCACACACACACACACACACATACATGGACACTAAAGTACCATATGCACACACAAATCCATTTGGCTAAATGTTAAATACCTCAGTGCTGTCACTTTGAAATAAATTAGTAGACTAGCGAGGTGTACTCTCCCCACAGGGAGAAAGCTAACTGACGGCAGTGAATGATTAAATGTATACAGGGGCGTGAGGAGCTAACTCTTCTTCAATAGGGGTGTGAAATTAGGATGGGAGGGCTCCTCTCCCAGGGGCCTTGCCTTTATTAAAAGACTTGAGAGCTTGGGAGATTTCTTCAATAGGAATTGGGGTATCTGTGAGTCTTTTTGGAACAGTATGGAAAGCTGAACTGTGCTTAGCAACTCTGCAAGGTCTTTTTGATCCTTAAAGGTTTGGATATAAAAACCTATCCAGGTTCTCATAAAAGTAGTAAAGTATTTTCAGTCTTTTGTCAATCTCTTCGTATCCTTAAATAACCTGTCCTCCTTTGTGGAGTAATTGTTTTTAAAACCCAGAAAACAAAATAAAACAAAATACCCTCCACCTACCCTAATTGTTTTATTCCTTAAAACAAGCATCTTCTTAATGCAAGAATTAAAATATCTCTATTAGGGTCACAATAGTCAGCAATTTCCCTTTAATGAGCTCAACAAAATCTCTTTACAAAGAGATGCAGGCTTCAACTTGTCAGTTATTTCTTTTCCTGCAATTCCTAGGAATCCAATTAAGTAAGACTGAGTATGATCTCAAATATGAAATACCTGACTACGGAACGCCCAGTCATAGGCAATGACAATGAAACAGATCTTTGAGCTCCATCCAGCTCAAAATTAGGATTGAAAGAAAGGAACCCAGCTTAAATGAACTGCAACTTTATAAAAGTGGAAACTGCAGCCATTTCCTCTGAAATGAAGTAAGAAATAGCTTGGAGACTATAGTGAAAATCATTCAACTTACTTATTCCAAGTTTAGCTACCAATTAAAACCTCTGTTTTTTTTTAACCAGGAGACTACAGGTGATTTTCACAAAATGAGCCCAGGAGGTTGCAGTTTGCTAAGTCTCTGTGACCAAAGAACCAAGTACACATAGCCACCACCAAAATAAAGGGGTGACAGCAGGAAATCTTGCACAGTAACATACCTGATACCAAAAAATAGTGTTTTATTTCAAGTTTTTTTATGTTAGAGGCCACACTTCAAAATGAAGAATTAAATACTACCATGTTTTCGATAATAAATAGATGGAAATATTTTAAGGCACAATTCAACATTTTTATTTAGAGAGATAACCAAAAAATTATAATATTACACTTTTACCGTGTATTTTAACTATACCAGAGCTTCTCAGGTTGGTGATGGAGGTGGTGGTATTGGTTTAATTTCTACTATAGATATGCTGTCTATTTCAAATATATTTTTACAATTTTTCCTATGTGGTGCAATTGTGCTAACTATTGGTTAGAAATTAACCTCCAAAATTTAGCAGTTGGGCCCTGCTAACGTAGTCTAAGAAGCAGTGTGTTCTTTAGCAAAGTATTGGTTAGCTCCAGATAACTAGACCAAAAATACCTTCCCAGACATCTGTCTGAGAGCAAAGGCTTAGTGAGAAAGAGGATCCAGTGAGCTGGCCTGAGGTGAAAGTGGGTTTCCCACAAGACTTCCCAAGTTTTTTCAAGTGAGAGTTGGGCCCCAAAAGGCTATTTCCCTAAGCCTATCATCCGTATTGTCTAATCTCCCTTCCCTAGTAGCAGGAGAAGGTTGATGGTCTGGCTCAACTGGTGCAGGTTCGCAGGGCACAGGGAGTGTCAAGAGGTTTTCTTTCTTGAAGCTGTGATAGATAGATACATGTGGGAAAGCAAAGTAGACAGAGCCAATAAGTAGAAAAAGCTGTTCCAAATAGGCTTTCAGAGCAGAGGGAGCCTGAAGTCGGTATGTAAAACCCAACTTTGGAGTCAAGACATGAGAGAGTCAGGGGAAACCAGATCAAGCACTCCCACTGATCGGGCAGTCATGGCTCTCTGGGCTGGGAGACACAACTGGGCTTTCTCTGTGTTTCTCCCAGAGACAGATTACACATATAAGCCTTCAACTTTGAGGGTCAGAGTGGGGACATGCATTATCACATTTCCCTCCTGGGTTGTCTGGAGGATGACAGCCTCCTTGAATTTTGGCTCATTTCTGAGCTAAAGGCAGTTTCCCACAATCATTTTTTTCCACCGGCTGCACTTCCTACCAGGACAGGGACTTAGAGCTGACCATGGTGCTGAAAGGTGCAAGACTTAGAGACCATTTAGTGAGTACTTCCGGTGTGGCAGCACTATCTGCAGTTTAGTTTTCTGCAATTTCAGTTACCTGGGATTAACCACAGTCCAAAAATATTAAGTGGAAAATTCCAGAAATTAACAATTCACAAGATAATTGTTAAGTGACTGGTCCACCTACTCCATCATGACAGGATCACACCTTAATGTAATGACTTGTTCCACATCTGCTTCCCTGTTAGACTGTCAGCTTTGTGAAAAGGGTACACTGTATCCCCCACACCTTACCATAGTGCACGCTACATACATAGTAGGTACTTAGCCAACATTTGATGAATAAATGAGTTACACGTGATCAATATAACTTATGTTACATGTATTATTTCAATATTAATAGAAGCACCATAAATCAGTTAAAATCGGGGAAAAATAGAAGCATGTGTTGTGGAAATTATAGTTCTTTAGTATTTCATATTTGTAATGCCCCATCTCAGGATTTATATGAAGTTCAGAGTGCACCTTAATCTCTTACAGATGCATCTGTACAGACAAAATGGAACAACGAACTAAGGTCATAATTTGGACAATATGAATGCCTAAACATGCGTATGAGTGAATTATTGTTAACATATGAGGTTTTTAATCTTGTCCTGTATTTTAGATTCGGGGTCTTATGTCAGGAAGGTAGTTCCATTGACATGAAAACAACTCTGAGCATCTCTTTTAGAGGGTGTACAGCATTCTGTGGTCATAGAGCTTGTCATGGCAATTATTGCACATTCCAAACAAACTTCCCATTTTGGAGCTGAGATTTCTGCCTATTTGTTGTTTGATTTTAGTCAAGCCCTGTTTTTGTTATGTTGTGTTAACATGTAGAAGATTTCCATATCTGCCATGTTAACTCTTTTCCAGCGTGTATGTGTTTTGAAACAACACTCCCCAGCTGAGATCTTGGAGGACCGGCCTATTTTGACAGGTCCCCTTAGTCCATGTATCACCAAGCTCGTTCCCTGCCAATATGTTTCACATGATTCTGTGGACATGTGTAGCGCGCCTGTGCAACTTGCAAACACCCATACATTATTACAATAATAATTGGGTTTTGATGCAACTGGAACCCAGTACTACCAAGCTGCCAGCATTTCCTTTTGGCTACCAGTCCTAGGCAGGAAAATTATAGGCTAACTGTCTTCCTGTTTATTGATAAACAAAATGGCCAGCCCAGCAATGGAGCCTGATTAGCAGTTTGCACCCTTGGTGAAAGGATAAACAGAACCCTACTGTTTTCTGTGTTTGACTGCAATTTGCATCTTTAAAGAAGTTGGACTGCCCCGAGATTCATGTTCAACTTCCTAGTGCTTGGAGATTCTTTGATATGTTACATGTCAGCCTCCTCGTTTCCCCCTCCTTCATCTTGAAACAGTACTTGCCAGCATATCTCTGCTCCCATCTGGCCTACCATAAGCTTCCCGATAGTCACCTGTCTGAAGGAGGAAGGGTGGGAGGGGCGGGAGAAGAAATATGTCTGTTTCACGGTGCTCGAATTTTACATTCCCAGAAGGCCCTTTAATGCTGATTCAACTCCATTTTTGAAAAAAGCGTGCTGCAGGAATGAGGAGCCAGAGACAAAAGGGAATCAGCTTACCACTCTCCTGGCTCATGGGATCCTTTTGGGCTCCTTCCCTTATCTTCACCCACCTTCCAAAAAATGCCCTCCCCCTTGCAAAGTGAAATATGATATCAGCCTCCTCCCTTGAGTTTGGCATAGTGTTTGTTCTATTCTGAAATGTATTCTAGCCTAATTAGGTTCTTAAACTAAATGGTAACAGACCAAGTAGTTGACTCCCCCTATAATTATTTTCAAATGAAAGAAATGAAGATCATTTTTAACTTGAATTTGCATGATGGAAAAGGGAGCATCAATACATGTAAACATGAATTAATCTGTTTAAATAAACTTTTCCCATAATCCTTCCCCTATGTAAACAACATTTGTTCTGCCTTAGAGATATTGTATGATTGGACCCATGAGACTCTGGTTATCCCACTGAACAGTTTCCTTTTATAACTTAAAAAGAAATGTTATGTATTTATTGGAGGTTGTAGGGTGTTAAGTGTAGTTAGACGTAAATTGTACCTCAGCTATTTTGTTAATGCCAATAGGGATTACATTGGATTTTATAGCTGTTGTGGAAGTCTATTTGCTAGCTAACAAGTGGGGTTTTGAAATCCTGGAAAACATAATCCTATTATAAAACAGGCAGCTGAATTAACATTACCCAGGAAGGTTTTCTTCATGGATTAGCATTTTTTGACAATAACAAAGAAAATAATCAAATTCTATGGGGGGATATTACATGCTTTTCTCAAAAGTCGGAACAGTGAATTGGGGAAAAAGGAGCAAGATAAGTGACTAAACATTCTATTACTTAGACTGTCTCTTTTTAAGAAGAGCATGGAGGCCAGGAAGTGAAGCTGAGTGTGGCCTTGTCTGTAATACGGCACGTGCTCTGGAGTTGGAAATGTGGCCCTGCTGGTGCACATGTCAGCACCCCACCTTCGGTTGTACATAGTTATTTCCATCAGTAATTCCCTTCTCCTGTTTTTTTAATATGGTCCCCAGTGGGCCAAAAATAGCCACTAGAAACCAAAGTCTATGAACTGAAACAAAAACTGATGCTACTTTTTGTGACATCATAAAAACATTTTCCTAGTTATTGTTAGACCCTAGAATCTGAGAATTTTAGAGCTGGACCGAGCCTTGACATTTTTCCCCCACTCTTATATTCCAATTCCAAATTTTACTTTAAATGCTACAGAAAGCTGGATTTCTCTCTCACACACACTTACACTTATACACACATGTATAGATATAAATATACACTTAACAATGTATGGGTGGCCTTTTTATTTTTAAAGAAGAAACTTCCTTACGGCTTAACCATTGGTTTTGACTTGCTGGTGAGGGTTATTATTAGAGCTTGCAAGACTTGCCAATTTTCATTTGCATGGGTATCATCTTAGCATATAATCACATGGTTATCAATCACTGGCATATCATTGTGCTAGATAATTGCACAGGCATCTATCACGTGTGTATCTGGAGCAAGTCACCACGTGAGTGTCAATTCTGTCTACATGGAGGAAGGTAAATGCATTAGAATCAGGGAAGGGCATGTCTTCATGGCAGATAATCACATGGGTATCAATCAGGTTAGGTATCGAGGTAGATAATCCTGTGCATATCCATCCATGTACTAATAAGGATAATTATGTGGATATCAGTCACATCAACACCCTGGTTTTCTGGTAGAGGCTTACATGTGAAGCGATCATGCCATGTCATGTCATGTCATATCATGTGTTTGCTTATGTTGGAGAAGAGCTGCGTGTCTCCGTGCACACACCAGGTCTGGTGGCGGCTGGGTGCCTTAGGGTCTGAGGGAGCAGTGCCTTCCTGAGCAGAGCACTGGGATCGCCATGATCCAAGAGCCATGTGAGACTTTTGTTTTAAATCCTTGTCTCCTGAAAGAGTGGAAATACTCCTGGGAACAATGTGAATGGGTCTAGAAGACATTTGTGGTTTGCCACCAAGCATGCATTTTTCCTTCCTCAGTGGTCAGTTGGCGATTTCCATTCCTGTCCATGTGGTCTGAGTGTGGCTTCAGCCCCCAGGGAGTCTGGGGTTCAGGGCTAACCCATAAGTGAATTGCACTCAACTGGCCACAGTAACTGGCTCAGTCCAATCAGAGTGAACCTCAGTCCTATTGTGGGATGAAAGGATATGTGTTTTTTTCTCAAAGGATCTCACCTGAGAAGAGGTGAGCCTGGGGCTGCTGCAGCCATGGTGCCTGGGGAGCCAGGTATGTCCAGGGTTCACCACATGGAGCCGAAAATGAAGCCTCCCCAGAGAAGATGGGGATGAGGGATAGAGAGGAACCATGCCCTGAGAGTGTTGGCTGGGGCTGATTCTAGCAGAACCTGAAGTGAAAACACTCCTGACCTGAAAACACTCACCTGAGCCCCTGAAGCCACTTTGGGCGTAAGCCAGTTGGAGGTGCTTTTCTGTCCCTGCTTCAGAAAGAACCCTAACAGATATAATCACTTTTTCAGATCCTTTCCTGAGAACAAGGTTTTGTGGGAGCAGGCCCTGTGGGAGCAGACCCTGCTCTCAGGGAGGAAGTGAGGGCAGAGGGAAGGCTGGGCTTCGTTAAAGAATAATCACCTTGGACCTCAGCCTGGCCCTGAGCTGCACTTGGCCCTGTGGGAGTGCCCCGGCCTCCTGGCCTCTCCACATCTGAGCTCAAGCTGTGAGGAACATTTAGTAAAGACCTTTAAATGCAGCCCGAATGTTTTCCCTTTTCCCCTGCCTGTTCTTATTACTTGATATTTATCAATATTTATCAAGTACTCACAATGTGTAAGTTATACATCCAAGTGCAGTTTCAACCACCAAAATAAATGAAAAAATAGAGACATCCTCATGGCAAGAATGGTACTGTTCTAAGGTATTCTTTTATTGACATTTCAGAGGACAGATTTCTTTTTAAAAAACAGACTGAATGCAACATCTGATGATTTTTGATTGGTTTGGAAAAAGCCTAACGTTTTAATTTTTTAAATATATTTTATTGATTTTTTTACAGAGAGGAAGGGAGAGGGATAGTTAGAAACATCGATCAGCCGCCTCCTGCATACCTCCTACTGGGGATGTGCCCGCGACCAAGGTACATGCCCTTGACCGGAATCGAACCTGGGACCTTTCAGTCCGCAGGCCGACGCTTTATCCACTGAGCCAAACCAGTCAGGGCAGCCTAACGTTTTAGAAAATAAGTAATAGAAAGAAATAATTCTCTATGAAGTAAAATATGCTGCTACCTTAAATAGAATGTTTCTCAGAAAAGCTAAGGAAAATTTATATGCTTTGTTTACCGAATTCTGTGTGAGTCAAGCAGCTTGTTCCTTTCCCCCTTCAGTTTGTATTTTTATTGAAACTGTCACTTTCTGCATATGCTGAAGTTTGAAATCCAAAGCTAATGGGCCTATTCATAGAAACTCCCAATAAAGGAACACAAATTATTGAAATCTACACTAATAAAAGAGAAACATGCAAATTGGTGTCACTCTGCTACGCCCACCAGCCAATCAGGATGAGTATGCAAATTAACCCAACAAAGATGGTGGTTAATTTGCATATGCAGGCGTGGAGCGAAGACTGAAGACTACTGAAGACTGAAGAGGCTTGGCTTCTCCGCTGCAGCTGGAGCACAGAAGCCAAGCCTCACTGCTGCAGCCAGACCAAAGGCCTGGGTCCCGGTTGCTGGAGGAAAACCGGTGCCGGCAGCCAGGGGAAGGAAGGCCTATTGCGTGAATCTTTGTGCAACAGTCCTCTAGTTTACTTATAATTTTAAAACCTCATTTTAACTTAGTAATTCCAAATTCTCTTCCTTGCAAACTGAACTCAAACTTTAGAGATAGCAAAATTTACCACTTGTGGTTTGAAATTCAGCACTTTGGTGCAGGGGGAGGGCAGAATCCTGTGGAAGTTCAAATAAACAATAGAATAAAAGTGAGAAAGAGGGGGAAAGGATAAGGCTTGGCTCATTCACAGACTAATCATTGTTAAGTAAGTTCCTCTTGCCAGGGATGTACATGAGTTCTCACCTGCTGCAAGGAGATATTTGCGAAATGAATGCAAGCATGTATGAGTGACTGAGCAAGTGATTTGTCTTTGGCTGGGAGGTGTCCCAAGGGACTTAAGGTCAAGGGTGAGAGTTGTGCTCTTCCCTCTGCCATCCTCCTTCCAGTCTCACCAGGAGCACCATCCCTAGGCGGCCTCCCAGAACCACTGAGATTCAGTGATCTCCTCAGTTCTGTGTTCTGCGTGTGCTACATGTACTTTCCCTTCTGTAACATGCATCGTGCCTGTCAGATTTAGGCAGTGTTTGGCTTTCATATGGCCTGGAAGCCCCATCAGGGCAGGGGTTGGTTCTGTATCCCCGTACTCAGCATTCTGCCTGCCTGTGCTGCTTTGCTGCTCTCAGTAGAGGTTGGGTGGCACAACTGTGGTGGACTCCCCTCTCCCCAACATTGAGCAATGGATATTGAGTTCAGGGAACCTATCCTGATTCAAAGGCTAAGTCTGACTCAGCCAGAGGAAGGTGATTTAATCCTCCTTACCAGCAGTCACTTTTTATAGCCACTGAGTTATCTGGAGTAGCTTGCAGAAGGTTTCCACTAACGTGGTTTTTCCTCTTAAAAGAAAACCATGGTGAATCAGTCTTTCTTTCCTGCTAGCAGTGACAAAGAGGCATATCACCACGGTTACTGCTAACGACAACCTGCCTTAGAACAAAGGCAACATTATGGGTGGCAAAGTGGGTACAGAAGCAATGGACATGATATTGTTGAACTGCTGGCTTTGCCAACCCAGAAGCTCCCCCGCTTCCCCACTAGATACTGTCATATAAATATTCCTAGTGTTCAATTGAGTCTGAATTGGATTTTACATTCTCTGCATCCTAATGTATCCAAACTGAAATGTAGAAAGCAAATGGGCTTTGATGTCAGATATATTCATTTTGATTCTTATTGGTGTGGACTTAGACCTGACTTTCTTTTATTTATACATTCACTTAAAAAAATACTCGAGGATATATTTTTATTGATTTTTAGAGAGAGATGAATGGGGAGAGAGGGGGGAGAGAGAGAGAGAGAGAGAGAGAAAGAAATGTGTATGAGAGAGAGAAACATTGATCAGTTGCCTCCCATACATGCCTTGACCAGGATCAAACCTGAAACCTAGGTATATGCCCTGACCAGAATCAAACCAGCAACCTTTGGGTGCATGGGATGATGCTCAACCAACTGAGCCACTCTGGCCAGGGCCTGATTTCTTAATATATAGAGTGGAGGAAGTAGTACTTCTACATAGGTTGATGTATGGGTTAAATTATATATTAAAATATCTACCGGCTCTGACTGGTTTGGCTCAGTGGATAGAGCGTGGGCCTGCAGACTGAAGGGTCCCAGGTTCGATTCCAATCAAGGGCATGTGCCTTGGTTGCGGGCACATCCCCAGTGGGGGATATGCAGGAGGCAGCTGATCAATGTTTCTCATTGATGTTTCTGACTCTCTGTCTCTCTCTCTTCCTCTCTGTAAGAAATCAATAAAATATATTTTAAAAAATAAAAAATAAAACATCTACCAGAATGCCTAAAACAGATTAGGTACTGGACCATTGTTATTTCTTTTTCATTTAGGAGATGTTTTCTGTATTGATCTTGGGGATCCAATGGGTTGAATTAATGAACAAGGAAATGGTTAAATCCCTACATCTTTTGCAAATGAACTGTCAGTTGGTTTACAGTCCAGCCTGGGAGTCAGACAGTCGTAGTAACGATTACAGTGGGTTCCACAGCAGCCCCAATTGGAGAACAAATCTACTAAAGGAAGGTAGGAGGATGGTCAGGTCACATCTAAAGGCCGGAGTTCAGGTCGGCCTTTGAAGCCATAGACAATAGGACAAGGAGCAATTGGAAGTGCTGCTGATGTTAATTCTGAAGAAAAGAAGAGTTGAAACCAGAAAAGATTTCAAAGAGAAGAGGGAGTGGAATTATTCTATGCTGCTTCAGAGGGCAGAATGGGCACAGAATCCATCAGCGAATACTGCCCAAGTCTGACGGGTACGATGCATGTTACAGAAGGGAAAGTAGGATATAGATTTGCACTCAACAGGAGAAAGAACTGTTGAAGAATGAGCAGTGCATGAATGGGAGAGAGCCCATCACCCAAGCAGAGCAGCCTGAGTGCCCTGTCATTGGGAAGTGTCACTGGCAGGAGCTTGGGCCATCTGGCTCCCAAGGACTCTTGCAAAGATCTGGATTTGATGTTGAACTGTGCAACTAGACACTTGTTTGGACTGTGACAGGTGGATTCAGAGGGCTTCTCTGTTGGTTTTGCTATCGCTATTGTTTTTCTGAGTTCCTCCTCTGTTGTCACCATGACCACCACCACCACCCCATCCCCCAAACTGACCTCTCACCTCTGACTGTTTTTCCACACTCCTTTGATGACCAGAGTGATCTTAAACAGGCAGATAGAGTAATGGCATTTGTGCAGCTGCAGTGCCCTATAGTTTTCTGTCTCACTTGCCACAAAAACTAGAATATTCCCATTTTTCTCATCTTTCACCTAGGCATAGCCTCTAGAAAGTACTTGGTGAGATGCCAATATAATGCTTAGTAAGCTGTTAATGCCCAGGTAAGTTGTTACTGTGACGGATGCTAATACCATATACTTTTTTTTGAATTGTGATAACATTTACCATTTTAACCATTTTTAAGTGTACCTTCAGGGACATTGTGTCCGTTCATGTTGTTATGTAACATCACCATCATCCATCTCCAGAATGCTGTCATCATCCCAAACTGAGACTCTATACCAGTGGTTCTCAACCTTCCTAATGCCGTGACCCTTTAATACAGTTCCTCATGTTGTGGTGACCCCTAATTTCATTGTTACAAATTGAACATAATTAAAGCATAGTGATTAATCACAAAACAATATGTAATTATATATGTGTTTTCCAATGGTCTTAGGTGACCCACAGGTTGAGAACCGCTGCTCTATACCCATCCTATATAATAAAGAGGTAATATGCAAATTAACCCCCATGCCCTCACAGGATGGCTGCCTACGACCAGGCCAGCAGGGGGGTTGGTTTGGGACAACCAAATGACTGAACAAGCAGGCTGCGTGGGGTGACCAGGCCAGCAGGGAGGTTAGTGAGGGACGACCAAACGACTGAACAGCAGGCTGTATGGGGCAACCAGGCCGGTGGAGGGGAAGGCCATAAGGGGCGACCAGGCCGGCGGGGGGGGGCAGTTGGGGGTGACCAGGCCAGCAGGGGGACAGTTAGGGGTGACCAGGCTGGGGATGATGCAGTTGGGGGCGATTAGGCTGGCAGGGGGATCAGTGAGGGGCGACCAGGCCAGCAGGGGGGGGCAGTAAGGGGCAATCAGACTGGCAGGAGGAGCAGTTGGGGGCAACCAGGCCAGCAGGGGGGCAGTTGGGGGGCGACCAGGCCAGCGGGGGGGGGGGGGGCAATTGGGGGTGACCAGGCCGGTGGGGGGGGCAGTAGGGGGCGACCAGGCCGGTGGGGGGGGGGCAGTTAGGGGCAACCAGGCAGGCAGGCAGATGAGCGGTTAGGAGCCAGCAGTCCAGGATTGTGAGAGGGATGTCTGACTGCCGGTTTAGGCCCGATCCCCTAAATCGGCAGTCAGACATCCCCTAAGGGGTCCCGGATTGGAGAGGGTGCAGGCTGGGCTGAGGGGACACCCCCCATCTGTGCACAAATTTCGTGCACTGGGCATCTAGTTAAATAATAACTCCCTATTCTCCTCTCCCCCAGCCCTTCAGCCCTTGCTATCTACTAGCCTCCTTTCTGTATTTGTGAATTTGGCTGTTTTAGGCACTTCATGTAAGTGGAATCATGTAGTATCTGTCCTTTTGTGACTGGCTATCTCACTTAGCATAATGTCCTCAAGTTCATACATGTTGTAACATGTATCATAATTTCCTTTCTTTTTAAGAGTGAATTAATGTATATGTATATAACACATTTTGTTTATTGATTCATCTGTTGGTGGGCATCTGTGCTGTTTCCACCTTTTGGCTATTGTGAATAATGCTGCTATGAGCATTGGTGCACAAGTATCAGTTCGAATCCCTGCTTTCACCTCTTTGGGATATATTCCCAGAAGTATAATTGCTAGATCATAGTAACCCTATGTTTAGTTTGGGGAAACTGCCATGCTGTTAATACTTTATGCTTTTTAAAAACTATATATTAACCAAGGAGAAACGAACAAATTCATTTTGATGAGAGTCAGAAAGTATGTGTCTAGATCCTATTGAACTCTAGAAGTCATAGATTAAAAAAAAAAAAAAAGTGAAAGCAACACTCGCTGAGAAAGAGAGAGGTGCAGAAGTGCAGAAGTACAGTGTGATCAGTGTTGTTCCTGCAGCCTCAGGCCAGTGGAGCTGGAAGGAAGGAAAGGTGAGGGGCACAGGGCGACCCTGATGGGTGCTTGTAGGAACTATTTCTAGGTGTTTTTGCATCCATTAACTTATTTAACCACCAAAATAGCCCAGCAGGTGCCCTTATTTTTATGGACAAGTCTTGTCAGCCACTTTCAAATTTTTATTTTTATTGCTTTAAACTGCAGCAATAAGGAATATTTTTACAATGGAAGAAATCATTCTTAATCTACAGTCCCACAATATGTCACTTCAATACTTCCCTGTTCTTTTCCAGTCTTTGTCCCTTTGCAGCCATAATCTTAATATGATTACAGTTTGATAAATTTATATTCTGCTTTTTTATTGCTACAAAATATTTTATTTTAATAGATATAAATATGCATCAAGTGGCTCCATTTCAATGCAGTTAACCATTCTGCTGCTGAATATTTAGATGGTCTCCAGTTTTTTACTACAATTTCATAGGTTAGCTATTATATAACTTTATTATAAAATTATTATATAACTTAAAATTGTTTAATTTTAACAATAAAGAGTTTCATGTATATAGCTTTTTCCTTTTTGGATTTATTTTCTTTTATTTATTGAGGTATAATTGATATACAACATTATATTTTATTATGTAATGATTTGATATTTGTATATATTACAAAATGATTACCATAATAAGTCTAGTTAATACCCATCATCTTACATAGTTCCAGAATTTTTTTCTTTTAATAAGAACTTTTAAGATCTACTCTCTTAGCAACTTTCAAATATGCAGTACAGTATAATTAACTGTAGTCACCATGCTTATGTTACATCCCATAACTACCTGTGCCTAATAGGTGACATTTATTTTAAAACTGGATGTTTGTGCCTTTTGACCTCTTCACCCATTTTGCTGACCTCCTCAACCCAGTCTGTGGCAACCAGAGCATGCACGACTCAGCACAAATATTTGATTTGGTGCAGAATCTGGTTGGGTCGAATTAAAGTATATGTAAGAATTGGGACCCAGTATACCTATGTTCGTAGCAGCGGTATTCACAACAGCCAAAAGGTAGAAGCAACTCAAGTGTCCATGATGGACGACTGGACAAACAAAATGAAGTATATCTGGAATATTATTCAGCCTTTAAAAGGAAGGAAATTTTGACACAAACAATAACATGTATGAATCTTAAGACATTATGCTAAGTGAAATGGACCAGTCACAAAAGGACAAATATTGTATGATTCTACTTATATGAGGTACCTAGAATAGTCAGATTCATAGAAACAGGAAGTAGAATGATGGTTGCTGGGTACTGGGGAAGTGTGGAATGTGGAATTCATAGTTTATGCGTATAGAGTTTCAGTTTGGAAAGATAAAAAAGTTCTGGAGATGGGTGGTAATTGCACAACAATGTAAATGTACTTAATGCCACTAAATCGTACACTTAAAAATAGTAAATTTTATGTTAGGTAACTTTCACCAGGATAAAATATTTTTTAAAAGGAAAAAAATTGGGACCCAACCAAGAATATGAATAATATGAAAAGAGATTAGTTGAAAAAAGTTAGCAGCTACTTGAGTGGAAAGATTACAGCTCAAAGCAGAGCAAAGAATTAGGTTAGATTATAGTTTAGATTCAAGAAAACCAACTCTATCTGAATGGACTTGAGGTTTTTTGTTGTTGTGGCAACAATAAGAGGGCTTACTATTCTTGAAGAAGAAGACTCACCTGGGCCTAGTGTGCTGGGCAGAGATCTGTGGCCTATCAGCAACCTCAGTTCCCAGTAATTTATAGACTTGCAAATATTGGGTAAGGTTTGGCTTGTTAGGTCAAGCATTTGAACCACTTAAAAAGAAAATGAATGTATTAAGTTCATAAATACAGATTTTAAAATTTAAGGGAATTTAATAAAGTTGTAAATGGCGCCTGCTGAGATGTGAACTTACTTAAATCTGTTCAACTTGAATTAATCTATTTTATTTATAAACTCATTCCCTGGTGCACGGATTCGTGCACATTGAAACGAAATTAATTAGAAGGTGGCCGGTGGGGCAACTGGGTGAGACAGGGCTGGACACACCCTGGAGCCAACCTCCTGCCATCCCTCCCGGGCTGCTGCACCTGGGGGGGCGCTGTGGCTTCTAAGGGCATCTGTGGAGTGAGTGGGGTCCTTCTCGCAGGTGGGGTCCCTTGGGCTGGCCTGCAGGGATCGGGCCAAAACTGGCTCTCTGATATCCTCCAAGGGGTCCCAGATTGCAAAAGGGTGGTTCTTGGGTGATGAACCCCGGCATCAGGCTCCCTCCTCTCTGGTTCCAGGGCGCATCACCCGAGAACTGCCGCTGCCAAGTCACCACAGCTCTGCAGCTCCTGCGTTGAGCATCTGCCCCCTGGTGGTCAGTGCGCATCATACCTACCGGATGGTCAGATGGTTGCTTAGGCTTTTATACATAATAAATAATAAGATTGTAGGCTAAACGCAAAGGCCTAAAGAAGATAAGATTTTTTTTAGTTGGTAATTTTAAAACCAAAGTAGCCTATTTGGTCTTTTCTGTGTGCAAAAGCTGTCGTCAGCTGTTAAAAAAAACCTCATGTTGGCCGAAGCCGGTTTGGCTCAGTGGATAGAGCGTCGGCCTGCGGACTGAAGGGTCCCAGGTTCGATTCCGGTCAAGGGCATGTGCCTGGGTTGCGGGCACATCTCCAGTGGGGGATGTGCAGGAGGCAGCTGGTCGATGTTTCTCTCTCATCGATGTTTCTGACTCTCTATCTCTCTCCCTTCCTCTCTGTAAAAAATCAATAAAATATATTTTTAAAAAAAAAAAAAACACCTCATGTTGGCAGTTCTAATCCTAGTACTTTCTGCCCCATGGCATAGTTGTTGATTTATTTATGGATTTCTTCCACTAGAACATAAGTTCCTTGAGGCCACAACCACATTTGATCTTAAGCACTTACTACAGCTCCAGACACGCAAAAGGTGTCAGCAGATGGTTCAGAGAAATGGCTTAAGGAGAAAAGGTATGCTGAATTTATCCAGGTGCTATGCTTGTTAATTTTGTACATACACATACCTCCCAGAGACCTGCTACAACTTCTGTTTTGATATCTATGTGAACATTTGCTAGATGAAACTATCTACTTATTTTGATGGATTATCATAATAAATAAATATAATTGAACAAAAAAATTAGGAACCTTATGCGGTAGTGTGTACAGGATGGGTGCCCAATCCTTATTTGTCCGGATACTCTCCCCAAAGCAAAATGTTAATGTCCTTCTGTGAATGGTGACGTCACACAGAAGAAATTCTCTGCCACACTGGGCCCACAGTCACACCTCTGACATTCAGAGGCACTGCATTAGGAGAAAGGCATCAAGATTTCGAGCTTGATAGCAAACAAAGAGAGGGCATCCAGAGCATCTCTGATACAGGAGCAAGTCTTCATGCCTGGCTTCCTCTCCTGGCACCTTTTCCCCTGGTTGGGGGGTGGGGGGGGGGGGCAGGTCTGCAGTGTAGAAAGGGACGGCTTAGGTCCTTGGCTGTCATGCTGTTAGTGATTAGCTGTTTTCAGCAATTATGCCCTTTCATCCAGGGTGTGACGGCTGGCACCTCTGGTAATGAGATGCTTTCTGGGGCTCACGTGTTTAAGGCTCTGCTGGCTTCCTCTTGGCCTTCGCTCACTGTTCTCCTTGGCAACTTCCAAGTTTACTGACATTATTACCAATGTGACATGTTCCTCTTGGCCAACACAAAGACTCAGGGAAGATATGCCAGTATGCCATCAGAGAGGGCCCTGGGAACTTTCAGAGAGAAACACGAAGCGGGATATAGGCTGCAGGAAGTGTAGGCACTGGCGCACCCATCCAGATTCTCAAGAATAACCCACGCCCGAGTTTTGCCAGCCAATGGAAATCTCCAGTCTACACTGAAGTAACATAGGACTTGTTTTCTTACATAGGAGTAGCATTGTTGGTGAGGTTGTCATACTAGCAAGATAAATGATTCACTCAGTAACTCATCAAAAGATGATTGAGGGCCCTAGCTGGTTTGGCTTAGTGAGTAAAGCATCAGCCTGAGGACTGAAGGGTCCTGGGTTCGATTCCAGTCAAGGGCACATGCTCGGGTTGCGGGCTCAATCCCCAGTGAGGGGCATGCAGGAGGCAGCCAATCAATGATTCTCTCTTACCATTGGTGTTTCTCTCTCTCTCCCTCTTTCTCTCTCTCTCTCTCCCTCCCTCCCTCCCTCTCTCCCTCCCTCCCGTCCTCCCTCTCTCTCTCCCTCCCTCCCTCCTTCCCTCCCTCCCTCCCTCCCTCCATCTCCCTTCCTCACTAAAATCAATAAAAATATTTTAAAAATAAATTTAAAAGATGTTTGAGGAACTATTGTCTGGCAGCACAAGGCTAACATGGAGGTGATAATGGTGAGCAAAGAAAATGCAGTCCCTCCACTCACAGAGCTTATGGACTGATGAGACAATCAGACATCAGTCCAATGGTCACTAAAATAAATGTGTGGTTGTGAATTGTGGTAGGTGATGGGAAGGCAAAGTACAGGGTGCCATGAGAGTATAAAACGGGACTCTGGGCTGGAGAGAAGGAGTCTCTATGGAAATGACATTTGAACCAGGATGTGAAAAGATAACCAGGAGATGACTGGGCTAAGGGTGGGGTACAGGGGCAGATGAACAGAAGAGCCTTTGGGCAGGAGGAGAAGCTTGGGCAAAGCCCAGGAGCAGCAAGAAGCCTGTGAGAAGGCCATTGAGACCAGAGTGCCCAGAACGTGGGGGTCATGCAGGATGAAGCTAGAGAGGTGGGCAGGGGCCAGGTGCTGCAGGACTAGGGACCATGGTTAGGACTGTACATCTATTCTTAGGATAATGGAAGGCCACTAAGGGTTTTAAACAGCAGATGTGTGTTTCTTACAAAATATCATTCTGGATGCAGCAGAACGAAGTGAATCTGAGCAAGGGTGGATGAGGCCGTTCACATGCTGTCACAGTGGCCAGTGAGAGGGAATGAGGGTGATGGGGACACAGAATGATGTGGGAGACAGGACTTCCCTTCTCCACACCTAGCCCACCTTGTCTGCTCCAAAAGACAGAAGTGGGTTCTTTTTCTTCAAAGACCTTTCTCTTTATAGTTTCCTAAGTAAAATCACATCCTCCTGTCTCTGTGGGGAAATACCTCAAAGGAACAGGATGAAAACTTAGGAAAGCCATGTTCCAGGTCTGAAGGAACGAAGGGGCTCCTCACAAACGTAGACCCTCCTGTGCCACTCCACACCCTTCATCCAAACCCATGAGAACCCCCAAAGTGATCCAATTTCCATCAATCCCAGAGCCAGCCAAGCAAGGCATGTTTATGGGACTCCCTCCCGGCAGCAGTCCAGAAAACAATAAAAACAGATGCAAGCGCCACTGTGGTACCGAAGCCCGCTTTGGCAACCAGGGGGTCAAGTGCCCATTATCCAGGTAAGCAGGCTCTCCCTGGGAGACCAGAAGTGCATGATGACATGCCAAGCGGAGAGGGGCTGGAAATCACTGGGGCCGCCTGGGAAAGGAGGCCTCAGCCAGGCAGTACTAATAAAACCAGACAATGCCATGGAGCTGGCGTGGCTAAGCCAGGAGCAGGGGAGGATGGGCTGGGGGAGGACGGGCCTCCCTTCCTCCAAAATCAATGTCCCTGTTAACTTGGGCAGAAGAAAATCTGACAGCTCTGGAAACCTGCCCATCTGCCGAGAAGGAGGAAGCTGAGAAGCGGTGGGAGCCCGAGAAAGCCCAGAGATGCAGGCGTGATCGGTTGCCCATTGGGGACCTGGTGGCAAGCCCACTCTGCTCTGCTTTTACCAAAACCCAGGAGGACAGGTGCTGCTGCCAGTCCCCAACACCACCTCCCCAGCTGCCTTATAACGTGCCTGCCCGCTGGTGATCTCAGCTGGATCTGTTTTAGAAAAAATCCAAGTAACAAACGGCAGTCAGCGTCTGAACTCAAGCTCCCTGAGGTCTGTGCAGTTTGGAGCCATTTCGTTTTGTTATCTGGGATCGAACTGAGAGGCAAGTGCAATAACTGAAATTTACAGAGAAACAGAAGTCTTGCCAAGGAAACTCTAGTGAAAAACCACCCATTTCTTGATCAAGTGATGCAGTCTGACTGGCCCAGGATACTTATTTAAGGCCACTTGTGTGAAGACAGTAGTATGAATCCACAGTCTATGTTTTCAAAACCCAAAGAGCTCTGAAGACCAAAAGTTTTATCATAAGCTTTCAGCAAACTCATTCGGCAGCAAAATTGGACCTAAACCAACGTGAGACAGTTTGTAGACTCCTATTTCCTTAGCACAATTAGTCCTATACTTTGCCCCAAGTTTCTAGGGGGAGGTCATATAAAATAGACTGTATAGGTACCATTTTACTTTTCTAGAGTCCAAAACACTCTTCATGTCTAATAAAGGATTGTAAACTTGTATTGTTTTGGATTTGAGGACTTGTAGTCCAGTAGACAAATAGGAAGTTCAAGGGCAGACTAAATAGAGCCCTTGACACTATAAATATTTCATTGACACATAGATGTTTGGGGTTGATGGAATTGCAGAAGTCTGAGTTCAGATTTCAATGGAGACAGCATGTGGTGAAAAAAGCATGAGTTTGGGAGTCAAAAGGTGCCTGGACAAGATTTTTTCTCCTCCCTGGATCTCATCCATAAAATGAAAGATTTGGACGAGATGATCCCTAAGGACACCTCCTGTTTTCAGAATCGATAATCCTGTGAACTGCTTACAGGAGGCATAAGGGACCGGGTACCCAGAAGTTCAGAAAAGTCCTCAGCGTGGCAAAAGCAAGAACATAGCTGCATGTTTTGTCCATTAGTAGCCATGAAAATAACACAAGCTGGTCAACTAGGATTTGGCAAATTATGCCACCATTTATGGAGCTATTCCTGGATCCTCCGCGGCTGGATGATCAATCTGCCCAGGACCCTGATGGAAACAGCCCTGGCAGTGAGCGAGGCTGAGGAGGATCCCTGTCGTGCCGAGGCTGTGACATTGCATTCTGCTGAAATCAATTTGGCTCCGTTTCATGCGTACCTAGCAGATTTACCAGATTGTGAAAATGAATGTTTTCTGTGCGCGTGGCTGATTTTTGCATGCATCTGTTCACTCATCTAAACCTTAGTTACATGCTGCTAGGAGAATGAAAGGGTATAATTTTTTCTTTTTGAAGCAGGAGTGGTAGAGGCACCATGATTTCTGCTTTACAATTCTGCACCAAAATGGTGAACCACTTTTCTTCTTATTGTCTCAGAAAAAAAAAAAAAAAGAAGAAGAAGAAGGAGCAATACGGCCGTATTTTCTTTTGGATTTGCAAATGGCCCTGCCCTTAATGGGAGTCCAGTGCCCTAGAATATGGTTATCAGAATATAAATATGCAGTGGAATGTGAACATGAGTATTTAACTATATCATTTTCATGTGACATTAATAAGCCCTTGCTAGCTTGTCACGTTTTCATTTTAGATGACAGTGCTCCCTTCTGATGTCAGTGGTCAAGTGCAAGAACAGTAATACTAGTATTTACTTAGTACTTTGCATGTCTGGGATGCTTTTATTACCATTAATTAGTAACCCTCAAATAATTTCTGCTCCGTAGCTGCAACAGTCCTCAGTGTCCATGACACACTATGCTCTAGTGACTATTAGATAGGATGGACTTTGGAATCAGTCAAGCGCAATTTGTGCTCTGACTTACTGTGTATCTAGTCCATTCAAGCCTCTGTGTCCTCATCTGCAAAAGGCGGGGAGAGAAAGAGAGCGGGTGTGAGGATTCAATCAGAATGTGCACTTAACAACATAACCTAGTGCCTGCCATAGGGCAAGCGCTCACTCTACCTTACCTGTAAACTGACGGCCACTTTGCGTTCTCCAAGTCCTCCGCCTCTGGGCATGACATCACAGACAATAAACTACTTAAAATAGAGAAATTGTCCACCACCTCTCCAAATTCCTTCTCCCCTTCTTTCTCAAACTGCTAGAACCTCTGCATTCCTGACTTTATTTTGCAGAGAAATCTGGCGTTCTTTGTCCATTCCCACCTCACCCTGAGGGCTATCTTCCCACTAGGCAAATGGCCCAACCAGTTTCTTTTTTTAATGAAACAGAAATCATTCTTTCTACCCTTAGCCTAACTACATTAAAGGTGATTAAATTTATATTTTTCAAAAGGGTTTTCTGAACAAAACAAAACAAGCAAAAAACTCACTAGTACAGTGTTTGCCAGAGAGAAAGGGGGGTATAGGTGCAATTATCCATACTTCCATAGTTTCTGAATTACAGTCAAGCAACATGACGTAATTATGTCCATAATGATTACCTCGGTATTTACTAAGTACCTAAATGTTCAAGGCATGGCACTGGCTAGTCTTGGCAAGGGAGAGAGAGAAATATAAAATAGCAATTTTACTTTTCTCATTGTCCAATTTAAGCTCTGGCTGCATCTTAGATATTTGACATAAACAACACTCACCTCACTCCACCAAGGACCAATGAGATTTGGTGACTGATTCTGACTTGGATGGATTTGTTCACTAAATGAGAACATTTGACATAAAAAATGCCAAACTTGGGACGGATATCTGTTTTCCAGGAAGCTGGAGCCTTCCCCAAAATAATATCTTATATGTGTTTAAGATGTTTTTGCTTGCTTGAAAATGCCTCTCGATTACTGCGTCCTTACTTTAGTTGGTCACCACCACAGTGGAATGGACCTGAAAAGTTGGGCAAGGGCCTAGTAAAACAGGCCTCAAAGAATACAAATATACCAACCCTTTTTAGTGCCTTCTGGCTGGGATTCATGGGGGGGTCTTAATGTGTGCTACACATAGGATTTGATTGTCTTCTTACCCATCAATAATGGGATAATGACTAAGCAAAGATGTGCATGACACCAGAAATATAAGGGTCATGTAATGATGTTGGTATTTGCTCATTCTTTCCCAGCCAAGTCAGCTCTTAGCCAAATTCTCTTGTTTTAGAACCTTGGATTTATCCCTGGTAACTATTTTCTTCCCAGAGATGATTTTCATTGTGAACATAACGTGTTTCCTAAAAGGAATCAGATTATGTATTAGGAGTCCTTAGATGTAGAACAGCTGTTTTCTGTTTAGATTTCATAACATAAAGATAAAAATAAGTCCTTATCTTTAATGTATGTGTATGTGTACATGCGTATGTGTGTGAGAGAGAATGAGAGTTGAAAATGTAAGTAAGCACTGATCTAAGAAAGGAAGGCCTGGGATTCCGTTCTTGCCCTACCTCTGATTAGATGTGAGAATTTGTGTGGAAGGGATCAGCCAGCTCTTCACCAAAACCCACTTCCACTTCTTCCTGGCACACAGCTGATATTTCCCAGCCTCCTTTGCAGTTATGTATTGCCTTGAGATTAAGTTTTGACCCACAGAATGTGGGTGGAAGTGACTCATGCTACTTCCAGACCTCACCCATAAAAACTCTTCACTCTCCTCCATGTTCTTCCTCCTTGTTCATTGTTCATAGCCAGAGAGAGACCTTGGAAGTTGTGAGTTAAAGATGACAGAGCCACTGGCTGCCTGGGTCCATGAAGACTCCGTGGAGTAAAAGGCACAGCCCCTGCCATTCCACCTACCACAGAGTAGATCCAACATGGACAAGAAAGGAGCTGCTATTGTGTGAAGCCTCTATGATTGTGGTGTCTGTTACGGCAGCTCACATCGCTGTAGCTAAAAAGTGAAGTCCTTCCTCGGTTTCTATAACTGTGCAGTAGGATTTGCTTTTTGCAGAGCTCCACTTAAACCCCTTGAGATTGAAATGCGATGTGTGTAAAAATGCTTTCCTTACCCCATGGTTCAGTCTAGCCTTTTCCCATGCATTTTTACTTGTAGTTTAAGTATAATTTTATATTTAGCTCTCTTCACTTGACACCACAAGCATTTTTCCACATTGCCACAGTCTTCATAATTATAAATGTTAATGACTGCTTACTATTCCATCAAGCTGATATACCGTAATTGTCTAAAACAAGTGTGAAGAGGCTGCTATTACACCCTGCTTTGAGAAAAGTCAACTTATCAAACCTGTTAAATCCAGCGTAGGGGGGTTTACTCTTCCTAAAGTTAAAGGAATTTTTCTCATCCAAAGAGTTTTCCACAAGGGACTTTTAAATACTAAGCTCCCCTTGTGTTTCTTTGGTATAATTTAAATTATAAAAATGTAATACTCCCTCAGCTACCTACTATATAAGGCAAAGTATTTGTACTATATATGTATACTTTGATGTTTGCATTTGGTGGCCACTGGCTGCAGAGAATCCCAGCTTCTCTAAAGCAGGTCTGACCCAGGTGATCTTTTCTGAGTGCCCACCTCCTCCACTTGCAATAGCCTAACCGGCAGAGGATCATGCGGGGGCAGGGTTGAAGATATTGCATTTACGTGTGCTCACACTTATATTTGCACCCATTGTTTTTGCACATGCCCATATTTTTAAAATCTTGTCTTAACTGCAAAATCAACACTATAACATGACAGTAGAATAATAGAAACGGGAAACATCACCCCGAAACATATCACAGTAAGGGATGTGCTGCTTCAGTATTCTTTGTTCACCTTGCTGTGTGCATACAGAAGGAACACCTACTTGTATTTGTCTGGATACAGTTTTATTTCCCCCTTTGACCATGTAACCCTCTGCAGGATCATTGCCACCTTACTTCATACTCTCAGTATTAGAACAAAAGTCCCCACTATCTAAACTCTCATCATGGAGTAATCACTATAACAACTTATAGAAACTTTTAACCCAGATTTCACCATCTGGATCAAAATTCCAACATGGGTTTGCAAGTGTGTGCTGGCAAAAACATTGAGGTTTCACATAGATTGGGGTTAGTGGATTGGAGGGTGTTCAGCTGGTCTTCTGGGGGGATTGCAATGCATGCTACTTAAGTGTGTGCATTATTACTAATGTCCACCTCATGCTATTAAGTCTTGTAAGAAAGGTTCCTTAGCATTCTGTTTCATTATTTATGGACATTACCACACATGTTTAATATGGCATAGAATGAAAACGTAAGTTGTACCCACTATTATACAGTATCTTATACTACAAAAAAACGCACTGTAAAAAACACATGTACTATATAAAATACTACTATACAGTATCATGTACTGTAAAAAAACATATTCATGTCTTTTTGTAGCTTGATAGCTCTTCTTTTTATCTCTGAATAACATTCCATTTTATGAATGTACCAGTTAGTTTATCCACTTACCTATTGAATGTGCTTTATTTTCTATATATTGCTATTGCTCTATAATTGAGTCCCAAACTCTCCAACAGAGCTGTAAAGTGTCTTTAAATACATCAAATAACCATAAGTTTTTTCTTCTTTTTTTCTAACGTCACCATCCACACTGTTCTAGTCTGTGCTGGCTGCCCACTAAACGGTTATCTGGTAGCTTTCCTCCCTATTATATTGGGAAGTCCTTTGGCCTGATTTCTGAGTTGGATCTTCATTTTTCTGAACCTCGTGTATTTTTATTTCTTGCTTTATTCCCTCGTTTTAATGGAGTACATCCTCTAGTAACTTCCTCAGAAAGGATACCAGGGAGATAATTTTTAAAAAGATTTAGAATGTCTGCAAGTCTTTATTGTATCCTCATAGTTCAGACTTTTCTAGACTTGAATTCCAAGAAGAAAACGAGTTGGCTTACTGGTGGCTTAGTAAGAGAATGCTATTAAGAGATTCCTGAATGGTTAGCATTCTATTAATTCTTATATCTTTGTCTAATTTTTCTTTTCTGCTAGCTTGAAAGCCTTCTGACTAACAGCCCTCCCCACCTAATCTTTTCGTAAAATAGCTTGAATTGGCCACACTTCATTAACTAAGCATTAGTAACAATCTCGGTGCAGAAATCTATATGACAGCATAAGAATGGTTGTGTTCATTTATTAATATTTCCTTCTCCACTTTTAAGTTGAAGCAAGTACAGAATAATTAGACAGGGACCATTGCTGCCAAATAAAACAGTTAATAGTTGGAAAGGTATGTTTTAATGAAGATTGTTTATAAACACACCTCTTGCTGCCAAGATCTGAAAGTCTAATTAATTAGCATCACCCCAGCTTCCCCCTTCCTCTTCTATAACCTGCTTTCATCTTCCTTCATTTATACACATCCACATGAGCATGCGCCTTACTCTCTTTTCCTCTTTAACTCAGTCTGCACAAGTTTGTACACAAAAATCGGCTTCCCTTCTAGCTGTTTTGTCTCTGTACTCCATCAAAAAATATTTTCTGCATCTCTAATTTCATCAAGACATGCCTCAATGAGAATGTCAAAACCACTGAGCAGAAGTGTTTAATCCAAAGTTGGCTCTGCCAGTGAGGATCAGCTGAGAACATGACCTCAACTTTTTTCTTAATTATTTGTTAGGACGTGAGGCTTCACTTTGCGGACGAGATTCACATCCTGCTTCTCATCCCAGGCTCTTTATTGTGCGCAGACGCCCACTGACTTCCAATAGTGCTCCCTGCACCAGGAAGGACAGATGGAGAGGGAAAGATACCTGGTCATATGTGGGAACACTGCCTTCAGTGAAGGTTTTCCATAAGCAGAGAGTAATTTCATGATTTATTGAAACAGTCAGATTCTGGCCACGCTTACATATCTCTGTAAACTAGGGGTTGAGAGTTGAACTGGTCACCAACAACAAGGCCTGGAGAAGTCTAGGCAGCTCCAGGTAGAGCTAAAGAGAGCAGATCGCTGTCCCAGTCTCTGCTCAGCAATCGGATGGCTGTGTGATATCAGGAAAGTCTGTTAACCTCTCTGAGCCTTTGCACTATCATCTGTAAAATGGGGAGAAACCATTGACCTCCCAAGGTTTCTGCAAGGAGAAAAATAAAATAAACGTATGTGAAAACACTTTATAAATGATAAAGTACCATGTAAATGTTACTTATTATTATCTGACCTTAGAGATAAGAACCCAAATGGTACATTTTTATTCCAAAGGTGTGGTTTCCCCCACCCCCGTTGATGTAGAGTCTTAAAATGTAGGCTGTTTTGTCATTTAAAGTATTCTAGAACTACAAAAATTATGAAAGGAAAGACTCAGAGTATAATTAGCAGGGAAGGAAGCTTGTTTTTCTCTGTGATGATAACACTCGTGACTTGCGGGCCCAAGATAATACATTCATTATCTCATTTCATATCTCAGTATGCCCACATGTTGAGAGCATATGCTGCTCTAAGAGCACAGTGAGTGACTGAGAAGGATGGTGATGAAGAGCAAGTGTCAGGATCTGGTCAGGTGGGCAGCACAGGCAACTATTCACGTACTGACTGTAGTTGGAGCACCTGCATCAGAGACACTGGTGGAACCAGAATGAATACCATACAGCAGGTGGGTTTCCTTCCCTTCACTTTAGCCTGTTTGCCAGTCCCCTTTGCTGGTGCACCGGCTCAGGGTCTGCAACCCTCTTCCAAGAAATATCTCGGAAAAGGCTATATATAGAGCTACCAATCACTAGTGTATCATGTCTCATTTGATGGGGTGTGGCTTCTCCCTTCCAAAAGAGAGAAGGCTGAATCTTCATGGACGGAAGACATTTCTTATTTTTTCAGTTTAGAAAAAAGCTACTGTGATGAACTACTTTATGGGTCAACTTGGCTAAGCTATAGTACCCAGTTATGTAGTACCCAGTTAATCAAACACTAACCTATATGTTGCTGGGAAAATATTTTGTAGATGTGGTTAATATCTACATAAAGTTGACTTTATGTAAATTAGATTACCCTGGATAATGTAGGTGGGCCTCATCCAATCAGTTGCAGGCCTTAAGAGCAAAAACTGACATTTCCTGGAAAAAAAATTCTGCCTCAGGACTACATCGACTCCAGCTCACCAGCTTGGCTTGTAGATTTTGAATTCCTTAAAGTAAACCTCTCTTTCTTTCTTTCTTTCTTTCTTTCTTTCTTTCTTTCTTTCTTTCTTTCCTTCTTTCTTTCTTTTTTCTTTCTTTCTTTCATCTATCTATCTATCTATCTATCTATCTATCTATCTATCTATCTTTTGGTCCTGTTTCTCTGGAGAGCCCTGACCAATAGCTTTTCTCTATTCATGGTTTACCTTTTTCTTTGGCTGTATTATAACCCAATTTTCAGCAGTCCAGGGTACAAATTTTTTTTCCAAGAAAAATCAACTAATCATGTAAATTAATTCCAAATTATAATCCAATTCTGATCTTCTTAAAATCTAAACTTTGCCCTTGCTGGTGTGGCTCAGTTGATTGAACATCATCCCATACACTGAAAGTTCGCTGGTTCAATTCCTAAAAGAGCACATGCCCAAGTTGCAGGCTTGATCCCTGGTCCCAGGGTGTGCGGAAAGCAGTAGATTGATGTTTCTCTCTCATATTTCTCTCTCTCTCTCTCTCTCTCTCTCTCTCTCTCAAAACAAAAACAAAAACACAAAAAAACACACAAATAAAAACATAAAAAATCTACTAAACTTTGATATAAGTGACATACATTTTTTAAAGTCCTTATCAATTTTACCTCATCAAAAGTTTAAAACATCTGCATTCTAATCCACCTGCCTTGGTTGTTAGAACTCTGCAGTCTCTAATTATCCCCCTAGATGGTCTCCTTATGTGAACACGTGTCAAATAATAAGGAACCTCAATGTACCAACAAGGCAGCAGCTGTCCTAGGGTGCTGAGGCAGAGGAACTCAAGTTATAAGTTTTATATTTAAATGAATTAATCATTCCTTTGACACTAAACTTGAAAGGTGGTGATCTCATAATTCAAGGTTTCCAGGATCACCTAGGAGTGAGAAACTCATCCCTGTTTAAGTAGTTACTTTTATTTGCAAGACGAGTCCTGGAATCCTTTACATACATTCTAGTCACTTGAACTCCCAGAATCACAAATGTTAGGAGCCTCCCCTCTGGCCATTTCTGGGAAGACTGGTCAGGGTGTGGGTTCCATGAATCATTTATTACAGACTTCATTTTTAACCAGTTCCCAGGGGGTTAC
This sequence comes from Myotis yumanensis, assembly GCF_028538775.1. NCBI lineage: Eukaryota > Metazoa > Chordata > Mammalia > Chiroptera > Vespertilionidae > Myotis > Myotis yumanensis. Next base: position 39,697,462 of record NW_027223754.1, on the reverse strand, counting down.
GTGTGAGCCTTTGCGTTTGTCCGTGACTGCGTCATATGTACACATATCGATCGCCCTCTCTAATTCCCAGACCTGGTGCCCTGCCCTTCTATCTGACTGGGGTGAAGCAGCATGGAGGCCCCATGCTGGCCCCTGAGGGGCGGGGAAAGAACCTGGTGCCGTTGAGCAGATCTCCCCTAATGGTAACCCTCCAGTGAATCAGTGGCCTCCAAGAGACCATGAGTGTGGCCTTGTTGATGAGGAATGTAGTCATAGTCACACAAAAAAGTCCCCAGTCTCTGTCTTAGGCCCATTATCCCTGCTACACAAAAAAAAACTGGACAGGACCTCCTGTTAGGCGCCTGTCAGCCCTCGTCACTAATCAGTCCAGGGGCAACTCGGAATGACTGGCGGCACTCACTTCCACCCCCCACCAGCCCACTGCCCGCTCTCAGCCCCTGCCACCTGGGGAGCCCCACACCAGGCCAGGGCAATCAGACTTGGCTTCTGCATGGTTGTGCAGAGCTTGCCATCAGCCAAGCTCCTAAAATATTTATACAGGCAGGGCTCAGCCTCTTTTTCTACCAACAGAAGCCACCAGATGTTTTTGGGGGTTTGTTCATCCCAGATAGCAAACCTACCAGCGGTGGCTCACCTGGCAGGGATCTCACTTACCAAAGGAGCCAAAAAGTTGGCCATGGTCACAATCTGTGCATTGGAGTAAGTATCCGTCAGAAAATCACATCGTTTCTCTCCCTTTTATTCAGAGATTGGATTCATGTGTGCAGAGGGGAAGGCCAAAATGCTGGACCTGGTGGGCGCCTGTCTCAGGACTCCGTGCCAGCACGTTGCAGGGTCGGGGAGCACAGTATATATACCTATTTCCAAAGATAGCATGACATGTCACCATAGAGCTTTTGTGGATACCTGTTCCGTTTGGAACTCTTAGAAAACTAGATGACAAGAAAATCGATAAAAGGGAGCGAGGCGGGAAGATCCAGTTTCAGCAAAGATGGATGGGGTACTTGAGCCTCAATTAGCAGTTGTTCCCCAATATGTTAGCAAACACACCTTAGACACAAGTTTTCTGAGAGAACACAGTGATAAAAGCCTGAGGGTTAGGTGAATTTTTCCATGATAGTGACAGCTATCTCCACAGAAGCACCTCAATTTGTCTCAAAACTGAAGGTTTCACTAGCTTGCGCCTCTCATCAACTTGGTTTTACAAGGATGGGAATTATTTTAAGTACTCTAAAATGGTATCATTTCCTATGGCAAATTATTTGGGTGTATTTTGAAGCTAATTAAAAAGGAACTGACCTATTTTGTAAAGAGCAGCATTTCTACATTTTAAAAATCAGATGTTCTCAGTGGGGAGCAAGGTTTTATCTTTGTCAGTGTTGGCTGTTGCTAAGTGCATCCCAGATTGAAAATCTAAATGAAGTAACTACAACGAAAGGCATGGGGGAAGTTTATGTTGGAAAAGCAGGAGGGAAACACATATACATATATAATACAGAGACAATTTGTGAATTTAGAAAGCCTTTTCATGTCATGTTTTTCTCTCTATCTTGCTAGTTCCTCATTATTTCACTGTGAGCATTGCAAACATGGAGGGCTGCAAAGGTGCCAAGCTCCATGATGGTGTCCAAAAATTGGCTTTGTACATATGCTAAATTAGAGATTGGCTGGCAGAATCAGTTCACAGATCCTGGATTGGCAAGGATTTCTCATGAAAGAAGACAGGGCTGCAAGCCCGTGGGACTCACACTCCAGCCAGCAGCAGTGCAACATGCTCCATCCAACAAGCCAAAACCCATCTTAAAATAAATTCTGAATCTGCATCAGGCATCGGGTCCAGCCCAGGTGAAATACTACCCAGAAGTCTAGTCCCCTTTCCTGTTTCCTGAGGAAGGATTGTGTTGAATCTTGTGTGGGCCAGAGCTTTGAGATTGTTTTACCAAAAGATCCAGGCCATTTCATCAAAAGACCCAGGTCATTGGCATCCTGCATGGACTAGGCTGCTCCAGTGTTGAAGGAGGAAGGGAAGGGAAGAATCCTACAGACAAAAACCTTTCTGTTTTTATCTTCCTGGGAAGTAGGCAAATTGTGCGATGGTTCTGATATAAGAAGAATTAATGCAGTGAAGAAACATATTAGACAGCCGGAGCAGAGAAGTCTATGCCAAAAGGATCCGCCATATGGGTCTTTTTCACTCACTGTATCAACTAGAAAATGCCTCTCATTTACAAGTAGCTAGTTGATGGCTTTACTGTCCCTGAGAGGTATACTTTATTCTGTGGAGTTTAATGATGAGTTTAATAATTTTAAAAAACAGCTTTTTGTGTTGTTATGGTTGGCCTTGGGTTCCTGATTCTCTAGTTAAGCACTAGAGAGAAGTAAGGGGGCTTATTTTCTAGACCAAGAAGTGCTTTTGACTCAAATGATGACATCTGACAAGATAAGGAATACTTCTAAGTGGAGATGGTAACGCCAGTTGCTTTAGCTTTCCTCTAAGGCAGTGACTTTCACCTTTTTCATCTCATGGCACACATAAACTAGCTATTAAACATTTGCGGCACACCAAAAAATATTTTTTTGCCAGTCTGACAAAAAAAGTATAATTTTGATTCATTTACATCAGACGGCTATTGTTGTGTTGACTGTTGTCATTTTTTACTTGAGAATCTAAGGGAAAAGAGGTCAGTGCTCCTGACTGCATAGAGTCTTGCATCTTTCAGGTACTGTCATCATTCACCTACCTGAATGTGCAAGCTCTGTGAGAGCAGCGGCCCTACTTGCCCACAGCACACTAAATAGCATGGAATATTCCATTGGGTTGTGTTTTTTTAGTTATGGCTGCTATAACAAATACCATAGACTGGGTGGCTTAAACAGCAAACATTTATTTCTCACAGTTCTGGGGGCTGAGAAATCCACGATCGAGGAGCAGGATGGTGTGGTTCCTGGTAAGAACTCACTTCTTGGATCATTGATGGCTACCTTTGTGCTATGCCCTCATATGGCAGAGAGAAAGATCATATCTCTTGTATCTATTCTGATAAGGGCCCTAATCCCACTCAAGGGCTCCAACCTTATGACCTGATTACCTTCTAAAGGCTTCACCCCTATATACCATCACCTTGAGGGTTAGAGCTTCAACATATGAGTTTTGGGGAGGCACAAACATTCAGTCCATAGAAGGTTGGTTATCTCACTGCATGACACCAATGAGGCCAATATCTTAAGAGTAATTCATGTAGGAGCAAGCTCTGCAACACATTCTGTATTATGTGTGATAATGTGAAAAGTGCTTAAATAGGTGTCAGGAGACTTGAGTTCTAGTCTATTCACTATTATGTTTAGTGACCTTCAGTAATTTGTTGATCTCTTTGGGAATTTTATCTCCTTGTTTCTAAAATGACTAAGTAATTGCTGAGCTTTTTCTTCAGCCCTAAAATTGCATGATTTTATGATTCCAAACCTTAGCCAACCATCTAAAAATGCATTCTCTGGATGATGAAAAATATTGACTAGGCCTACATGGAAAAGCCAGATTTCTTGGTAGAAAGAATTACTCCAAGCACACGGCCTAAAGACAATGACTCAGAAGCACCACCTTCCTCTTTTCCTTAACAGTTGCTCTTGTGGTGGAGGTGAGAGGCAAAAAGGGAGAGAATAGGCGCTGATGCATGGAATGAATGGGGAGACAGAATATGGCTCTAAACCACACTGTGCTCTATCATGTAGTATTTAGAGAGGGAAGAATGGAAAAGGGAGAACTCACCTTTATTAAAACTATATTCTATTAGTTCTTTTAAGGAACCATTCAATCCCCTAGTCACGGAATATGCTTCCTGTATTGGATTGAATGGTGGCTTTTCAAAAGATATGACCACGTCCCAATCCCTGGAACCTGTTCTAGTAAATGCAACCTTATTTAGAAAAGGGGTCTTACAGGTGTAGCTAGGATGTTAAGATGAGATCATCCTGGATCCTCCAGGTGGGCCCTAAGACCAATGACAAGTGTCCTTATAAGAGATGCTCAGAGGTGAAGGTCACATGGAGACAGAGTCAGAGGGTAGAGTAATGCAGCCACAGGGAATGCTGACAGCCAGCAGAAGCTGGGGGAGGCAAGGAAAGATTCTCTAGGGAGGGAGCACAGCCCTGCAGACAACTTGATATTAAATTTCTGGTCTTCAGAGCTGTGAGAGAATAAATCACTGTTGCTTTAAGCAGCCAAGTTTGTGGGAATTGGTTATGGCAGCCCTAGAACACTTAACTTAAGATGAGTAAATTTAAAAAGATGGACATCATTCATCAAGAACTCCAGTATCTTTTTTCATATTAACATCACGGAACACTTGACATAGAACATTAATAATATTATTAAATAGCAATCTTAGATCTCTTCTGAAATAAACATGTTTTTGCCTGCATAATAGCTGTCTATAAATACCACCTCCTGAATGAACCGCTGTTTTCTTAAGACTGGTTTGTAGAAGGAAACACCCCACTGCCAGAGAAAGGGGCACCATTTTTATATTTCTCCTTCCCTGACTTTGTTTTGGTAACTTTGTTTCTGTACCAGATCCACACTGTTCATTAACTTCTCCATTTTAGGGTATTTCAGCTTCATAGAGCAATAGTAGCAATAATATTCTGCTGTTTTATTACACGTTTATCCGTCGACTATCTGTTCTTTTGGCCAGATTTTGTTGGCCTTATCTCAGCTCTGTCTCAATACATCTTTTAGTGACTGTTTTCCCACATATCAAATTAAGAATTTGTTAATCAATTTACTAGTTCACATTTGAAGATGAACAGCTTATAATGTTTGTGACAATATTGGATTTCTTTATTTCCAAATGAGTGATTTTTATTATTTTTAATTTTTTAATTAATATACTTTTATTGAAGCCATGGCTGGTTTTACTCAGTGGATAGAGCGTCAGCCTGGAGGCTGAAGAGTCCCGGGTTAGACTCCAGTCAAGGGCATATGTGCAGGTTGTGGGCTCGATCCCCAGTAGGGGGTGTGCAGAAGGCAGCCAATCAATGATTCTCTCATCATTGATGTTTCAATCTCTCCCTCTCCCTTCCTCTCTAAAATCAATAAAGTACATATTTAAAATATGTATTTTAAGCAGAAATAAAATAGTTTATTATAGGCTACTGGGTAACTCACAGACCCAGATGCAATGAGGGTTTCACAGACAGAGTACCAGCTTGGGTGCCAACACGTGAGTTCTGCCTCACCTCAACTGCTGTCTAGCTGTTCGATCTCTGGATAAGTTATGTCTTATAACCTGCATGTTCTTCAGGCAAACATGGTGAATAAAACCTGCCTTGTCTAGCCCTAACCAGTTTGGCTCAGTGGCTAGAGCTTCGGCCTACGGACTGAAGGGTCCCAGGTTCGATTCCGGTCAAGGGCATGTACTTTGGTTGTGGGCACATCCCCAGTAGGGAGTGTGCAGGAGGCAGCTGATCGATGTTTCTCTCTCATCGATGTTTCTTTCTCATCGATGTTTCTCTCATCGATGTTTCTAACTCTCTATCCCTCTCCCTTCCTCTCTGTTAAAAAATCAATAAAATATGTTAAAAAAAAAAAAACAACAACTGCCTTGTCTACATCTCAGAACTGCTGTGAGGGCAAATGAGAGTAAACCCTTTAAAAAGTTTAAAAAAGAACCGTATACATGTGTATCATCATTATCAAGTGATTTAGGATATTTGAGCACATATATTTCACTCCAAAGCCATATTATTCAGCATTGGGATGCCATTGGGGTCCCACTGGTCCTCTCCATTACCTAATTGTGCATCACGAAGCATTAAATTGCCCATGGCAATGGTCTGAACGGAAAGCCTGGTAATTTCAGCAGTTGTGTTTGCTAAGCTTGTCCTAAAACCATCTTCCATGTGACTTCAGCCTCTCTCCTTTGGGTGACCTGTCCTCTTCTCGAGGCTCACTAAGCTTGTCGACATGGTAGCTTGTTCTCATCTCTGGGGTCTACACTGCGCTGGCCTCAAAGCTTGGCTTCTTCCCTCAGAGTCTTCCCTAAGCAGATCCCAAGGGCTGACACCTGGAGCCTTGTGTTCAGAGTCACTGTCCACCAAGGCTTCATGCATGGTTTAGGCATTGATTAGGTACATAATCAATGAGCTTTAAAATTCAGTGAGCTTTAAATTTTCCTTATACAGTTGACCCTTCAACAACACAGATGTGAACTGTGCAGGTACACTTATTTTTTTTCAGTGAATACTGTAAATGTATTTTCTTTTATGATTTTCTTAATATTTCCTTTTCTATAACCTACTTTGTTGTAAGAATACATATACAAAATATGTGTTAATCAACTGTTTATGTTACCAATAAGGTTCTTAGTCAACAGTAGACTATTAGTAAATTTTTAAGGAGTCAACAGTTATACTTGGATTTTCAACTGCATAGAGGTTGGCCCCCCTAGCCCCCACATTGTTCAAGGTCAACTGTAATTCCATTTTTGCATATATATGATCTTTTCTTCTCACTGCCTACCATTAGAAGAAAACAGCATTGTGATATGAGGAGACCTTTAACGGGGTCCTGATATCGTTAAGAAGAATTTTAATGTCCCTGAAACCAGGTGTGTGATGCCAGGTGGAGTGATTTTCCCATTTCCAGTTTGTCCAGAGGCCTTTCCTGGCAGAACCTCTAGCCCATGAGGCTTCCTCTTCGTCTTGCACGAAGGGTACAGTTTGGTTCTGACGCATGGATTCTCGAAGCCGCTGTGCGTCCCCACAATCTGTTATGCTAAATCACACCTGGTGTCTGCACAGAGAAGGCGCTGGCAAGCATCCTGGCCACTGGGACCCAGGCCTCTGACTCTGACGCCAGAACACGGCAGTGTTGCAGAGAGCCTTCCGAGAGCCTGGCTCACCGGCACAGGAAATTAACCTGCTTGTTCTCACGTTAAATGGTTTATGAAAATTTACTGGGAGCAAAAAGAGGGAAGAAAGCCCCAGTGGTTCCGCAGTGAGCCTGCCTGGCACCAGCGAAGGCACGAAGCCACCGAGAAAGTCAACCTGAAGAGCTGGCAAGAGGAAGAGGTGTAAAACGCAAGGAAAATCAAGTGTGGTGCAGCCATTGCATTGTTTTATTAGCATTTTGTTGAGGGAGACATTTAATTATAGAAGATCTGTGTTCTTGAGCTAGGTCCGATGACACTGGGCTCTCCCGCCTTCTCCACGGTACCCAAATCCAGAGGAATTGTGGCTTGCTCCAATAGACCACAAAGAGAAACTTCCTTCTGTGTGGCTTGGACTCTTCCCTGTAACCAAACCATAAAGGGCAGAATCTGCCATATGTACATAATACTCTGATGGCCATCATCACCCTCCATTCTTTTCCACATTATATATTTCTTTTTTTTCCTTGTTGATTTTAGAATAAAATAAAATAGGTAAAGAATACAGTGCAGAAGGTCTACTTTTTAAAATACCTGTAAATTTGCCATCTAAAAGAACTTTTTTTTAAGTACCACTTTCCTTAGGAAATAATTAGGAAGCAAGACAAACAACAAACCATGAAAAACAAATGATTAGCTCCTATAAAAAGAGGTTGTGAATGAATATATATATTTGAGCAACAGAAATAAAAATATGCAAAGAGAGAACCAACTGGTAATATTTTGCGGAGAATTTCAAAACTCCTTTTTGTTTTAAAGCTCACCTACCTTCAGAGTAGTTTGGGAGGATAATGATCCAGTTCAGTGTATGCAAGAAATCTTTCTTTACGGTCTCTTTCTGCCATCACAGAGCTTACTCAGTTACCTGATTTCTTTCTTCAGGGCTGACAGGAAGGCTGATCAGCACTGAGGAATGTAAAGAATTCTGTGTGGGGGAAAAAATAAAAATAAGAATAAATAAAAAAGAAAGAGAATTCTGTGTGGTACCTGGCCGGTTTGGCTCAATGGATAGAGCGTCGGCCTGTGGACTGAAAGGTCCCAGGTTCGATTCTGGTCAAGGGTACATGCCCGGGTTGCGGGCTTGATCCCCAGTAGGGGGCGTGCAGGAGGCAGACAATCAGTGATTCTTTATCATCATCCAATCAGTGATTCTCTATCATCATTGATGTTTCTATCTCTCTCTCCCTCTCCCTTCCTCTCTGAGATCAATATATATAAAAGAAATCTGTGTGGGACGCTGCCCTGCCCCCACTATAGCGTCCTCTCCACAATGAGAGGACAAGGCTTGGCCCTGCAGTCAGCACAAACTCCGGTTTAACTGCAAGGCTCTTTGTGCCTCAGCACTAGACATTTCCCCTTCTCTCTGTAAGCTTTTACAGCCTCCTACTTACGGAGACAAGATTCTTTGTGTCAGCACCTTGGAGAAGTGTTGCTGAAGCAATTGGCACGCAGACAGGAGCCCCGCGCACGCCAGCCCCTTCAGAACCTACCTGAGTGTGGCCTCGGACGGAAGGGGCCCAGCTCGCCTCCAAAATTTGGTGATGGCCAGGGAAACAAATGTTTTCCTCCATAGAAGTGAAGAGGCTTTGGCTTAAAAACAAAACAGACCAAAAAAAAAACCCCACCTGGTTCTTGATATTTACATTAAGGGGACAAATTTGGATCATTTCTAGCAATGTTCCTCAGGCCAGCTTGAGAAATAAAGTCACAGTAAAACTGCTCCAGCCAGGACAGGTGATGCGGATCTGGAACCATGGCAAGGCTGCCTCATTAAATTATGAGCGGATCATTCTTGATTTATTGTTTTAAAAAAGCATGAAAGGCCAGTGGACGCAGCCCTGCGTGGGTAATCCGTGGCACCTGTGGCCAACAGCAGTGCTCTCACCCTCAGAATGAAGAAAGGTAGGTTCCGAGTCCTTTGATGACACTGTTCCCTTTCGCGCTTGTTTATTTTTATTCTCCCACGCAGACTGCAACCCAGCAGGGGGCTTTTAAACCAAAACAGTTAATTACCTCCTCTAACCCAGAGAAGTTGCACAACACACTATAGCTAGTTGCAAGGGAGAGGGCAGCTTTTCTTGGGGCTGTGCTTTGCACTAGGTGAGAAGGGAGGGCAGAGGGAGGCCAATTAGAAGGGCCCCGGAAGGGAGGGGGACCAACATGTACTTGCGTGTCTTTTTCATAGCACTGCACTTCGAACCCCCAGGCTCAGAGACGCCTGTGCAAACACCTGTTCCAAAGACAAAGTTGAGTAGCGTTGGGACTAGAGCCCTCTCCTGATAACAGTGCATGCTTCGCACTCCAGGGGTGCCCATGGGCAGGGCAGTTTCAAGCAGCGAGGATCTTCTCCACTTAGTGCTCGAGGGACTGCAAGGGACAGACCTGCCAATAAAAAAGGTACTTTCTCCACTGAACCGCAGTGCGTGGCCCACCTCTCCCGTCACCCCTTCCTTCCCCAGGTGAACAGGGCCTGAGCCCTTTGTTCCTAAATTGTGGGCTCACCCCTGCCTGCTTTGGAATCTCCCATCTTTCTGTCCATTTCCTGGCACCAGCACCTTCCCCAGCTAACCTCATATGTCCTGACCATCTGCCATTGTGTTCACTCTCTCTTCCTGCCTCAGCTCCGTGCCCATTTCTGGCTCCCCGCTGGGTCCTACCCCTTCCCCGCACCTATTGAAATCTTCAACTCCCCTGCCCCCCATCTCAGCCTGAAGTGCTCCCTCCCACTTCTAATCCCGGGGCCCTATTGTCTGTTATTTGTTTCACTTCCGATTCTCTGGGCCTTTCATCACCACAACTAGATGACACATTCCTCTATTGATGTATATAGCAATATAAAGTGATCTCGATATCTTTCCCCACACTCCCAGCCCCAGCACCTGTATAGTGATGATTCTGCACTTGATTGATTCCTCTCCTACTGGTTTACATTTCTTAAAGGCACAAGACCAGGGACATCAGGCAAAATCTGGGGATGGTAGTCAGGAAATTTTCTTTTCAGAATCACAGTCTTAAAGAAAAGAACAAATCCTGTCAGTTACCGAAATGTTTCCAAGTATCTGATGTTTGGCCTTAAGTACGTAAAACACCTACTGAGTGACGGCGTTGTTCGTTGGTCCTCTGAATCCTGCCCAGCACTTGGACGTGCTAGTAGGTCCTCCGAGAGAGCACGTCGCAGGAACAAATCTCCTGCTCCTTGTGCCTCTGCTGCCCTGCCAGAAAACAAAAATTATAACATTGCCCCACTGAGGCTGTGCGAACAAGCAATGAGTGAAAACAAAGAAAATAGTACGAGTGGGAAGAACCATGAACTTGCAGAATCCAGAGCTCCACAGACAAATCTGAGCATGGCGGTTATAACTGGCATTGAAAAAATCCCACACAGCTGGCCACTGTGTCTCAGTGGTTAAGCATTGACCTCTGAACCAGGAGGTCATGGTTTGATTCCCTGTCAGGGCACATGCCTGGATTGTAGGGCACAGGGAATCATGCAGGAGGCAGCTGATCAATGATTCTCTCTCATCATTGGTGTTTCTATTTCTCTCTCCCTCTCCCTTCTTCTCTGAAATGAATAAAAACATATTTTAAAAAGAAAGAAAAAAGAAAAAGTCACCACAAGCCTTTACTTTTTTAAAAGTTGCACGCAAAGTGTACCTCAAAGCCACACTGCTACTTCATAAAGTTAACAAGAAGTGTAAAAGGTATAGGCAGCTGTGCCGTGAGGAACATCTTCTCAGCCCTAACTCAACACTTCCCTGTGAACTTGGATTTGAGGCCCCTCAGAGGCCATGAGGATGCCTGGCAAGGTTCTCACAAAAACACAAGACCTGTCCCACGCAGCTGAGGATAATCCATCAGGAGCAGGTAGGGAAAGGGCAAAAGAAGAGATGGAGAGTGGGGAAGGGTAATAGATAGGGCCATGGCAGCAAGAAATCCAAACGCCAGCCCTTGCCAGTCAAGGACTGGCAAACCCAAGTGAAGAGGCTGAAAGTAAGCCCCTTCTTCCCACTTGAGCTTTCTCTTCCCAGAGAAGTTTCATTGTATTTTGTTGAATGGTAAAGACTGAAAACACAACATAAAAATATCATAAGCCTCCCTATCTCACAACATATTCAAAAATATATACTCATCATATACATGGGCCTAAATGCTAGAACTAGAAATAGAGCACTTAAACAAAAACATAGCTGTCCATCTTCATGACCTTGGATTAGGCAGTGGTCTCCAAAAGTGGTTACACAAGTGTTAGAGGTGTTACCAGACAGCTCCCTGAGTCAGTGGGAGAGGGCTGTTCCCAACCTTGAGCCTTGTCTTCTCATATAAATGAATTTATACAGGAGACCTTGACTGAGTTGTGAAAAGCCAACTTATTAAAGCAATTAAAGTGTGCACCTTTATTGAAAAAGCAAACCTATATATCTGGCTTAGGAAGCGCAGACGGGCTCTCTGCTAATCTGAAGAATGAGTTGGGTGAGGGTCCAAGGTGTTATACACTTTCCTGTCTGTAGGCTTCAAAATTTGTTTGCTGAATATTTTGGTGCAGATTAATTCTCCAGGTCCCTTCTTTTTACTTTGTTGTGGCCTTCCCAGAATTCATGAGAAGCACCTGGCAACTTGATCTTGCCAAGCCTTGAGACTTGGCTTTTCTCTTTAGGGAGTAAAACTGCCTTTTTTTTTTTTTTTTTTTTTCTCCTTTACCCCTCCCTTTCTGCATTCTCTCCTTAGAGAGGTGGATTTTTTTTTTTAACCATTGGCTGGGGAAGATAATGGCTTGTTAGTTACAAGCTGGCTGCACATTGCCCATACTGTTTTAAACTTTCCTGTCTCAGTTTCCCTATTCCTCCTGCCCTGGAATCCTGTAACAAAAGCACAAGCAACAAAAGAAAAAAATAGGTAAATTGGACTTAAGCAAAATTATAACTTTAGTGCTTCATAGGCCACCATCAGGAAAGTGAAATAACAACCTACAGAATGGGAGGAAATATTTGGGAATCATATATCTGATATCCAGAATATATAAAAGGCACTCCTAACTCAACAACAAAAATACAAACAACCCAATTTTTTTAAATGGGCAAAGGACTAGAATAGACATTTCTCCAAAGAAGGTGTGCTGCTGGCCAATAAGCAAATACAAAGGTGCTCAGCATCATCAGTCGTTAGAGAAGGCAAATCAAAACCACAATAAAATACATGTCACACCCACTAGGATGGCTGTCATCTTCGATAACAAGCAAAGAAATAAAATAGAAAATATCAAGGGTTATTAAGGATGTGAAAAAATTAGAAATCTGGTGCATTGCTGATGGAAATGTAAAATGATGCAACCGAATTGTGGAAAACAATATGGCCAATCCCTCAAAAAGTTGAACATAGAATTACTCTATGGCCCAACAACTCTACTCCTAGATATATTTCCAAAAGATGAAAACAGATTCCAAAAGCCACTTGTACGCTGACATGCATAGCATCATTATTCACAATAACTAAAAGGTAGGAACAACCCAAATGTCCATTAACAGATGAATGGGTTTTAAAAATGTAATATAATATATATATGAATATTATTAACCATAAAAAGGAATGAAATTTGGACACATGCTACAACTTGAATGGACCTTAAAATACTATGATACTAAGTGAAACAAACAAATAAATATTGTATGGTTTTACTTATATGAAATACCTGGAATAGATAAATGCATAGATACAGAAAGTAGGTTAGAGGCTACCAGGGCTAGGGGGTAAGAAGGAATGAGGAATTTTTGCAAAAATGGTTATAGAATTTTGGTTTGGGGTGATGAAAAACTTTTGAAATTAGATAGCGGTGATGGTTGCACCATACTGTGAACGTAATTAAGACCACTAAAAGGTACACTCAAAAATGGTTACAGTGGAATATGTTGTATGTATTTCATCACAATGTTTTTTACATAGACATTTTTCCAAAGAAGATATGTAAAAATGACACATGAAAAGAGGCTCAACATCATTAGTCATCTGGGAAATAAAGCCCATGGTGAGCACAGTGAGAGACACTTCACACCCACTAGGATGGCTATAGTCAAAAAGATCGTAACACATGTTGGTGAGGCTGTAGAGCAATTGGAACCCGCGTACACTGCTGGTAGAAATGAAAATTGGCACAGCCACCTTGCTAACAGTTCCTCAAAAAATTAAACAGAGTTACCGTATAACCCAGCAATTCCAGTTTCTCCTAGGTATGTGTCCAAGAGCGATGAAAACAGATGTCCACACAAGAACTTGTACGTGCACGTTCATAGCAGCATTTTTCCTCATAGCCAAAAGTGAAAACAAACCATATGTCCATTAACGGATAATAGACAAGCAAAAGTGGTATATCCATACAGTGGAATATTATTTCACAATAAAAAAGGGAAGAAATACTGATACATGCTACAACATGACAAACCTTGAAACATTGCACTAAGTAAAAGAAACCAGTCACTATCTCCATAACTCTTTTCATCTTGCAAAACTGAACTGCTATACCCATCTACATATATAAAAGCCTAAGTGACTGGCCGACCAGCTGGTAGCTATGATGTAAACTGACCACCAGGGGGCAGATGCTCAACACAGGAGCAGAAACCACAGGCATGGAAACATGGAATAGACTGATGAATCTCAGAGGGAAGCGGGGAGGGGAGAGGGCAGAATGAGATTAACCAAAGATCTTATATGCATACTAGAGCCCCAGTATTCATGCACTGGTGGGGTCCATCGGCCTGGCCTGTGGGAATTGGGCCAAAACCGACTCTCTGACATCCCCTGAGGGGCCCCAGATTGCAAGAGGGCACAGGCCAGGCCAAGGGACTTCACCAGTGCACAAATCTGTGCACCGGGCCTCTAGTCTATCCTATATAATAAAAGGCTAATATGCAAATTGTCCCCTCGATTGGGAGTTCAACAGGGAGTTCAACCAGGGGGTAGGGGCGGCCAGCCAACTGCCCACGGCCCTTCCCTCTGGCCAGCCCCGCCCCCAATCGGCCCCCCCCACCCTGATCGGGCCAGGTTGGCTGGATCCCACCCATGCACGAATTTGTGCACCGGGCCTCTAGTATGTGTGTGTGTGTGTGTATATATATATATATATATATATATATATATATATGCCTAAGTGACCGCTGACCAGCCAGTAGCTATGATGTGCACTGACCACCAGGGGGCAGACGCTCAATGCAGGAGCGGCAGTTCTTGGGTCATGCACCCGGAACCAGAGAGGAGGGAGCCCGATTCCGGGGTGCGTCACCCAAGAACCACCCTCTCACAATCCGGGACCCCTCGGGGGATGTCTCGGAGCCAGTTTCAGCCCGATCCCTGCAGGCCAGGCCAAGGAACCCCACTAGTGCACGAATTCGTGCACTGGGCCTCCTTAACTGGAGTTTAACTACAATAACTCCCCATTCTTTCCCCACCACTCAGCCCCTGGCAATCACCATTCTACTTTCTGTCTTTATGATTTTGACTAAGTACCTCATATAAGTGGAATCATATAGTATTTGTCTTTCTGTGACTGGCTTATTTCACTTAGCATAATGCCTGGAATGTTTATCCATGTTGTAGCATGTGTCAGAATTTCCTTCCTTTATAAAGCTGAATAATATTCCAATTATAAAATAAAACACATTTTGCTTATCCATTTTTCTATGAATGGATACTTTGGTTTCTTCCACATTTTAGTCGTTGTGAATAATGCTACTATAAACACGGGTGTACAAATCCCTTTGAGACCCTGTCTTTAATTCTTTTGGTTATATATCCAAAAGTGAAACTGCTGGATGATATGGTAATTCTACTTTTAAGTTTTTGAGGAACCACCATCCTATTTTCTATAGTGGCTTGTACCATTTTACATTTCCACCAATAGTGCACGAGAATTCCAATTTCTCTACATCCTCACCAACCCTTGTTATTTTCTGTTTTTGTGGTTTTGTTTTTTTTAATAGTAGCCATCTTGATGGGTGTGGTGGTATCTCATTGTAGTTTTGATTTTTGTCTCCCTAATGATCAGTGATATTGAGCATCTTTTCATGTGGGTACTGGCCATTTGTATATCTATCTTATTTGAAGAAATATCTATTCAAGTCCTTTGCCCAATTCTTAATTATATTGTTTTTTTTATTGTTGACTTTTAGGAGTTATGTATATGTACTAGATATTAATTATTTATGAGATATATGATTTGCAAATATATTCTCCCATTCTGTGGGTTGCCTTTTATAAATTTTTAAAATTTTTAATGTTTCATAAAGTCCAATTTATGTATTTTTTTCTTTTGTTGACTGTGCCTGCAGTGCACTAATGAATGAAATTTCAAACTAGTTAACTCATGGTATGTTCAATAGTGTTGTAGATTTTCTGTTTTCAAAAACAGGCAACCTAAGATTTGTTTTTCATGTGAAAAATTCAGTGGGATAAAAAACACAGCACTATCATCTTGCCTAAAGAAACACTACCAGGTTATAATAATTAATGAGAATTTACTTGCCTTTAGTTTTCAAGCAGTCACTACAAGTCTCTGTGATTATAATAAATTTTATACATTTACAAGAAAAATACAAAAATATAAATTACTTAGTTATGACATGTTTTATGTTATAAGCACTTCTGTTTTTTAATATAAATGTATAAAAAGAAGTTATATAAAGGAGACCTTAAATGGAACGATTCACTCAGAATTTATTTCAAACATTCTCATATTTTTCAAAAAAAAATTCATATTGATTCTGATATCCAGCCCTTCTGCCAAAAATGTGTTCCACTCCATGCCTGTGACATCATTTTAGGAATTAGATAAAATGGAAATGACATGAGCTGGACCGATGCAGAAAAGATAGAATTCACTATCATTTTGGATTCACATATCATTTTGGATATGCAGCGTGGCAGCGTGCCTTTTGCAGGATGAAAATATTAATTACACATTTTTAAAAATCACAAATGTTATGCATCTCCCTGGAGTCTAGAAAGTCTTTGGTATTTCTTAATTACCAAGTCTCAGTCCGGCTGCACAGCTTTCTTCCTCATTGCTCCTGTTGCATCCGGGTAGTCTTTGTGATTTCTTCTGAAAATGACTATACATTAACATGCAAGGTTTCAGTGCCTGCGTTTGTGGGGCTGGGGGGGGAGGATGAAGGGAAAGGTGTTAATTCAGATGTTATGAAACTGTGATAATGCTATTATTTAAGGCACTTATTTGGTTCTGTTTATACTTTGTAGTTTTATAAATAAGCCCAAGGGGCTCCTCCTGGTTGTCACAATCCTCCTTGAATCTGAATCCGGTCTGTCTCTTCCTATCCGACAGTAGAATTGATGTGGCTCTAATCCCTGGAAGTTTGGAACTAATGAACTGACTGCTGAGCTGCCGCCACGGAGCTTGGTCCCAAACTATACTGTACTTCACACTCGATTTATTCTCCAGATGGCGAGACTGTGCCACCCCGCCGCGAGGGACCACCTCTTCCACTGGAGTGTAAAAGTGGACGGATGTTGTTTTCTTTGCAGATTTGATCATTCTGAGCTAGAAACTTGCGAGGATGATTAGTTATTAGCTTTAATGGGTGCCAATCGAACCAACTGCACGCATATTTTCTCCTTTAATTTCGGAGTCTGCAGGTCTCGGTGATGGTTGATTTATCCGCTTTCTTACGTCACCGGAGCGTGTCCCTTCCCCAGGTGACAAGGACCCAGGCTCTGAAATCATAGCACGCCTTGGTTCCCGGCCCAGACACAGTCGCATAATACGGTGGCTTATGTAGAAGGACAAGTTTATTAGCCACCGGTCCACTGCACTGAGCAGCCCTTGGCACGGAATATCGATTGAATGCGGGACCTTCGCTAGCACCCCCTTTTAGACCAGGGCCCTGGGAAGACTGCGACCCGGGCCAGCTTTCTCCGTGACCTCCGCGGGGCCCACCTGGAATCAGACCTGCTACCGAGCGCACGGTGCTGATTAGTCTCCGCAAAGACCTGATGTAACTGTTGCTAAAGGCCTTCGCTCCATTATTCCGACCTTTCCAGGTTGTCAGTTCTTGGGGGAACAAGTTCATCCTACACGAGAAGCGCTCACCAAAGCCGCCCTGTCGTGTTAGCGCGTTTAGAATGCGGTTCCATCTAAACTTCATTTTGAACAACCCGTTTTGCTACCAGAATATGACAGTCCCTTACCCCTGCCCCCAAAAAAGATCTTTTTTGAGTGGCCTCTCTTTGCTTTCGTTTTCATTTCCTTCTTCCTCCAGGGAGCACTCGGCTCCCAATAATCTCAGCAGATCACCTAGCCAGCCCTTCTGAGGAGATGGTGGCTGCCGGGCTGTATTTGCTAATCCCCTAACAAGATAGAAATGAAAGGATGGTCAGGGCCAAACAGGAGTGGAGAAAAAGAGAGAAATGTGAAAGGGAGTGAGGAGATGGAGATGAGAGAGAGAGATGGTAGCAAGAAGTTAGAGAGAGGGGAAGGCAGAGAACAGAGTGAACCCCATTTCTTTCTTTTCACAACTGGGTGGACTGTGGCTCTCTCTAGCTGAACACCCCAAACTAAACTTAATTGTTCTTAGAAACTGCCTTCCTCTCACCCGACAGATGGCATGGGTATGTTTGCTAGCACAGTAACATATTTCACCATTAAAATACCAAAAAGAAAAAAAAATCACCATGCTTGTTGGTTGGTGTGAATTCCGTGGTTGGATATTTTGGGATACATGGCAGAGGGATGCACACTTAGTTTATGTAAATTGCAGCAAGCAACAGCCTGTTAATAAGGGTGTTGTGTGGCAATATATCTCCAAAGCCATCTTTTTATTTTTTTGGAAAGGTACAGAATGATGAAGTGGAAAGAGCTCGGCTTTAATTCTGAGCCAGAAGTAGGGAGGGAGAAAAAGTCTAATAAAATGCTGATTATTTGCTGCTCATTATTGTAACAGGAAAAGTACTAATCAGATTATGCCTAAAGTTGGAATTAGGTACTTCGTTTGCAGCCAATTTCACAAGGGCTGAATTTTACTAAGTAAACCGGAATGTGCTGAAACCATGGCAATCTGACCTGAGATAAAAATCACCAACGGGTTTAGAACATGAGCTTTGAACAAACAGTCCCCTTTCCAATCCAAGCGACGAAACAGCAAAACAACTTAAAGGTTACATCTTGTTTGACACCAACATGAACAATGTAGGAAGTCGACGTTGCCAGTGATCCTGTGTCCTTGCGCACACAGGCAGATGAAAGCAGAGAAGATCCAATAGCTCTAGTTTTAAAATGCATTTCAGCCTAAATGACCTAGCGAGTTCCCTTCCATTCTCCATTCACCGTCCCAGCAGACCCTTCACAAGCTCGACCTGCTACTGAATGAAATCCTGCCAGTTGAATTGTTTACGAGCCGCTGCAATCCTGAGTTTGTGGTGGTGCAGGCTACACGGAGCACAACACATTTCAGGTTCTCCAAGGCCAGGGACCAAAGTACACGCACTGCCCAAGAGCTGGACGCATTTCTCCCGCCAGCTCTAGACAGCCTTGGGACCATGACATTGAGTTAACGTCTGCTTTTCACCTTCGGGATTTTCGTATTTGGTGGATGTAACAAGAGGGCATGGTAAAGGAGTGGATGCGTCTGATAGCCGTGGAATGGACAACAGCATGGCGTGGAACCAGGCCACTGTGGCTGTGTCACCCTCTTGTTAGCTCATGTGAGCGCTCTCTTGCTTTTGCCTAAGCTTGGTCTAATTATTGGCAATCGGAGCTCTGTAAATCAGGACTCCACGGAGCCGTCTTAAACTGTCCTACGTACTCTGTTTCCATCTGACCTGACAACTCTAAGCTACCGTTTCCTCACACTGTTTAACTCGGACCACATTTGGACGCCTTCCCTGCTTCCATGGGGTCGTAGGCCCACTTCCGTCTGGTTTAAATCTGTCCTGGCTTGTCTTGTTGATTAGACTTAGATTCAACATCAGCTCAAATCATTCTTTTTTGTCACCGTTTCGGTTTGCTATTTTCCTAGATAAGTATTGCTGTGCAAATGGCTGCATATTGTTAAAACTTTTCTTTTTAAACCACATTCATCAGCAGTGAGAAGCTTTAAAGTTTTATTAGTATCATAAAATCTCTTCCCAAATGAAACTACTTTTGATACGTGTTCATTCTGACAATGAGAATTAGTTGAGGGCTGTTGGCAAGTTGAAGGAATTTGTTTTTGAAACTGAAATAGCCAGGAAGTAATGACCTCAAAGTACTTTTCTTTCAACTCCAACCCCCACCCCCTCAATCACTCCTTTCCCGGCTCCCCTCACCTTCATCACCCCCAACTCAAAGCCAATCAATAACATGTTTGGTTTCATACAGTTTTGCTGAGGACAATTCAGATACTGAGGCAGGCTTTCAACTGTTCAGTTTTCCTTAACTGGAGCAAAGACTGTCAAATCAAAGGAAAAACATGTATATTTCCTTCCACTTCATGAAGGGGTTTCTTGGTAATATTACTGCCTTCCTTCTGAATAAGTTGGAGCTTTTTTGTAGCGTCGAGTGTCAGTTTCCTATGCGTGCCTTCCTAATTAAGTGTCAAGATTCAACTCCATTGCAAAAAAAATATTTTTTTAAAAAAGTGAGTAAAAAGCATGAAGCATATGGAAAAAGAAAAACAAAGTTTTATTTTTTTCCCTTAATGTGACTACGCTGACAGATGAGATTGCCATTACCCATATTATCTAGCTCCTCATATTTATTAAATGAGAAATAGCAGATAGAAGACGTAGAACCATGCCTTGTACCAAGTAAACGCTACCTATCAATTAATTTACTTTTGCAATTGAGAAGTAATGTTAATGAGCAAAATGATACTACTATTTAGAAGTATGCTAGTATACATTACAGTGACCATCATCTATGTTCCACATCACCTTGAATGAAGTCTGGAAATCAGTCTATCAGATCGGATGACTTATTTCAAATACCAGTCACTAGTATTTGGTAGACAGGAAAGTTGTAGATATAGAAATGATGCTCAGGCTTGAATCCACATAACAGTTTCACAGACAGTTATATTGTTTCCTCTCAATGATAAATATACTCAGGAGATTCATTTTCTCAACACTTACAGAATGAAGCTCGGTTAAGAATAGTAAAAACTCTTGAAGACTTTGATCTGGGCCCAACCGAAAAGTGTGTGAGAATCAACTCAGTGTCCAGTGGTCTGGCCGAAGAGGACCTGGAGACCCTCCTGCAGTCCCGGGTCCTTCCTTCCAGCCTGATGCTCCCCAAGGTGGAAGGACCTGAGGAAATCCAGTGGGTGAGTAGCTAATGCTTTGCTTTAATTAAAGACTCAAGACTGGCTAAGAGGGAGTAGCAGAAAGGAAGCATTTGGGTGCTGCAGGTTTTGAAAATACATACACAGAGCAGAAAGGGAATTCAAAAAAAGGAGTGAGCCCAAGAGACCATATTCTTCACCCACAGAGAACCTGGCTTTGCCCAAAGTGTTCTAACGGGACAGCTCTACTCTTGAAATGATGCCTCTGCTCCCTCATCAGATTTGTGGACTGGACAGCACAGGGTCCTCAGTAGCCCTTACAGAGCAGTCCTTGAAAACTAGCTTGCCTGAGATTGGATAGCTTCTTACACCCTGCCAGGCCCCAGCCCTCCACCTGGGAGAGCAGTGCTGTAAGTGGGCCTTACCCAGCCAGCTTGATTGGAAGACAGCATAGTCCGAGAAAGCACATTAGCCACAAATGAAAAAATGAACCTGGAGGAGGAGCGGTAAAGGTCACTCCTTAGGGCAAACAGAGGAATAAACAGGAAGCTTTTAACCAGTGGTTTTAATTAGCACAGATATTATTTCCTGAACAGTTCTCTAGTTCCTCCTTTTTAAATTGCTGACAGGTGTGTTTGTGTTTCATGACAGACTTTTCGGCCAATAAAAACCTGGCATGTCAAATTACTTAAGAAAACTTTGAAATGGGCCTAATTATACTATGATTGTTTTCATTGTTAAAATGGGGCGACGGGGGAGGGGGGAAGGGGAGATTTTACTTAAGGGGTGCTATGATTCTGCAGATCTCTGCTGAATGAAATAACGTTCCATTGGGCCACTCCAGGGCAGAGGGCCTGTGACACGTAAATGCTGGAAGCGTGGTGAGGGCGTGTGGACGGTGGTGATTTTGATGCCACATCTGGGGTTACTCGGAGGCTGTGGCTGCAACTGTAGCAATACACTGAGTAGTTGTAACACCTGAGGAAACTGCTCACCTTTTTAATGCACATAGATGCGTTGGGCCTGTGCTTTCCAGTGCCGTGGCTGCCTGCCACCTGTGGTACCCAGCGCTTGGAATGTGGCAAGTCCAAATTGAGATGTCCTGGAAGTGTAAAATACACATGGGATTTTGAAGATGTTGTAGTCCCCCGACCTCTCAGACGTTGAAATGGTATTATTTAGGCTGCATTGGTTTTTAATAATGTTAACTGCTTCATTTTACTCTTTTAATGCAGCTACTAGAGAATTTAGAATTGCACAGGTAGCTGCCATTATCCTTCAGCTGGACAGCTCCGTGTTGGTACCTTCTGAGCCCGGTGTTCAAGGACTCATATTTACTCTCTACACTGGAGCGCTCCTCTCCGAGGTCAACTCTCAGAGGCCGGGAGATACTGGTTATACTAGGTTAATATCTTCAAGGGCTTCTAGCCTTGAATGTGTCTTAAATTGATTGAAATGGAATCCGAAGCCACTGTTCCCTTTTGGTTTCCTAGTTAATGTCTATTTATCACCGTTATTACCCTCATTGGAGAGGAGGGGACCCACCCCAGCCTTCCGCTCCAGCTTCTGTTCCCTGTTTTAAATCCCTGGATGTGAGGAACGTACCGAAATCTAAATGGGATTTCTAGTTAACAGAAGTCTTTTGGGCTGTTTATTTTTTCCTCTCCGTTTGTATTTATGTGAAGCATAAAATCCAGAGCCTGATGCACAACTGAAAGATGGGCTTCCTTGTTTTCTTTTGTGTGAGAATCTCTTGCTGGCCTTTTGTCGCTAGTGTGGGTTCTTGTTTGACTGGCACGGCTTATTGGACTATAACAAGCGTGACTCTGCCTCCTTTGTCGTGGGACAATTCTCCCACAAATCCCGAACAGTGTGCATTCTTCCAACACACTATTGGGTGTGCACTGGAATTGAAAGAATTGCTGAGCCCTGCTACTTCATCTCCTCCCCAGTCTCTTTGTGATTTTCCCCCCTTCTTTTCCTCCCCCCTTTCCCCCCAGTCCCTCCACCTCGCTGAAATGAACACTTTACCAGGCCGGAAACATTTAATCGTCTCCTTTTGAAAAAATTAATTGAAACTTCTCCACTAGTTACCTTTTGTGTGCGTACTTAATGCAATTTTTTAAGAAAGAAGGGGAGGAGGGGAAGGAGGATGGGCTGGAATATTTAATTTTTAAATGCCCCTATTGGCTTAAAAAAACAAAAGGGGTTGGAGATTTTTCTTACTGAGAACAGGGAATATATTGTAGAGTGTTTACCTAGTTTTAAACTTGATGATTTTTGTAATTATAACTGTTATCCCAAACCATGGCGCAAGTAACATTGCACCATTTTTTTTAACGAGAAAAAAGAATCCCTCCGTTGGATATGTAACACCAAAACCACCAATACGTCACCACCTGCTTTCTAGCTTAAATGTGACATAAATTATGTTTTATTTTCACTTCCATGGAATACTATACATTTTGTCCCATTAAATTGTAGCCCTCTCTTCTTTCTTGCTATTTCGGTTGAGTTATTCCTTCCCTTGCAAAGTTACTAAGGAGGTGATGATGATGGTGACGGAGGAAGGGAGGGGGCAGTGGGAGCAACTGGGAATAATTCTTCATTACTGAAAGCTGTGATTTATTTTAGCCTAATTGTAAAGTTACTGCAAATTGCTCAAAAGCTTTTTAAAGATCCCAGTGATTAGATTTTTTAGCGGGGGGGGGGGGGGGGGGGGGTGTGCACAGGCAAGGAGGGGGCAGCTAAAAGGGGAAATAACACCTCTAATCCTGCTTCTGGTAAATAGGCTGCCAGCTTTTAAAATGAGTTTCCTTTCTATTAGTCAGAATATTATGCTAAGCCTTAAGCATTAGTTTTTTTATGTTGCCATAGCAGCCCTATTCCTGCAGGGTGGTGACCTGCGATGATTACAGTACAAAGCTTATAGGGTCTTGAAACCCCCTTTGAAGATGAAAAGTCTTTGATGGTTTATATTTATGCAAATCTCTTAGATATGATTTACCCAACTGAGACTGAATGGAGAGATGATTAAAATTCCCTTTTCCTTTGATATCCATTAATGGATGAATATTCCTTAAATTTAAAATGGATATATATGTTTTCATCTTTATTTACAAAAATATCTTTGTCATACCTGTGTGTGTTTTTTAATCTTCCCACATCTGATTAGATCTAGATAGACATAATAGATTTACAATTTAGAGTGTGGTGAGGTTTTTTGTTTTTTTTTTCCTTTTGAAAGGGGGGGGGTGGGTGTCTGTGCAAGAGCTTTTGTATGTTTCCAGATGATAGATTTTGGAATTTGGGCTACCCCACTGGCAGCGCAGAGCTAGCTGTGAACTGGTCTCATGGAAAAAATTGGCGAGCTTTGGTCTTCAAAGAATTAAACTTCCTTTTTAAGGTCTTCCTAGGTAAGCTAAAAAATTATGAAGAAAACCCTCTTGAACAAAGGGTAATGGTACGATAATGAATAATACGGATTCCACGTAGAAGGTTGGGCAGTTACACTGATGTCAGTGCTGGGTATGAAACAAAAACAGAAGGGCAGGTGGGGCAAGGCGGCATTGTTTTAGGGGCCCACCACTTGCATTTAAAAAGTGAGGGTGAGAGGTCTTAAATAAATACGTTTTTAAGGGAAGCATTTAAACTCAAGAATCTCTCCCTCCAGTTCTAAGTCCTAGGCCTCAAATTGCTCCTTTAGAAAAAAAAAAAGTATAATGCTTGGGGTTTTACTATTTAGTTTGGTGGGAACTTTGTTACCTTTTTTCCTTTGGTCTTTCCTCTTTTTTCTTTTCTTTTTTTAAATTCTTTTGTGTGGACCAAAGAGGCTGGGATATTAACTTCCTCAGGTCAAACTCTTAAATACTACTTCTGTGTCTACATTCCAGTGGTTGTACGTTTTCCCTCACTAATCACCTATGACAATTTCGATTTTAGTTTTCAGACAAATTTTCATTCTACTTAAAAGGCCGAAAACTTGAACAACCTATGAACTTAATCCCTTTTGTGGAAACTGCAATGGGTTTGCTCAATTTTAAGGTAAGAAAACCCTAATATGGCTTAGAAGTTAGTATTTTATTACCTAAAGACAACTCTTCTTTTCAATATTAACTTAAAATATTTTTCTGAAAAGATTTATAAGCAAAGTAAATCTTGAGCACAATTTATTATTTGTAATTATCCAAAACCAGGTTGTGAGCATCTTAGAAAAGAAATTGGCTAAGTAGCAAGGAAAAACTTCCCAGTCCTAAATATTTAAATTGTAGATTCCTAGCAATAATTTTAATTTAATAATCTCTATGTAAGATATGTGCTTTGAATTATTACATTTATAGATTAAGTGTGCATGAAAATTTATTTTGTCACCCTTATGAATTAACTTTCAATTATTCTTTTGTAGCAATTGTCTTTTATTGGGAAACTTTCTGGTCTCTGTAGCAACATCATCCATAAAGTCCAGTTGATAACATTACTATTTGCTAGTTAGTATATGCCAATAATTTGTGGTCTATTATTTCAGTTTACCACATTAGAACATAAACTATTTCTTAATATATATCAGGAAGATTATCTTACCCAAGTGTTTTCCAGCATTTCTTGGTTGCAGCAAACTGTTTGCCTTGACAAATTAATAGCTAGCTTGTAAAAAAAATCCCTTTATCAGTTGTCGTTTAAATTGTTTTCCAAAATATGCCTCACATCACACCTGACCTGTGAACACCAGTGTAGCACCCTATCCCGGAGGGCAGGAGAGAAGAAATTCCTAAAAACAAAACAAAATAAAACGATAGTTGAGCTGTACTGGAGAGGTAATACGTGAGCAAACGCTCTGAGGGGAAACTCTGAGACCCACTGGACCATGCAGGAAGGGCAGAGTGCAAGTGTGTGGGGAGCTGCTTCAAGCGTGTTTACACCACTAACCACAGACTCTTCCAAGCCCACCCTAGAATTCTGGGAATATAATCAAAGCATATCTCTTAGAGGCAGCTAGATTTATGTAACGGTTTAATTTTTAGCACTGTTTTGCCATTTTATTCCATAACGTACTGAGAAGCACTTACAACCCCTGAAATTAATCAGGAGGGTCCTCACGGGTTTCTCATGTCATCCCCACCCACATATATTAGCAGGAACCTTTGTAGGTTCACAGTGATGTCTGCGACGAATGTCATTTATCTTTATTTCACATAGAAATATCAAAGTTGCTTATTAATATGTCTTGGGTGACTTGTTGCATTTTTATTTTCCCCTCTGGCATTGTAGATTTTTGTATTGTGTGTCTTTAATCCTAAAAACCACTTACTAAGAAATCTTGATCCTAATGCAAATAATTCAATTAGTTTGATTTAAAAATTCTTTCCTTCTTTCCTGTGGCTTTATGTGTATGGTTTGAGTCTCTTAAAGCAAAAATAAATTTTGGGAAAATATAAATTACTTATAGGACAGTCAAACTGAGTTAACTCAAACTTTTTCTAGAAATTGGATGAACTACAATTCAAACATTCTAACTATATTAATATATGTTAATGGCTATGTTAATATAATCCATTAAAGCAAAGCCAATATACACAGCATACTTATCTTGAACAATGTTAAATGCCTTTGGAAAGGGGTGATTGGGGCTGCATTTTTAGGACTGCTTTCAGACAAACTGCCTTGTATTCAGAGCTGGATCTTTCTGGTGCTGAATCTATACCATGCGGCTTCTCTCTCTTCGTGTGTTTCTGTGAGATGTTCTGCTCTGCTCTTTTACAGGCAGTGTGCAAAGAAGCAGTAAAGGCCGGGCCTCCAGTGGGCCTCTTTCTAGATGCTGTCGTTTTCGGAGGAGAAGATTTTCGAGCCAGCATAGGTGTCAAAGATTCATTCTCTCTCTCTCTCTCTCTCTCTCTCTCTCTCTCTCTCTCTCTCTCTCTCTTTCTGTCTATACGCGTATACTTTTCTTCTTGGGCCCCTTCACAAACGGACATTTACATGACAATATATTTGCCAACCATGACAATGGTTTTCAGCTGAATGGACAACACTTCCTGATAATTTAGGACACCTCACCGGTGTCCTGCTTTCAGAACACAACACCATTGCCTCTGTTCATTTATAAAATAACTAATAAAAAGGCCGTTGCAGCCTCAGACGTGTTCGGGGAGAGACAGCATCTACTTTGTTCATAATAAGTATTATGTGAACATCCTGTCTGTTGCCTAAATATTTTGTTTTCACGTCAGTGTAAAGGGGATTGAGGCCCCTAACACAAATTTAAAGCAGTTTCACATATGCTCTACTGAATAATTTTCTATATTAAATGTAGTATGTAAATATTATTTAAAATAGGTTTTAAATACCTCCTCATCTATTTCAGAACCCTTATTATTAAATATTCATTGAGATAGTATGCATGCCTGTTCTCACTGCTCTTCCCCATCGCGTGGGCACGGTGCCCCTGGTCTGAGACAGTGCATTTGGAAAAGGATCCAAGGTCACAGGTGTTTCAGAGCCACAGTCCCAGTGACCTGAGATGGGAGCTTTCCCTGAGCAAATGTAAACACACCCCCTCCCACCCCCAGGGTGAAAATAAAAGGAACTTATTTTAATGCCAATCTTTCCAGGGGACTTAGTATCGCCAATAGTTTAGTGGAGACTTTCTGCCTCTCTCCAAATGAGTGCCCTTCCATTTCTCTAAGTTCTCCATCCAAACCCCGAAGTATCTGGCTCAGAACCTCAGTGATAACAGGGCAATGCAACCACAGCATGTGAAATTCTGGGCTCAGTGAGCGAACTTAACCATTTCCTTACCCAGCCATTTGGCCACCTTTTGCGGTGCTACCTATGGACCGACAATTTCCAAGTGATGGCAAAAGGGAAAAATACAAATCAGAAGTCATTCGTCACCCACCTACCAAGTCATTCATGAGTCTGGCTCCTGAGAGGGGGGGGAGGGGCCTTTTCTTAGTGCACACAGCCATTATCCTGGAAGATGCCTTGCAAGAGGGACATGAGGTTTAACTCTGCCTCCACATCTCCCTCTTCATTTATATTGAATCATCACCTCGCTGGGCAGCAATTCCAGGGAGGACTTAGACATCTGTACATACTGAGTTTCTGCAAGAGATGTATAGGTGCAGTTTCCAAAGTTAACCTCTCTCCTTTTTCTGCCAACATCCCACTTTCAGGTGCAACAAGTAGTAAAGAAACCCAAGATATTCTCTACGCCCGACAAAAGATTGTTGTTGTGGCGAAGGCCTTTGGTCTACAGGCCATAGACCTGGTGTACATCGACTTTCGAGACGAAGAGGGGCTTCTGAGGCAGGCGAGAGAAGGAGCTACGATGGGATTTACGGGTATGGTCCCCGACGGTATCTTGAACTGCAGCGTCTAGATTTGCGAACATTCCAGAAATCAGTGTTCCTTAAGGTAGCCAGGTAGTTCACACACCTACCTGTTCTACTATCTGAAACATGAAAAAGCCATCCAGGGCAAGAACCCGCCCAACAAATGGTCAGGTTTTTCTTGGGCTCTGCCAGTCAACAAGCAAATCACTCATTTTATTTTCTCTTTAGGTTAGTGACCATTTTTTTTTCTGTCCTTTTAAGTATTTTGTTGCACTTTTTGCTGACACGAGGGGAGGGATGAGACTGTCGTAGAAGTATTTTTGGGTGAACTGCCTTATGAGTTTGTGTTGATGGGTTAAAAAAAAAATTTCCTCCAGTAGTCCAAATATTAATGAATTTCTGGAAAAAAATTTGGTGATACCTTTTTTATTTTTTTCACTCATAACTCGGTTTTTATTCACCTGTCACTCCAAGCTCCTTCTTTCTCTTCCACCTCCTGATATGTGTCTATGCACCAGGCAACACCTACGGGCATTGGCTGGCACTGCGATCAGCGGGTCCCTCACAATCCGGTCCTGGAGCACGGGCGGATATCTGTTGATTGGTGTGTCTGGTCACTCAGGCCCCGGGAGCCCAGGGAGCAACCGAAAATTGTGTTTTTGCAACAGAAATCTACTTTTTGAGAAACCACAATAGAATTCTATACCCAAACACGTGTCTGCAATTGCATACACACGTGTGCAACCATGGATTAAAAAAACACTCTAAAATCTTTTATTCTTATTTGTCCTTCTGCTGCACGTTCTAGAAATATCATGCTCAGAATTGTATCCAAATAATAAAGAAAAAGGACAAGCATCCATGCTATCCCTCTGGTAAATATTTTTGAAATGTGTCCAGTTAGGGGTTACTAAAGAAACATGTCTTAAGGTGACTTTAAATGCACAAGAGATCTAAATGGATGGTGACTTAACCCAAAGTAAAATTGAAGGCTTAAGAAACCATCTTAAGTGGTTCATTAAAATTAAATAAAGCTTTGATATTTGATTTTGTGTTTTTAACAGAGAGAGTTAAAATGGGACCCCTGCAAATTTGTAAATAAATAAATAAATAAAGACATGCAATCTCTTACAGGGAAATATTTTTCCATCATCTGAGCTATTAACAAATCCTCCCTACATTTAATAGTGACTGAGAAAGAAAGAGTGCCTCTGCCCTGGTCCTGGGGCTGTCCTTGTCCCTCTGGCCTGTACACCAGCCTTTTCCTAACGACTGGTTAGGACGTGGCCCAAATGGAAAAGTTGGAGAAAAACTCCATGAAATCTATCTAATAGACCCCGATGTTGTTGGTCTAAAATGTGCGGCATTGGCTGCCAAGCAACCAGATGTTGCTCTGAAATGGGCACTAATGCAATAAGGAACAGAAAACGCTGAATTTGACGCGGGCCTCTGTCACCATCACTCAGTATAACCTGGGTGTCCTCAGTCTCCTCTGGGGTAAATGTTTGCTCCGAAACTTACAAAGCAGTTTGAGGGTTTCTCCAAGATACAGGACTACATTAAATTGGTCCCTAATTCAATCGCAGAAGACAAGTTATTTCAAATCAGATTTAAATTTCTAGACTGTGCCCAACTCAGCATGAGGAGCTTATGGGCTTGGCACTATTGTTTCTCAACAACAGGGAGTATTAAATCACACAAAAAATGGAAGGGGGGTGGGGAGGCACAGAGGGTACAGTGCCCATTATATATTCAAGCGAACAAGTCAGTAAAGTAGGGAGCAACACTTTATGGCCATTTTGCAATTTTTAGAAAGAAGGTCTTTGTTGTCCCAATTATATTTCTACATGCCAATAAAAGGTAATTAGTCTGATAAGATAGGAGATTATTTGTAGTATTTTAAAACAATAAATGATTTAATAAGCATTTTAGGCCACTCATGATCTGTTTGTCCTAATTATTTATCATTTAATTCCATTCCTTGGGCTTTGCACAAGAAGGGAGGAGAGGAAGGAAGGAAGGAAGGAAGGAAGGACGGAAGGACGGACACACGTCCTGTCTGAAGCAGGTGGTTGAAAATTTAAAATTCAATGAAAGTATTGTGTTATCCATAACACTGAAAGAAACACGCAGTCTGTGTTATCCGGATTTTCTGTACTTTAAAAAATTACATATATTTTTAATGAGTTGTAGTTTATTAAAGTGAACCATGCATGAAAAGTGGGTTGTAGTTCCTTTTCTGTAGTCATTGTTTCACAGAGCCACAACCCATGTAGGCAGATTTTAAATCAATGCATTGGCTGTATAAAATAGCTGTTAACTTTAGGTATTCTTTCTATGAAAATAAACCAAAAATAAACCTTAGAATAAAGCTCTAAGAGCTGACTCCAGTACTACATGCTGAGAAGAAAGATTATAAATATGAAACTCTATAGGTTTTCCTCTTTTTTTGCAGTCTTTTATAGAAGACAAAAATGACAGCATCATACAGTTACCTAAAAGACTTGACAGGTATTGATTTAAAGCATGATATATCAAGTGGTACTGTAAAAAGGATTTCATGGTCATAAATTTTAATGTCTTCCAATTTTGCACCCTCTCAGTAACTTGTCAATAACAACTCTTCTGTATAAAATATTTGCTTTGCTCCCAAATGGCATTAAAGTCCGATATTCAGTTGTTGAGGTATACAAAATTCAACAAAAGATAACTTCACAAATGAATGCTCATAAATTTCTAAAACCTAACACATATCTTAAAGTTAGCCTCATTACCAACATATGGGTACTTGCAAGTCATCAGTAGTTTTACTGTATTTTAAATAGTTTGTGTTTTGCTCCTCAAATTATCATGTCTATACGATGAAGTTCCCATGAAATTTGGCTTTTTACACATCAGTGTAAATTATGTACATAAATTATAAAATTCAGGACCAACAATTAGTACAAAATGACTACCAGAACTGACATCCTTTATTAATAATATTGTAACAACTATTAGATTATTTAAATATAATTTCAGTACGTACTATTGAAAAAAGCTCTCATTTGTCATCATTGATGTTATTTGTTCCCAGAAATTATTCCTCAAATAATTTAAAGCAGCTTTATTTATATAATGTTTTATTAATATGCTGACAGATTAAAAATGAAATAGCAATGTGAGGATGTTTTAATTATGCCACTCTAAGGAAAGATATTACTATATTTATTCATGGAGACTCTTTTTCATAAATAAAAAAAATATTTTTTACAATAAATTGTTCTTTTTTTCTATTCGATAGAATAATGGCAATAACTGGAATTGACCTTTTTAAAAACATCAATGATATAATTTCTAATGATTAAATGTTAAAACACTATTTCGAAAGCAAAGCAAATTGATATACCAACAAATATACTTAGCAGAGTAAGTTATCATTAAGCGTACATTCATTTTAAAGAACCAAGTATTTCCATAATTTTATTACGTAATAAAACATAACCTCAACATTATTATAACATTAAATTATGTTTCATTTTATTAATGACCTGATTAGATTTTATTCTTCCCTGATTGTTAAACTGTTTCTTTTTAATGACTGCATGATTTCCTAGAGTCCTGTGACTCTTATCTTTGTATAATGTTTTTATTTAAGATCCTTAAACTTCAAAAAGAAGATATTACTACAAAGATAAGATTTCATCTGGGTGTCTAAGTATCTATATAAAAGGGAAATATAAAATCTTCATTCTATAAGAAAAAAGGAAAAATCTGGTTATGTTTTTAGGTCGAGAAACTTTCTGTAATTTTTATTTAAACATTTTTAAATGGAGTAATTTAGGGACCACACTGTTTAAATCTGCCTTCTAGTTTACTGTACTGAATAAAATTTTCTCACTGAACTTTGAATTTCTACTAGTGGTTAGAAATGACATATTATATCTAAGAGGAAAAAATAAATTATTATTATGAGACACTATTTGATATTAATATAGTTGTAATACCTGCTTCTGTAAGCTTCATGAAAACCAACAGATGACTTCTAAAAGAAATCGTGGAAGGCAGGGTAATGGTGCCAAATAAGCCAAACACAACTTATAAAATTAGAAAGAATTAACATAAAATTTTTCTTCTTTACTTCAAAATAATCACTCTAATTTGCAGACATTATCCTTTAAAGTTCCAGCCAAAGCAGTTACTCAACGAGCTGCTTAGTCAGTCCACCTGTAGCTAAAACTGAGAGATTATCTGCACCAAGGTGGCATTTCTATAGGATCGGAAACACAATTACTCCCATTGTTGTGTTTGTTCTTACGTGGTATTCTGGAGAAGCCTGCCCAATTGCTGTTATTTTCTTTCTAAATGTGCTAAAATAATGAGTTATTTTACATACAGTCTGTGAGGCATTCGGGAGCCTCTCGGGGTTCAGACGCTCTCTTTGAACATCTACTTGTTTTGTGTTCCGGTGTTGTTAATCCCCTCATAGGTAAGCAGGTGATACACCCTAACCAAATTGCAGCCGTCCAGGAACAGTTTTCTCCTTCCCCTGAAAAAATTAAGTGGGCTGAAGAACTGATCGCCGCCTTTGAAGAGCATCAACAATTAGGAAAGGTAAATGTTTTATTAATGACTTGGATGAAACCGGTGTTTAAAGTACTGTGGGGAGGAATGAAAAAAAAATCATTGTTTGGATGATTTTGGTGGAGAGGGTTTGAATTGGGGGGACAATATTCATCAGGGAGAAATTCGCCTAAGGTAAATTTGCCCTGCCATGTTCCTAAATATTTCACCAACTGGCTCTCACATCTCTCTCTTTTCTTTTTTTTTCTTTTCATAAACTATGTTGGCAGCCTTTGAGAAAAGAGAGGAAGTCTGTTTAGTTTTTCTCTATAGACTCTGATACAGCTGTCATATGAAAATAATTTTAGATCAAAGTGAGAGCAAGTTGTAATGAAATAAACAGTTTGATCAAATGGTTCTTGTGGAGAGAAAGAAATGTCAAGTTACTTTAATAATGGGGCAGAAAAGTACAAAAATCTCCTCCGGTTTAGTCATACAAGAGTGGGAGGTTGTGTATGTGCTTGAACCAATTCCTGGACCTGAGATTTGGATAGAATGGAAAGCAAATTAACACTGGAGCACGGTTGTTCCTAATTTAGTGCATCATTGAGCCTCGCGGTTCCTGCGCTGTGGGTTTCTGCTATGTAAATATTGCAGTGGTGATGCGCAATCTGTCTCCACTTTGTGCCAGTAACACTTAAATTAGGTGTCGCCTGAAGGAAGATTTTATGCTAGTTGCAGCATTGTCAGTTAATTATCTTAAAGGTTATTTGCAATAATACCGTGTGCCTCCCTTTAAGAGGGTGGGGGGAAAGTTGCATTTGCAAAACTGTCCTAGAGGTAATATCTAAATTCAGATTGAGAAGTGTCACTTGCACTTTCCACTGGCAATAAAAACACCTGAAAATCCCAGGACTTGGGAAAGTAAGTAACAATATTAAATGGGTCACTCCCTCCCTCTCCCTACGGACACCTGCCTTCAATTCCAGCCAGGCACGAATGCTCACCCTCACCCACAAGATCATCTTTGTACAAATTTGCACTTAAAATCAAAAGACAGAATCTGTGATATCGGAAATACCCCATCTGGACATATACCACTTTCAGGATAAATAGCATCCTCTCATTTCAAATCAGTAGTGACCATTGGAAAAACATGGCAATTCATAGAAAAATATTATTGACATTGTGTTTTATGTTCACTTCTCTATCTTGGCCCAAAAACCCATATCCTGAAACATAGATATTTATCTAGAGAGAAGAGCCATGTACTTTTTCATTCATACATGCAAATAACCCCATCCGCTCTCCTCTTTCCCATGCTTGCCTGCACACACTCTCCCTAAATATTCTACACCTCTGTGTGCACCTTATGTCAGCTGAGGCCATCCATGTGATGAATACCTCCAACTGAAATAATCAACTGAGGCAGGATATGGGCCCTCAAAACAGCAGACCAGGCAGAGTTCCAGTCTGGGTTTCATGTTGGATAACATCAAAGGATGCCACTTGGCATTGTAAGCAGCTAGGGTATGGGAGAAGTTACCCTAAATTTCAGGTAGCCAGCAAACAACATTCCAACTAGAAACACACTCTGTTACTGGCATTTAAGTTCTTGGATGAAGAAAAACACAACACTTTTCCATTGTTATCTTGAAAGTGTTGTTCCCAGGGAAAATCATCTCAGGGTGTCCTTGCCTTTTGATGATGGCAACCTAAATGTTAAATTATGTACTTTTTTAAAAAAAAATAAGCAGTGCCCTCTTGTTGGGGCATAAGTTTTCACAATAGTGTGGCAGCTTTTGCTAACACAGAACTGTAGAGAGTGGAGCAGAAGGGAGACTATTAGGTCATTTCTTCCGTGCCCCATTCGTGTAGGTTTGTTTCTGACAGCAAATTCTCGTGGTGCTTTGTCCAGCAAGGTTGAAGTGATTCAAGTAATGGGGCTTCCAGTGGGGACACACGGTTGTTTTATCCAGTTCCCATGTTTCTTTCACTTTGCCTACAAATTGGCTGGTCACAAAAATAGGGTCTGCAGGTAGGTGACTCCGGGTCTTGAGAGGTCTTGGGGTTTAAATCATGTGGGTTCTGTTTGTGGAGATTTAGTCTAAATAGGTTGCTCAGTTGTAGGAAGGATTGCTTCTAACAAACACCTAATCTGTTGTATTTCAAATGTGAATCACTGATGAAAACATGCACCCTCGGCTACTTTGTCCAAAGCACAGGTGACTCTGTCAGTGAGGGGAAGCTGATGGTTGGGTCCCAGTGAGACACTTACAAATTTCTGAAAGACCTTTTTTTCCCCCCTCGGATGAAAAACTTTATTCAAGAAATGTTTATTAGTAGCAATGACCCAAGAAGGCAAAATTACATGTCTTTGCTTTTCTCTACTTCCTGCTCCCATCTTAAATTATATTCTTCCCTAAGAACAAAGGTATAGCTGAAGTTTACAGTTAATGCTGGGTAATTGTGTCTTCTATAGTAATAATAATTATTATTATTACATAGCTATCATTATTCAAAAATAAAAGTTCTTCCTTTTTTCCCTTTCCTCTCCCAATAACAAAATTCATGGGAATACTTAGACCATGAGTAGATAAATTATTGGGGTTCATTCTCTGGTATCACATGAATTTTCTTGTTTTATTTTAATGAGAAGTTCAAGGGAAAGCAAGTTTGAGACCCTTAGTCTAATGTCAGGTGAAAATACTTTACATTAAAAAACAATAATCTGTCACTGTTTGGCAGGCAATGATACTTGTGACTACTTGAAGAATTTGCCTGGCACACTGGTCCCCACTAATAAGAATTAGGCTACCAATTGACATTAAGGACCGAGGTCATCTCCTATTAAATCTGTTGGAAAATGTCTAAACATT
The DNA here is from genome assembly GCF_028538775.1 of Myotis yumanensis. NCBI lineage: Eukaryota > Metazoa > Chordata > Mammalia > Chiroptera > Vespertilionidae > Myotis > Myotis yumanensis. Next base: position 39,662,525 of record NW_027223754.1, on the reverse strand, counting down.
CCACATACTCTGTGCCCCTATTTTAATTCCCATAAGCTAAATTATTTCTAATTTAGCTGATATCAGTTGTGAGATATATAGCCATAATGTTAATCAAACTTGATTCTTTCTTTCATCCTTCCAGAAAAATATATTCTGAGATGCAAGCTGCATGTCATTAATTATTTTAGCTTTGAATTACTTAATAAAATATTTTAGCCAGGATAAGTCACTTCCATGTGATTTGTTTTAAATTTATAAAGGGTTTTTGAAAGTTAATTTCATTTTTATGTCATTTTTTCATAATAATGTTATTCCATAACATTTGAAAATTCTCCATCAACTAAATTTAGTATTGCCTATTTAAAAATATGATTTTAACAGGTTTTTTTTATTGACTAAGAATTGTATGTAGTATGAAAAGTAGATCATTGAAATGAAAATATCTGAAGTAAATAATTAGTTAATATTAGTTGATATCAGTGGAAACTATAATTTGTTTACAAATAAATATATGTAACATGTATTTATACTACATATACATTCATGTATGTATGATACTATGCATTATTTAATGTCTATATGATAAATTCAGTGATAATTTTTTTCTGTTTCTATATTCATCACTTCTTGGACAAAAATGACAGCTAAAGGAAGTAGTTGCTTTTTAAAAATGATTGATAATTCCAAGAAATCTTAATATAAGAATTTACCATTTATTTCCAAATGGGAGGCTCTAACAGAAAAATGTGAAAGAATAGCAAAATGTAGCACATGTGACCAATTTTCAAAGGTACTTTGCTAGAATATTCATGTTTCTGCAGTATCTGCCTATAAATATGGCTCTGCTTCATTTCCAGTTTTCCAAGCTCCCTGGTTTATTGCTATCATTGCCATAAATGCTTTATTTTATTTTGGAAGGATTTCATTTAACTTTTTCAAGATTTTTCGTTTGTTACAGCTTTGCAAACTGGCTAAAAACAAGGAAGGTTCATCTTTAAAATCTAGGTTCAACGAACAACTTAAAGGTCAAAAACAAGGTCACTACCTGACATAATGACTATACATAACACACATAACTGAAACATTCTAATTTCACTAGAGCAAGCAATAATGCAAATTAATAAGTTTGTGTTCAGAAGCAAATCCTCTACTGGAATATAAATGAGGAACATATATCTTAATTTTAAAAAAAGGTTTTTTTCCTCATGTAAGTTCTTCACCTAGAAAATTACAAGGAATACCCTCCCACACACACACCAATATTGAAAGCAAATTATTTTCTTGGGTATCTGATTGCAGCCCGCACACCTTTCATTTGTGTTTCCAAATGCAGAGCTTTACAAAAGAAATACTGTTTGGTCCAGATGGCCTTCTAGAAGGCTCCCTGAGAGAACTCAAAAGTCTCTCTAGCCAAAAATATTGTTTCCGCTTATTCAAGTGCCAGAAATCCCACTGCCACTCTTTCACGCAGATCAAATAAACCATCTACAGATTTGGTTGTTGTCTTTGTCAACTGAAAGGGTTGATTCCACTAATAGACAACAATGTACCCTCCCACACCCCTGCTTCCCACCACCCACAGCCTTCTCCTCTTTATTTGGAAGCAGGAATACTAAAATCCAAATGGAGTGATTTCCTGTGAAAATGAAAGGTGAAGGGACATAACTCTATCTTTGAGATTCTTACTCATGCGAGTCTCCCTTTACCTCTTATTCATTTAATATTTTTAGAACTATATGCCATAATTTGGACTTGAAAAATTCAAATTCTTAGACAAGCTGAGAGTCTGCCCATGGTGACTTTAAGGTTAATTTGATTAACAACAAATTTTGCAGGTTTGTAAACATTTAAAGCAATGTGACACAATTCCAGTGCTGATCATATCCTATTTCACATACTTTTAGTGACAAACGGCTGTTTCTGTATTCGAGGATAAGATATTTTGTGTGTAGGTTAAATCTGATAACTTTTAAAGTTGTTTGCTTCATCCTTAATTCAGAACACATTCTTAAGTATATTTTAATCAAAATAATTTTATTCTTGTTTATACTTTTCAGGATTTTCCCCCCACTCAGCTTCAATTAGAAAGAGTAATTTTTTTAGTTGGATAAAATCTCAGAAATTTTCTAGTCAAATCCCTTCTGTTTGCAGCTTAATACTTCAAGACCCAACAAGGGTTTGGAAGTTGCCCCAGGTCACTCACAGCCAAGGAGATGGTAGAGCCCCAACCAGAATTCTGGGCTCACTTTGTAGATAAAGATATGAACATAGTTAGCATAAATGCCGTTTCACTTGGGTCACAGCGAGTCCCCATGTTAATGACCAAAACTAGATAGAACCTTAAAAATATTTGGTCACAAAAACAAAATGTGAATTCAGTTAGTTCAGATTAGCATGCTTTTCTTAGTCATGTACTTTTTGTGTGGGGGGGAGGATGGGGGGGCATGAGCAAAAATTCTGATGAGGCAAGAAAGAACACAGGGTATCTGCCTTCCCAGCCATGATTTCCCACATGGCTCCCTCCCTCCCAATTCTGTCCTGTGCTTGCCCCCCGCCGGACCCCAGAAAGATCTCTCAGCTCTGATCACTGCAAACCCCGTTCTGTTTCATTAGTCATCAGTTGTCCAGCCCCCCAAGGTAGACTGCGAGCCTCAGGCAATGAGGCCATAGCTAGTCCCCGCCTTTGTTTCACCTCCTCAAAGGGCAGGTTCCCCAAGTCAGTTCTCAGTTACACCTGTGGTTGCACAGACACACCGTGGCTTTCAGTGCCTTTAATAGCAAGACCTAAATGAGGACCACGAAAGGATGGCTTTATTCCTTGGACATCTTTCTGTCTCTTTTCCTTTTACAGTATTGCTCCCTCTTAGTATGTATGACTCCACTAGTGTATGTGTATTTCTATGTGTGTCTCCTGTTCCTCCCTTGTCTTCCTCTCCAAGAATTCTTTTTTGTTTCCTCCTTTTCTTTATATTGTTCTTTCTCATGACATCACCACTATACCCCCACCACCATCCCTTGCCTCCTCTCCTTTAACTAAATTTAATAGAGTTTAGAGCATTCTTTTAATTTTTGTTGAATTTATTTAAAATTTTAAAATTCTTTTTAATATTAAAAGCAGGTAAATGAAATTTTATTAAAATATATAAATCAAGATTTTCTAGAATTCTTTTTTTCCCTGTTTAGGTTAGTGGACCCCAATGAAAAAAAGGGAGAGGGGATTCTCACCACTACCCTAAAGAGTAAAGAATTCTCTCTTCTGTATCAATTACCTTCCTGCAGCATCTTGGACAGAAATAGGTACACAGTATATATTTAGTAAATACTAGTTAGATAACTGGTTTCAAAATTTATGACAGTGCTAAAAAGAATTATTCATTGTACTTATAGAATATATGATACTGACTTTTTGTTTCCTTCTAGAAAAACCCAAAGAAAAAAATTGTTACCATTTATTCCATCCATTATTGTTATCAGTTAGTTGTATATTAGTAAATCCTTTAAAGTGCCTTAAAGTTAATATTTGTTCATTTAGATGTGTTTTCCCAAGAAAGAATAGTCTAAGGCCATGATGGCGAACCTATGACACGCATGTCAGAGGTGACACGCGAACTCATGTTTTTGGTTGATTTTTCTTTGTTAAATTGCATTTAAATATATAAAATAAATATCAAAAATATAAATCTTTATTTTACTACGGTTGCAAATATCAAAAAATTTCCATATGTGACACGGCATCAGAGTTAAGTTAGGGTTTTTCAAAATGCTGACACGCTGAGCTCAAAAGGTTTGCCATCACTGGTCTAAGGTGTATAAAATAGAAGTTTAACATTAATGGTCTTAGCAGCAAGCTGCTATAAAATGGCCTTCATTCTCTGCTTTTCTCATAGGCAATACCAGCTTAAATTGACATGAAATATTCTAAATTAAATTTAAAATATTTACGTACTATTTGTTAAATAAAAATCTTTTCAGATGAAATTTCTAATTTAAAAGAAAATCCGGGAGGGAAGTGATAGTTGTAGAACTCTAGATAACTACTAAAAATTCAATGAATTATATACACTTAACAATGGTGAATCTTATGGTATGCAAATTATACCTCAATAAACCAATTAAAAAACAGAAAATTAAGCATGATGTATACTTTGCTAGAAAATGTGGAAGCTCCTTTAGGTTTTGCAATATGTTTATAAATCCAATTGTTTCACTTCAGTAGGTAGCTTTCCACAGGATAAACTTGGCTTGATTTTTCCAGATTTAAAGATATTTAAAACAAAGACTTCTCTATTTCTGTCTGATCATTCTGCCTAAAAATTTTTAAAGATAAACCTTGCTGCCTACATTTTGTGAGCTCTGAAAAGAATTTTAAAAAGCGGAAGCACCTTTGGTCTTCCCTATCTATTTGTGAAGTAAGGATGGCTCTGGTTCACTGAGACCCTCCATCTGGGCAGTAGAGGACTCTGGACTGGTCAAATCCTATATAATAAAAGGGTAATATGCAAATGGACCCTAACGACAAAATGACCAGAACGTCTGCTCAACCAGTCATATGAGGTGCACTGACCACCTCTCGGTCCCTTTCCCTGGCCAGCAGGTTCCAATTGCCCAATGGTGAATGGGGATCCAGGGGTGGGTGGCGGGGGACTTGGGTGGCACCAGGCCAAGGCCCCCGCCCCACCAGTTGCCCCACACACAGAGGGCAACCCGTGGCAGGGCAGGGCTGGCAAGTGGGTGGAATGGCCGACCTCTTGGTTCCTCCCCCCAGCCAGCAGGCTCCAATCACCTGATGGCAAATGGGGAGCTGGAGGTGGGTGGTGTCAGGGGGTGGGGCTGGCTGCAGGCAGCGGGGGAAGATGGCCCTGATCTCAGGCTAGGCCTAGAGACTGTACCTGCGCATGAACTTCGTGCACCAGGCCTCTAGAATGAAGATAATTGACTAAGACATTCACCTCATCTCTCCTCCCTATGGTTCAGCCACCTCCACCTGCCCTGCCAAATTCATTTTCCAAGTCTTCTGCTTTTTTCCTCCTCCAACTTCCTAAAGCTGTTGGTAAAGTCCCAAATCAATCTCACTAATGCACTGTTTCCATTTTCTATGTAGAGTTAAAGCTAAATCATTCCTTTCTAAAAAGCAAAATGTTAATGATGTCTATTCATTTTACATCTACCCACTAGCCACATTCCAGGAATTTCCTCCTTTTTTACAAACCCATCGGGCGGGCACTTGTCTTTGCTAGGACTTCCTTGTCCTGTTCAGCCTCCACTGAAAACTCTGTCCTTCCTTCCCCGTTGTTCCACTCCCTCCTCCAGCTGACAGTCTGAGTTTTTAAATTCGATTAAGTATATTTGCTTTCAAATACTGATGTTGTGTCAAATGAAGAAACGGAGGCTCAGAAACGTAGCATTATTTGCTGTGGATCACACACAGCAAAAGAAAGAGCCTGGATTCCATTTCAGGTGTAGCTGACCCAGAAGCCCATATTCCTAACCTCTGCATCAAGGTGCCTCAAACGGGAGGGCCCAGAGAAGCAAGTCCCTTTCTCTCCAGGTTTTGGGGTGTCCTTGTCTCAGCAGCAGTCACTGAATACCAGCTCAGAATGTGCTCATCCTGCAGTTGCCTGTTTCTGTTTGGTGGGAAGTCACAGAGGGGCTGCTTGGCCGGTGGCCCCGGGTGCCCTGAGGCCAGCACTGACCCGGCAGGAGGGCTGCCAGGAGCTGACTCGGCCATCCTTTCAGGTCTCCATTGATGGTTTGTGCGCTTTTTTACAGCCGGAGAGGCACAGGGGAAAGGATGGGAGGGATGAAAGGGAGCTTCTCCAGGCTTTTCCACCTTTCAGAACTTGGGAAATAAATTCCATAGGCTGCCCAGGATGCAGGATCCCCCGCACCTCACACCCCCTGAGGCTGCGCTCCTAGGCAGGGGCAGAAAGCACCATCCCAAGCAGTTCAACAGGCCTGAATTGTCACTGCATCTCCCAATCAGGTACGAAACTAGCCCCTTCAGATATTCCAACTGTTTTATTCTTATGAGTCATTTGAAAGGCTTCCCCTTCAAAAGCCATGGAGAGTCATCTGTCAGGATGGCCGTGCCAGTAGTAAGGAGATATCAGCCCAATGTGGGTTATTGTCCATGTGGAATGGCTTCGGTAGAACTTTCAGAAATTCCATGCAGAGCTACATTAGCATCTGTAAATCCTCTGACCATAGATGTAAATAGTATTGAATGTTCACTCTGAACAGTATTAAAATACCTATCAAATTATCACCACAATTTAAAGTGTTTAAAAAATGTTCTCTATTTCCCAAGTCTTCAATAATATCCTTTTACTCTCGTCCTGGCAATTTTAAAAGATGTTTATTCCGATATTCAGAAGCATATAGAAGGATGAAATGTCACTGTCTTTAATCCTCCTTATAAATGTTTTGGGTTTCTTTTCAGGAAGATGTCATTCACATATTTATAATTAAGCTTTTTCCCACTGAAAATATCCTTTGGCATTTCTCATATCAAAATAATTACAGTAAGAGCTTTCAAATGGAAACTCAGGGTAGAAGCATGTTATATTTTAGTAGTTCCCAATTCAGTTATTAGAACTGTATTTTCACATATTTACTTATCTGTACCTTACCTATATATCATGATTTTTTTCAGTTTCATCCTAAGTAATATCTCTGAAATAGTCATTTACATATGCTGGTTATTTTTTATAAATCACATCAAAATAAAATTTTACAGTATATAGTATACTTTATATGATTATATATAAAAAAATTTGTTTATAACCACAGGTACCACCATTTAAAGCTATACTTTGAGATATATATATATATTAGTGGGAAGAGTTTGAGATTTTGGATAAAAAGCCTTAGGTTCTAGTCCTCTCCTTCTCACACGTTCTTTTAAAAAAATTAATACTGCACCTCAGTTTTTGCATCTATTAATCAGAAACAAGCATGCCTTCCCTACTACAAGTGAGAGAATGTCTTTGAAAATATTTTGTAAAAGTGTAAAGTACCATCAGATGAACCCTCTTTTTTTGGTAATGGGTCTTCTAATAAGATTGCACCCATCCTGTTTTTAGCTTGGAAAGGAATATTCTAGGGCTTACTGGGGGTATAGCTTGTAGTGTATAAACCACAGTTGCTGAATCTTGATATTCCTCCTCAAGGAAGAATAAACATCCTCCACCCACTCCCAACCCCTCTCCTGGCACCAGAGAGCCATCTGTGTTTGTGGGGTGGGCTGGGGGGTGGGGGGGTGTCAGTCCATCCATGATGGTCTCACTCAGCAGCAAGGCTGAGCTGGGCAGCGCCAGCTCTTAGCGTTCCCATTGTTGGGTACCCAGACCACCCCTGGACAGAGGGCAAGTGCCCAGAATAAAGGAAAGGAAACAGGTGGTTCAACTTCCTCTCCTTAGGGCCCAGGAAGGAGCCAGTCTGGGCCCACTGGGGGTACAGCAGGAGCAAAGGGATCCAGGGGGTCCCCAGTCCTGCTTCATCCAGCAGAGACTGTCTTACGTGCTGTGCTTTGTCATACAGATAGTCAAGCAGCTGATGAGAAGCAAAACCAATATTTTAAAATGTTGTCTGTGTTCAGATTGCTTCAATTCGGGCTAGTTTGGGCTCCCTTTCCCCAGGCCCCAGAGAAAACCCTTCACCCACAGACAGAGCCATAGATAGGAAGGTCCTGCGTCTCACACTGTGGTCCTTCGTTTTGCTTGCTCTGTTGAGTCACTGACAACCAGAAGCGCATGGGACTCTTGAGGGACACAGACAAAGCCAACCCCACTCTCATCTCCCCCACCCCTCTCTTGACCTTCATTTGGCATCCCTGACCCTCTACACCTGACTTTAAAAGTACCTGTTCCTCGAAGCCCTTCGCTGGCCAAACCATCCCTGTTTCGATGGCTCCTTCTCTTTGTCTTTGCACCACGAATATAACATACTCACTTGCATTTTAACTTTTAAGTCATTTGCATGAGCTAACCTGACCCCAACCCAGCATCACATTTGTTGAGGTTAGACACTGTGTCTCCTGGAGGCTCAGCAAATATGAGCCAACTGACTAGTGAGTATTATGAGACCAGGGAAAGATTGAGTGGTACGGAAAGGTGCCAGCAGATAAGGAAAAGAGAAACATAGGATAAATTCCGTCTTTCCAGGCCATGGCCCACCCAGTCACCCCACTCCGGCCCCACTAAAGAGCCAGACTCCACTCTGAACTATGTTTTGAGTACTAGGTTCTGTAAATTCAAAGAAATAGGAGACTGGACCCCTGCCCTCAAGAGAAAGTGAGAAAGATAACAATGTAAACAGGTAATTACAAAGGAGTGTGCCAGAGGCTATAAAGGGAGACTGCCTAAGGAAAAGGAGGCAAGGGATTAGCCCTACAGGGAAGTCTAGAAATGCTTGTGATATTTCTGTGCCTTGAAGCACAAGAAATTTGCCATATAGACATGGAAAGGGCCTTCAGAGCAGAGGACAGTGTGTGCGAGAGATACCAAGGGGTGTGTGTGTGTGTGTGTGTGTGTTGCTGGTTGCTGGACTGGCAGGAGACGGAGGCCGAGAGCAGAGGCAGGGCCTGCCCTGGTCAGGGGAGCATTGCATTTGATTCTGTAAGTCCAAAGGGAGCCAAAACAAGGTTTAAGCAAATGGAGATCCGACCTGATGTTTTATAAAAATTACAGCATGATCCCAATTAGGAAGGGGCGGCTCCCCTGTTAAGCGTCCAGCACTCTCCCAGTGAGATCTCTCACCAGCCCGGGAGCCGGGCAGCTTAGCCACTGAGCTTTGAGTAACAGGCAACCCAACTCACATCCTTTAAAGGAGCGTCATAACCAAATTGTGAGGGGACCCGGCCATACGAGGACCTGACCAAGGACTCTGCAAGTGGATAAGTTGCAAAAATTGGAAAGAAAGAAGAGTGAGAATGACACACCCACTGTGAGGAGCGTCACGGAGCAGGTGGCTCCATGCGTATGGAAGCTGTATTGCAGGAGGTCGTGGCTGGGCTGGGAGGATTTAGCAGGTAGAGACACAACCAAGACCTTGTAGAGAAATTTGATAATGGCTGATGCTGACGGATAGTTTTAGGAATTCCCTGGGACCTGTTGTGAGGTAAATTTGCTGGGTGTAAGACTTAGTGTCGCAGAGGAAGAGTGTCACCCCGAAAAAGAGGGACTATAACAGCTGTGCTCAAATGCTATCAGTAAAGCCGGCAGAGAAATCCCCCTCACAGTGAAGTGCAGCAACTCTGTCATTGGAAAGTGCCAGAGAGAACTCCCAGAATGCCCAAAAAAGTTATTTGAAAGCATTAGATCAAATTATGGTTTCTAAAAAATTATTCTTTGAGTACTCTAAGGAAAAATATCTCAGGTACTAAGTGCCAGAAATGCAAAATATGAATATTTCCCGTACATATGTTTACTATTGTCGTCAACACCACCATCAATACTTTTGCCATCAAATTACAAGTCAGATTCTCCCTGCCATGAAAAACCTCAGGGTCTGATAATGTTGACGTGATTTCAATGCCTAACTTGCCACCAGGCTCATTCTAAGGCAGTGGTTCTCAACCTTCTGGCCCTTTAAATACAGTTCCTCATGTTGTGACCCAACCACAAAATTATTTTCGTTGCTACTTCATAACTGTAATGTTGCTACTGTTATGAATCGTAATGTAAATATCTGATATGCAGGATGGTCTTAAGCGACCCCTGTGAAAGGGTCATTCAACCGCCAAAGGGGTCGCGACCCCCCAGGTTGAGAACCGCTGGCTAAGGTGATACCGCCCTTCACATCCGGGAGACTGAAACCACAGGCTTGTGTGTCGTAAAATGTGCCAAAGCAGTGGGTCAGTCATTTTTCACAAGTAACTCAATAGGTGATTGTGGAATAAAAACCCATTGCGCAAGGAGCTCCATGGCCACTCTGACGGGGATTGCCTGCGTGCCGTAGGTGCGCGGCATCCTATCTAAGTGAACTGTGCAACCGGCGGCACGATCCTGATTGGGCAGGGCAGCCGTTTCAATCGCTCCGGGCTCATCACACTGGCTCTTCCTCTCATTCTATTGCATTATATTGTACCTGCTTCTTTCTTCCCTGTCTCCCCCAGCAAACTGTAAGCAACTTGAGGGCAGGGATGGAGCTGTATCCATTTCAAAGCCGGCCTAACCATTTCTACCCGGGGGACCTAACACAGAACTTCTCAAACTCCAACGTACATTAGAATCATCAGAGAATTCCTGCCAACCCACAGGCCTTCTGCATCAAACCATATGGGGTCCAGCCTGAGAATCTGCATTTTAACCAGCGGCCCTCCCCCTTTGGTGATTCTGATCAGGTGGTCAGGGAACACTTCTCAGTCGACAAGCCCAGGTGTAAACCAGGGACACCTGCTTCTCATCAGAGAGGGCCAGGATTTTCCCACTTCTGCATCCACTAGCTAGAGGGCAGACAGGTACAAGTTCCTTCAATTCTTAGTGCCTCAGCTTCCTCAGCAATAAAATGGGGATGAATAGAAATTCAAAGAACCGGAAAGCAGAATGGTGATTGCTAGAGGCTAGGGAAGGAGACCTGGGGAGTAGTTGTTTAATAGGAACTGACCAAGTGTTACTTTTGCAAGATGAAAAAGTTCTGGAAATCGGTTACACAGCAATGTGAATATGCTTAATACTACTGACCTGTACACTTAAAAACGGTTAAAATGGTAAATTTTAGGTTATGTTTTTACCACAATTAAAAAGAAATAGAAAAAAATATTGATAATGGGGATGGGTAATAGTATCTGTCTCACACTGTTGTTACGAGCATTACATGAAGTAACATGTGTCCAGTGCTAGGCTAGCAATGCTCAAAAAATTATTATTATTGTTCTAGTCGTGGTTCTTAAGGTCTTGAACCATGAGTGAGTTACTGTTTAAGCCAAATGACAGCCTGAATCTTCATGCTGATGGAAGTTCCTTTACTTTGCAAATGGTATGTGTGCCACTTTCTCCAGAATGCACGGGGCTATGAAACAAATTACCTGTAACCATTTATTAAGGAATGTTTCCAACCCTCCCTACAAATCCAAGCAGCTTTTGACCAACTGTTTTTCTAAATCCTGACCAACAGCCCAGTCACATTTCTCAGGTAGATCCATATGTTAAAAAAACCAACCCATATTGTTGGTTGATATGTGAAAGCAGGGGAATATTCATGGTGGGCGTCTAATTCTTAACCCTAAAATCCTCAGTTTGCTGAGATGAAGGAAACAAATAGGTTGAATTTTGTTTTCCAGCTTGAGCTTCATAAAGGAAGTTAAGCAAAATCTGCCACCATAGAAACAAGAAATGGTGTCTTCTGTCTTAAAACACTCCATGGAATATTCTGCCTCTTTGATATGCACGTGGAACCCGGAGCAGATTCAGGGAGCGTGGCATAGACCCAACGCCGTCATTTTGATTCTCTGTGCATTGTTTTGATTTCATGTGCATCTATGCTCATGTCATCTCGCCAGCCCGTTATGTCAGCCTTGGCAGGACAGATGTGCTGTTTTACAGGGCCGCAATCCACTCGGTGGGCGGGTCACCAGGAGGCCTTTGGTCTTCAACATTTACTCCAATAAGGAGACTAGACTATTGCCTTGTAAAACAGCATGAGACTCACACCCTGATTTCACGTCTCCTGCTAATGCACGGAACATCCTTGGAACTTCTACCAAATTCATAAAATTCATCATAGTCCCAGAGCTGACCAAAATTAGTTCTAGGCTGAATGAAATTAGTCACAGGCCAACCTGGGGGTATAAATGGTAAAAATAAGAGGGTAAGAGATGACGGATTTTAGTCCATGCAGGTGTTCATATGAATCAGATTTATCATTTCAGGGCTGGGAAGGTTAAGCAATACAACCATGCTGTCACTTAACTATTAGGATACCTTCTGAGAAGTACGTCATTCAGCTCTTTCATTGTTGTGCGAATACCATAGAGAGCACTTAGAGGGTATAGCCTACTACACCCCTAGGCTATGAGGTATAGCCTACAAACCTGTCCAGCATATTACTGTGCTGGATACTGTAGGCAACTGTAATGTGTTGCACTATGGTATTACAATGGCTATGACATCACTAGGCGATAGGAATGTTTCAGCTTCCTTATAATCTTAGGGCACCACTGTCATATATGTGGTCTTGGTCATTGACTGAAACATTGTTTGTGGCTCATGACAGTCCTGGTGAAAATTCTAATCCTAGTGGCTTTTAAGCCTCTCTGTTGATTGAAAGATAAATTCTGAAGTCACTGCTAAGGATTCCCTGACAATTTTATTTTACCTCCATCCTATGTAGAACTCGATGTAATTGTGGGACATGAGGGTTTCTAGAGAGCCCAGGAGACCCATCCAGGAAGCCCTGAATAAGGACAGCATTGACCATTGACAGGTAGTTACTTGTGAAATCCAGAAGTAGATGGCAATATATGCAATCAATCAGCTAGGATTGACTTTCTAGTCCACTTCCAAGTCTCAAAAGATCTCTGTTTTCCACTCACACCAGCATCCTTGCCATGAATTAAGATGAAGAGTTATGATTGCATACAGCAAAAAGAAGTGATTAAAAGAACATAAATATCCAGACATTAATTTATATTTTGGGCATACTGCCTTCTGCCCATTAAGTTTTTCTTTTTCTGATGCACTAAGAACTACCTTGTTAATGGGGGGGTCTGTGATGAAGGCTTGAAGTTCTGAGATCCAAGTATTAGCCCCTGCTCTAACATTTCCTAATCACCTTGACATGTTTCATCCTCTAGAACAGGAACTAGATCACATGATGCATTCAATAAGTATTTTCAGAAGGTTTTCAAAAATGAATCTGTAAAACGGGGATAAATCAGACCCAGAGATTCCTTCCAGTCTTGCCATTCAACCGACCTGTGATTCTTCGGTTATAGGCTCATGTCCCTTGTCATTCAAATCCTGTCCTGCAAATGTATACCAACAGAGGAATCTCTTTTTACTCAGTACAATCCTACCTTACATTTTCTCATCCCCTGATAGTGTTACCCTTCAATTATGTTATAGCAAGAAGCAGGTTAACCTGATCATACATTTATTTTTCAAATAGTGATCAGTTGTCAGAGCGCTTTACTGTTTTTAAAGTTCTATACAATATTTCAAAACCTATAAAGGAAGTATTTACCTTTTCCTTCCACAGTTGTTTCCTGCTTGATTTCAAGAGTTAAATGAACAGTTTCCAATACCCTGTGTCTGATGTTTTTCCACTCCATTAAAATGCTAAAAGATTTTTTTTCCTCTTTAGAAGGAAAAAAAAAATCTTTCCCCTGTAATTTACTTTGGCTTTCTCAAAAGTTGGGTTGGAAAGTCAGTATAATTCAGGTGGAATCTGAAATGTTCTTGTGCCTAAAGGAAGCCTATAATTTCCGAGCTTTCTTTCAGGAAGTTTGTATGCTCTGTTTTCCAGGGAGCCTTTACTTTCCGAGGGAGTATGATCGACATGCCATTACTGAAGCAGGCCCAGAACATTGTTACGCTTGCCACATCCATCAAGGAAAAATGATCTGCTAAATCAAGCTCTCATCAGGTGGGCGGAACATATACAGTAGGTTTCTTAAAGACAGACCATAATACTCAAAGCAACTTGTTAGTATGCCAGATTGGAACCTTTCTCCACTTACAGTTCATGTTAATCACAATTTCTCGTGGTTGTCGTTATCTCACTGGCCAGTTATTCCTCTAAAAATGAACCTTCTTCTTTTTGGTTCCAAGCTTATGGTTTTATTGTTCATTAATGTGATATAGCTATGGACTCATTATTTCACAAGGAGATAAAATAGTAGGGAAAGGTGGGCTGGGAGGGGAAGTTAGATCTTTAATGAAACAGGTCTTGCCCAAATAGGTGTACTCCCTTCACCACCCTCACCTTCGATGTTCCCCACAGTGTTCATTTGTTCACTTGACCCCAGAAGTAATTTTAAGAAGGGCCAGGCTTTTAAAAAATAATAACTACAGGAAGGGGTTGTGTTCATTTCACTAGAAATCTGATAAAAACAACAGAGATAGCATAGAAAAGCTGATTATCATCTTGGTTTATATCAATATCTCTAAAAATACACCTTCAAAACCGATGACTGTTAAGCTCCACCCCCCAAAATGAAACATCCATAATCCTCGAACCACTAAGTGATGACTAAGAAAGCCCGCATCCCAGGTCAACAGTTACCAGCAATTAAAAAATAAATGCGAAGAAACACAAGCCCATCCATCTATCCCCTTTATTTCCCATTTAACTGTTTGCCATTGAGGCCATTTCCCCTGTAAATGTATGGCCGGGACAGGCCCCTCAGCAATAAACTTGTAGCCTCTGCGAAGACACAATGCTCTGAGCTGGTGCACATGGTGCCCGGCGAGATTTGCATCACATTAGAGATGCGGCTGCGGGTCAGATGGGTGGTGTGGTTAACGGGCTTAGTAAAGCTGTTTTGAAGAGGTTAACCCAGCTTGTAGGAAGGGTAAATAAACATAACAACCGGCCATTCTTCCCTATTCAGCATGTGCTCTTATATTGAAGGCTAAAGGGTATTGAAGCTGCGGAGGATCAACTTGTGTTTGCCAGAGGACGCCAATGAAATTTGAAACACCAACAATCAGAGATTTTGTTTCTGCTCCTCATTAAATCATGAGCTTTTGTGCCGAGACTCTGGCGACTGTTCTTTAAGAAATTAACAGAATGGGAAGTTTTAAACTCTACACCAACCTTTTCATGACCTACACAGCAGCAAGGCTGCTACTCTTAGACAAACACCGCGGGGAAGGCTGTTCTGTTTATTTAAATTTGTAAATAGAAAACAGTTTGTTTTTTTATTTTCATTTTTCACCTCCTCCTCTGTCCTTTCTGTTCATTGCCTATGTGGCCCCTTCTGTGTACCCCAACCAGGGGTCTACTTTTCCTCTACCTCTTCCATTCCAACAGGAAGCCCAGAGGGGAGTAGAATTGAAGGTTATACACAAGGAAAGGCACTATGGAACCAAAGCAGAGCCAGGAGGCCCACATGTTATCCTGCAGCACCCACCCACCAGTGCTCAGCAGGAAGGGGCAAACAGCTTTGCCGGGGACACCAGAGGAACCTGAGCCAGCAGGACGGTTCTGTGGAAACACGTTCTTGAGAAACCAACTAATATCCCAAAGCATAGGATCCTTGGAGACAGCTCTTAAACCGAGAAGGCGTGTGCCTGGCAGTCCTGGCCCGCCTTGGGCAGGGCATCTCCCCTCCTTGATGCACCCCCTCCACCCACTCATGAGAGCACTGTCACCTTCGCCTTGGTCCTCTGTGATGCTTCAGAGTTAGCAGGAAAGGAAGGTGGGAGATAGCCCTCTCCTCATGCAAGGGGGCTACAAGGAGAAATATGGCCTCCAGCCACACTGGGCTTCAGACTGCGGGCAGGAGCAGTGGGCGGCAGTTACAGGAGGAGCAGCCCCGAGCTCACCTTGTTGTTGCAATTGTGCCCACCTAGGCTGGTAGCCAGGTGTGCACAAGGGTAATCCAGACAGACCCCTCTGCTCAGAACACAGACACAGGACTGCTCAGAAGGCAAAGGTCTCCTCTCATTCTGACCTGTCGTATGTACACACACACACACACACCCCTCTCTCAGGTGCTAAAACCGTAGGCAGTACTGGTCTTAAGCAAAAGAGGAAAATAAAAACCTTCCTTCATACTTCCCCCACAGGCAACCCTCCACTTCAACCCAGCTGCCCTTCCTATCCTCTGTGCTGGTCCAGATGACTCCTCCGGGCTCTGGCAGGATGAAAGCGCAAGATGTTCTAGTCTCTACTCCAGTTACACAGGCAACCCCCAAACCCTACCAGGGGCCTCCTCAAGCCAGGAGCTCACTGAGAGCCAAGCTCTCCCTGTGAGGAGCCTTAGATGCGGGGGTGAAGGCGTTTGAATCTTGGGAAAAGCAATCCCCTCAGCAAGGCCTCCACACCCATCACCAACAGGCCCACGGGTTCCTAGTCCCCAACCATGTTGGAACAACCACCACGCCCTTAATCTCAAGCTACACTTTGTTCAAACAAAGCCACCTTGCTGTGTAAATCTCCCCAAGCATCAAATTTGTCATCTTCCTTCTAACCCCCTGGTCCTGTTATGGTGGGGTCAGAGGCTGGGACCCACTAGAGCCAAAAAATCTGGACCAAGCGCCCACTCTGAGCGGAGACTAATGAGGGCTCTGGAAAGGTTTGGCGGACATCACACCTGTTGTGCCTCATTCCTTGAAGAATAAAACTTCAGGAAAAGGAGATGCTGGGAGATAAGGTATCTCCTGTTTTCTCACCTGCATCTCTTTTGGGGGTGGGGCACAGGTATCACAGGTAGTGAGGGACTGGGTGAACTGACCCCACCTAACGCGATGGCGATGCCCAACCTGGCGAATTCCTCTGTGCTAGGAATGGGCCACAAAAAGAGGACTTTGCAGTAAATCTGATTCATTAAAAAACATACCTGTTTATATTTTGTGTAGCTCATCACAAACCGCTTTGCCATATCACCCCCCTGTTATTAATTCGTGGGGCCTAAATTATGGGCAACACTATTAAAACATTATCAGAACTAATGAGAAACAATTACTTAGAAAATGAGCCAGGACAAGATTGAGTTGAGAACATCAGTGGTGATCACTGTAGATTAGTTTAATAAATCATCAGGTGCAAAGCAAGACTGACTGTATGTGTGCAAAGCCCTGTCACAGGAAAATGAAATTGAGACCTTTTTTTGCATAATTTTTTCATTAATCTCAATAGGACCCGTGTGGTGTAGATTGTTTTATTCCCCTAATACCTTGCCTGAGGGGGGTGCCCAATAATGTCTTCATTGTTTTACTGAGGTCTTAATGACACTCTGTGACAACCTCATTTTAATGTATAGAGGATTATATCAATACAATCATGTTTTATTGAAACGGTGAGGGACACTCCGGTGGAGTCAGGCACTGTCCCGAAGCACAAGTTGGGAAGTTCCCGGGCATCTGGGAGCTGGTCCCTTCGGATTTGCAAGTGTTCAACCGCTGGCTGCCCTTCCGGCTTGTCCTCAGGGACCAGCTGGGAAAAGTGTCCTCGAGAAGGAAAGACTTCCCACCTCCGATTTGAATTTCAAAGGGACTCGTTTTCTGGCGTATTTTGCTAGGCAAATGAAAAGACAGTGTAGGGTTGTTTTCCCCTTTTCCAAAATACACGTGCAATTATTATCATGAACACCTTTGCCCCCAATAGTTTTGCCTGCCGGAAAAACTGATTTTCTTTGGGGACGTTGAATTGCTAACGATATCTTAAAAAGTGAAACAAAAGAAAACACACTTTTTTTTTTTTTTAACTTGAAGAACATTCTACTTTTAGGGTTTCCATTTATCTTGGAAAGCTAAATGTCTTGCGTTTTTATTTTTACCTCTAGTTCTTGGAAGACAACCGATCGACGGTACAAAAGAGGCTCTGAGATTGTCAGCAGCATCTCGTGCACATTAATCCTGGCGAGGGTCCCCGAGCCCGGCGGTCACCGCAGAGCTTGGGCCCCAGGCTCGGGGCCCTGTCCTCCCAGCCAGAGCCCCTCCCCCCGCGAGGTTTGCACAAGCAGTTTAGGGGGGACGTAATTAGTTGACCTCAACATTTAAATGTTAAAACCTTAGTTATTCTTTCCGGGCTTTATTCTACATCGGGGTGGGCGTCGGGGAGTGTAAGAGGACGAACAAAATGGAAAGTAAATTACTTTCAAATACCTAACTTGGTGCCTGAAATACCGCGCGGCGGGATCGGGCAGCTTTTTGCTGTGCGGTGACGGGTGATTTTTGTTGTTGGAAGTTTGTTTACATTCCAGCAACTATTTGGCAGCATATTTCCTCCCGCATCAGTGAGAATTGCCAACGACATGGAGAAAGGGCGGTGATGGAAGGAACCGAAATCATCGTGAGCGCCTTTTGTGGTCGAGGTTTGCAGCCGATCAAACCCAGTTTCAGCTCTAGGGGGCTGACGTCCACAGATTTTTTTTTTAATTTTACAAAAAATTTTAAATTTGTTGCTCGGGCCCTTACTTTCCTTTTAGTTTCTTTTTTTCTTTTCTTTTCTTATTGAAAGTTCTGTTGCTGCTTCCGACGGGAAGGGCCCGGCGAGCCCGGGCTAAGGACCTGCGCCCGCGGGGCCGGGACCCACCGAGTCCGCGGCCACCGCCGCCTGCGCCCCGAGGCCCGAGGCCGCAGCGCACGGACACGGAGAGCAGGGGGCCCGCCGGCACCGCCCTCGGTGGTCGTTCCGGGCGCAGCGGCCGTCGGGGCGGAGAGCGGGGCGGGCCGGGGAGCCCGGTGGCCGGGACCGTGCCCAGCGCGGGCCGCCCGGAGCCTGCGAGCCTGGCGCGCAGCCCCGCGGTAATGGTGGCAGATCAAAGGCTGCCCCGTGTCCCCGCGGAGCCCGGGACAATCCCGCGCCTTTGTGCGCTGTTGCTAGGAGCCCAAGAAACTAAGAGAAAGTGTCAGGAGCATGTTAATCAGACTCGTTACAGTGTAACAATACGTCCCTCTCGGGTCTTCCAGGCCCCAGCACCCCGGGCACACAGGCCCGACACCTGCGCGGGGCCCTCTCGCCGGCCCTGGGGTCCGGCCGATCCTTGAGTCCCTCCGTCCCGAGGTCGGCGCCTGGGCCAGACGCAAGGACCAGGACCTACGGTCCTACAAGCGGCAGGCGCATGTCCCGGTCCCGGGCTCCGGGACTGGAGCCCTGCGCCCTGGACCTGTCCAGCTCAGAGCGGGATCCGTGGGATCCATGGCCCGGGGGACTCGCGGAAGATCCGGGTGCCCTTGCTTTTCAGTCACTAAGCTGAAATGCACGTTAGTCAAACACGGTATTGGGATGAACAGAAAAATGGACATTCCATTTCAGAGAGCTTTTGGTTGAGAGTTTCTTCAAAAAACTCTAAAATCAACTTTGCAGAGTTTCCTTTCAAATGCACAGAGTATTTAGTAATAATCCGGGGGTGGGGGGGTGATGTTTTCTTTCTTAAACCACCTTGCTGAAAGTCAAGATTTCGCTGACCTTTTTCGAGAGAATCATTTCATTCGTTTATTCACTCAACAAACATCTGTTGAGCCGGTCTGGGTGCCAGGCAGCTAGCCTGGCAGTCTAGGACTGGTTCCAGATGTGCTTCTGTTTATTGTATTTATTTTATTTTCTGTCAACAATTACTTTATTTTTTTCAAGTCTATGTTTATTGTTGACACTATTCGGATGCACTTTTAAAATTGAGATGGTCCTGTGCGGAGTCACGGGAGGAGGAAAGGCGTAAAATACTGTCAGGTGCCAACACCAAAAGAAGTGCCCCCCGGCTACAGTCGTGATAATAACAAAGAGGTGTGAATTAACGATTTAAAACGTTGGGAAACGACGCACCGTGGGCTTTAAACACCAGCCACTCTTTTCACCTATTTCATCTCCTTCTATGCTCTTCTTCTGGCCCCTGGGAGCTCAGCCAGGCTGCAGTCCTGAAGCCAGCGTCCTGCCTGGGGTCTGAGGAGGGAAGTCAGCACTGGGTGTTTGTCAACAGCCTGTCAGCCTTGCTGAGGGAACACACTTTCTGGGTCCTGGCCCCTTCTCCCCTCGGCCTCACAAAGGGAGCTGCAAAGCTGTGCTCGGGCTCAGGGCAGAATGTGGTCAATTTGAGATGCTTTTCTCCGATGTGAGCTCTTGTTCAGGCATCAACCCATTCAGAAAGGTCAGAGGGAGCCACACTTTCCCCGAGTATAACTGCTGAACCTTAAATCAAAGACAGAGCTTTCTATTACCATATAGAGTAGAAAATTCACTCCCCAGTCACCTGTGCCTACCTAAATGGGGGGGGAAGGGCGCGGGAATCCTGTAGCTATATTAGACTTCTCCACTGATCAAATCAATTTCTCTCTCACACTGTGTGTGCAACATGTAAACATATAGAAAGCTGGACCCAGCGATTAGTCCAAACCCTGGGAGGAACTTTAGAGATCGCCTTCATTACGTAAATGAGAGAGTTGATATATTGAAAACTCCAGCTTATGAAAAACAAGGGAGCCTAAACACCGACCATCCTGTGATGTTAACATGTCTAGCTGAAGGAGAGAGACTCAATGAAAAGGAACCAGATGTTTTTGTCCACATAACGCCAAAGAGCTGGTTTGTCTGGGTTTGGTTTTGTTGTGAAATAATGAATCAAATTGCCTTAGTTATTCAGACACAGCAAAAGAGCCAAGAGGAAAATGAACATTCCATCTCCGATAGCTCTGTGGTGTGGGGTTCCTTCAGAAGACTATGCACTCAAGGATCTGGCTTAACTTGGTTGTTGTTTTTTTTTAACGGGCTCTTTTGGGTTCCATGGAAGGAAGAACATAAAAAACCAACATGAACTTCTGGCTTAGATTCCCTGGGAAAACTGCGTTAATACCTAAACTCCCAGATGAGGAACGGAGCACGCCTGTTTCCTCCACTGGGTTTCCAGGGACGGCATTTCTGCAGCAGTTTCCAGGGGAGCTCTGTGCAAGCTCCTCATCTCCCGTGAAGGCGCGCTGGCCGCCAGGAGCCCACCGGCGTCTCCACACCAGCAACATGTTGCCTCTCCCAAGGGGACCGGGCCACCAAGCAGCCAGACTGTGCCTGGCTGCAGGGCCTGCCGCTCCTTCGTACAAACCGTAAGCAACCCCTCCCTCTCCAACCTGCCCAGCAAACTCCTAACCATTCTTCAAGACACAACTTGAAGGCCACTTCTGGGAGGCCTCCCCAACTCCCCAGAGACAACTTACTGGTCCTCCCCAAGTCCTCCTGTTTGTTGCATTGGATCAGATTTCTGTGGTAGCACTTTTTCTGTGTGCCCCCCCCCCCAAAAAAAAGAGTGTGAGTGCCCTGAATATTGGGCACTGCCATGCATCTCTGGATCCCTCCTCTCCTGCTCATCTCCACCCCCAGCAAGAGCTCGATCCAAGTGTTCATTAAAATCAGGGACCGAGGCTCTCCTCTGGCAGACACGTCGGTTTTGATCCTGGCTGTACAATTAACAGGTTGTGTTACATTCAGACAAGTGCTTTATTCTCTCTGAGCATCAGTTTCTTCAACTGTAAGAAGAAAATTGCCTCACAAAGAGTTGCAATGTTAAGGCGGTGGGCACAGAAATTTACCCAGTCCCCCCCCCCCCCCCGCCCCCCCGGGAGAGCCCCACTTTCCGGCTGGGGCCATGCATCTGCCTGGGCCACAGACAACTGCCTTGTCCAAGGTCTCGCCCTTCCCAGGGCAGCCTGCGTCTGGTGAATTTTATGTGATGTATATTTTATCCGTTTTAAAAAAAGAATCTTTAAAAAAGAATTGATGTCAAAGAAAGATAGATTTAAAAACTATAAATAAACTAAAAGGCACCCAGCATTAACGCTTGGTGCATAGCAGGCACTCGGTGAAGGCCGAGTGACTCCCATCCAGGAGCTAACTGGTGCTGCAGTCCAGGGTGGGAGTCCCACTGCCGCAAAGCTGGCTGGGAAGTGCGTTTCTATTCCGTGAACCCCATTTTCTCATTCACTATTATTGGCAGGTACAGGATATGTTCCCACAGGAAAACGCATCGGTGGGGCCGGTCCCTGGACATGCCGGCTGTGGCAGCACACTCCGACAGCTGTACGCGTGCCAGGGGAGTTCTGTGGCTCTTTTGTTGTTGCTCAGAATCTCCTGGTCCCACTCCTGGACCATGGAAATGTCTTTCACTGTGAAGCCGTTATCATTTTGTCCAACAGCCTGCTTTTGCAGGAGGACACGGAAGCCCTGGCGGATTAGGCAGTGCCCATTGCTGACTGAAGGGGTCTCCATTCACATGGAAAAGTACAATGGACGTGTGCCTCCTGGAGTTGTGGGACTATTGACCCTTTCAGTGGACTTGCTCAAGGTCACACAGCTGTCAAAACCAAGTCTACAGCTACAGTCTCAACACTCAAGCACTAAACCACACAGCTCCACCCCCGAGAACCCCTTACACTTACGGTTTCACATTAAGTTCCCCACTAAGGTAGTTCTGAAAGAGTTTTTTTAAAACAATAAGAAAGTAGCTGAAGTCTATTTTTCAACAACTGGCTCCCTCAGAGACAGTGCCTGACCAGGACAAAGATACCTGAGCTCATCACAAGTCAAACAACTAGGCCTCAAACGCATTGCACGGCGCCTGGGCCCCTATTGACTCCCAGACTGAACAGTCCCTCACACGTGCTGCAGGTTGTCCACTGGAGACCGGTCTCAATGGCGGGAGGATGATGTGGGTGGTCTAAGGAAAGGAGTCCCAGTGGAAGGATGAAGGACCTAGGTCTCAAAGGTCGAGGGTGCACTCACCAAGCTGGGCCTCCTCTCAGCTCTGGCCTCACTCCTGTGGCCCCATCCTCCATGGCCTTCACCATTCTATGTGTTGTCGTTCATTCGCTCTCCTCCCTCTGTCTCCTGTGGCCTGCTCCTCTTCCCTTCTCCTGTTTCTTGTTATTTTACCTTCCTCTCTCTCCTCACAATTCCAAAAGCAAAATTAACAAATATAGGAAAGAAAGCAAACGTTTCCTTAAATTCTGTAGTTTCTTTCTAAATATATATATATATTTCCCCCCCTAATTCTGTGTCCATGGTTTGGAAGTGAATCTAGTGTCTCCAGCTGTTTTCAGGATGTTCTGTAGTCCATTTACTGTGAACTTGGCACGGGAAGTCAATCAGCCCATTTCACTGCCCAGAGCCCGAGTGCAGAGGGCGGCTCATGTTGGACTTTGGGGATCAAAGTAGAAATGTCAACGAGGCTGCTAATTATTCAGAAAATTAAATATTGCTGCCAAAGCTGCTATTCTTAATGTCCTGCATTTGATCATGCTGTTTTAATGTGGAGCCAGAATTCAGATTCTGTGTAAGTGATAAAGAAGATGAGGATCTTTAAATTGGTATTGGTTCTTTATGTTTTAGTACAAATTATTTGAGTCTGCAGCCCGAAACTCACATGGGAACCTAGAATGATGCTTATAAGTACAAAGTTTAAGGATATAAAATTTTATATCCTGTTCTTAATCTTATTCTTTTTTGGGGGGGGGGGGGGATAATACCAGAAAGGTAATAATAAATGATTATTTATAAAACCAGATCTTCAAATTGTGACAAAGATTCCATTTCAGACTACGGAGGATGTGACACCCCCACCCCCACCCCCGCTCCAAAAAAATCATTTTTTACAACCTCGCTTCATAAATAATAATAATAATAACAATAAACTTTTAAAAAGATGGATAGTCTCTGTGTCATCTAAGGAATTTTAAATTGTGAAATATATTTATGAGAATATTTGAGGTAAATAATTTCAAAATAAGTAGCAAACGAGTGGGTCACGAGTTTGAGTGCACTACCTCTGAAAATGAGAACATTAAAAAGGTTTGTTCAAATGGCGCCATTGGTCTTTTTCCTTCCTTCTCTGAGAGCATGTGTGTTAGATTAGGACTCAGAAAAGAAAGCATGTTTTCATAGCCTCCGGCGCTGCATTTATAGAAATCACGATGATTTTAGGACTGCACCTTCATTTTTTTTAATTTTCAAAACTTGTCCCCTTTTACTCTTTTATTTTCTTTCAACAAAACAAAGGCTGAGGAACCCCTTTAAGAAATTTTATACATTCCCACAGAGTCCCAGTTTGTTGACCTCCAGGCCACGGAGTAAAACCTTTCTTTTAAGTCAAGCATTCCCCATTGGGAAGCGCTCCAGCTTGTTCTTTTTATGAGGAATTTTAACTGCTGGGCTTAATTTAATTATTGTATTTTGTACATAACTCCCAGAAGCCCCAGGGCAGGAGCTTGACTTTTTCAAAACTTTCAAATGAATATCTTTAGGATTGCACATTTCTGATGATAATGTTACTTCTTTCTCTTGTATTTCTAGTCTAAACACCAAACATGGGTCTTTCTGTTTCCCAATGTATTCATAGAGAAGTTAAAACCTCAGCATCTCTTTGCCACAGAGAATCTTACTGGGTAGACACAGGATATAGTCGTTTGAGTCCTAAGCGCAGACGCCTAGGTTTCATAACAACAAAATAAAAACCATCTCCAGTTTAATTACATTTTAAAAAGTTGATGGTGACACAGTCTTCAAGAAAAAGTGTTCCTAGGTAGACATGGCCTTGAAATCCGCAGCGTGCTGCCCCATGGCTGCATCTGCCACCATCTCTCCCTATAGTTTCTATGAGGTACACCCCCCACATCAGCTGCTCCTCCAGGACCCCGCAGAGGCGCGCGCACACGCACACACACACACACACACACACACAGAGTTGTCATCCCAAGTTAACAGCAGAGATTCAATATCTTCATTTCTCATCTATCTTTATCCATAAACATTTTTATTTGATTCTTTTTTATTTCCACATGGAAATCAAAAACTTTGACCACATCTTGACTCTCAAAGGTGAAAAAGATTTGTTTTGGTAATTGACTTAAAACGCCTTTTAGAAATAATGACATGGGGGGGGGGGGGCAAACATAAACTTCCAAATTCATAAGATCTGCCCAAAATACTTCATGGGGGTTGGGTCACTTGTGAAGTAAGTTTCACTTTAGGACTTCTGAGATCTCTGAATTTAGGAAGATGTTTTAGAGCAAAATTACCTAAAGTGAATCTGATTTTCCTAGTTACTTTGATTTACATTTTAAAAGAATAGAATTCACCATTTTGGTGCCCAAGAAGGACTTGAGAGGTCACCTAGGCCAAAGGCTCTGGACCCTGGCTGCATGCTAGAACTACCTGTGCGTCAAATAAACACCAATGCCTGGGCCCCACCGAGACTCGACACATAAGGCTTTAGTCTGAACCATTGTCTTGCAGTTAAAGAGTGAAACAACCAAACAAAACTCTGAAAGATAACGTGTGGCTTTTACATTAGGAGTCTGAGGTACGAAATGATAACATGATTTGGGAACTCCTGGCCATGCTAAACTTTAAAAAGCAAACGTAAACAAGTAAGTTTCCATGATTATGTTTTGGGCCACATGAATTGTAAGACAGTTGATTGATTCCTCCCAGGTGACCTGCTTTCTAATTTTGTACACATTCACATCCCCGACTGGCCACAGGAGAGTGGAATGGCCCTAGTCTTGAAATGTTTCACAATTAATTTTTAAAATAAGGTACATGTGTATGGATGGCAGTCTTCCTATAAATTTCACTTAAAAATTTGACCAGCATGTGTCATGACTAATATTCTGCGAATTTGTTTTTCCTACATATCTTTGAACTATATAGGCAGAAGGCAATATTTGCCCCAGTGTCATCTAAAGAACTCAAAAAACACTTGGACCATAAAGCTTCACACTGTACAGTTTTTATTTAAAAAGGAGGCAAAAGCCCTAGCTGGTTTGCTCAGTGGTTAGAGTGTTGGCCTGGGGACTGAAGGATCCCAGGTTCGATTCCAGTCAAGGGCACATGCCCAGGTTTCGGGTTCAATCCCCACTAGAGGGCGTGCAGGAGGCAGCCGATCAATGATTCCCTCTCATCATATCTTTCTCCCCCCTCTTCCTTCCTCTCTGAAATCAATAAAAAATATATTTTTTTAAAAAAAGATCAAATATATGGTGATGGAAGATTTGACTTCAGTGACTTTCTATGATACCTCATCTGTATATTGGGTGACAATGATGAGGTATCATAGAATTGTACAGTTGAAACCTACAGGATCTTATTAACAATTCACCCCAATAAACTTAATTTTTAAGTAATGGAAGCAAAGGGATGTCAGTCAGATGACAACTCATCCGCGTGAGTCCCCCGGTCCCAGGAAGGCAGGAGTGAGCTTAGCTTCATCTCCAATGGCTTCAAGAGAGGCCACGCTGAGCAAGGGCTCCTTCCGGTAAGAAACCTCAGCTGGGGGCGCCGCGGGCCTTTGAGCTATTTTTGTAAACACACCCTCACTCTGCCTCAGCTAAGGACAACACCTCCCGCACCTTCCCTGCTCCCCCTAATCTGCCTACTTCTCCCCTCTCCCCATTAGGGATGGCTGCTTGGAGGCCACCCAGGGAAAGAGAGCTCAGTCCTTGTGGCGTGAGGACCTGGTCCTCTCCTGCCAGAAGCTCCTGAGAGATGCGGGAAGCTTTGATCTCAGATCTGCCTTGGGCTAAAAGACCTCGGCTTGGCCACTCCTAGGGGATCCTAGAGAAGGCCAGGATCTGAGATCACAGATGCAATTTTTTTTTCTTTTAACCAAGGGACTAAGATGCAATGATTAAAGCTATAGTTACTATCAGATGGTAGGTTACCATATGTGGACCTACATAGAATACATTCACTCATTTGCTCCTCCAGCAGATACTTATTGAGTTTCTATTAAGTGCCTGTAGTAAGTGATGTCGCTGTGAATTTTTATCTCTCTATCCTCTCCCTGTCTCTCTCTCTAAGAGGGTAACCCTGGAGGTGCCCTAAGACCCCAATTCCAGTAGCTCCAGCAAAAGTGAAAGCAGGATGGACAGTTAAGGACTTTCCTATTCTGGCTCTCCCTCTCCCCCAATTCTTTTCTAATTATTCGTCATTAACTTTTACAGTAAACATGCAAATTAACCAAGAATCTAGCTCCATGTCTGAGACCAAAAAAAAGAACAAAAAGGAAGAAATCTAAAAGTAGTTTAGAGCTTGATTCTCATGCAGCCATAAACGTTTACAAAAAGTTTTTTAAATTTTTGAATGGCGCCCTCGCTGTTTTGGCTCAGAGGATAGAGCATCAGCCTGCGGACTGAAGGGTCCGGGGTTCGATTCCAGTCAAGGGCACATGCCGGGGTTGTGGGCTCGATCCCCAGTGTGGGGCGTGCAGGGGGCAGCCGATTAATGATTCTCTCTCATCTCCCCGCCTCTCTGAAATCAATAAAAATATATATTAAAAAAATTTAATGGCAAGGAGAACTGCTAAAAGGAGTAATGCAAGTTTTTTGGCCATCAAATTTATTAATCGTTTTTTGACAGCCAGTGGCAGTGTGACCAGTGCAATCTCAAAAAATATTTGGCAAAGTGTATCAACAGATTTAGTGTCATTTTCTTGTACCTTTTAAAAAATATATAGGTTTCTATTGATTTTCAGAGAGGCACGGAGAGAGAGAAAGGTCAATGATCTCTGCTGGTGATCGAGCCGGCAATCCCCGCTGGTGACCTCTTGGTTTCTGGGTTGACACTCAACCACTGGGCCACACCAGCCGGGCTGCTTTCCTTGTACCTTTTAAATCTAGATCTAGGCATTTATTCTAAGGAAATTCTGTGATCCTAAATATAGAAAAAGCCTCATTCACAAACACTACTTAATTGGCAGTTGCACCAATTAAATTAGAGAGGTAGATTTAGTAAACCATGGGAAATTTACTTGATGGAACATTAGGCAGTCATTAAAGTTGGTGTTACTTAAGAAATTACATTTAATATAAAATTAAGTTCAAAAACAGTCAGCAAACTGCATTTGCAGAGTCTGGAGCTAGGCTGCCTTATCTGCTGAGTAACCTTGGGTAAATTACTAGCCTCCCTGTGCCTCAGTTCTATTATCTGTGAAATGGGATAATAAGAGTACCTATCTCATAGACTTGTTGAGACTTGAATGAGTTAATATGTATAAAGAAGAGTACCTGACACGGAGTAGGCCCCTGACAAAATGTTAGTTGCTATTATTATTACAATGTGATTACAAAGATGTTTAAAAGAATAACAGCCCGGCCAGTGTGGCTCAGTAGTTGAACACCAACCCAGGAACCAAGAGGATGCTGGTTCAGTTCCCAGTTGGTGCACATGCCCAGGTTTCGGGCTCAATCTCCAGTAGGGGGCATGCAGGAGGCAGTTGATCGATGATGTTCCTCTCTCATTGATATTTCTATCTCTCTATCTTTCTCCCTTCCTCTCTCTCTAAAAATCAATAAAAACTTTTTTCTTCTTTTTTTTAATGTATTTTATTGATTTTTTACAGAGAGGAAGGGAGAGGGATAGAGAGCCAGAAACATCGATGAGAGAGAAACATCGATCAGCTGCCTCTTGCACACTCCCCACTGGGGATGTGCCCACAACCAAGGCACATGCCCTTGATCGGAATCGAACCCGGGACCCTTGAGTCCTCAGGCTGATGCTCTATCCACTGAGCCAAACCGGTCAGGGTGGTCAGGGCTTTTTTTTTTTTTTTTTTTTTTTTTTAAAGAAATAACATCAGCCTTGCTGATGGCTCAGTTACTTAGAGCATCATCTGGTGCACTGAAGGGTCAAAGGTTCAATTCTCGGTTGGGGCACTTCCCCAGATTGCAGGTTTGATCCTGGTCAGTGTGTGTACTGGAGGCAACTGATCCATGTTTCTCTCACATTGATGTTTCTCTCTCTCTCTCCCCTCTCCTTTCATGAGGACAAAAATAGAAGAGGGGGAGGGAGAGAGGGAGAGAGGGAGGGAAGGAGGGAGAGAGGAAGGAAGGAAAAAAGGCAGGGAGGGAGGAAGGAAGGAAGGAAGGAAGGAAGGGCTCTAGCTGGCTTGGCTCAGTGGATAGAGGGTAAGCCTTCGGACTGAAGGGTCCCAGGTTCGATTCCAGGCAAGGGCACATACCTGGGTTGCAGGCTTTATCCCCAGAGGGGGAATATGCTGGAGGCAGCCAATCAATGATTCTCTCTCATCATTGATGTTTCTATCTCTCTTTTCCTCTCTGAAATCAATAGATGTATATTTTTTAAAAGAACAGAAACAGAAAGAAAGAAAGAGCGTCAGACGAAAATATGTCAAAAAATAGCAATCACTGTGTTTGGATGACAAGACTACAAGCAATTTTTTTTTCTTTTACATGTTTGTATTTCCAAAATTTTCATTAAATATATGTCAAATTTTTTAAAAAATCAGGATGGAGCTAATTACAAATAGAAATCTGTTACAACTCTGCCTCTGATCATTCTATGATTAATTACACCTAGAAGACCTGACTAGAGGGGCCCCAGCAGGTAGTGTCCATATGAGCTCACACATCCTGCTGCCAGGACCGGGCACAGGCTGCCCAGGGCTCCTTCTGACATGGGCCAGGTCACTTCTCCTCACGGGGGGGGGGGGGGGGCACGGGCGCTGGCTCAGCTGTGCTGGGCAGTGGAAAACACCCAGGATGCACCAGAAAGTGACCTGAGTTCTGGTCCCCCTCTGCCACCCGCTCCCTGTGGGTTGTAGGTTCTTGAAAAGAGCCGTTTCCCTCTCTGTAAGGAGGGCTCTCGGCTGCAACCAGCAGCCTCAGGGAATCAGAAAAGCCGTCGAGGGGAATTTTGAGATACTGCCTCAGTGGTCAGGGAAAAATTCTTGAAAAATACTCCACTCCAGCTGTCCAATCTCAGAATTCCTCCTTCCAGGGCGGAGGGCCCGGCTGCTCTGTTTACACACCTGGGCCTGTGCGGAGGGCGGCTGGGGGGAGGGTGGCTCCCTGGCCATTTGTGGAATCATTCCTGCTCCCAGGCAGCACTCTACAGGCAAGGCTTCAAAGAAATACCAGAAGCCAAGTGTACTCTCTGTCATCACTTAATAATGCTTGACGCTTTTCATATAACAAAAGAGGATGGAACCGCCCTACCTCACATGGGGAGCCCGATGCTCTCCCATCAGCTCTGTACCAAAAGCGCTTTCTCTTAACTTTAAATAAGCGATTTGACTAATATGGGCAACCAATGCCTTTGGTAAGTAAAATAGGATAAAATAGGTGTTTGCATCTTTATTTCCTCATACAGTATGATAAGCAGGGAATGAATAGTCTGGTATTTTTTGTGCAATAGACATGTGAAATTTAAAGAATGTCAGCATCATTTTTCTGTATCTATTTTTGTGAGGTTGGAATTCAACCACAGAGACTGAGAGTTTATTTACTCTGTTCATTCCTGACATCTAGCATGGTACTTGCCCTTAAAAAATGTTCGTTGAATGAGTCAGTTAATGAATTAATGAACAAATGAGAGATGTTCTTCTCTGTGTTGTGTTAAATGCCGGGGATTCAGGAATATGTGATTCAGCGTCCACTCCTAGAAGCTCACTCAGGTGTTGGAGCCAGACACACACCTAGAAAAATGACTCAAATACAAACTCGATTGATTCCTAAAATCGTGCCATTAACAGTCGGTATTCATGTTTCAGCTCTTCCTGTGTGTCAGAGCAAAAAGCATCATCCTTTCCTTCAAAGCTCACCGTCTGGCCTGGGAAACAAACATGAGGCATGGACAGCACCAAACCACATGAAAAGCAGCACAGGACGATGGACACGACGGAGAGGAAGCTCATGTGACTTCATCCTGTGGGTTCCAGCATCCGGCTGCTCAAGTTCACAAAGCTGTCTGGCCTTGGACAAGTTGCCTACCCTCTCTGGGTTTCACTGTTCCACTTGTGAACTAGGGTTTCTATGAAGAGCAAATGAGTCCATATCCCATAAAGCACTCAGGATAGTGCCAAACCCATACTCAGTCCCAAACACAAACCTCCGTGAAGTAAAGAAATCTTCCCTCTGCTCTCTGGATTTTAAGATCTCGTTAAGCACTCCCTGGCTTTCCCTTTGTGCACACCTGATTCTTCTTCCCAGATAAGATTTGTGACTAAATGCAACTCCAAAGCTGTGGACTCAGGTTAATAAGGGAGAAAGAGGTTAGATTCCCATCTGTTTGTGGAACATAATGAGCAACTGGCCAGAAGAAAAAAATTCTCAAAGCCTAGAGACACCTAAACGAGGATGGCAATTCCATTCTAACAGCCACTGCTTCCCCACCTGGTTCAGGACAGACATTGCTAATCATCTTCAGTATCTTTTCTAACTGTGTCTAAATTAAGACTCAGAACTACTTTTAAACAGGGCCAGGCAGTGACTGCTAACCAGCGCCTGTGGGTGTCCCTGGCCTAAACCTTCCCTTCTGGCCCTCAGGTTTGATTTTCCCAGGCCCCTGCTGCCAGAGCTGCCTGTGACTGCCCTTCTCCCAGGACTGGAGCCCAGCTCCCCAAATGCCCGCCAGCCCCCACTCCTGGGAGAACATGGTGGAGCGGCTTTTACTAGTACTTTGCCCTCCTGTGTGGGTCCATGGCCACTGGCTAACTCTGTGACCTCAGCTATGCAAGTCACTGAACACTCTCTGAGCCTCCAATTCCTCCTAGGTAGACGGGACCCCCCTCTTGGATTGTTGTGGGTTGAATGGGACATGTGACTGGACCCGGTGGAGTAGGTCCTCGATAAATGGGAGATGGCATTGTTACTAAGCTCAGCTCTGCCTCCCCTGCCCGCCCCCAGGCACAGTGCCCCCATGACTTCTCCCCCGGAGGCCTGCCATAACATACAACAGGGCTGGGTTGCTCCTGTTTAAGTCACTGCTGCCCCCCTCAACATTAACTGTCCATATTAATTCAAGGTCACCTGAGCTCAGATACGTGGGAAGAGGTGAAGGCCAGCAGGGGTGGGAAGGGTGAGGGGTGGGGAGCGAAGGGGTCCCCAGGTGCATGTGGGGGCTCCACCACAGACCCTGTTGGGAAATGACGGGAAGGGACATTGGAGGGGGTGTTTTACTCCCGTAGCAGAGAGGTGCCTTCTGGCATGGCCCAGGGGCGAGACCAGGTGGGCAGGACCCTCCTGTCTGCCTCCCTCAGCTCCTCTTAGCTCAGGGCAGACTTACGTCTCTTTCAGGGGCCACTCTCATTACCTCCTCCCAACTGGACCTCCGCATGCACATCTCAAATATGAGTTCCTGTCCACACTTCAACTGGAAGGTTGTTCCCTGAGGTTAGCCTTGGCCTTCTCCCTCTGCCTCAGCATGCCCCCCCCTCACTGTCTTCCCCCCCCCCCGCCCCCCCCCCGCCCCCCCCCCCCCCGCCCCCGCTCTACCTCTCCTTTCTGTCTCTGGCCCTGTGACTCAGCCTCCTCCCTCTGACTCGGTCTTGGCCTGCTCTTACCATCACACAGAGGAGTAAGTCCTACTTCCCCCAACCAGAGAAAGCAGCCTTGCCCCCTCTGGACCCAGCCCACATCCAAGTACAGCCCATTAGTCAAGAGCTGGCACCTCTCAGTTATCCCTGGGACGGCCTGTGACCCTCCTCTCCTCCCGGCACCCCCCACTCTTTCTGGGCCCAGTCTGCGAGTCAGTTCCTCCAAACCCAGGGTTCTTCAATGTCAACGGCGCCACGGTAGGCTTCTGTCCCAGAGTTTACAAGTCAACGGGGAAACGAAGGAGCCCAGGCGGAAAGCTGCCTCACCAGGGGGCAGATCTGGGCGGAGAGCGCGGAGCAGCCCCGCTCTCAGCACTCAAATCTCGGCCAATTTAACGTCTACATTAAAAATGGATCTGTGTGCAATGCAGCCGCTTCCTTTAATTGCTCCAAATAAATATCCTGCGTAATTTTAAGCCATATTTTACCAGGAAGTGCTTAGGGGCATTGTTTGCTGAGCAAGGCGTTACAGAAATTGAAACTCCTTTTGCTCAGAGCCGGGTCCAGAAAGTTCATGCAGTGAGAAATATTTCTCACTGCGCACAACTGTGAATTGTATATAAAATTAAATTTTCTGCTTGAAATCTGCATTGTTGGACCTCCCGCTGGTTGCCACCATTTTGCTGAAATAAGATACTATTTGTGGTAATGGCAGCGAGGGAAACCTGTTATCATTGATTGTAAACTGGCTTCGCTCCTACGGCTTAAAAATCTGGAGAGCTTTATTGTGCAAACATTGCATTTTCCGTACAAATATTACCGAGCAAAGCTTCACTACGGATTCATCAGCCAGGGTGCGAGCGGGTTTATAAAGCGACCCCAACAGTCCTAAGTCTCCTGCACACCCACCACTGGGCAGCAGTTAGGGGCACCAAGAGGTGGATGGTGGCAGCAGGAGAATGAGACAAGGGCGTACACAATTGTCTGCTGTTTTTTAATTTTAAAACTCTTTTTCTTCACCAGGGCATTATTATTTGAAAGAGAAAGGAAAAGATGAGGCCTAGGAAGGGTTCGAATTTCAGAGCCCTCCTGCCCCAGGAAGCCGGCAGCTTTGCCTTTTAAGGATTTACACCATCCCCACCCCCAGTCCCTCTCCCACACCACCATCCTCCAAGCCCCAGTCCTGACAATCAGCCTTGTGACAATCAGCTACAACTCGAGACAGCATTACTGATAGAGGGTTCTGAGTTAATAACTTCGGTTGACAAACACAGAATCTGAAACCAAAAAAAAAATGAAGATTTATTTTTTTCCTAAGAAGATGCGTACTCAGAATTAGAACCCCAGGGCTGGTTTTTCATCTTTCATTTTCCCCAGATTTCAGTTTACAGGTGAACTCTCTCCAAAAGTCAACATTAGCCAGGCGCACATAAATATTGTTTATTGCCTTCTAACCATTAGAATAGATTGTCCCTTTTATTTTGTAAATCATTTTGTTGCTTGGGTAATACAAAATAGCTTTGACTTACAAAGAAAGGTGGGGAGGGGAAAAGGAAGATTTAGCAAAATGATTGCCCCATAGCAGTATAGCTCATATTTTGACAAATAAAAATGAAGCCAAAACGAACCAATTTCTTCAGGAACAAGCTAGTCTGATTACAGTGAATCTCACCAACTCTTTTCTAGAAAAGAGCACTAAGGTTACAGCAAAGCCAGTGCTGGAGTAGAGTAAACTCAGCCACTTCCTCTGAGGCAGCAAATGCAGAGGAAGTGGGTTGAAGTGGATGGGCACTCAAAGACCTGAAGTTCAAAGGCACGGACCACCTGGAAGGCACCGAGGGAAATGGGTGAGATCTCACACACCACTAGCGTTCAGAGTGTCCGTTAGCAGCTTCTTTGTTCAAAAAGCCATTCCTAGGTATTCATATGCATTAACCTAAGCTGGGCTCACCTGTGGAGAAAATACCTAGGGATACAAACAGGAAGTGCCCGGTGGGGTTCCTCACACAAGCCCCAAATGTATTACCTTGCCTATAGAATAGCGTTTGGAGAAACTACTGCTTCAATGGCATAACTATTAAATGAATTAAAATCTATGCATTAGCTGTCTTTGAAAATTATTCTACTGGCTTTCCTTTCTCTCTCTAAACTTCTCTTATATTTTCTAGTCTTCCATAGTCTTCACAAATCTAACTAGCCCTAACCTGAGCTTCTACATGGTCATAGGGTGGGTGGACAAAAATAACCTGTTTTCCTGCTGTTTTTTTCTTACTTACCATCCATCTATATGCCCTCTATTTGAAAACCAATGATAAAATCAGCTGCAATGTTTCACTCATTCATTCAATAATACCTCTTGACTTTACTAGGTGCTAAGAGCTAGGCTATTAATCCTCTTTCATTCAAGAGTTCTGCCAGCCTTTGGAATACTTCAGAAGTCTCAGCTTTCAACTAACATTTGAAGACCCCGGAAGAACCTACAAAAGGAACTTGCAACTGATGGTGCCTCCTTCTCTCCACTTCACTTTCCTCTCCTTTGTCTCACTTCCCGCCTCTTTCCAGGTAACCAAGCAACCCTGTTCTCCATGGGGCTCTGCTGCACAAGGGTTTCCTTCCCATGGCTCCATTAGCTCCTCTAGTCTTGACCAAAGATGGAATGCTTGACCTTCCCATGCCTCTGCCCAAA
Organism: Myotis yumanensis; assembly: GCF_028538775.1. Lineage (NCBI taxonomy): Eukaryota > Metazoa > Chordata > Mammalia > Chiroptera > Vespertilionidae > Myotis > Myotis yumanensis. Next base: position 39,627,939 of record NW_027223754.1, on the reverse strand, counting down.
CCTTGCCCACATTCTTTTTATTTATTTACTTATTTTATTGACTTTTTAGAGAGAGAGGAAGGGAGAAGGGAGAGAGAGAGAAACATCTACATCAATCAGCTGCCTCAATGCCCAATCAAGTGAGCCATACTGGTCAGAGCCTTTGTCCACATTTTTGCTCTAGGCTTCCATTGATTTCTTTAAATAGGCACCAATTATTTGTTTCTATAAAAAAAAATCCTCAGCAATATTTCACTGACTTACCACAGCTTGCATCAAGAAGACATGATGCCTGTCCCTGTGTAGGGCACAAAAGGCAATGACAGGAAGACACATCTAAAAATGATTCGGGATTGAATAAGCTGCCTGAACCAACCATACCCTGCTTGTGAATCTTGGCAAGCACAGCCAGGGAGTGGGCAAAGTCTGACAATAGGGCAAGAGGGGAAGAGCTGGGGTAAGGAGGAGCTCCAGGGAGCAGAGGTATTGTCACCACCTACAAACACCACCAAGGCCCTCATGCCCAGGCATATACTGAAGAACTAGACAGTAAGGCCCTGCCCCTATTTGGGGGTATTGGTGGATGCCCCTAAAAGGGATGAGGATCTCAGGCTCCATCTCAAGGAAGAGTTAGGAATCTGCAATGCTGATGGTTGGCCATCGCTTAGTTCTCTTCCCAGTTGGTTCCCCAAAGAGAAAGGCCTACCCGCATCTCTCCATGAGCTTACTCTTCCCCATCACCAATCATAGAGGCTCCAGGTTCATGGGGCAGATAGCCCTGGGGGTATCACTCTCCTCCTCAGCCAGATGGGGAGGTGAAATCCCACCAATTATCAATGAGAAGAGGATCCAATGGGTATAGCATGGCAGGCCCATCTCCCTTCTTCCCTCTCCATTCCCTTCCCTCTCCATCTCCACCTTCAGGTATGGAGTGTCATCTTTCTACTTCCTTCTACTTCTTATCCTCTTCCTGAGTTCTAGCTCTTTCTTTTGGGTTGGCTGACACCAGAGGGCAACATAATCTCACCTACCTGTCAGTTCTTTCCTTTCATCAACCAGTAGAGGGAAGAGCTTGAGAGAACCCGTAAGAACTAGGAGGTATGTGGGAATTATTTTGAAATATGGAATAAACTAGTGCAATAGAACAGCTCTCTCTAAAGCATCCCTTGCCAAGGCATTCTGTTCCCGTTGGTAAATAATCTGTTACAAAACTGTTTAAATGGGTATTAACTCACCAGAGCACGACACTGGCAAAATTTCCCTCCAGGCTTTTTTACAAAGACACAACTTTAACGTGATGTGAGACCTGAGATTAAACTAACAGAAGTCAAACATTATTCAAGGTAACACTGATGCTCCATCCCTTTACTCGCCTTTTAGTCTTTTTCAGATCTGGTTTTTATTTTGTTTCAGAAGTCATTGGTAAGGCATTTTTTTTTAATACATTTTATTGATTTTTACAGAGAAGAAGGGAGAGGGATAGAGAGTTAGAAACATCGATGAGAGAGAAACATCGATCAGCTGCCTCCTGCACACTCCCTACTGGGTATGTGCCTGCAACCAAGGTACATGCCCTTGACTGGAATCGAACCTGGAACCTTTCAGTCCACAGGCCGACGCTCTATCCACTGAGCCAAACCAGTTAGGGCCATTGGTAAGGCATTTACTAGGAGCCATGAATGTGTTGTTTTGAGTACCTGTCACCGTAGCACTCTAGGTGCTTGAAGAGTACATATGGGCTTATTTGGGCAAGTGAAGCTGAGTCAATCAGAACAAAAGACTGGGAACCAAGGAGCAGTGCCCTGGGGGCAAAATGCCCCAAGCAGCCCCGGGTCAAACTTGGAAGTCCACGTGAGGGCATCCCTCACACTCCCTTCCCAATCCGCCGTGCCTACTGAGAAAATTAAAGAAGCTTCCATTTGAAAAGACTTTGAAAGAAATGGATTCAGAAATTAAAATTGTGCCACTGATCTAACTGGCCATTTACCAGTTAACCACCCCGGCCATGTTAACATTACTACCTTTTAAAAGTAGACAGCGTGGAGCTGAGCAATCTGTTCAACCACTGCAAAGTTCTCAACTGTTGGAATCTAATTACCTGGCCTGGGTATTTTCCGCTTCGTGTTCCCAGCTTTCAAGCCACTTCCAAAGCCAGAGCTTTAGAGAAAGGTCTTTAAAACCCCAAAGAGTCCGGAATTCTATCCTTTAGATGAATTTTTTAAATCTGCTTTGCTGAATTTATCCATATGACTTTGCCTTTATTTATTCATCAACGCCTTTCTTTTCCTTGATGAATCATCTAAACTTCTAAAGCAAGACTTGAGCAGTCCCATGAATCCCTTGAAATTGTGAGCAAAATCCGATGTGTGTTACATAACGGCCTTTCTGGGGAGAGGGCCCATAACTTTCATCAGATGCTAAAAGGGCTCTGTGACCTCCGTCTGTGGCTGTGTAGTCATGATGTTCACCAGACAGCGTTCCCCCGATCCCTACGAAAGAACGGGTTATCCGGGTGCCTGAGCCACCCATCTGCTCAGCTCTTGGGTGGCTGAGCAGGGCCAAGAATGGCGGCAGCTTCCAAGCTGGTCATCTCCTGCCAAGAGCTGCCCAGTTGCCATGAAAATATTATTTATTTTCTCTGTGCCACGGTGGAGAAAAGGTTGGAGGCACTGCAGTAAGCTTTTCACTTTTATCCCACCCCCATCTTTGCTCTCTCCATCTCTTCCCTCACCTCCACGGCCTTCATTCTCCAGAGAGAAGCAGGGCATTGATTTGGCCACCTATGGTGTAATCTGCACTGCATGTACTTGGCCAGGAAAGAAAGGGCTGTGGTTGTGGCCCCCTCCTAAGAATGTTCCCTGGACCCACAGCCTTGGAGTTTGCCTTGGTGGCGGCAAAACTGGTAGTGAGAGGGCTCATTTTCCCGATTCCTGGGCTATTCCTTTGGCTAATCCCACACACCTGCCCCCTTCCCTCTAGTAGCTCCCCCCTCTCTGTGTGTCTAGAAGACTCTCTATGCCAGTTCCCTAAATGGCTCCCAGCTTCATTGCAAATGTTCTTCAAAAGCACTTTTATGCAAAGATTCTTCCCAACAAAGAAAGACATTAAAATCTGCCACAGAACCCACGTATAACCAAATTCAAACTCAGACATAACCAACGGGCAGGCAAATTCCATGACTCCTGGCTAACAGGAGCACCCCAGAAATAGTGTGAGCTTCCAAGTCCTTCCTTGCCTGACCCCCCAAACGCAAGAAAAGTCACAAGTCCACAAAGAAGTCTTTTTAAAACAACCTGCCGCCACCTCTAGCTCTAAATAAGTAGTTCTTGGGCTATTTCTGACTGCAGCTTCCCTCTCTGGGTGCTCCTCGCCAGCAAGCGCCGCAGGCAGCCGCACGGAGCCTCGCGGAAGGACATTTATGCCAAGAAGAGCTACTGCCTTCTTAATGAAACTGACAGCCAGACTCAGCTCAGGATTACTGTACTTGAAGGGGATAATCCCTGGAAAATCCCTTAAGAAAGCAGGCATATCACTTTTCTATGTGTTTTAGAAATAGGAGGAAATATTTGGATAAATGCCTGAAAACCACTGGCTGTCATTTTAAAACCTTTTTTTTTTCCAGCCAATATCTAGAGTTACAAAAAAATTATGTGATGGAGTCCCCAGAATAAAAAATAAAGAGAGAATATTACGTTTCCTTTTTACAGTAAAATAACCTGTAGATTCAGAACATGCAAACAAATATAAATCTTGTTTTTAAAATATTTGCTGAATTGGCAGACACTGAAATGCTGCACTCCCATCGGAGGCCATTCTAACAGTGGACTTCTTAGTTATTTGAATGGGGAGGTGAGTGTATTTGGGGGATGAATATATACAGTAGAGATTTGCAGAATTATTATAAATCAATGAAACATTAAGCACCGCCCTAAACCGATCTCCTATTCAAAACACATAGGGTGGAGGTCATGCTGTTTGAACCTGGTTTGGATATCCAGATCTCAGCTCTCCAGGGCCTGAGAAAAATTCTGTAATTCTAATGATTAACAATATTTCTTATTTTGTCTTATTTTGAATTTATTTATTTAATTTTTATTGATTGATTTTTTTTTTTTTTTTAGAGACAGGGAGACATGTTATGTTTTCTATTCATTTTAATAACCAAAGTTTGAACCACAGTGCAAGTTTCCCTCTCCTTTTGCATTTCTTGTGTACTCAGGTTTAAAGTATAATGTTTTAACATCTTTTCACTTGCCTTTTGATCAATTGAATAGCTAAAGCTGCTTTGATATATACACTGAGTGGCCAGATTATTATGACCACCTGACATTTGTAGGCAAATTAGCTATAATTTTGCCCTGAAGTTGCTAGAGGGCCAGACCATTATAAGTAGGGAAGCAGGTTGTTTACCATGACAGTAGAAATGATTTTTTTCTGAAGATATGGGTAAACAACGAGATTTAACAGCCTTTGAACATGGGATATATATATATATATAGTGAGTGGCCAGATTATGACCACCTGACGTTTGTAGGCAAATTAGCTGTACACTGCATCGTATGGGATATGGAAGCCGAAGGCCTGTTTGAACACCTTTGCTGTCTGCAGTTACCAAGATAAAACGTCTCCAATTCGCACAGGAACACAAGGATTGGACAGTCGAGCACTGGAAAAAAGTCATGTGGTCCAATGAATCACATTTCCAGTTGCATCATGCAGATGGCAGAGTGAGAATTTGGTGGAAACAGCATGAAAGCGTGCATCCCACATGCATGAGTACAACCCTTCAAGCTGGTGGGGGCAGTGTTATGTTTGAGGGCATGTTTTCCTGGCATGATTTGGGCCCTTTAATTCATGTGGAACAACGTCTGAATAGCACAACATACCTAAGTATCGTTGCTGATCAAGTTCATCCTATCACGTTGATGGCGTATCCCAATGGAGATGGCTTCTTCCAACAAGACAATGCGCCATGCCATGGTGCTCGTATTGTGAAGGAGTGGTTTCAAGAACATGAGGGAGACTTTATCTTGCTTAGGTGGCCCTCACAATCACCAGATCTCAATCCAATTGAGCATTTGTGGGACGAAGTTAAAAGAGCCATCAGGCAGCTGGTTTCACAACCATAAAATCTCACAGAACTGGACAGTGCTATTCATCAGGCCTGGTCTCATATTCCTCACATCACCTTTCAACATCTCATGGAGTCAATGCCAAGAAGAATCGCCGCAGTATTGAAGGCAAAGGGTGGCCCAACGAAGTACTGATGGGGTGGTCATAATAATCTGGTCTCTCTCTCTCTCTCTCTCTCTATATATATATATATATACATATATATGTATATCCCACGTTCAAAGGCTGTTAAATCTCATTGTTTACCAATATCTTCAGAAAAAAATCACTTCTACGGTCCTGGTAAACAAACTGCTTCCCTATTTATAATGGTCTGGCCCTCTAGCAACTTCTAATTTGCCTACAAACATCAGGTGGTCATAATAATCTGGCTACTCAGCTTACTTCTGCTGTTTGACCATCTCTAAGTAAATAAGAAGTGCTTTTTACTTAATGCTAATCTAATATGTTTTTCACAGGGTTTTCAAAGCCTCATGAGCATCAATTTGCAAATCCCCCAACAGTCCCGTGAGGAAAAAGCCATAAACTGTGAATAACAAACTGGGGCAGCAGTGAGGGAGCAGCAGTGAAGCAAGCCATAAAAAGTGAGTAAAGCAACTGCTATAGCACGAGATCCAGCATAATGTTCTGCCTGAACCCCAGCTGATGGCCTTTCATTTTCTAATACTGTCTCTCTTACAACATAAATGCACAACAGGAAAATGGAGTGATTCCATATGTAATGGAAATTGAGTAATTCCATCTATAGAATAGCACGGTGTGTTCCTGCATTCTGGCAGGTTCCAAAACGCTATTATGTCATGCTGTCCCTGAGTGGAGTGAGCTTTCCTGACCCACCAAGCCCCAACTGCTCCTTCGTGGCCCCGTTGGTCCCTGCATGACCTGCATTTCAGTACCCATCACACTGAAACTGTCCACGTCATTGGCTTCTACATTTTTGTCCCTGGCCACACAAGACTGGAGTGCTGCCTCTGCCACCTGTATCCCCATCAACTGCCACAGCCCCTCTGCTTATAAATGTGGAAAGAACTATCACTTGGGTTCTCCAGAATCCTTGTTTTATTCTTTCAGTCCCACCCAGCACATTTAGCCTGCAGGTAGCTACCATCTAGAACAAGCATGTCAAACTCGCAGCCCACGGGCTGCATGCCTCATTTATTTGGCCCGTGTTAGCCTTTGAGTTTGACATGCTTGATAACAAGGATGAATCAAGCCTCTCAGATTTTCTAGTAGAGACCTCGGATTTCCTACTAAAACCCAAGGTAGTGAGAGGAAGCTAGGAAGTAGAGACCTATGGGTGGGGTGCACACAGGATAGGCTAGAAAGAATGTGAATGGGAGACAGAGACTCCCAAGAGACATGGAGCAAGTGGGAATTGGGCAAAGGAATGGAGAAGCCACAGAGAGATTCTGGTGTGAGTGGGGACATTTCCCCTGTTGCAGCCTCTGACCCAGGAACAGAAGTGCTGCCCTAAACTATGCACCTCCCTTGGGCTGTCTGAGGCCTTCCCGTCCATCCCAGGCTGCTGACCAAGGTCTCCAGCTTCACATCTTCTCCCTGCCTTTCCCAAACATGCACGCCCCAGGCGGCCTTCCCAGGACTCTGTTCCAGGTGACCAGCCCACTGGACTCACTCTGACGTGCTAGACTCCTCCTCCCAAGAACTCGGTTCCATGTTACAGGTAACCTTCCTGCTGGGATGTCAGGCACCATGCCAACCTGGCAGAGAGTACCTTTAGGAGCAGATGGACATGTTGATGCCCACAACATATTACTGCCAATATTGCCACCTGTCTCCAAAAAGGCCTACCTCAGAGAGAGCTAAGAACCCAGTGAGCTAAACTGCTTGGTCCTACACACTCAAACTGCTAGTTCCTTAAAGGAGGGACAGTTATTAAAATATTCAGCATGTGCAGATCGTATATCAACAGGTGAATGGGTAAAAAAAAACATGGTACATCCATACCGTGGAGTATTATTCAACCTTAAAAAGAAAAAAAACTGACACCTGCTACAACATGGACAACCTTTAAGACACACAGTGAAGTAAGCCAGTGACAAAAAGACAAATATTGTATGATTCTATTTACACGAGCTTCCTGGAGTAGGCAAATTCATAGAGACAGAAAATAGAATAGTGGTTGCCAGGGGCCGAGGAAGGAGCAGAAGTGAGAGTGACTTTTTATCGGATACAGCGTTTCGATTTGAGAAGATGAAAAAGTTCTGGAAATGGATGGTTGTGGTGGTTACATAACAATGTCAATGTTCTTCGTGACACCAAGCTGTACTCTTACAAATGGTCAAAACTGTACATTTTATGTTCTGTGCCAGGTACTGTGCTAAGCGTTTTGTTAATCAACTCATTTGAATTCACACAACAATCTAATAAGTTAGTTCTCATCACCATTATGCCCATCCTATATAATAAAAGGCTAATATGCAAATTGACCGGGTGGTGAAACGACCAATCGCTATGACACACACTGATCACCAGGGGGCAGATGCTCAACGCAGGAACTTCCCCCTGGTGGTCAGTGCACTCCTTCCATGAGAGTGCTAAGGATGCCATAAGCCATCAGTCAGACATTCCCTGCGGGCTCCCAGACTGCGAGAGGGCACAGGCCGGGCTGAGAGACACCCCCTGAGTGCATGAATTTCATACACTGGGCCTCTAGTTGTATAGATAAAAATGCCACGGCTTAAGGATGCTAAGTCATTTGCCCAAGGCCCCAAAGCCAGGGAGGCGCAGGGTCGGGATATGAAGCCAGCAGGCTGACCCACAGACCGCGTTCATGAGAACCCATTTATAAACCTCCATCCTGAATGACACATCTTCATTCTTTCCCTCACTGATTTAAAATTAATATTTAGGGGAAAGGAGAAAATGTTAGCTACAATCTGACCAGTGCTTACTTCTGAAAAAGGAGTCATAAAAGGAGCCAGATGGAAGCTGAAGGGCCCACTGTGTATAAAAATGGTAAAAAACAAAAAGAAAACAACAAAAACTCCACATGATTGCATCATAATAACCCACGGAGGCCAGAGGTTCAAAGCTGACTATTTTCTGAGCTCCATCGGCCCGTTAGCTTTAAAACCCAGCATTTAATTCATGATGTTGGGGAAGCCTGTTAGGAGGGTTTCCATAAAAAGCAGCAAGTACAGTCAAATTCTGGTCTTTTCCAAGCACAGACCCACGTGACCGGCTGCCTCTCCAGCACACTGCAGCACCGAGGTGTTTAATTTAGAATCTGATAGCTCCTACATTTTGCGATCTCTGGTAGATACTGCACACAGAGAATGCTCAGTGGCCACTGGCAGAAATTCTTAGAAAAACAGTCCTCAGGCTTGTTGAAATCACAACTACCACTTTCACTCCCCGCCTCCCTGTCACTGAGGCGGCTGTTTTGACTCGAATTACAGGGGCCCACGAGGACTACCTGCGGTCCAAATGTGCATGTGACAATGGACACTCCTTCACTGGCCGTCCGGTGTTATTTCAGACCCTGTTGGACATACGGGCTCTGTTCTGAGTGGGGGAGATCCACGCTTGAGAGAGAAAATTTTTGTAGAGAGTCTCCTCACCACGCACAAAATGTCCTCATCGCTTTGTCAGGGTGGGGCCTGAGTGGGGGCAGATCGCCGCTGAATATCAGAATGATGTCTTCTCCTCTGGCGTGTTCTCTCCAGTCTGGGGGCCTGGATGTAATTGCGGGGATCCTGGTTGTTTGCTGCTCCCACCCCGCACCCAGCTCCTATTTCTGCCATGTGTGGGGCAAGTGCCTGGAGCTCCGCAGCTGTTGGAGCACAGTAAATCCATTCACATACTGACAGAGCCCAGTGACTAATATGGGCTTAGCAAGGAAACAGAAACATTGGGCAAGCAGAAACAACTGAATTACTTTTGGAGGGGTGAGCAAATGACACCCCCACGGGGCTTGATCTCACCATTTGGTTTGAGCTGGGGAGCTCACCGTGGAGGCCGCCTGGATGCCATCCCGGTCACCCACTATCATTCATTCTCAGCAGAAGAGGCACCCAGCCAGGCCTGGGGAGCAGGAGGAAGAGCTATAAGGAGCTGGTTGTGTTGAGACCATGAAGAAAATAAATCACTCGAACCCAAGTACTTGAAGTTGAGGTGGTCTGATTTGCAGTTGGGAGTGTGAGCTTTGGAACCAGACAGAGCTGACTTCAAATCCTGTCCCTGCCACGTAGAATCTGACCAACCCATATCACCTCTAAGCCTCTGTTTCTTCATTTGTAGAATGAACATAATAAATGGGTTCCTACCTCATGGGGCTGTTTCAGGAATGAATGAGACTATTGTATAAAGCACTTAGCATGTGTGTATAAAGCCTGATATGCTCCCAGAGTGTGTGGCTCAGTAGCTGAGTGTCAATTTATGAACTAGGAGGTCATGATTCCATTCCCAGTCAGGGCACATGCCCGGGTTGTGGGCTCGATCCCCAGTGGGGAGTTTGCAGGGGGCAACCCATCAATGGTGCTCTCTCATCATTAATGTTTCTTTCTCTCACTTTCCCTTACTCTCTGAAGTCAATATATATATATATATATATATATAGAGAGAGAGAGAGAGAGAGAGAGTCTGATATTCAATAAGCACTTAACAATAGGTAGTAATCATAATAGTACATTTTATTTTTTAATATATAAAATATATTTTTAAAGCCTGATATCCAATAAGCACTTAGCAATAGGTATTAATCATAATAGTATATTTTATTTTTTAAAAATATGTTTTTATTGATTTCAGAAAGGAAGGGAGAGGGAGAGAGAGATAGAAACATCAATGATGAGAGGGAATCATTGAAGAGCTGCCCCCTGCACACCACCCACTGTGGATGGAGTCAGCAACCCGGGCATGTGCCCTGACTGGGAATCGAACTGTGACCTCCTGGTTCATAGGTCAATGCTAAACCACTGAGCCACTCCAGCCGGGTTAACAGTACATTTTAAATAGAAGGCAATGCACTGCTGGTGGGAATGCAGACTGGTGCAGCCACTATGGAAGGCAGTATGGAGGTTCCTCAAAAAATTGGAAATGGAACTCCCATTTGACCCTGTGATCCCACTTCTAGGAATATATCCCAAGAAACCAGAAACACCAATCAGAAAGGATATATGTACCCAGATGTTCATAGCAGCACAATTCACCATAGCTAAGATCTGGAAACAGCCTAAGTGCCCATCAGTAGATGAATGGATTAGAAAACTGTGGTACATCTACACGATGGAATACTATGCTGCTGTTAAAAAGAAGGAACTCCTACCATTTGCAACAGCATGGATGGAACTGGAGAGCATTATGCTAAGTGAAACAAGCCAGACAATGAAGGAAAAATACCACATGATCTCACTCTTTCATGGATAATTAAGACCATTACAAACTTTTGAACAATAATAAATACAGTGGCAGAGCTGCCTCAAACTGATTGTCGGACTGCAGTGGGAAGGCCAGGGAGGGTTGGGGGACAGGAGGGAGGGGAGTAAGAGATCAACCGAAGGACTTGTATGCACCCATATAACCATAACTAATGGACATAAGACACTGGGGGGTAAGGGAGGGCAGGGGCTTGTCAAGGGCGGGGGGGAAAAAAGGACACTTATGTAATACCCTTTGTAATACTTTAAGCGAAAAAAAAAAAAAACATAAATAGAAGGCAATGAACTTTGTATTTGTCCACCCAGGCAGACAGGTAACAGAAATCAAAATGATGCTTGACACTTAACTGCTTCAAAACACGCTTTCACACCAAGATCCCCAGAACCACCGGCATCAGAACCTGCGCCACGAGGTGAGCTGGAGAAAGAACATCTGAGGCTGGAAGGTGTCAGGGCTCCACCGGACTTTGTGCTCGGAATTAGACCTCCACAAACACTCTGCTGCCTACCGTGGAGCACCATTCAGAACATGTGCCCACAGCATTCCCATAAGCTACCGGGCAGCAAGATGCATGGGCTCTTCAGCCGTGGTGTGTGGGACGTTTCATCCCCCAGAACCTACTGGACTGGATACTAACAAGTATTATGCAAATACAGTATTTTATTCCCATCAACAGCAATTGCCATAATCTCCACTTAAGCGTACCTACTGATGATGAGCCCTTCCTTTTGGACATTGCAAGTCCACCAATCAGAACCTACCAGAGCCCCTCCTCAAGCCAGCGGAGTAGGGGAGAACGGCTTGTCCACACCTGCTATGTAACCCGGAATGTCAGCCAGGAAGGTCATGGATTCGGCATGTTGACAATCAACACTGATCAAATGAAAAGGTGAATTACCCGTGACTAATAACTAGTCATAAGCTGGATAGAAAACAAGGAGAGAAACTTGAATCCCACATGCAAAATGGTGAAAGTGGAAAGCTCGGGAAGAATTTGCCCCTTCAAGGAAGGCTTTCTCCTGCGGCCTCCTCCTGTTGGCCAGACCAGGCCAGGGCTGTGCCAAGCGATTCACACGTCCTCCCCCGCTCCCCTTAAGCCCTGCTGACCCTTTTCTTCCTTGTCTGGCTTCCCCTTGGACCTGTGGTCAGGACATAAATGTTGTTTTCGTTCTTCCTGTGAAGTTCATCACTAAAGAGGCTTCTCATTTTCTGTGCTATTTGCAGCCCATAATTTTTTAAAAGTATCTTTTTATTGATTTCAGAGAAAGGAAGGGAGAGGGAGAGGGAGAAACCTCAATGATGAGAGAGAATCATTGATCGGCTGCCTTCTGCACGCCCCTGCTGGGGATCAAGCCTGCAACCCGGGCATGTGCCCTGATTGGGAATCGAACTGTGACCTCCTGGTTCATAGGTTGACACTCAACCACTGAGCAACACCGGCCAGGCATGTTTTTCTTCTTAATGGCAAAAACTATGAAAACTGATGTGCTTCAGGGTCCTCTCTGTGTATGCCACAGTACCCCGGCAAACACCGATGCCTGCTCTTTCCACAGGGCCCTTGTCTCCACCTTCTCAGCCCCCTCACCGGATTCCTTATTTGCTGAGGCAGCTGTGTACCCAGGGAGCACTTGGGTCTTACACTGAACCAGGGTGACTGAGTATATGCTGAGCCTAGGGCCTCCAGATTTCCTTTACGCCTTCGCCCTCCATTAGTTCTAACCCCATTGACTATTTATAGACACTGATCAAGCCAAACTGTTTGAAGATACAGGACAGAAGAAGTTCTGAGGGCTGCCATTTCCTTAGACCTCCCTGAGAGCTGTCTCCAAGAATTTAAAGAGAATTATTGAAACGCATTTCACTGATTTATTATTAATTGAAGAGTGGTCACTGAAAAACTTCCAAGTGTTTGCCCAGGTCCCGAATTTATGCCATAGACAGGGGAGCCAAAATGAGGACACAAAGGTCCTGGAGATTAGGGGTGAGGTGAAGGGGTAAACTAGGGGAGGAAGGAGGTGTAGGGGGCAGGAGCTTGATGAAGAACGGGAGCAGAAACCGGGAAGCTGAGGGAGCTGGGAGGGGGGCCAGGAGGAGGCTTTCATGGGAACGAAGCCAAAGTCTACTGCCAGGGTGTGGGGTCCAGGAAAATCTCACTGGTCGACAGGAATAAGAGCCACCAGCAGAGAGACAAACACTGCTTCCGTCCCAAGACACAGTGGCATGGATGGCCAGGGAAAGCAGATGCTTGTCATCTGGGCAAGGGCTCAGCAACACCAATTCTGAAACGTTACCAAGAAAGGGACATAGGGGCAGCTAGAAGTGGTTACCACAGCAAAGTGTCTAGGAACCCACCCTCCGTGGAAGAAAACAAGACACTTGGGGATGGGAAACCAGCACACACACACACACACACACACACACACATGCTGTCTGACACCTGAATAAGGCAGAGATGGTGACTACCCCAAACAGACAGGCAAGGCCTCTTCCCGGCTCACTTGTTGCAGGCTGATTTCTATTTCCTGGTGCGATTTATTTGGGAAAATGGGCCTTCTTTGTTGATATGCTATGAATTGGCCAGAACCACACAAATAATGAGCAATGCAAGCCTGATTTTGCAGATCTGAACTCCCCTTGGCTGTCACTCCTGAATAGTTTCCTTTCTGTTCACCCAGAGTTCTGTCTTTGATGAGCATGAGCCCCTTCTCAGAGCAAGGGATGAAATTCAATAAGAGATGCCACCCTGTTTTCATTCCCCCACGACTTCACAGGTCGGGTTGGGAGTGAACCCCTCCACGGTGCACTGGGGAGGGGCGTGTAACTGTTTCAATGGCAGAAAACAGTCCAGATGCAGCTCTCACCCTTTGATGGTGAACTCGTCTGTCACTTACTCACACTTTGCCTGATCTGATTATCAAAGTCAGTAACACACCTTTTAGGGAACTTGTAAGACTGGCGGTACTTTCAGACCACTGGACAAACATGGGATAAATCAACTATTAGGAAATCAAAATACTGAAGAAAAAAATTAAATGAAATGGATCCGTAAAAACAAGTGTGGAGAAAGTAGAAACCGTTGTAGGACGGTTTTGCTTGTTTGTTTTCGTGCACAGTTTTGACACGCGTGAACTCCTGCCAACAAAACTCAGGACGACTTTTTCACAAGAAAAGAGTTCTAAAGAAAGGGTAATGTCTCTAGCAATGTCCCCATAAGTAAAGATACTAGTAAGTGGTTTTGGTGATAGATGGCTATTGCCTGGCTCTCCCAAGACCAGTGCCCTCCTGCATGGCATTCCCAGTAAGAAAATCCAGAGTGGAGGGAGGAGAGGAGGAGAGAGAGGCTAACAGTTATGCAGGGGCAGTGCCAGCTGCTTTACATAAATTCCTACATTTAACACAAGTCAACGAAGTGCTATTTAGTAGCGCCTTTTTATCAATAAAGAAACTGAGGCTCACCCTGGCTGGTTACCATGTTGTCTGGAAATGCCAATGTTGCAGGGTCCATCCCTGGGCATGGCACATACAAGAATCAACCAATGAATGCATAAATCAGTGGAGCAACAAATCTTTTTTTTTCCTCTCTCAAATCAATTGAAAAAGAAAGAAAGAAAGAAAGAAAGAAAGAAAGAAAGAGAGAAAGAAAGGGAAAGAAAGAAGAAAGAAAGAAAGAAAGAAAGAAAGAAAGAAAGAAAGAAAGAAAGAAAGAAAGAAAGAAAGAAAGGAAGGAAGGAAGGAAGGAAGGAAGGAAGGAAGGAAGAAAGAAAGAAAGAAAGAAAGAAAGAAAGAAAGAAAGAAAGAAAGAAAGAAAGAAGAAAGAAAGAAAGAAAGAAAGAAAGAAAGAAAGAAAGAAAGAAAGAAAGAAAGAAAGAAGAAAGAAGGAAAGAAGGAAGAAAGGAAGAAAGAAAGAAACTGAGGCTCAGAGATATCAAATCCCTTGGCCACGGTCACAGGACAAAGACCTAATCTGTCTATCTCCAGAGCCCATGCTTTCTCCACAACCACCTTGCCCTTGACCTACTACAAAACTACAAAACTGAGAGCCAACTATCCAGAGACCTAACGTAAATAAGATTCCCCCCCTCCGCGCCCCGAACCCTATTTGAGAGCTTAATCACAATATAAGCAGAATTTGGTTGGAAAGGTAAACTCAAGTATGTTTCCTAGAACTGAGATCCACCTGCTGCCTGGGGGGTCACAGGTGAGCCAAGACTCTGGGCAACCCCTCAGTTGTAAGGGGGACCAAGGTGCAGCCTTTGTTACCGGGTGGGGGTGGGGGTTATGCCTTGTAGGGTATTTAGCAGCATCCCCGGCCTCTACTCATGAGATGCCAGTAGCATCCTCACCCATAGTTGTGACAACCAAAATTGTCACCAGAAGACAGTGAAAAGAGTAGTGGTCACTTGGAGTTAGCGGGGAGGGAGGGATGAAAAGGCAGAAGACAGAATTTCTAGAGCAATAAAACTATTCTGAATACCATAATGGTGGATACCTGTCATTGTATAATTGTCAAAATCCATAGAATGTACACACCACGAGAATGAGGCACAATGGAAACCATGGACTTGGGGGGATAGCAATGTGTCAGTGTTGATCCATCAATTATAATCAAGGTACCACTGTGGTGGGGGATGTTGATAATGAGGCAGGTTGGGATGGGGGCAGGCAGTAAAAGGGAACCCTCTGTACTTTTTCCTCTCAACTATGGTGTGAACCTAGAATTTCTCTAAAAAATAAAATAAATTAAAAAAAATTTTTTTTAATGGTGATGGAAGAAGACTTGACTTGGGGTGACGAACACACAATACAATATACAGATGATGTGTTATAGAATTGTATATTTGAGAACTATATACTTTTATTAACCAATGCCACCCCAATAAATTCAATGAAAAAGAAAAGTTGTTTTAATTTTTAAGTGAAAAAAAAAATGTTTCCAGCAATTGCCAAATGTCCCTGGGAGACAAATTATGTTTTATCCTGTTACGGGCACTATTCCACTCACAGCAATACTTTTTAAAATTTTGTAGTAAAATACACATAACATGAAATTTACCATTTCAACCACAATTCAGTGGTATTAAGTACATTCACATGCTAGGCTACTAACACCAGTATCCATTTCTAGAACTTTATCATCATCCCGGAGAGAAACTCTGTACCCACTAAACTCTAACTCCTCACACCCCTTTCCTACCAGCCCCCGATAATCTCCGTTCTACTTTGTCTCTATGAATTTAACTACTCTAGGCCCCTTATATAAATTGAATTATATAGTATTTGTCCTTTTGATGTATCTCATTCCTCATAATGGTTCATCTACGTTGTAGCATGTATCAGGATTGCCTTCCTTTTCATGGCTGAATAATTTGTCCACTCATCTGTTGATGGTTATTTGGCTATGTGTCAAGTGTTGCTAGGAACTTGGGTGTGCAAATATCTGATCAAGTCCCTACTTTAAATTCTTGTGGGTATATACCAAGCAGTGGAATGCTAAATACATTTAAATGTGACAGTTTTCAGATCACGTTTTACAAGAGAACAGGTGATGTCAGTGAGTGATTGGGCTGGTGGTGGCCAGAACGCAGTGCCTTGTGGGGCTTGACTTCTGATTCCAGCGGCAGACCAAGGGTTCACCTCTGTCCTCTGCCACTCACTGCCTTAGGCAAGTTACCTAATCGCCTGACATTCGCTTTTCCGCTGCACAGGAAGAAGATGATAAAAATGGCCCCTCCCTACTAGACTAAGAAGTGAAAAGTGAGACAGAAAGTCCCTGTGCAGCCACCAGCACAGCTGCATGCAGGGGGTGTTTAATCGGTGCTGGCCCTCCCCAGACCTGAAGCGTGGCCGTTGCCGGTGCGGGCGATATTCCCCAGCCCATGGAGTAGCTACGGCAGACCCTGCGTGGTGCTGCCCCGGGTCTCGTCCACTCCCCTGCTTCCTCTTTTACCGAATCCAGATGGGGTTTGAAGGAGTCACCTGCTCAGTAAAACACTCACCTCCCACACACCCTGGCAGTGGGGTGTGGCCATTCGACCCAATTCTGGCCAAAGAACTGAAAAAATATGTCTAAATGAGGCTTCTTTTCTTACAGAGCTTTTTAGTTTTAGTTTGATATGGGATGTGAAAACATTTACATGAGTTGAAAGCCAACAGTATGGAATAAGGTACATTTCCCGTTGTCTCACCTCCATCCCTGCCTCCCACACCTTGTTCCCTTCTCCTCCTCTAGACATTTCTTCCCTTTTTTCTTTGTTTCCCTTGCAAATATAAGCGAGTACACATGTTTGTGTATTTCTTTCCTTCCTTTTATACATAAAAGGATATATCAATATTGTTCTTATATCTATGTTGTTCTTTTTTATTTCATATTCTCGAATCTTGGAGGCCACTCCATCGCTGTTTCTGTAGTGCTTCCTCATCTCTTTTTTATTACATGGTCTTTGATCGTGCGGTTATATTATGGATTATCCAAACGGTCCCTTATTGACGAACGTGTGGGTTGTTTCCAGTTTTGTGTTGAATCATCATCAGTGCCACAGCGAATATGCATGAGTCACTTTGCATTTATGCCTGATGCCATTTGGGCTGATTCCTGGAAGTGGGGTTGTTGGGGTCACGGGTGATGATGTATCCCCCTGTGCTCAAGCTTGCGGGTTTCTCGGTTGTTGGAGTTGGGCCATGTTGTCTTGCAAAGCTTTCTGTTTGCCCTCTGCTCTTCTTCTGTCTCCTTTCTTCCTGCCTAGGACACGGCAGCTGGTTCTGGAAAGTGCAGCAGCCTTCTCACCGCCGTGTCGGGGAAGCCACACCCTAAGGATGCAGAGCTGGAAGCCAAAAGGGCTCCAGGAGGCTCTGTGACCTCTCAGCCAGTCCTCCGCCTCCCACCACCGCCTCCCTTCATGCTGTGGGAGAAATGCAGACCCCTCGCCGGGCTAGCCCTCGTCATTCAAGTTCCATTACTCACAGCCCAAGACAATCATCATCATTTACATACTGAATAAATCTAATTTAAATTCTGTTACATCCATTGATATGCTTGTAACTCATTAATAAATTGGTACCTACTACAAGCTCCACTGTCCAATATGGTAGCTACTAGTCACATGTGGCCATTTAAATTCAAATTAAAATGCAAGTGTCAGTGGCCCTAGCCACACTTTAAGAGTTCAACAGGCACACTTGGGGGGGGGGGGGGCGGGTGGTAGGGGTGGCTGGAGGAAGGTCAAGGGGGGGAAAAAGGAGACAAATGTACTACTCTTTGTAATATTTTAAGCAATAAAAAAAAAAATTTTTAAAAAAGAGTTCCATAGGCACAGAACAGCCACCATCACAGGAAGTTCCACACAACTCAAGTGTCACTGAGGGGTCATTCTGTTATAACCATTCCGATGAACTCTTAAGTATTGTTGTAAACATAACTCTATGTGAGACTAGGTTTATCCATCAATCGTTTAGTCCAGTGTTACAATAAACAAGGTGACCTGCCTCCGCTTCGTCCGCTATGGAAAAGCCCACCGCCTGTGGCTTCCTGCCTCCCCATCAAGGACATCTGTGCTGCGGGCAATGGCCGGGTCCAAGGTTCCCTTCCCGTGCAGCCTTATACACAATGCAAGTGTATCTTCCAGGAATTGAATTTATAGCCTCGCCTCCCCCAAGAAAATGTATAGACAAAAATCAAAAAGCACAATCACCAGAGAGGATAATCAGGAAAGAAGGCATGATTTCATCAATCACGCAGAAAACAGCCCAGTGACGGGGAAAAGCATCTGAGAGGTGAGCTCGGAGGAAATTTCAGGGGAGAGAGCCTATGGTGTCCGCCTCCACTTCAGTTTCAAAGGGAAAAGCAAGGGCTGAGGCGCAGAAAGCAAGGAGGATGTTTGCAAGTTCCTGAAGCTTTGGGGGTTTTCACACAGTGTGGATGCCCATATTGTGTGATCAGATAGATGGAATCATCTGTCAGCCTGTCTGTTCACATAGCTATGCTATTCATAGAAAATGTCCCTCTTCCCCCAAATAAACACCATATGCCTCTTCTCTTACCTAACGGGGTGCGTGCATCCGAGGGAGCTGTGGCAGGTAGGGGGAGGAAGCGATGCCAGGTGACTCAAGGGGCCATTCTGGGCTCTTCTTAGAACATTCTTCAGGGATGTCACGAGCAATAGGGAACCATATTAAGTAATAAATTTGAAATGTGGTTTGACTCCTGCCGCCTACAGCATCATGAGAAAGGAAAGGAAAGAAGACGGCACCATCTTTTGGACTCCAAATTCCGTCAGCTTTTTGTACACACACACACACTCACACACACACACACACACACACACACACACACACCATTCTCCTGCCATTTCTGCAGCCCATGTTTCATGATCACCCCGTCTCAAACCCCTTTACTCTCTTTCTCCCCATCCCTCTCCCTAGCCCACCCTGTGAAACTCAACTGCCACCCACTCCGTGTCTGCACCGGGACATTGCTGGGGGAGAAACACGCCACCTGTGGTTTCAGGGGCTGGGCAGGGAGAGTGGGGAGCTACTCTTCAGTTTGGGAGGATGAAAAGTTCTGGAGATGGTGGTGATGGTGACTGCACAATGCTGTGAATGGACTTTTGATCTCAAGTGCACAAATAGCAAGTGAACATTTGACACTGGCCGTCAACCCTGATACACTTCCCCAGTTTTTTCATTTTCCCACTCTCCAAATGGTTATTTCCTCCTTTCTCCCGACCCTCCTACACTCATCCCTTTCCTCATTCTCTTGCTTCAATGAGAGAAAACTCGAGAAATCTGATAGAAGCCCCTTTACCTTCCCTTCGACAAAACTACCAGCCCACCCCTACCTCAGCCAAATTCTGTACCTCCCTTTCTGTTATTGGGGATGAAGTGTTCTGCTCTTATCACAAATTCCTCTCTGTCCCAAACCAGCTAAGGCCTTTCTAATGGCACTGCTGGACTCAAATCGTTGGTCATTTCCTTCATCCTTCCCTCCCTCACCTGTCACTGTTGATTCAACAAGTGCTGTCAGCTAGTCATCTAAAATGTACCTTGAATCTGTCTGCTTTACTCCTTCGCCCTTTCCCCGTCATCTGGAACACTGCAATAGCTTGCTCCCAGGACCTCCTGCTCCCCTCTTGCCCTCCACTTAACAACCAGTCTCTCCCTCTGCCCAAAAAAGTAAATTACATCACCCCATGCCCCAGCTTCACCCGCTCCAAAGGCTTTCATTGCATCTCCAATTACATCTAAACTCCTTACATGATCTGAGCACAGCCTACATCGCTCCAACCTCATCTTGCACTCATCCATCTCGTTCACTATGCTCTTGCTGTGCTAGCCATCTTTCTGGCCCACTCATGTAGTGGTTCTCAACCAGGGGTGGGTGATTTTGCTCTCAGGGAACATTCAACAACATCAGGAAACATTTTTATTGTCACAGTTTAGAGGGGAACAGGTTACCACTATCATCTAATGTGTAGAGGTCAGGGGGTGGGGTGGGAGGAATACTGCTAAACACCCTATAAAGCACAGGAAAGACCCTACAACTAGTAATTATCTGGCCCAAAATGTTAATTGTGCTGCTATGGATTGAATATTTGTACACCCCCCCCCCCAACTCATATGTTGAAGCCTCAATCCCCAAAACGATGGTATTTGAAGCTAGGACTTTAGGAAGTAATTAAGTTTAAATGAGGTCATGAAGGTGGGGCTCCCATGATAGAATTAGTGCCCACATAAGAAAAGGAAGAGACTCTTGGCCATGGGAAGATACAGCAAGAAGGCAGCCATCTGCAAATCAGGAACAGGCCCTCATCAGGCCCCTGCCTGAACCTTGGACTTTGCAGTTTCCAAAACTTTGATAAGTAAATGTTTAAGCCACACAGTGTATGGTCTTTTGTTATAGTAGTCTGAGCTAAGACCAGTGCTAACGTTGAGAAATCCTGCAAACTGCTCAAGTAACTGGGCACCGACCCCCTTCCTGCCTCAGGGCCTTTGCACAAGCTAGTCCCTTGGCCTAGAATGCTGTTCCTCTACCCTTTGCATGGCTCACTCCTTCTCGATCTTATTTTTCCAAAGAACCCCTTTGTGATCACCCATTCTGATTTTTCAAATATACTACTTGATACTGTTTTATCTGTTTGTTTATCATCTGTTTCAACTAAAATGAAGTTTCTTTTTTTAATTTCATTTCATTTTTATTTTTTTTATTTTTTTAAATTTATCTTTATTGTTCCCCTTTTTTTCCCATTGACCTTCTCCACCCCGCACCCACCCTTCCCAGGCCTTCACCACACTATTGTTGGTGTCCATGGGCTATGCATATAAGTTCCCTGGTTAGCCCCAGACCTTTTAGCTTTTTTTTCTATTGTTTTTTTTTCCACCCATTTTATTTATTATTATTATTATTATTTATATATTTTTTTCTTTCTTGATTAAGGTATTGCACATGTGTCCTTACCTTCCCATTGCCCCCCACCCAAATTAAGTTTCTTAACAGCAGAAATCTTATCTGACTTGCTCACCAGGGCCTAATAGTGCTTGTTGCATAGTTAGTACTCAATGAATACTTGGGGAACAAGTGATTTTCCAGTTGATTTAGCTTTATTCCAAAAATAAGTATAACAGGTACGTACACTGAATAGGTAACAGGTACCACAGGACATTTAAAACAGACCAATACAGTCACCACTCTCAAGGAGCTTACCATTACCTAAGAAGGATAAAATGTGCTGTTATACACCTAAGGCAAAATAAGATACACCTACAGCTAGGGAGACGGCACGGCATCATGTGGTGAGGGGCACTCACTGAGTTGTGAGGTAATTCAAACAAGATGCCTCACAGTCTTAAGACTGCCCTAGAGATGAAAGGCAGCATCACACAAGGGTCAGAAACATGGACTCTGGAGCCCAGATTAGAGAGGTTCAGTTCCTAGTTCTATCCTTCTAACTGTGTGACCTTGAACTAGCTTTTTCATCTCTGTGTGCTTCAGTTTCCTCATCTGTTACATGGAGATAATGAAAGCATCTGCTTCATGGCCTTGCTGTGGATTTAAATGAGCTACAGCGGGCACTGTCGATCCGGCCATTAGTGTTCAAAGAAAGGAGTGATCACACGGGACTAGAGACAGGGATGATGCAAGGGCTGACTTTTGAGATAAGGTGAATCTGAATGGGAAGATGATGAGGGTCTTCTCCGTGTAAATATTATATTGCACGTGAAAGAAGATGTACCACGGCCTGGAGTGTTGCTTAGGAATGGAGTCGGGCAATTTTGAAAGAGAGCAACTGATGGAACCATGATCTTCCCCTGATCTTATTATGTCAGAAAACCTGAGAGATCTGGTCACCAAATTACACTATCACTTTCTTTTTTTTTTTTTTTTTAATTGCTACATAGTATGCTTTGGTTTAAAAAACAAAACAGACTTGAACCAATTTGGTTCCACACTTACTACTGTGTAAGCTTAACTTTCTGATTCAGTTTCCAGTGAAACCAACCCACCCCACTTTAGAGAAGTAGTATGTGAATTAATAGTTAATACATGTGCAAGGCTCAGATATAATATAGATGTAAGATACTTTCTACAAACACCACCCAGGGTTTTACTCAGAAATATGATATGCATTGCATTTTAATGTAGATGAAAGGAATTAAAGAACTTTAAAAAACTTTTTTTCCCCTCCCTTCATGTTTCAGAGAAGAAAAGAGAAGGCAGGACAGCAGCTAAGAGGCCTGGGTTCCTGGACTTGGGCACAGCCAGCCACACAAATGTGTCTGCAGCAGATCAGGGAAGGCCAGACACTGCTTCTATCACACACTACTTTGGTGCCATCCATGTCTACCCTGTTAAAAGGCAAAGCCAGACACAGGCTCCATCCCCAAAAGGAAAGGCCAACAAAACAGCCCCTCCTTATTTCTTGAAAAGAAATGATGTTCTTTTACTGTTTAGTCTAATAAGCAGGTATCTGGGGACCTCTGGCTCCATCCTATTCATTGTGATGTTGGGCAAAATTCTGCAGGACTTTCAAACCTTCAAAATCCTAAAATAATATCAAAAAGGCAAGCTTGGAGCAAGGATGTCTTTAGTGTGTAGATGTCTCAAGACATGTCAATCCATATTTTTTAGCCTCCCAGTAGCTTTCTTTCCCTCCTACCCCGCACCCCCAATGAGAGGACTAAACAACAAGAATGATACTCTCCTAAAAGAATTACTACAGGGCCCTGGCTGGTGTTGCTACGTGGTTACAGCATCAGCCCGTGCACTTAAGGGTTGCTAGTTGGATTCTCAGGCAAGGGCATGGACTACCTGGGTTGCAGGTTCAATCCCGGCCAGATCAGGGCGCCGGCAGGGAGGCAACCAATCAATGTGTCTCTCTCTCTCTCATCGATGTTTCTCTTTCTCTCTCTCCCACTCTCTCTAAAAATCAATGGGGGGAAAGCCTCGGGTGAGGATTAACAACAAAAAAGAATAACTACAGGGATAAGGAAGGAACTCAGCCACTACTATGGGAAGAACTCTGGCCGAGCTGTCCCCCAGAAAAGCCTGCCCGCTGATCAGAGCAGGAGGCCTGGCTCCTGGCGGGGCTAAGCCAGCTTCTTCCGCCCTCATGGTCGGGAGCTCCCTGGACTTTCCGAGTTTTACTCCCCAGCAGGTGCCTCGCGACAGGCTTAGGGCAACGGCCACATCTGGCCCGGGGCAAAGGCCAGAGCAGGGCTCCCAGTGTGATTCGGGGACCACACCCCATGGAGGGAGGTGGGGCTCCGGCTGGGCAGAGCGGAATGTGGGACCCAGGGCGATATCACTGAAGGAGGCCAGAGCTTTTGGTGTTTACGGAGAACCAGATAAAAGCCAGAGAGAAAAAGAAGGAGGTCCCACTCTCCAAGCTCTGGGAGGCTGAGGGGAATGGAAGGTGGGCGTGTTGTTTCAGAAAGCTCCCCCGGAAAGAGGTGGGGGAGCTGGAGAAAGTAGTGCCCCACTCCCCCCCCTCCCCCCAAGAAAAAGCCGTCGGGAGGGGACAAAGGAGGGAGTCTGGGACGGACTGTGCATTGGGCCTGAAAGGCCCTGTGGGGGAGGGTGGAGGAGGGGAGGGGAGGAGGGCCCGCAGCTCCGGGCTGGGCCGGAGCTGGAGGCCGCCGCTGGCAGGAAGGGAGGGCGGCCTGCATGCTTGGCTGGCCGCGGCCCAGAAAACTTTAACTCAAAGGAGTCGTTCGAATTTAATCCTCCCCCAGGACCGTGCAAGAGAAAAAAAGGAAGGGGGAGACCAGTCAGAAGTCTCCAGAGGAAGGAGCTTTTTGTTTTAAAGGGCTACCTCTTGGGCCTGTCCCCAATTTTCTGGGTTTTGTTCCTGCTTTAAAAGGACAAGTTTTATGTCACCCGTGAGAGTCTGCATTTTTGTGGGATTCAAGTATTCCTTAATTAGGTGTTGTCTCTTTACAGAAAGAAAAGACGCCTTTTATTTCATTTTACTTTGCCGTTTTAATTTACTCCCTTTCGTGTTTAATAACTAGGTAGGGAAATGTTAAACAGCGGCTGTAAAATATTACAAACCCCGCTCCCCGGGAACTGGTGAGAAGGAACTTTTCAGTGCTATCTCCCGGCTCAGGGAGGGGCGGAGCGAGGCACCCAGCTTTGGGGCGGGGGCTGGGAGGAGGAGGGATGTGTTTCCCCGCCATCCCACTGGGTCCCACCCCCACCCTGTCCACCTACACATCAGTCTTCTTTTTGGGTTGATGCTGGGGGTGGGAGCGCAGGGCTGAGTGGAGGTGGTGGAGGTCTGAATGAAGAGGGAGAGTTTTGGGGCAGCTGAGAAACATGCATCCACCTCCTCCAAGGGACCAACTGGTCCCTTTTCTTTGGCACCGCCGTCCTCATGAGGGCTGAGCCCAGTCTGGAACTAGAGAATGTGTCCCAGAAAGCAGAAGTGGCCAGGAAAGTGTTTGGCTTTGGTCTACTGGAGACAGGCTTCCTTATTGTGTCCTAAGGAATAAGGCACTTTTTTTTTTTTTTTTTTGAGGAAAATGACAGAAAGGGAAGGGGCTATAGTTTTCCTATGGCTAAAAAGGTAAGGGGTGGGGGGGCATACTCCCAATGAAGCACTGGGCCGACCCTTTAGCAAAGGGTTAGTAGTTGTCTGCAAATTGCAGAAGCTTCCCAAGGGATCTGGAACACAAATTTGTGGGGCAGCACAGGGCACCAGTTTCCGTCTACTGAGCTGTGTATGATGCTTATACGCTCATTTTGCTGGCAAAAGAGCCTGTCATAAAATGTAATACTGACTATAAAACAAATCAGCGCTTTGAAACGACTTGCTTCAGATGTTTTCATAAATCCCTAATGGCTCAGGCACTGCCTGCTATTGATAATATTAATGTGTTAATAGTTCCTCTGAAGCAGCAGCACTGGGTAGGGCTGGACACACACACACACACACACACACACACCACATTCACACACTCACACAGATGAGAATACCATGGAGCTGGAAGCAATGCTTTGGCTCTCCGGCGAATTCCAGCTGCACTTCGTTGACCTCAGAAAGCCAGATCCAAGTGAGATATCTGATATCATTTTAAATTCTTGGCTGGAGCACCCCTTTAGTTTAAAGTGTTTTACATTGGTTCATAAAAGAGTCTATTATATAGGTACATATGTACATATAAAAGTGTGGAGCACACCCATGTTCCTAGGAGCACTATTCACAGTAGCCAAAAGGTGCAAACAACCCAAATGCCCGCTGATAGGTGAGCGGATAAACAAAATCACATCTATCCATGCCCTGGAATATCGTTCAGGCATAAAAAGAAACGGAGTTCTGATGCATACTATACTGTGGTGAACCTTGAGAACATAATGCTCAGTGAAATAAGCTAGACACCAGAGGGCAGATCGTGTATGATTGCATTTACATGAAGTACCTAGAGTCGTCAAATTCATAGAAATAGAAAGTAGGATGAAAATGATCAGTTTGGGAAGATGACAAAGTTCTGGAGAGGGATGAAGTGATCGTTACACAACAATGTGACTGTACTTAATGCCACAAAACTGTATACTTAAAAATGACTCAAATGGGAGGTGTTATGTTATGTATATATTTTACCAGAATTCTTAAAGGGGTCAGAAAACTTGCGAGTGATGGCTATTAGGCTTCTCTACGACCTCCCATGTCCGCTCCTGTTGAGTTCCCTGCCCAGACCCACGGCTCTGTCCCCAGGGGCTCAGAGTGCCCAGCTCCAAGGGAGGCTGCCCCTGGCTCCCCCAGCACCCAGCTGGGCTTTCTCTGCCCTTAAGGAAATGAGAAGCTTTGTGTCTACAATTCCCCAGACACCCACCTGGCCCAGAGAAAACTTCCCATTAAAACCCAGTTCCAGTCTCAAGAAGGAACTTAAAGAACCAAGAAGGATACTTTTTATGGTGCAGTTTCTCTGCTGCCTCCCTAACAGGCACCATCCCCATTGGAGGAGGGTCAGAAAATAGCCGCTCCAATCTCCTTGCCAAGTGGCCAAAGACACTCAAGTTCTTTCAGGGCACATCTCTTTCCCTGGACCACCCGGCCCTCTGATTTATGGGATGGAAAGAAAGATTCTAGAGAGTCAACGTTAGATATAACAGGTGGAATGGGTGGGGAGTGGTCGCATTGGTTAGATTGCCGCGTTTTCCCTGGACTTGACCCCATCTTTTGGGGTTCTTTCTTCCTGAAAAGTACTTGCCAAGAATCACTTCATGGTTTTACTCCTCACTGTTATAAGCAGCAGAACCTGAAAACAAACCACCGAAGCCGTTGAGTCTGAAGGCAGACAGGGAAGGCCCAGGCTGAGGCCGATGCCTACCCAGAAGTTTCTCTCTGTAACACACAGACACTCCACCCAAGCCAACGGTTTTTCTGAGGCTTCCTCTTTGGGGCCAGTTTAAGAAATGGTCAGAGCCGTCAAACCGCTGCCCTGTGCCCTAAAGGGAGACAAACATTGGCTTAATGCAAGTTTCCCCCTGGGCACTCCCTTAAATTTCCCTTACACATTACCCAAAGCCAGGCTTCCAAGAGCCCCTGGGTCCCCTCACAAGGCATTGGCCCAGCTTCGCATCTACTGTATGGCAGTGCCAGGCCGCCTTCTCCCTGCCAGCCCAGGAAGATACACCTGCAGCCAGTGGTGAGAGAAGCCTGTTCAGAGCCCTGCGTAGAGATGACAGAATGCGAGCACGATGCCTATTAGTTTCGGGCCGACAGGCCCCATGGCATGGACCCCAGACAATAAGGAGAGCATGCCAATAAGGAAGGGAAGCCCCACTGGAAGGAAGTGGGGAGTGGCGGGCGGACAGGGCTCCCACTATGCAGCTAGGGTGCCAGTCATGTGCACAGCCCAGTCAAGTGGGAATCAGAACAGAATCTGAGATGTGAGCTGGCTAATGGGTTAAACGCTATTAGGACGTGGAGCAGGGGGAGAGACGCAGAATCGGAATATCACTAAGAAAACTTTGCAGCCAGATTTTCTACATCAACCGCTTCACCAAATTCCCTGCCAGCTCGTAAAATGCTTGCCTGACTTGCCTTCTTTTCTCCAACTGATGCTATTTTATTAAACGGTGTTGGGGGTGGGAGGAAGAGGGAAAAGTGTAGAGAAAAGTCAGGAGTGAATTACATTTTAATTTTACTTTAAGTAAAATTAAATTTGTTTAGGTTCAGGATGTACAGACCCTGGTCATTTGCAGGTTGGATTTAAATATGCTGTAACCGTGTGCATGTGAGTGCGTGTGTATAGACTTGTCTGGTCAAATGTACATGCAACAAGCACAGGTATTCACTGTAGCAGAGCATAACCACGTGCAACAGACTCTAAAGGTCGTCTGTGTTTACAGTGTTTGGAGATCTATTCAAGAAAATCACATTTTGCTTTATATGTATGTATGGATTTTGTTCTTTGTAATTCTTCTGGAAGCCTGGCCGTTTTGTTTTACCTACTTTGGGAGGCAGTATGCAAAGTGCTTTTATATTTTAAAAGAGTGCCGATTTGCTAGTTGATGGACCTTTTCTCCATCCATTTCCTGTTTTTCAGGCTGACCCAAGCTCTCTGACCATGCCAGTGGGGTGGGGCAGTAGCAGCTGGGAATCTCAGTGGGATGTCTGCCATTCAAGCAGGCCTATTTGGAAACAGGATCTGAGTTGCTGCCTGCCTCTTTCTCATCCTGTGTCCACCAGGCACAAGGATGTACAAGATTCTGGGGTAGAGGGCCAAGGGACCTGTGAGTCAACTGTGCAAAAAGGAAGATATAAAAAAAAAAAAAAGGCACAGAACGAGTGTAGGATGATGAGACCTGAGGAAAGGGAGAACAGGAGAAGACTGGGGGACTGAGGACACTGGAGATTTAAGGCCCCCTCCTGTGAGCCCAGTGGGCTGGTCGTGAGTTTGGGCTCACCAGACTGGAGGCCTCAGGAGAACCCGGGTCCCCTGGCACTCGGAGGAGCGCACCCACATCCGGCTGGATCAAGAGGCCTTCGGGCCACACTTCAACTCTGTCCTCCCCACGCCCATCCAGGTCAGACCCTGTCCCCATGCAGCCACCCTCTGAGGCGCCAAGCTCTCTTTGGGCCCAGGAGAGGACAAACACTCCAAACACTGATGCCGTCTGTATGGAATCACTAACAAAGCAACCACCACTTGCACCCATTCACAGCCTCCAAATAACTATTCGGAATCAAACAGGCCTGGCCACGAAAACCAGTGGGGCAATTCAAGGCCCTCTCCTCAGAAACTTAGACACACCGGGTCCACCTCAGAGACTAACGTCTGGGGCCCCCTCTGGGACCCCGGTTTCTTCTGGAAGCCCACTCGTTTAGGTCCCATGGACCTTTTCCTAACCTCACAGTTGTTCACACTCGCCAGCCCCTAAGTGAACCGGAGACGGAGCATCCGCGTCCCTTTGCCTCCCCCCAGCCCTTCTGGGGTCCCCTCCGTTCCCTGAGAAAGTTGAACGTTTTCTGTGCTGGAGGGGCTTCTCCCACCTGCGGCGGAAATCGGATCGGGGCAGGGGCAGGGCCGCGCGGTCCACGTTGCTGGCCCTGGGAGCCCAGACTGCTCCTCTCGTACAGAATTTGGCCGGCGCGGCAGCATGTGGGGAAACATGATTACACTCCAACGGAATCACGACTCCTCGCGGAGCCGTTATTCGCGTCGCTCCGCACGCGCAAGTTCTGGCCCGGCTTTCAGCAACTCCCCCTCCTCGCCAACCCCTCGCTCGTAATTTGTGGGCCGCCTTGGAGCTGCGCCCGGGGCTGCAGGCCCCAAATTAAAGCCCTTTTGCAGCCGGGACGCCTAGCGAGCCGCCTCCGCGCACGCAAGGCAGGCACGACTGCTGGCGCTCCCCTCTCTCCGCCCAGACGCCCGGCATCTGAAATGGATGTGATTTCACGCACATCCTGCGCGCACACACACGTGCACGCACACGCATGCCCCCTCTCGCGCCGGCCGCACACACGCACGAGCCTGGACGTCTGCCTTTTGTGCTCGCTTTGCAGGACGTGCCTGCCTTTTCCTGATCCCGATTTCCTCTTTTCGCTCTTTCATCTCCTCTTCCTTCGCCCCTGCCTTCTGGGTGCCCCCGGCCTGGCTCCTTCCCCTCCAGCGCCTCTGCCCCCGCCGAGCCCCGCCGCCTCTCCGCCCGGGAGGAGAGGGGGCCGCGGAGACGCGCCCTGCGCGTGGAGCGAGGGCCCTGTTCTGCGGGCGGCTGGGCCCGCGGGGCTGGCCCCTGGCCTGCGCCCTGTTTGTTTTCCCTTCGCCCCTTGAATGCTAGATTAAGACGTAAAGATTACCCGGGCCGCATAATGCCGGGAGTCAACACGCCAGCAGACAAAAGTGCTTGCGCAACTCCGCCAACCCCGCTGGGACCCGGGCCGCGGGCTGGGGGAAGAGAACGCGCTCCTCGCGGCTAATTACGAATAAATGATGATGTGCTCACTAAGTAATTGATTTAATGAAGTTCCTATGAAACTATTAAACCCGGGTGGAGGTCAGGCGGGAGGCGCCCCAGAGCGCCCATTGTGGGCTGTTTAACTCCACCAGGCTCCTCGGAAAGACATCGGGGCTAATAGGTGAAGTCACAGCTGCTCGCGCTGACTTCTCCCGAGCGTCCCGCCGGCCGCGGGCACCCTCGCGCCCTGCAACGGCCGCGCCCTCGTGCCCCGCCGCCCGCGCCCCGCGCCGGCCAGCTTACCCACGCCACTCCCAGCCCCGCCGCCAGCTCCCGAGGGCCTCTCCAAAGGGATCCCGGCTCTCGTTAAGAGCGGGAAGTTGAACACTGAACTTGTGCGCACCGCCAGCAGTCGGCAGCGTCCACCGCCACCCACCCCTCCCTCCTCACCCCACCCCCGCCGCTTCGTGCAGGAACTTAAGCCAGTGTGCCGCGCAGGGTGCTCGCGCGCTCTTGGCAAGGTGCCTGGAGCCCGAGCATGTGCCCAGTGCACTGGCTGGGGCGGAGGCGGGGGGTTTAGTTCTCCGTGTGTGTGTGTGGGGGGGGGGGGGGGGCGCCCGTGCGTTCCGGGCCAAAATTTTTGCATCTCTTACCCTGGCCTAGGGCCTGTTCATGCAAAAAAAGTAAAGGCAGGGAGATGGGGACCAAAGGAAGATGCAAAAACATCACCCAGGTTTGCTACTGGGCCTTGGAAGACCCAGACTTAGGTTTTGCAAACCTGTTGCGGAGTGGGGGTGGGGGTGGGGGTGGGGAGGGTCTGGCAAACCTCTCTCCTCCTCTCCACCGCCCATCTCCAGTAGCTTCCAGAGTTGGCTAGGCGGTTCCCGCCCTAGAGCAACGCCTCCAGCTCCCAATGGGGCGGAGGGTGTAGGCTGAAGGCCCCAGTCTTGGGACTGACAGATCCTAGCTTCGCCCCCCCCCCCTCCCCCCCCAGCCTCTAACACAGCCCAGCCTTGCAGGATGGTAGAAACTGCTTCCCCTGCAGGATGTCTCTGGGTGGGATAGGTGACCCTCCTAACCCAGGAGGTTGGAGGGAGCCCTAAGGGCGTATATCCCGAGATGGAGAAGCAGGCATTGCAAATGAATCTAGAGTCAAGGGTGCTAAAACCCTGTACCTGGCCGCAAGGACCCGAATCACAGTCCTACAGGAGAGAGCATTTGACCGAGCCTCCCCCACCTCCAGAGGATCATGGGATAAACGATAAGGCTCGCGTCCATCTGGAACTCCATACCAGGAGACTGACTCCCATGGGGGTTTTGGATGCAAAAATCAATCTGCCAGGGTACCCTGCACCCCTCCACTCTGGCAAGTCTTGTCTCTTCTCATCAAGAGCTAATAGTTCACATAGTTACTTAAGACATGCATTTCATTTATGCCACAGTTAGTTTTAATGTTAGGAATTTCCAGCTGCTGAAACCAACTTCCACTGGACTTTGAATCAAACGCTTGGTATTGGGTTGGTATTAGGGCAGAGGGGATACTTGTCCTTAAATAGAATTGCACTCCTGGCTGGGCCTTTTGACTCAATTAGAGTTTCAACTTCGGACTCCTTAGGGCAGTGGTTCTCAACCTTCCAAATGCCGCGACCCTTTAATACAGTTCCTCATGTTGTGGTAACCCCCAACCATAAAATTATTTTCGTTGCTACTTCATAAGTATAATTTTGCTACTGTTATGAATCGTAATGTAAATATCTGATATGCAGAATGTATTTTCATTGTTACGAATTGAACATAATTGAAGCATAGTGATTAATCACAAAAACAATATGTAATTATATATTCAATATGTGTTTTCCGATGGTCTTAGGCGACCCCTGTGAAAGGGTGGTTCGATCCCCAAAGGGGTCACGACCCACAGGTTGAGAACCGCTGCCTTAGGGGACTAGTGACAAAAGTCTTCTCTGAGTCTTGCTGGAGGCCTCAGTTTCACCATCTGTAAAATTGGATCGCAGGTCCCTGGCTGAGGCCCTTTGGGCTTGCTTCATTTGTGTTCTGTGAAGGGGACCTTGGGGGGAGAAGGAAATCAGTAAACAGGGTAAACAGGCCTGTTTGCCTCAAGCCTTTGTCTGTCTTGGTAGAAGCTAGTCTCTTTGTAAAATAGTGCCCCGCCCAGCTGCCTGATGGATTTTTGCAGGGCTGGGGTTTTCACTTTCTCCACGCAGGAGCAGACCGGAGAGTGGATGTCCCAACCCAGCGAGTCCCGCGTGGCCCTTGTTTGCTAAACGACACTCTCCAAACTGTGCCAAAAGCAGTTCACGCTGGCGCACTCTCCTCCCCAGCCCAGGGCAGATGTTCCTATTTTGTTCCTGCCTCCCCTCCCCTTCCCTCCCCTCACCCTAGCCCCTCATATTCCTTTAACGCCTGCTGATGACTACATGCCTGCCGCCCTCCATGCAGGACGGGCCCTTCTCTTCAGCCTCCAAATGAGAAGTGACATTTGCACTGGGCTCAGCCAACGCGGGAGCCAAGCGCGGGGACCACAGGCCCATTGACCGAGCGAGGCCGAGCGGCCGACGGGCGCGGCGGCATCCGAAGCCGCCTTAATTAATACCATCTTAAACAGTCCAGCAGCCACTGCAGACAGGGTGGAAGAAAGACTTTCAGGCTGAGTGCCCCTCGACAAGCTCTTTTTCCCCCGTGTCATTCAATATTTAATGCGCCCGCTTCTAATGCTACTACTGGTGTTCCTTTCTCAGCAAGGACATTATGTCTTCACGGTGCCCATAGCCAGGGAAAGCCCTTTAGGCAAAGAAAATCAAAATGTTTGTTGTTTTGGATGACTTATAACTCTTGTTGAACACAAGCACTTTCAGGAAAGTATAACAGGCGCAGCCTCCAAAGCAAACAACACAGTCCTTGTGACAGAGCGGGACACAAAAAGCACATTGTCTTGCGGACTACCCCTTTTCTCTGGTGCTAGATGGGGGCCTGTCTCCGAGCGAACACCACGATGCCATTTCACTTTTGAACTATTGTTTTTGAGTTATGCCATGTGGTCAAAGGGAGCGAGAAGGGGGTTGTTTCCAGGCGCCTAAGACAAACGAGTTGCCTTTTCATGGAAATCCCCCTGCGATCCTTGAAAACGGAGTTTAAATGTCACCTCCGCCTTTCTAATGGGCACAGGGCTGGAGGCGACCCTTCAAAGCGCCTGAGTGATAAACGACCCTTATTAAATATGGCCGGGGCTGCTGGGAAAGTCCTGCGCCGGGCCCGCGCGCAGGAGAGCGCCCCTAGCTGGAGGGCCCGGGAGTAGCCGGCGCCTCCTCTGCAACGGGGCTAGGCCCAGGCGGCCGGGGGTGGGGGTGGGGGGGGGAAGGTGGAGGTGGGGGGCCAACCCAGACTAGGGGGTCGGGGTGGGGGGTGGAGAGCCCGGGTTGGGGCGGGGTGGGGGGGCAGAGTTGTAATACAACTTCTTATCTGCCGCCCTACACGCCCGTGCGCCCCCCATCCCCAGAGATTCGGCGTGAAAGGTTAGTGCGTTTCCCCCTGACTTCTTTTTGTCCGTTGCCGAGTGGCGTCTGCAAGTCTGAGCTGCAAAGTTACTGATTTGCAGGCTGCATGTTAAGGCAGCCCATGTAAGTAATTTCTGCGGGCACCCCGGCAAAGGAGAACAAATCGCTGACAAAGGCGAGCGCTTTCGATTCAGCGGCGTCGTTAAGGCAACCCCGAAGTATTCCTCCTATAATAAGTTCCACTTCAAAGGGTTTCTCATTCAGCGGTGACTGCTTCGCACTTTTATTAAGTCCGGGCTTTTTCACTCGGAGGAATCATCTGTTTGGTTATTTTTCATCGTGTTTATTTTTCGCCATTCACACAGTACTTGTATTAAATAAACAAAGAACAATCGCTTTCCAAATAAAAGTACTTAGGTGGGAAGAGAAGGAAGAGGAACTGGGGCTGGGGGCTCCCGCTCTCCCCTCCCCTTTTCCAACATCACCCACCCCCACCCTCGCTCGGCTTTCTCTCCTTCTCTATCTGCTCATTCTTTCTCTTTTCTCTCCAGCTAGGGGGTCCTGGGGAAAGGGGGTGGGGGGGGATTCCTAGCAAAAAAGTAAAGGAAACACATATATTATATGTCACACGCATTATATTCTGGGTGTAATATTATATGTAAAATATGTATTTCTGATGAGGTGAAAATTGACGGAGCTAACTTGGCATGAAAGTAAAGGTCACAGCAACTGTATCTTAATAGAGTGTCTCGAATCGCTGTGGACCCTCTGCCAGCGCCTGCCCTGGCCCTGTCCATTGCCATAGCAATCCTGACGCTCTGTGGATGTACCATAAAAGCAGTAGTTTGAATTTCAAAGAACGTGCCTTTGAACTTCTCCCTGCCTGATTAGGCACTGGCTTCGTGTGTGAAGGCGTGTACTCCTGAGTGTCTGTGCGTGGGCGTGTGTGTGAGTTTCTGTGAGTTTTTGTTCCAGGAGGGGAAGTGTGCTGGAACCCCAGGGCTGCGGGGTTTCACGGTGGGCCTCCTTAGTTAGCCAGCCCTCCAGCCCTGGAAGTGTGGGTTTCGGTGGCCGTGTGTCTGTTTTAGTAGAGAAGGGGTGGATGGGCAAGCCAGTAGCGTGATGCGACAGGCTGGGAGCATTCCTAAGTACCAGGGTGGTGTTATTTCTCTTGTGATCAGTTTTCCTTTCCTCTGACTTAACGGTGATCACTGGAGAAGCCAGACTGGCTCCCCTTCCCTCTTTCCCAAATTGTATTTCCTAACCAAACTGGGATTTAAAAAAAAAAAAATACTTCAGGTGAACATCTCTTGTACCATTTTGTAAAGAGATAATAGGTGGTAGGTCATAGGTAAGTAGATAGAGAGATAAAACCACTATCTCAAAAAGCTTCCACAAAATGCAGGATATAAATGACAAGACTGCAAGCGATACAAATATTTGACATCTACCACAGTTGGGCCTAGCTTTCCAGAAGTTTCAGCCTCCTCTTCTCCTGTCCCTCCTGTGGAGCCATCTCCAACTCCTTAAAAGATTATAATCCCCACCCCCAGCTCTTTTTCAGCACTTTTGATGTAGTAGCATTGACTTTACTAAAGAACATCCCGAATGGGGAAAATATATACATAAACTACAAATAGTACGTGTTTGAAGATTCTTCTAGCCTGGAAAACAAAGGTAGATGCTTTAAACAGTGTTTGCAAGGGCCACATTTTGCCGAGGAAAGATGAAGTCTTTGATGATAGCCAACTTAGTGTCAATAAGTGGCTTTCTTTGAGACATATTCAGATGGGAACGTCTTGCTTGCCAATTGCCATAGAAATCTTAACACACCATGAAGATTGTCCAAGCGCCAAGCCTTCCGTTCTGGACTAAATTACTTTGAAGTGGCGCAG
The DNA here is from genome assembly GCF_028538775.1 of Myotis yumanensis. NCBI lineage: Eukaryota > Metazoa > Chordata > Mammalia > Chiroptera > Vespertilionidae > Myotis > Myotis yumanensis. Next base: position 39,593,122 of record NW_027223754.1, on the reverse strand, counting down.
GACGAGCAGTGGTCAATTTTAACTCTAAAGACTGGACAGAGAACGCTGGGAGTGGGAGATTGTGCGTTTTAAAGCAGAAAATAAGAAGGGGAAACTTGTTTTAGACACTCTATACAAGGTTCTGCTCATTGTCAGATCTTTTATCTTTTATATTTCCCATGAATGATTCATGTCTTGGTGGCTTTGTGTCACCCTTCTTTTCACAAGAAACTTCATTAGAGAGCTATAAGTTTTCCCATTGATTGGGGCCCTCATTTATGAGTTTTTCTCCTTCATGTGCTGGTTATTGTTATCTGGCTTAAAACAACTCTTTGCAACCTGTTTCACCTTTACTACATTTAATAAACCTGACTTTTCAAAATCACTATAACCTCTTGGAGAACTGCTTATTGACATTATTACCAATTGTTTTTAATTATTTGCCTTTTATTGGTTTTGTATCAGCTAACATTAACAGGCTTTGCTCATGTGGCTCACCAATTACATTAGTTTAAGCCACTTGGATATTTTGTTAACATAAATGTAATTTCTCCTTAACACCTGCCTCAACATGCTGTAATTTATATCCCCTCAACTTCCAAATAAACCACAATATAATTGGATTCTGCTCCCCCCCCCCCCCCATTACCTGATGCCCACTACTCAACTTCTTTCAAGATCCATCTCAGCTCCTGATTTTGCTTGTGTATCTGGAAGCTTCTGCCCCTCCCTCAATCTTTTCCTCATTCCTTTTTACATATACTGTAGAGGCTAGGCACCAAAAGAGAAAAAAGTTAAAATTCACTTTTTACTGATTAGGATCACTGAGGATATTAATTTTAACAAATGAATGCGATAACCCCTAAGATTTATGCTAGTGTTAGGTGCAACCTGCAGGGTTTAGTCTTCATGGATATATTGCATTTTCTAGATTGGATTGTAAATTAAACAAAGCTGTAAAAATATTTTATTGCTTGGGGAGAGCCTATGAAATAAAGAGGTCAAGGAAAGAGAACCTAATGTTCATTATGTCAGCAACCTGTTCTATTTGGAAGAGAATGGCAGAAATATCCCATCATGTAAAGCAAACAATACATAGGAAGAATACCTTTATTAAATTTTTACTCCATAATCATCCTTGCTTTCTATTGAAGGTACACATTTTAAGTTTTTCATTTTAGGTGTATCAAGAACCAATAAATCTGTGGCAGGGTTAACCTATGCATGGCAAAATACATAAAATACATATTCTTTTGTTTCATAATAAATAAACCTGTAGCATAATAAAGAATAGTGCAAACTACCATTGAAAAAGTTGTATAAATAAAACAACTCATTACAAATCAGAAATATTTTGTTCTAAGTTTACAATACATAAATTATCCCCCCAAAGTTCATACCTTTTTTGTCTATTTGAAAGAGATTTGAAAGTGAATAGGAAAATCAAATAAACTTTTAAATGTAGACTCATTTTATATCAAGTTTTATGATCTTTTTCTTTATAAAGGAGGGTCTGCATGTTTAATATTCACCATAACAATTTGAAGACAACATTGAAAGGCTTTCAAAGTGACAGCACCATGCACTGTACTAGTAATATAATATATCTATAAACTATATATAATCTCAACACAATGCAAAAAAGACATGCAGGAAGAGTCCTGGTTTCACATTACGTTGTTCATTCAAGTAAGTTTAAAAATATATGTTTCCATTTTCTCTCCTTTTTTTTTTTAAATAAACCATGGATCATAAACAACAATCTTTCACCAAAATGTATAATATAATTCTTTGGTGTGCTTTGAACTCTTCCAGGAAAGAAAAAAGGATGTCTGAAAATAAATTAATTCAGCTGTACAAATAGTGTTCCCATACAGGTTATTAACAATAACACTACAACCACTCACAGTACACGAAACAAGTTTCTACAAACCCTGGGGAGGGGTGTCTTCAGGGTCTCCGAGGATAAATTAGTGCTCTTTAGTGTATTTGTATGATGTTTATGATGGACTACATTTTGCACACTAGATGTGTTGTACCAACCGAAAATAAATTGACTAAGAGTTATTGTCCTAGGTCCTTGACCTTTTTTATCCTAGCTTGACAGCTCTGGCAAAGGTCACACATTCATCAATGTTTGGTGGTAACTATAAACCTTTTAAAAATTTTAATATGTATAGCAACTCCCTCCCCTCTTTTAATGTAAATCATACACTTCACACACTGTCATTTTCAAATGGGACAGAGTTCCGTGTGCTCAGTGCTCAGGTGGAAGAAAATGCATTAAAATGCACTTTCGGGCATCGAAAAATAAAGGCTTTTTAAAAGGTTAATACAAGAGTATAAAAGAGGAGTTGGCCTATTTTAAAAACAACAGCTTTCAAAAAAATAGGCATGCTGCCAACTTCACACCTCCCTAGCCTTGCCTGTTAATTCTGGCATCCCAAAGAACTTAGGATCTAAAACATAATTTCATTATTACACAAGAAGTTTGAACATAGCAAAGAGGCAGCATCAGAGATTTCAGAGTTTTAAAAAATCAGGAAAAAGAAAGCACTTGAATTTCTTCTATTTTATAAAATAGCAGTTTCACAGTTGTCTTTTGCAGCAGCTTTTTCTCTTATCTCCACTTTTGCTTGAACAATCACAGTAGCACAATATATGGAAATGTAGTCAGGTTGCTGCATTTTTTAAATCATACAAGCAGGGTACTGAATATCTTGTGTAAAAATACAGTGTTTAGGTGGGATCAGTAATAAAAAGTGGAAATGGAAAATGACAAGTAATAGAACTTAAAAGGTTTTTACAAATATTTTTGGACACAGGTACAGTCTAAGAGTCCCAAGATCTGTTGGCAATGCAGCAAGTGTGTGGTTTACAATCAAGAGGACTTTGCAGAATTAGGGCCCAAGGAGGAGGCTAAGAGGCTCCAAAGAAGCCCATGTTATGGTATCAAAGGCATTTGCAAGGCACTCTTGGAAATGCAGAGGGCCTTGTTGCTCTGTTGAGTTCTGACTTATTGTTCTTTCTCTCCATATATATATATATTATTAGCAGTGTGTATCTTGATCAACTACTCTCCATTCATTTTTCTTGGTACAATTTGCTCCCAGCCCTGTCCCCCTGCAATGTGTAAAGTCCAGTTTTTTGTTTGTTTTCTAGGGGGGGAAAAAAGCCCAAATATCTTAATTAAATTAATTAAATGTACAAACACCATAGGGTTTCATACCAAATAAATAGGGCTAATTAGACCCGGTGGCAAGTCTGAGTCACAGATTTTCCCAGGCTCAGCATTGTCTCAGGTTAGGATATGGTCCAAGGACTCCCATTTACTATTTTATTTGTTATTATTTTTAATAAATTCTAATGTATCGTCCGCACAACTTCAGAGTTCCCATACATCTCCTCATCTTCAGACTCAGAAGTGGTTCCGTTGCTGGAAGGTGTGTGGAGGTGGCTGGGGGCCCCACTGGCCTGGCAAACGTACCACTCATTGAGGTTGGTCACCTGAGGGGAGAGAGTGGTAGAGCGACTCCTTGTTGGGTCCAGCACAGGGGACAAGGGGGCACCCAGTGGAGTCCCCACTGATGAGTAGCCAATGGCTCCTGGAGAAGGTGGTGGAGACTTGCAATGAATCTTCATGTGCTTCCTCAGGGAGCTCGGGTGAGTGTAAGATTTGTCACAGCCTCGAATCTTGCAGTAGTAGGGCTTGTCGCTGGTGTGGACATGGGAGTGTTTCTTTCTATCACTGCTGTTGGCAAACTTCCTGTCACAGCCATCAAATTCACATTTGAAAGGCTTTTCCCCTGCAACAAAACATACGAAAGGTTAACAATTGCTTGTCATAGATCTCTCAGACTTAAGAGAGAAATCTTGGAGCAGAAATAAGGATGCATTTTCCCATTCTCTAGAAGACCAACTCCCGGTCTAATACCTATGTCCCAGGACGCAACAGGGAAGGAATACTTTAGGGAATGGGTGCTGACCACTGGTCTGGAGGCTCTCCTTGGACTGGACTTGTGAGATGCTAGATGTCAGCCCTGTGGCACCATAAGGGCCAGGGAGAGAATGAACTAGAACATGGTCCAAGATGTACATGGTCCAAGATGTAACACCGAAACCCAACCAGGACCTGAATACCCACGTCCTCATTCCCCTCAGGCTCTATACATGCAAAAATACAAGCAGCCTGTCAAGAGAAATGCTGATAAAATGATACTTTTAATACAAGAAAAATGAGTACATACACTAAATTAAAAGTACCTGGGGGTGGTGTAATAAAATTATTATGGCATTTTGTTTCAGAGTGTTCCCCAAGATTTCACGTATGGGAAAGGAAATAAAACAAAATCCTGTTCCCTTCAGCAATAAGGGCACCTGTGAAACACACTATCCGACCACTAGATGTTTTTACAAGCCTGGCACAGAAACGGCCATTGGCCTCTTCCTTCTACCAGCTTTCCTCACAACTTGCAGGGCAATTAAGAGCCTAGTGGAATCGAGCCTTAACAAACATTAATAAAGAACACAAGCCCCCGCCCGGTGTTTCCCTGCTGCCATCAGTGAAATATCCCAACAGCTTTCTACATTGTTTGATAGTTTTTAAAAAATGGGCTATTTACCAGGCTCTTGGCCCATCACCCCTTTAAGCTGCTCTAACCTCCCAGGAACACAATACTTTTCAACACAAGGCCACTCATCATGGAAGTGGAAATGGTCAATAAGACAACAAGAAAACCAGCCACGTCACACCGTGGTATCAGAAAGCAAAACAAGACAGCAGGTAGTAGTATGAATTTTCCTTCTCACCTTAGTATGTATGAACTTGATGTATCTGAGTCCATAATTGAACAAACCACTTCATATATACTACCATATTAATATTTGCCTCATATTTAAAAAGTAAAGTTGGGTTTCTCCACATTTCAGCAGCTACTCTGATGATGCACAGGTATGTCCTTTCCTTGGTTTTGATCAATTTCTTTTTCTTCTTAAAAACAACTAAGACAGTTTAGTGTGTATAAGTTATTGTGGGGAATTTTATTATCTTAATACAAATATTTCAGTGTAGTGTTTATTGTTATTAATTTCACCAATACCAGTATATATTAGCACTGCCGAAAGGATTCAGATGCCTGGGATATAACTAATCCTACTTGGAAATAATGTTTAAGAATAAAATTAGATACTATTCAAGTATACCTCCTACACTGACCCCCATAACAAGAGGAAAACAACATAACACAATGATAATCCCAACCTTTAAAAATTCTCTGTAGATGAGTTGCAACAAAAAAAAATTAATCCATTTTTTAAAAAATCAAAACATTGGTTATTTGCCCTGATTTCTGTATTCTACTTTAAGTTGGAGATAATAATATGGCATTCTTTTTTTAAAAAAAAATTATAATCAGCCTTTCTTCAATATGGAACTTTAGGTGGGTTTTATTCACTGAATGCAAATGTGCAACATTGTTTTTAGAATTCTCATGTTTCTGGACAAGCTACACCTTCCAGATCATGAAGGATAAATGGCTTGAACATTGCTGGCGCCAGCACTGCACGTGAAAGAGAAGCAATTTGACCCAGTCAAGGGGAGATGTGGGGTGGAAAGGTAGAAGATCAAGGATGAAGAAATGGAGGAAACACGAAGGGGGGAGAGGGGAATGGTGACAGAATTGCCTATTTTATTCCGGGGAACTAAGGGGACAGTGAGCAAATTCTACCTGGCCAGGAAGGGGGAGGCCACAGTGTTTACATTTCAGACTCTGACACAGAGGTCACGTCAGACCTCGAGGACTTACAGAGCTTCAGAGAGTGATGGAAGCTGCGTGTGGGTGACTCCCGGGTCCCTCTCCAGAGAGAACTCCAGTCTGGCCCAGTGGAAGGTTTTAAATGCAACTGGGGGCACGTGGGTCAGGAAATGGGCCTTCAGGCGTGGTCAGGGGATTATTCCTTTTGATCAATATGTTCCGGGATCACCGGTAACCCCCCAAAGGGAGAGTGGCAGAGCATGGAGGGAGTCCCGATGGTCCTCCCTGGACACAATGTTCAGTGGCTAGGCGGCCCCGAGACCGCCAACACCACCCCCGCACCCCAACGCGCGCGGGTTTGAGTTTGAGTATGAATGTGTGGTGTGCGCATCCCTCCCCGGGGGACCCGGCGAGGCCTATGCGGCCCCTGGAGCCCGGCATCCATGCAACCACGCAACGTGGAACCAGAAAACAAAACGGCACACGCCCCTCCTGGGGGGGGGGGGGTAGGTGGTTAAGAAGGGCCGGAGAGCAGGGACCTAGGCCAGCTGCCCAGCCATCAATTTCCAGGGGCCTCTGCTCCCTCGGCTTCTGGTCCCGCGAAGGGAAGCTCCACTCCCCCTCCAAGGCCTGGAAAGGAGGGAAGGGCCGAGGCCGCAGGCTCTCCTTTTAGGGGTTCCCTCTGGGGACCTCTCCCCCCTCGCGTGCCCCCATCGGGACCCCAGGCCCCTACCCCGCCCAGGAGTGCTGCGCACAGGGGCAAGCAGCAGGCCGTAATTTTTACGATGAGCCTCGTGGGACATTTCCTTTTGGAGAAATCACTATGGCGGACGGGTCCGATTAGAAAGGAGCCTATCAGGCCCAAGGGGGTCCGGCCCGTCCTCTGCGGACCCACGCGAGGCCTGCCAGGTGCTGGCCCGCAGGAGCGAGGCCCGGCTCCCCCCGCGGACCCCGGGACGCCCCGGCCCCCGCCGCTGGCCGGGCGGTGAGGCCAACGCCCTGTGGCTGCCTCCGCGCCGCCGATAAATCAGCCGAGTAATTACGGAGAGTAAACTCCAGTTACTCAAGTGTCCTCCGAGGGGTGATATTGTCTGTCCCCATAAATCCCGACTGCGCCCGCACTCGTCAGCGCGTCCTCGCAACGCGCTGGTCTGTTCAAAGGGAGCATGCGACCCGCAAGGCGCCCCCTCCCTCCATCACCCTCACCCTCACCCACGGCCTCGGCGCCCCCAAAGTCAGGGCCTGGGGAGGGTTAGGAGGGGTCTCCACGGTGCCCAGGCTTCCCCTAAATTCTAAGGCAGCAGAGGCTTTGCAGCCGGCCTTGCACTCCTCCAACTAGACGCCGCCTTGTCCAGTAGCCTGGAGGTCCTGTGTGGTCATGTGTGTGTGAGCATGGGTGTGCATGGAGGTGTGTGAGTGAGAGTGTTCCCTAGAAGGTGAGTGTGTCCGGTCATAGGAGGGGGGGAGGGGGCGCGGGAGGGCATACAGGTGTGTGAAGTCCTTTGTGTGATGTGTGTGCACGTGAAGGTGCGTGTGTGGAGAGTGTAAAAGTGGGGCGTGTGTGTGTAGGGGGGTCTCCAGGGGCCTCATTCCGTTAGCATTTTGCACTCCACCCCGAAAGGGAAGGAGGACCACACCGAACTGGCCTGGTGGCCCCAATACCGCAGCAAACACCACACGCCCCTTTCACACGCGGGGCCCGCTACCGGGTGGGGAGGAAAGAGCCTCCGGGGCGGCTCCGGCTCCAGCCCCCGCCTCCCCTTTCCCCATCGCCCTCCCCGAGATCCCGGGGCCGGACGGGTGGGGGCTGCCGACTGTCCTGGGCGCCTTCCTGCTCCCGGCTGCTGCAGCTTCTGTCGGGGCGGCGGTGGCGGCTGGAGCGCGGTGCCCGTCACGGCGGAGAGGCGGCGGGAGCGCTGGAGACTCCGCCATGTGGGAACCCAGCGCGGGGCCTGTGTGTGCTATCGAATTACTTATTCATAGAAAAAAGGGGGGAGAGAGAAAAAAAAGAAGTCACATGTCCGGGTTGTACGTATGCGAAGAGAAGCAGCAGAAGGAGGGGAAAATGAAGGCGAGCAGAAGGAGGAGGAGGAGGAGGAGGAGGAGGAGGAGGAGGAGGAGGAGGAAGAGAAGCGGCGGCGGAAGCGGCGGCGGCGCGGCCGGGGACGGACACCCACCTGTATGAGTGCGCTTGTGGATCTTGAGGTTCTCGGAGCGCGCGAACACCTTGCCGCAGCCCGGAAAGGGGCAGGGGAAGGGCTTCTCGCCCGTGTGCACGCGGATGTGGTTGATGAGCTTGTATTTGGCCTTGAAGGGCTTGCCCTCGCGCGGACAGTCCTCCCAGAAGCAGATGTGGCTGCTCTGCTCGGGGCCGCCCACGTGCTCCACCGTGACGTGGTTCACCAGCTCGTGCATGGTGCCGAAAGTTTTGGAGCAGGGCTTGGCGCCGCCGGCCGGGGGCGGTGGCGGCGGCGGCGGCGGCCGGGCCAGCTCCTCCGGGTCGATCCACTTGCAGATGAGCTCCTGCTTGATTGGCTGCCGCATGTAGCGCAGGAAGGCCCCGGCCGCCCCTGGAAGGTGGGGGTGGTGCGGGTGCGGGTGCGGCGCGGGCGCGGACGGCGGCGGCGGCGGGGGCGGCGCGTGGTGCTGCAGGTGGGGTCCCGGCCCGGCCGCCGCGGCTGCAGCCGCTGCCGCCGCCAAATTCAGGTTTAAGTTCACGGTTCCGTAGCCGTGCAGGGCGGCGGCGGCGGCGGCCGCCACTGCCCCGTAGTGCGCATCGCCGGAGCGAGGCGCGAAGGGCGGCTCGGCGCGGCCGTACAGCTCCGCCGCCGCCGCCGCCGCGGCTGCTGCCAAGCCCAGACGCATCTGGCCGTTGAGCGGGTGCGGGTGGCCGCTGGGAGCTCCCGGCATGTCGTGCAGCGCGGGGAAGAGCGCCGGACCCCCGCCGCCGCCGCCGCCGTCCGGGCCCGCGTAGGTGCCGCTGGCAGAGATGAACATGCCGGCCGAGTGGGGAGGCGGGGCCGGGTGCTGGGGGGAGCCGGTGCCGGACCGCTGCTCCCCTCCGAGCGGGGCCCCGTGCATGGCCGCCGCGGGGGCCGTGGCGGAAAGGTCCCTCCGGAGGACGAAGTCCCTGCTGCGGCCTTTGCCGCTGCTGCCGCCGCCGCCACTGTTGGTGGTGGTGTAGCCCGAGAGGGCAGGAGGAGGAGGGGGAGGGGAAGGGGGTGAAGGGGAGGGAGGAAGAGGAGGGGCCGGGGGCGGTGGCGCGGAGGGCAGCACGCTGCCGCTGCCCCCACCACCGGGATAGGTGCCGGCTCCGGGATGTGCCACCGAGGCCGCAGCGCGGGCGGCGACCGCGGGAGCCTCAGGCTGTGCCGGGAGTGCCTGGGAGGGAGGACTGAGGCGGAGGGCGCTCGCCTGGGCCATGTGCTCGGGTCCGAGCGGAGTGATGGCCACGCCGAGGTCAGCGCCCAGGTCCCGAGGGCGGAGGTGCGTGGCTATGGCGCGAAGTTGGGAGTGGGCGGGCGGGCTGGCCAGCGCTGGGAAGCCTGTCATATTCTGAAGAGGCCTGGCCTGAGCCGGTGCCAAGTCCGCTAATCTCAACGCTGGCGGGTTCCTCTTGCTCAAAGGGGGCTCCATCAGAACCACACAATCAAACCCATAGGCCCTCCCGGGGGTGACTTTTTTCCCCCTCTGCCCTCCTCCAAAAACATGTATATATTAGGGGCTCTTTAACTTCTTTGTCCTGGTCTCCTAACTCTGCTCATTCCCGTTCCCACTCTGTCCTCCAGCGATTGGCAGAGTGCACACCACATTTGAGCTGCACAGTGGGACCAAGATTTTGGAAATGGCACGGGTGGGATTGGAGCGAGCCGCGTGATTGGCAGCAGCCGCGGCTGCCCGATTGGCTCCCTTTCAGACCCTCGGCCCAGCGGGAAGCCGCCCCGCTGCTCGCGGCCGCCTTAGCTCTCGCCTCGCGCCCCCTCCTCCCCGGGAGCCCTGCATCCCCCACCTCCCCGGGGATGTCCAAGTTGCACTCGCAGAAAGTTTGCGCTGGGCCTGCGCGCGCAACGCTCGGCGTTTCCCAGACGCTCCTGGCGGAGAGCGTGCGCCGGCACGCGGCCGGAGGGCGAGTGGTGGCTGAGGGCTGGGGACCCCCGAGGGGGAAAAAAGGCGGAGGGGGGGGGGCAACTTCAAACCCCCCGCCTCACTGCACGCAGAGCCCTTCCCACATCCACACACTAGGCTACGCCGAAGAAAGGGTGATTAGATGTTCGCCCGTCATCGTACTTGTGGAGACGATGCTAGAACCTTGTTTGGGAAGGACACCAGTCTGCCAGGCGCTCACGTAGGGCTCACAGGAGACGGAATGAGGAAGGGTATTAAAATCCTATTGGTTGTAAAACAATCTGAGCAGTTTGGCTCCGCCAAGCACCAAGTGAAGTCAAAATACATCTTTCCCAAAAGGAAACGTTTTACCTCGACTTTTTAGCTCATGGAGTCCTTTTCAATATGCTTCAAAGGAGTTGGCTCGAAATGTAATCTCACTGCTCATCGGTTCTGGATCTGCCACTTCCAATTAGATCTGGGGGGCGGAGGAGGCGGGACGTTGGGCAGCGATTCTAACTTTTGCCTCTGGGAGATACAGTGGCGGGGCAGGCCAAACAGCATCTCTCTAGAAGAAAGCAACCAAGTAAATAATATCCTTTACGCAGAATCTCTCCTTCCAGTCCAGAATGTACTCCACCTGTGTGCCTCAGTTTCTTTGAAAGGACCATGAATTAGAATTGATCCAAGAAAATAATTTTTAAATCAAGCAATGTCTTCGTTATATATTTACTAATTGAATAGACTTTTACCTTGCTATCAGTTGTCTAATAAGCTGAACTAGCAGGAGAGATGTTTTATTTAAAAACCGTAAACACTGGCTTTTTAAAAAAGTGAAACCCATGTAGTTCAAATGATTTGCCCTGAAAGTAGTTTAAAAAGGGTTTCTGCATCACTTTTTGGAGGGGAGGGGGAAGAATTGTTGCATCCCCCAAACTTTAGGGTTCTTACAACCCACTGTGTCACTGAGCTTTTAAAAGTAAAGCTATTAAAATTGTGTGATGTTCCAAGATGCTCAAAATTTAAAGTCAGAGGTTTTAATTTTCATTTTGTTGCCCTGCATAAAATTATTTGAAAAAAAAATTGACAAATGATTTTTTTCTTTTGGGATACAATGAAACGTTATTAGTGTAATTCATTTCCAGTCCACACAAAAATAGACTGCACAAGCCATCCTCTGGGAGATGGACCTGCAAGGAGGTAAGACATATTTTCAAAAGCCCTGATTCCATAGCCCCATTTACATTGATGTGAACAATGTTTAACAGGAAACTTCCCTGTGAGCCCAGGAAATGTCATTTCTCTTATAAAACTTGCAGCCAAACAAATAAAAGACAATCAAATTTCAAATGTTTTGCTTTTCTTTAATTTCCGGTGAAATTCAAACATGGGGGAATAAAAAAGGCATGAGTGCAAACACAACAAAATTTTTTTAAAAAAATAAACAACAGTGACAAAATCCACATCCGTACCTGGGGAGGACAGGATCTTTTACAATTTCGTTTTAAAGACTCAAAACCATCTCAAGCCAGCCAGGCAAAGGTGGAGCAAGGACTGTGCCATCTCTATGGATGGTTTACAGGGAAAGCAGCATATTTGGGGTTGTCGCCACTGTCTTCATTACCTCTCAGAACATTTCAAGTGAGTTCCCTTTATTCGAATTCCTTGGCAGTGAGCGTCCATACTTGCATAATGGCAGCTTTACGTTCAATTCTGCAGGTTATAAGTAAAAACAAAACAAAAAGAATGAATAAAGAAGAAAATAACCACAACATAACCTTTAATATGGACTGTTGAGCATTTTTATGGTGCAATAAAACGAGTACCTCCACCCCCTTCAAAATAGCTTTTCCTCAAAATTATAACTGCTTTGTTTTATTGAATTGCTGAAATTTAATGGTTTAATGAGTGAAGGCATGAAGGAAAGGCTGTAAAAATGTGAATAATGGTGCAGCAGAGCCCTGCGGAATCTGGAACCCGCCTCCTTGTACAACTCTTGTTAAACACAGCATGATGTGTATCTGTCATCGATTTAATATGTCTTAATTCAAATATAGTCCCCTGATCAATTTCTTTTTATGGAAGCCTTAAAAAAGGAAAGACTTTCTTAGGAAATAATCGAGGTTTGGGTGGCGATTGGAAAGAGGGATATTTACACAGTGCGTTTAATGAATATTTGCAAATTTATGACTCGACCCAGACCCTAAAAAGATAATTGACTCAGGTAAATCGACTTGAAATGCTAATTCTTAAAAGGAAGAACTGGGAACAAAATTCAGTCAACACCAATAAGGCGCCAATAAACTGCCTGCCAATTAAACCTGAGAATAGGCCTAGCTAGACGGTTCTCAGGAAGGCTCCCAGTGAATTTCCGGGATTGCCTTTCTTTATAAAAGAGCTTTTTATTTTGTAGACGCGCTTTTTGTTATTATGATGACCCGCCTAACCCCAGGTGCGCTGTTTCTTTTTAAAGCCTTTTGGGAGCCAAATCCACCCCCCTTTAACATCCCAGTAACTGTGTCATACTTCCTAAATAAACACCGACCATTTCCAGGGCGTTGGAGAAAATACTACTAGTGAACAGGGTTGGGGGTGGTGTAGAAGTCTTTATGCCAGTTCTGTGGGCTTAGCCCCACATTTCCTCAGTGGTGCCGGCAGTCAGGGCCGTTCCTCAAAACTCATGCCCTTGTCTGCGCTTTTGCAGCGGACGGAGGTGCTTGTGTGGGGGCAGCTACGTGGCAAGACATGGAAATGCCCTTTCTGGGGTCAACAGGTCCTCCTGGGGAGCACTGATGTCCAGACTTCACTGCTGCACCCCGAGCCCCACCCTCCTCCCAGCCCCAAACAAAGGCGCGAGGAGGCTGAGAGGTAAAAGGAAAACACCGGGCTGGCCCGGAACCACCCTGCGCTCAGCTGCCTGGAGGCGACGGGACCGGGTCGCTGGAGGTGCCCAGGCCGGCGCGGAGGCTTCCCGCTGCGCAGAGTGGGTCTGCGGCTCCCCGGCGCCCTCCGTTCGTCGCTGAACGCAGAGTGTATTAATTGTGTGGGCAATGAATAAACTCTAAGGGAAGTGAATTGGACATTTCCTGGCTTTCGAGCCTTTGTGTGGTGGTTTCTGCAGGCGGGCGAGGGGTACGCCAGGGACGGTGAGGGAGACCCGGAAGGAGCAGCAGGACCCACCTAGCTGCCTTTTATTGCCCTTGCAATTGCTTTACTGCTCGCCAGTCCGCAGTGGTTTTCGCGAGAGCTGCCTCCTTGCAGAAGGGCTGGGTGCCTGGCGAAATTGGAGCGCCTAGTGCCATTTGGGCTGCGCCAGAGGCGGGTTCAAGGGCGAACACGGTATCCCGAGTTACCCCAGGGATTAAGGGAAGGACTTGGAGGCGCAGCCCAAAGGCGGCCGTGGGCGCTCCGCTGGGAGGAGAGTTACTAGCAGACACTGAGAACACGGGAGATACACTCGAGAACTCTTTAAGCCGAGGTGAGATGGGCAGAGGGACCCACGAAGCTGCATCTTATTGAGCTTTATCAGGGCCGGAAGTGACAAAGACTGGGTTCAAGGGCTTTTTCCAAACGAGGCTCGCTAGGCATCGAGGCAGTGAGTTTCCCGCTGCCCGCCCCACCTGCACTCGGCAGGGACCAGATCCCTACCCTCCCACCGCCCTCACCACGAGCGTTCTGACCCGGGGGCACCGAGACCCGCCCCAGGGGCCCGAGTGCTCTGAGCTCCGCAGCCCTCGGAGCGCCTCTATGAGTGTTGCCTCTCTTTTCCTCCCTTTGGAGCTCGCGCCGAGTCCTCGGGCTTCACGGATACTGTGGAGCTAAGAATAACCAAAATGTGCTTTATGCTAAAGTTTATGATCCCTGTCACTTTTACATGGGCTTAACGAGGATTTTTTTTTTTTTAAGCAGAAGATTGGAACTGTACAGCTGTGATTGGGATTTGTCTGTTGTTTTGGGTAGTCAAGAATTGGACACACCCCATGTCCACCTGACTTTAGTGGTTAAAAGCCCTTGAAAATGATGGCTCTCTATACTTCCCCACGATTAAAACAAAAATAAACAGAGTAAAATTGGCCTGTCGTCAAATATTCTCATTTGGTTATCAATCACTTTTACCCTCAAAGATGGAAGTAGTTGGAGATTGGCCTTTGACCCACATTTCACCCGTTAGAATTGGTAAATTCTTGGGAAATGCCTAATTGTTGTGTTTTAAAATATGCTTATAAGGTCAAAACAGGAACCACAAAACTCCCTTATGTGTTCACAGTTCATATAACTACCCAGTATTATTATTTGTATTGGCTTCAAGATGTGTTCTTCTCCCCCTTCATTCTTTATCCTGAAGGATGTTTTTGGATGGGGGACAAAGGAGGAGCAGAGGTGGTGTGGTATGTTTTTTTAAGTCTCAAATTTTGTGGGGAGCCTCCACACACACATTGCACACCGCTTCCAATATCTGTACTTCAATATTTGAAGAAGCTGTTGAGAAAAATCAAATAGTGACACGTTGACGGATTTACTTGTGTAAGCAATATGGTTGACATATGGCATCGTTATTTATGAATGACAGCATAAATTGTATTACAAAGTCTATTGCAATAATACTGCAGTTTATTGGAAAGCTGCTTGCCTGTCACCAGTATTCAACCTCCCTGGATGTAGTCTGCCTGGGAGCCCAAAGGATAGGGGTCCTCAAAATAATTAAACACATTCGTGTAAGCTAATGCCTCCTGTTTTTCGGTTTGTTTTTGTTTTGTTTTGCAGCAGTAGAAACACTCCCATCAGGAAAGAGGAGACAAAGTAAGGACAACCAGTTTTCTTCCTTTTGCAAAACCACAACCACTGTGACATAGAAATGTTGGTGTCTATTATTCTCTGAGTCCCTGATGACAAATACGCAAACATTTGCATCCCAATCACTAAACTGCTGGTGAGCATATATTTTATAGAGAGACTTTTTATAAGCCCAGTTACAGAATAGTAAATTTTAACTGTAGGAAGAAGAGAAGTTCTTTTAGCAGACAGGAGAGGGCCTTATCCTATGATACCTCCCCATCTCTACTCAACCGCTCCCTTCTCAAAAAATGGCATTTACAAGTTACAACATTGGCTGAGATTTTCACGATTTCCCTTTCTTTTATGTTACACGTCTCTAAAGCTCTGACAAAGAACTTTTGTTCTATGTGGGTTTTACTGAGGGGGCTCCCCCCACCACACATGTGGTCCTTCATGGGTCAGGGGTCGCCCAGCCCAGGAGTGGCTGAGAGGGCTGAATCAAAGGTGACCTGCAACTTAATATCCTGTTGATGATCTTGTTGAATTTATGAGTCTGTGATACAGAGGATGGTGCTGAAATCCTTTTGTGGCGGGGCCTGGGGGCCTGGTGTGTACAGACAGCTGATTCTACATTTGTTCCTCCCATCTCTTCCCCCATATGCATCCCTTTCTTTAGGAGAAAATTTAAAACTTTGAATGATATAGCCACCAAGTGTTTCTGCTTTCCAGTTTAAAGGTTGGTTGGTTTGTTGGTTGGTTGTTGTTGGGTTTGTTTGTTTGTAGGGTCTTTCTTTCTTTTTCTTTTCTTTTCTTTTCTTTTTTTTTTTGGCTTCTGCTGGCCAGCAAGATATACCTGTGTGTGTGCATACTGTGTGTATGTATGTATTGTTTTTATGTATGTGTACACCCAAAATACTCATCATACACAAAAGGCCCACAACCGCAATGAGGTGCTCAGTGAACGAGGCCCGGGTGTTGGATGGGATTTTCTGATTTTTTAAGACACCCGGAATTCTCTGTCGCACTGCCATTCCCTCCCTTTGCCATGACATGTAAGCCAGCCGGGGCGCCCAGGGGCCCACCAGGCGGGGTCATCCACAGACAGCAAACCCCCCACTCTCGCCAGCGTGGCGCAGGCTGCCTGAGATCTTCAAAGAGCAATTTTGGAAAACTTACAAAAAGGGGACTTGTTTATCCGATGGAGACAGTGGTGGGTCCCGCGGATCTGCCTCCGCCACAGAGGGCCCTTCCAGAAACCTGTTGAAAAAACGAAATCACTCACACGGTGCAGAACGCAGCCTGGCCGCTTTTTCCCCTTCAGCCAAGGAATCCAAATCTACTTTTGAGGCAATGGCTGAAAAGCCTTCACAGTCCCCCCCACCCTCGGCTTTTGCTTTCTTGCGCGCGCTCTCTCTCGTTCCTTCCTGAAGAAAAAAAAAAGAAAGAAAGAAAAGAAATACTGTGTCATGAGGGAAAGGGCTTTGCGGTTTGTAGAGAAATAAAACACTTCTAAGAGGGGACGGCGACGTGCCTTTGAACTTGGCTCAGCTCCTCTGTGTCCTGCAGAGAGAGGAGAGCTGGAGCGGAGAAAGAATAGCCAGGAGGGCCCAGCCTGCGGGGTCTCCGGCGGGAATTCAGGCGTCTGCCCCACTACCCCGCCGCGCGCGGCCCGCGGAATCCGGCGCAAAAGGGGGCCCAGCCGCGCCCGCCCCAAGTGCGGGCTGCGAAAGAGGAATCAAAACGAAAGGAGAGAATGGGGCAAGGCAGAGAGGGACAGAGCTGTGGGGAGGGGGCGAGAAAGTGGGAAAGGAGGACAACTTGAAATCTGGTGGCTCGAAAGAAATAAAAAAAGTGAGGTTCTGGATGTGCAAAACGGCTATTCTCACGACGAACCTCTAATAAAACGTTTCTTTGGGCAATATTTTTGGAGCGAGCTTTTCCAGTTATTCTCTCCCTCGCCCCATAGACATTGATGAGCAAAGTAAACAAGTGTGAAAGGCTGTGCAGTGGGCGATTTTTTGACTTCCTGTAGCAGGGGCAGCTTTTCTGACTGGAGGTTTCTCTCTCTTCGCCTCAATCTCAGGTTCCTCTCTGTTTGGGGGAGCAGTTCGGCATGTGCCTCCCCCCATCCCTCTTTGTACAGAGTGTGGTGTGTGGGAAAGAAGCGCATTTCCGCCTGGTAGGGAAGGCGAGCATCTCCAGCTACCAGGCAAACTCCTGGCTTTCCGACTAGCTGCTCCGGCCTGGCCTCCCTCTGACTCCTCCAGCGCTCGGTGGGCGCGGGGATGGGGACAGAGGGAGAGCACCGCGCCCCTAATGACAGGGGCTGCGGGGAGCTCCCACCTTGAGACCCACGAAAGCCGGGAGAGGCTGCCGGGGCCGGTGCTGGAGACCCTGGGTTCTGCTAGCAACAGCGAGCGAGAGTGGTCTTCCCGCGTTTTTGCCGGATCCATTTCAACATGAAAAATTTGAAATGCATGTTGATTTTTTTCTCTTACTGGAATTTTATTTCAACTCCCAGCAATTTGTAAATAAAAGCAGTTCTCCTCAGACCTTGCATTCACACCTTCGCCGCCTCAGGGCCCGAGGTTGCCTCTCCCGATCCCTCGGAGCGCAAGCTTTCCCTCGCGGGACAGGAAATGTCTGCAGCGGTCAACCTGGGCCCGAGGTGGGGGGGTGGGGGTGGGGGGCAGAGTCCCCTGGGCCGAAGGCCAGGGCGGGCACCGCAAGGGGAGGAGCCTCGCGGCCCCACCACCATGGGGGTAGGGGGAGTCGCCCACTCCTGGAGGAGTTATAAAGATCTTCTCGAAGCCCTACCAGCCTGGAGATTTCTTCTCCGGAGGCCCTGAGCCTGACCCGCGGCCGAACTCCAACCTGACTGAGCCTCGCTGGGCCTCGCGCCTCGGGCATCCCCACACTTCCCACCCCACCGTGGCAGCGGCCTGGGCTTCTGGGCATCTACCCCGAGGGTGACATTGTCTATAAACGAATTCCAAACGCTGATGCCCAGTGTTCACGGCTGTGATCGGAGCAGGGCGCAGGCCGGGGGAGCGGAGCAGCGGGTGGGGGCCATGGCCCAGGAGGGGGGGGGCGGGCGGTATCTGGGTGAGTGTCCACAGAGCGGTAGGAACGGGCGTGTCTGGCTTTATCCAGGCCCATCATCCAGCACCTGTGTTTTCCAGACCACAGAGCAAGTTTACGAAATGGGGAGAAAAGAGGTTGGGAGAGTGCCCACCGATCACGACCTCGGCGCGCTGCCGGCGGGGCCCGGGGCCTGGGGTGTCCCCGCGCACAGGGCCTCCAGCCCCGCGGCCCGGTGTTAGCCACGTTCTCGAGCTGCCAGGGGTACCGGTTTTCGGTGCCCGTCGCTAGGGGCTCGGGGCCGCGGGGAGTCGGTGGCCTCCGCGGAAGGGCGCGAGTGCAGGGTGCCGTCCCCTCCCGGCCTGGCCGCGCGCTATGCGGGTCGCCAGGCACTAGGAGCGCCGCGGCCGGCGGGGGCCGGAGGCGCAGCCCCGAGAGCACCGGCTCAGCGAGGGAGGCTGGCAGGCCCGGGCGGCCGCTCCTCTCCGCCGCGGCGGGAGCGCGGAGGCACGAGGGAGGGGCGGTGGACCCTCCGCGGGGCGGGGGCGCAGGATTGACGGGGCCGCGGCGGCCAATGGCGGCGCTGGGAGAGCGGGCGGGGCGGGAGCCGCGGCGAAAGGGGCGGTGTGACCCGGAGGCCCTGCCTGGAGCTGGTGGGAGGGAGGCTGGGAAGGGAGATGCGAGGGCTACGGAGGAGGGGGGGGGGGGGGGGGAGGGCGGAAAGGAGGAGACAAAAAAGTAAAATAAATAAATAAATAAATAAATAAATAAATAAAAGGCTTCGGCGTCGGTGGCGCCCACTGAAATAAACAGGCGGAGGCGATGGCGGACGGACCCCACCTCGGCTAAAAGGGGGGGACCTGCTTTGGCCTTTTCTCATTTGCTTGGGCCGCGGATTCCGCTCCGTCCTCGCGGTTGCAGCTGGCCGCTTCTGGTCCAGTGCCCCAGGCCAACTGGAGAGAGGGAGCGAACAAGCTGGAGAGCACTTTTTTTTTTTTATTGTTATCGTTTTACAGCCCCGACTCCCCCTCCTCCTCTCCCTCTGCCTGCCTTCTCCCCTCCCACAGCCCCCATCTCCTCTCCTCCTCCTCCCCTCCTCCCGCACAACTTAAAGAAAGAGGGAGCCGCGCGGCCGCTGCCTTCATCTGGGGGAATCCGTGGCTGCCGCAAGTTTGCTACGCCCAGCGCCGCCAATGCCAAGCTCGGAGGACGAGGAGGGCTAAACGCGGCGGCCGCGGCGCCGAACAATACCGGCCGCGCGCCGGAGGAAGCGGCCGACCGAGCGCGCGGCGGAGAAGGTGCCTGGCCTCCGCCCGCCGCCCCAGCGCCCGGGCGGCGGTCAGGTGGAGCCGCGGGCGCGCGGGGTCCCGGCGGGCAGCTCCCAACTCGCCTGCGTCCTTTTCTAGCCGGCCTGCCTGGCCCGCGCACAGCGTCCGCTCTCGGGCACCGTGGCCCCGCCGCCACCGTGACTTCATTTTGCGGGTGCCTCTTTGCGTGGCCGGCCCCGGGGTTCCGCGCGGCGAACGAGAGAGAGAGAGTGAGTGTGTGCGTGCGCGCGCGGGTGCGCGCAGAGGTGGGGGCCGCGGCGCGGCGCTCACCCCCCATCGGCCCCCCTCTCCGTTCAGCTCCCCGCACCTCCCTACTGCTCCCTCCTCCTGCCCGCCCTCCCCTGCCCTGCCCGCCCGCCCCCGTCGCAGCTCCTTTAATATACTTTGGTTCTCCGCCTGGCTTTGGACTCTTCTCCTCCTCCACCTCCTCCTCCTCCCGCGCCTCCTCTGTGGCTGCCTCCTCCTCCTCTTCGCGCCTTCGCTCGGCTCCGGGCCGCCCGAAGCAGATCCAGGCGGCGGCGGCTGGAGCAGGAACGCGGCTCCCGGGGCTGAAGTCGCCACCGCCACAGCCGCCTCCGCTCGGAGCCAGGCGGCCGCTGGACTCGCTGCGGGCGGAGCGGGAGAGGGAGCCTAGAAGGCGAGGGTCTCGCCGGGGTCGGCGAGGCGGGCGGGCGCGCTGGCCATGCTTCTGGACGCGGGGCCGCAGTTCCCGGCCATCGGGGTGGGCAGCTTCGCGCGCCACCATCACCACTCGGCTGCAGCGGCGGCGGCCGCCGCCGCCGAAATGCAAGACCGCGAGCTGAGCCTGGCGGCGGCGCAGAACGGCTTCGTGGACTCGGCAGCCGCACACATGGGCGCCTTCAAGCTAAACCCCGGCGCCCACGAGCTGTCCCCGGGCCAAAGCTCGGCGTTCACGTCTCAGGGCCCCGGAGCCTACCCGGGCTCCGCCGCAGCTGCCGCCGCCGCCGCAGCACTCGGGCCCCACGCCGCGCACGTCGGCTCCTACTCCGGGCCGCCCTTCAACTCCACCCGGGACTTCCTGTTTCGCAGCCGCGGCTTCGGGGACTCGGCGCCGGGCGGCGGGCAGCACGGGCTGTTCGGGCCAGGAGCTGGCGGCCTGCACCACGCGCACTCGGACGCGCAGGGCCACCTCCTCTTCCCCGGCCTCCCTGAGCAGCACGGGCCGCACGGTTCACAGAATGTGCTTAACGGGCAGATGCGCCTCGGGCTGCCGGGCGAAGTGTTCGGGCGATCAGACCAGTACCGCCAGGTGGCCAGCCCGCGGACTGACCCCTACTCGGCGGCACAGCTCCACAACCAGTATGGCCCCATGAATATGAACATGGGTATGAACATGGCAGCGGCCGCGGCCCACCACCACCACCACCACCATCACCCCGGTGCCTTTTTCCGCTACATGCGGCAGCAGTGCATCAAGCAGGAGCTCATCTGCAAGTGGATCGACCCCGAGCAGCTGAGCAATCCCAAGAAGAGCTGCAACAAAACTTTCAGCACCATGCACGAGCTGGTGACCCACGTCTCGGTGGAGCACGTCGGCGGCCCGGAGCAGAGCAACCACGTCTGCTTCTGGGAGGAGTGTCCGCGCGAGGGCAAGCCCTTCAAGGCGAAATACAAACTGGTCAACCACATCCGCGTGCACACGGGCGAGAAGCCCTTCCCCTGCCCTTTCCCGGGCTGCGGCAAGGTGTTCGCGCGCTCCGAGAACCTCAAGATCCACAAAAGGACCCACACAGGTAACTGCGGTCCGGAACAGGGACGGGACGCGGAGGGGAGAGAGGCTGTGGTTGATTTGCTAAGAGAAACGCAGCGACCGCCAGCCTTTACCCGGGGCCGGGAGATGTGTTTTTGTGTGCGCAAAGAGAGCCGGCGGCTTGTTTTTGTTGGAAAATGAAAGCATATCCCTGGGCTGGGTTTTTCCATGTGTGGAAATTGAGTTTTAAATAACCGGTGTCACATCAAATGTATGCTTTGGGTGATGCAATTGCTTCACCCGGCTCATAATTGCTCGGCCCGGTTAATAATTTCCGTTCTAAATAGAGCGCACGAAATAAAACTGCTCTCCAACTCCGTGCCTGGGAAGGGAGCCGAGAGCGGATTTGCCAGCTTGCCTGAATGTGCTTTTCTGCTTCGGGTGGGTCTGCTTGAGTGGCTTGTGTGTTTTGCACTTATTTTCCTCGCGGTCCAAAACGTCTTTACAGGACTGTTTCCCATTAAAATGAGTCTGGTGTGAGCCCAAGCGGTAAAGCATTCCTAATTTTTAAAGCCCATCGCAGGGTTGGTCTCGAGGCTGTACGGCGAGATCGCAGTAGTTTGGGGCATTCTCTAATGGGTACCAGAGGGTTTGAGATTCCAAACTTGGACCTACAACCCCGTTAGCGAGCGCCCGCGGCAGCGCGGCCCGAGGAGCAAGCGCCTGACATGAGAGAGCCGCCAAAGAACGCGCCTCTCGCCTCGTAGATAATTCATCCATGACCAGCCAAGATCGTGCCAGACGATTTCCTAAAAGAAAGCCAAATGTTTTAGCAACTTCCCCCGTCAATATTTACTCCGAAGTGGGGATGCGCCAGCGGCCTATTGTTCTCTTCCGGGAAGGGAGGGAGGCGAGGTGCGAGACAAGCGCTTAACAAGGTTTAAAATTTGAGAAATTTATTTGCATGAAATGCTTGCTTTCGAGTCCTGGGTCTGAGCGGATGTCTTTAAAAAACAATTTAGGTGCTAATGGAATTTAACGTTAAATGGTCCCGTTTCCAAGTGGAACAATGTCAGTTCTCACACCTAAATGACTCCCAGCGCTTGGAATTCTGGCAACAGGATGCAGGGGCCGCCAGAAAATTAACAGGAAGATTTTTGAAAGCCTTTGCTAATGCCCCCACCCCCACTGCCCAGCCGGTGCCTCTGCAGTCTCGAGATGCTGCCTTATCTCTAATATTTACATTTTCCTGAAACTTATTTTAAAAAAATTAAAAAACTGGGGCTGAGTCTAGAATTATGGTTAATTTAATTTGCAGAATTTTGGATGAAGAATACTGGCTCAGTCACTATGCACAGCCCGTCCCCAAACAACACACAGCAACTCCAAATCTAATTGCCTACTGGCCCCCGAGAGAAACCGACAGCAGCCCCGCAGTCTGTGTGATTTTCATAATGCCCCAAATATTTTGTCATAACAACAGCTTCTCCATGGCCAGACTAACTGGTTGGAAGCTTACAAATCCAAGAAGCTCGGTGGAAAGGCGGTGCTACCCCAGATTAAACATTTGAGGAAATGGGCGCCCGTCTGAAAGGAAGTAAAATATGAAATAAATGCGCAGGACCGTTAGGTAGAAAGGGTTAATTTCTTCTTCATTCTGCCACGGAGGGGACCCATCTGTTGAAGGGACCCAGGCCCTCCTCGCTCTTCTTCCCTCCTCGCGGAGGCCTTGCCCCCTCCAGGGTGGGTGGGAGTCCCCTAGGGGGCCTGGGTGTCCACGGAAAGTGCCCATGTTTGCCTTCCACAGGCGAGAAGCCGTTCCAGTGTGAGTTTGAGGGCTGCGACCGGCGCTTCGCCAACAGCAGTGACAGGAAGAAGCACATGCACGTCCACACCTCCGATAAGCCCTATCTGTGCAAGATGTGCGACAAGTCCTACACGCACCCCAGCTCTCTGCGGAAGCACATGAAGGTACCACCGGGGAGGCGGGCAGGAGGGCACCTCGGCCGGCCGCCTCGCCGGCTCCCGACCAGCCCGAACCACCTCGGCCGGCCTAGGAAGGCCTGGGCTCCCCAGGGCCAGGGCGACACGGGGTGTTTCTGGGGTGCGCCTCCGGGGGCCTGGCCCCACAGCAGCTGCACTCACACCCAGTCCCCTTTGGTCTCCCCTCCCGGCTTTTGTCTTGCAGGTCCATGAGTCCTCCCCGCAGGGCTCCGAGTCCTCCCCGGCCGCCAGCTCGGGCTATGAGTCGTCCACGCCCCCGGGACTGGTGTCCCCCAGCGCCGAGCCCCAGAGCAGCTCCAACCTCTCCCCCGCGGCGGCTGCGGCTGCTGCGGCGGCGGCAGCGGCGGCGGCGGCGGTGTCCGCGGTGCATCGGAGCGGAGGCTCGGGCAGCGGCGGCGCGGGCGGCGGCGGCTCTGGCGGAGGCAGCAGCGGGGGCGGCGGCGCGGGCGGTGGGGGCGGCGGCAGCTCTGGCGGGGGCAGCGGGACGGCCGGGGGCCACAGTGGTCTGTCCTCCAACTTCAATGAATGGTACGTGTGAAGGGCCGGGGGCCGCTCTCCCTCTCCCAGTCCCCGCCCTGGCGCAGCAGCCCTCCACCACCCAGGGCATCCTGTGATTGTGATGCTAAAATTACGAATCTGATTTTTATGATGACAAAAAATGATTTTACCAGCAGGAGGATTTTTCAAAGTTGTTGTTTGTTGTTGTTTTTTTTTAAAAAAAAAATAATCTAGGCATGAAAAGCAAAAATATCCCTAACGGAGTCTCTGAAGTTGAAAATATAAAATAAGGAATAAAAAAAATTAAAAAAAAATAAAAACCCATAAAAATATCGAACCAAACCCCCTCTCCTTCCCTCATGCCCGCTTGCCTTCTCACCGCACTCCCAGTCTCTGGCAAACTGTACATAGCGGACTCCTTCCTTCTCCGAGGTGGTTTTAATGGCTTCTTGGTGTATAGAAGTTTGTCCATTTGTAATGCTCCGGATTGCGTTCCTCCCTGCCTCTTCCTCCCTTCCCCAACGTGATGGGCTTTTTCTTTTCTCTTTTTAGTTTACTCGGTTTTATTTTTAAGTAACGTGGAAGAAAATGGTTTCTTTTGTATTGTGGTATTGAATATTGTGTTCCTTTCATGAGGCAACTTGATTGTAAACTTCATGCAACTATAGACTGGAAAAAAAACGAGCCGTGCCAAAGTCTCCCTTCTTGTCTCTGCAGCATACTGATCCACACAGCACACACATACACACCACCACCACCACCAACGCTTGTGAATGTATTTTTCTGTTAGCTGGGTTTACCTGTGATGTTTTAGTGCTTTTGCGAGTTCAATTTGTTAGTTCCTGTATGAAAGATTGTGGGGTGGGGGGGGAATAAACGTCGTGCCGTTAGCTTTTTCCTTAATAACACCCTTCCTTCTGTAAATACCCGTTACCATATTTATCCATTTGTAATTAAATTATGGTATTAACTTGCTACAGAGGAAACAATATTTATAAAGAATGTTTCTTAACTATAAATATGTACAATTGTGGGCATAAACTGTTTCAGATTTTTTATTTGAAGGTTTTAAGTGGTTTGATCCTTTCTTGTGACATGTTTTGAAAGTAATGCATACAGAAATATAATAAAACGTGTTGAAACTGCATGAACATACTGGTTTTTTCCTAGCGAAGTTATTGAAGAAAATGGGGACAGACAGCTGAGGGTCCACATGGGTACGGATCAGCTGCCTGGATGAATGGGAGCACCACCTCACAGGCTGGAGAGGAAGGTGTATGTATGCATAGAAACGGGGCCAAGCTCCCCTTTGGCAGAAAGTCTCAAAATTCCTTTCTGTGGCCTTTGTTTCATAGCTGAGAGTGAATTAAATTTTTGGAAAGGCCCTGTGAGGAAGGGCCGCAGGAACCTTCAGAGTTTCTAATGGCTCCATTATCTGGGGGAATGCCTTTCTTTCAGCTATTTGGACTGGATTTAAGAGCACTAAATATTTCCTTATTCTTTGTTTTCCCTCCTCCCTGCCCCCTTCCCTCTCCCTCTGAAAAGCTGAGGTACGGTTATTTTTAATTGCACATTTAAAACTGAGCTGAGTACTTTGTTTTTGAACTTGGCCCAATGATTACAGTCTAAGGGACCATTTCTACCAAAAGTGTTTTGTGGTTTTTTTCTTGAAAATTTTAACAGCTTGCTCAAGAAATCCTGCTTATCTGCACAGCCACTGCACGCTGGTAAACAGAATGTTCGAGAGAAGAAGGTGATAAATTGACTACTTTTAAATTTAGGAAAGCCACAAAGCCGTTGGCCCAAAATGAAAGAGACCCTCTTCAAGGATTCAGTGAAAGAAAATTTAAAAAGACAGAAATGGCCAGGTGGGAGGGAGGCAGAACTCTGACCACCAGTGTTCTCTGTTTGCAGCCTCACTCCCCCTCCTCTGCAAGAGTTTATCAAAATTCCCAAACAAGTGGCTCCAAGGAGGAAGGCAGTTTTAATGATTGAAGGGAAGGGATGGGGAAAATTCTTTTTAGATCCCATTGAGACATCTTCATTTTCCTCAGTACCCTTGTATCTCTGAGAGGCCCTGCCAATGCCCCAGGCACACCCCCGCACCCAGTGGTGAAAAGGTTTGGGCAGTAGCAGCGACACCTCCAAAGGATTCCCCAGTGTGCGCAGGACTCTGCTGGCGGAGAACAAGGAACATGGGTGGCTGCTGCAGAGACCCTGTATCTCTCTCCCCTTCGGCCCTCCACTGGGCCGCAGGGCCAGGCAGGCTCGGCCTAAGGGCCGCTGGAGGAGAGAAAGGCAACCCTGACCTCTTTGGAGGCCATGACACCTATTCAAAGGGGAGGGAAAGACTCCAGCCCCGGGGCTGTGTGTGTGTGTGTGTGTGTGTGTGTGTGTGTGTGTCCCAGAGGGTGACAGATGCCAGCCTAGCCCTCCCCAGCAGCCTTGCGAACTGCCCAAGCGCCAACTCCTGAAGCAATCAACCCTATTAAAATCAAATTTATAACCCCTAATAATATTAAGGAAAATTATTAAAATAATTGGCATATGTTACTGATCCTTGGGAGATTTCACTGAACACATTATAAGCTGTGAGGAAAATCCTTTAGGGGTTTCCAACACCCCCCCCCCCATCTTGGGGAGGGGGCAAAGGAATCATAAAAAATTAGAACTTGTGCAAAAATGAGATGGTCTATTCTAAATATTGTAAAGTGTGTGTGTGTGTGTGTGTGTGAGACTTACTGGCTTTGAGACATCTCTGAAATCTAAGAAGGATGAAACGGGGGAGGTGGAACTTTAGTATCAACTCAAGGCCTTAGGGGTTTGCTTCTCATTTGGGGGAAGAAGGAACCCAGCAAGAAGAGAAGAGGATCTCACAGCCTTGGCTGGACCGCTTTCCAGCTTTCCAGATCTGAACAGCGGAGAGCTGCGGGCCGACCAGGCGCTCTCCTAGTTACCAGCAGGATATAAAGATGGGAAGGGGGATGGCGTGAGAAGGAAGGTGACAGCCTGGGAGCGGTCTCCCAGTCCACCCTAGATGGGAGCGGCTTTCCTGCAAAACGGCTCCTAGTGCTCCTGGCGCCTGCATCCCACAGCTCGCTTTGTCCAAACAAGTCACGGACCCGACGTCGCTGCCCAACCTCCGCCTTTCTTTAGGGCCCCTCGAATCCCGGGAGCAGGAGGGGGCGGGGGTGGTGGGGAGATGGCAAACGTGTAAGAATATCCAAGGTGTCAGAAGTGCTCCACTGGGGACGCGCGCGGGTGCGGGTGGCCCAAGGACCTGCACCGCAATGAGGCGCCCGGGCCTTGGGGTGGAAGGTGCCGGCGTCTAACCCGCCTCCCACCCCCAGCTCAAACTCGCCCCCCCCCTCTAAAAGGACCCGAATTCTAGCCTGCCCTGGCCCTGACTTCAGAACCAACAAACTGAAGGCCGTCTTCGCCTCCCTCGGGGAACCAGAGCGGTGCCATGGTTCGCTGCTCGCAGGGAGACAGAGCGCCGCGGCCGGAGGACGGCTTCTGCTCGTCAACTTGAACTTCAGAGCGCCCAAGCTCGCTCCCTGCGCACTCGGCTCCATAAACTGCCCTCCGCACAGGAGTCGCTTCATCCGGAGGCAGCTGGAGCCCCCCCCGGGAGGCCATCATTATTATTATTAATTATCGTGATCCTCGCTGCATTATTAATGACTACAATGATAACTGGCATCGGTATCAGCGTCTCCGGGCTCCCTGATGTCCCCTGAAGTCGCGGGCGGGGAGGAGGTCACTCCCAGGGTAGAGGCCGGTGCGCTCTGCTCCCGGCGCGCGCCAGGGCGGGCTGCTGGGGGCGCGAGGGAAGGGAACAGGTCCCCGGCCCCGCACAGCCTGGCCCTCGCCGGCCCAGCCTTTTCCTCCTGCGGGTCCCTTCTCTCTTCCTCCCACTCCCTACCCCCGGGCCCCTTTGTCTCTTTTGCAGACGGATGTTTTCCGTCTCAAGTGGTGTGTGTTTTTTCCGCACGAAACTCGGAGATCAAGGGCAGACCACTGGCTGGTCCGGAGGTTTGGGTTTCCCTGTGCCCCTCCTTGTTCTCCCGCATCATGGGGGCACCTAGGAAGGCCCGGGCTTTCCAGGCGACCCGTGGCCTGCCGGGGTCCGCAGGACCAGGGGAGATGGGTTCTGGTAGGTCCCTGATGGGTGCACCAGTGACATAGCGGACACGCAGGGACCCACCAAGGGCGCACGATGGGCTCGGTCCTCCCCTCCCCCACATCACTCCACCGAAAAAACCCGAAGGGCCCCGCTAGGCCTGCATGCAAGAGCTAAGACCCAAAGGTCTGGAAATAACACCCCACCAAGACTAAGTTGAACCTCTGATGCGTTTTTTACTTAAATGGACACGGAAAGCTACCCTCGGGATCCAAAGCAGGGCATTTAATAAACGCTGGTGAATTGATTGATTATAGCCTGATAATATCGCTCGGGTTCTCAGAAACCGAGCTGCTCGGCCCACTGCTACCCCCAGCAGTCCGAAATGAACGGTTTCTATGTTTACCCAGCGCTCGGAACAGGCCTGGAGAAATGTCTCCCTCCTCTCTACCCCCCCCCCCCCACCTCCAGCCCCAACAGATTATTACTGCTTTTGTTTGTTTGTTTGTTTGCTTGCTTTGTTTTAATGTTAGGGAAGACTCTAGATAATTCAGTCTGGATCGGGTGATCGGGTGATCGGGCGGACGATCGCGCATAACCCTCAGGCCCGTCCCGCTGGGCCGTAGCAGTTTGAACAGGGTGTTACGAATGACAACTTCTATCAACCTTCCTTAACCAAGGCAGCCCGAGGGCTCGAGTTCATGGTCAAGTCTATAGGGCTGCTGGGGCCGCACTGTCCACGCCCCGCCCCGCCCCTGAGCCGCGGCGGCCCCGAGGTCGGGCTGGGTCCGGGGCCAGGGTCTTCCCGCCCCGCCCCGCAAGGCCCAGTGTGGGAACTGTCTGTGCTGCGGCCGCCTGGTCCGCTCCCAAGTTCCCGGTTCATTCCCGAGGGCGGACGCGCTTTTGAAGATATGACACCTCGATGGGTCTACAGCCCTGCGTTCTGCCCTCGTCCCGCATCGGGCATCCTGCCTGCCCCGCCATTCGAGAAAGGTTCAGCGAAGCTACCAGACCAGAGCTAGGGGTACCCCCTGGCTTGCGTGCTTGCACACAGGCAGACACACACACACACACACACACGCACACACGCACACACGCACACGTCTCTTTCCATCTCTCTCCATGCCCCAGCACACACACGCATGCACTCGCACATGCTTACACGCTTACCCCCTCTGTAAACCCCAGCCACGGGCTCGCGTTGGAGGGATGGACCTGAGTCGCAGGGATTGGGGCAGATGGCGGGAGGACCCATCAGGAGATGCTCCCCTCCCCCCCACCCTCACCCCCGCTCTTCCCCAGCCCCCCCCACCCCCCCCCCTCCGAGGGTGCCAAGTGCCCTGTGCTCTGCACCCAACTTGGCTTTTGAGAGTCCACAGCCCAGGCCGCACTCCCGGGGCTCACACCTCGAGCCGCCAGTGGGACTGAGATGGGTGGGAGTTGGGTCCCTCGGGCTCATTTCCCCGGGGAATGTCATGGGCCAGATTGTCCGGCCTGTCCTCACGCCCTCCAACCCTGTGTGTGCACTGGGGGGAGGGAAGAAGGAGCTGACTACCCCCCCCCACCCCCTACACACACACACACACACACACACACACACACACACTTCACCTCCCAAGCCCTGCTTCAGCCTCTCCCTTTCCTAACCCCCCGAAGCCAGGGTTTTTTTCTGTCCCTGAGGCCAAGGCGGGGGTCCGAGGGAGCGAGCCGAAGCGCCACGCCGCTGGAGTGGGTGGGGGGTGGAAATAATAGTAGTGTTCATGTCAAAGGTAACGAGCGCAGCTAAGGCTCCGCGCCCGGGTGCTCCCTAGAGGCCGGCGGAGGCCTGGGGAGGCTCGGGCCACGCCGAGCTGGGGCTGAGCAGGGAGGGGAGGGGGGTGCCCTTCGGGCCGGGGCGCGGAGGAGGCTCTTAGGCTGCCTCACTCCCAACCCAAATCTCGGGTGTGGAACCTGGCGGAGCCCGCGAGGGCCTGGCCGGGAGCCGCGCCGGGCCTCTGGCTGCAGACGAGGCTCGTTCCTGGTCTTTTCTTTCTCCTGGCCCACTGGGCCCACAGTGGTTGGTGTGGCCGAGTGTGGTTTCTCAAAACTCTAGGAGTCGGTTGGGTCCGTTTGCCGCTGCACCGCTCCCCTCCCCGCCGGCCCCCCTCCCTCTCCCGCCGGCAGATGAATGGTGGCTTTAATGAGCCTGGGCGCGGCGTTGGCCCGGCGGTTCTGAAGATGCTCTGACCTGTAGGGAGGGCGCGAAAGGTCAGGCGCACGCAGGGGCCTGGCTTGGGCTCCTCCCCGGCCCACGCTGCTCCGATATTGATCCTGGGAGAAAGATAAACAGAAAAGCTGGACACTCAGTCATGAATACTAATGAGCCGGGGTCGGAGTTTCAGTTGCTGTGAACTTCCTTTTTCCAGTTCATCTTTATGACGGACTTCGCCAGAGTCCGTCTTTTCGAGCTGGGTTTTGTCCCCTTCTCTCCCCGCCCCCCTCCTTATATTTTCATTGGAAATGCCCAGGCAAAGGAGGACCGTGTCAACTTGACTTTCTCCCTCTCGCAGAGCCCGTGTGAGCGCGAGAGCCCACAGCCCGCGTTCCCAGCGTGGCGCTTCTTCTGCTCACTAATTCTGGAAATGTAGGGGATCTTATAAAATAAATTGTTTCAATGTGGCTTTGGGGAGCCTGCTTCTTGACTTCCTCACCCTTATTGTTTCAAAGACTTCATGTGTCCTTGGCCTTTACACTTCCTCTTGACAACTGAATCTTTTCCCCAGGCACTGAAACTCCTTTCTACTCCAAACCGGTGCATTCCACCCCCCCCAAACAGTCCCGTTTCTCTCTCCACGATTTGGCAAAGCCTTTGCCAACCGCAGGGTCTAAGTGTTTCAATCTAGCAGTGAATTCTTAGGCAAGCAACTTCACCAGTTTACATAAACGTAGTGTTTTCTTTGGTACCTATAAGCAAGAGTGAAATTGGAGACAGAAACCCAAGGGAATTTCTAGAAAAATTTCTGCCCCCATTCTTGCCATGCATTTGATAACTTAGTTATACTATTTTTTCTTAAAATAAAGCCATTCTTGAATTAAGTCTTCTCTTGAAGCTGTATACATTGACTATAAATCCCATAAAGCCGTTTTCGGCTGTGTGATCAGGAGAAAAAAAAAATAAGCCTATTTCTACAACAGACTATATAGATATGTGCTGAAATCCAAGACAAAAAAAATCAGCTGCATCAGAATAATTTGCAGTATTATTCTGATCCTTAAAGTTTTGGACAAAATAAGCCCATATTTCACATCATGGCCAATAGGTCCCAGCATTGGAGTCTCCTGGGGATTCTGCTTCACTTACACTTTTCAGCCCAAACTTTTTTTTTTCTTCACACAATGATTTATTATGTAGGTAATTTTAGGGGATACAGTTTACAGCTTGAATTATTAGACTGAACACCTCTGGCTGACACCACGACGCCTTTTTTTTTCTGCCCGCAGCTGTGAGTCACAACCCCATTTTCATAGCCAACCGCTGCACATTCCTTCACAATGTATATTTCCTTCTTGCAAAGATCAAACACGCTTTGGTCAAAGTGTTTATTTTAAAATACAGGAAAATTAAAACTAAACACAGCTCTACTGAAAAATCCCCAAATGTATCATATTTTCCTCCTCCTGTGCCCACAAAAAAAAAAAAATGTAACAAATTGCACCACTTTCTGGAATAAAATTTCAAATGGAAAGAGAACACACAGGCACAGGCAGACACAATTTTTCATTTTATTATTGAAACACATCAGGAAAACCCCCACTTCTCTTCAAATTTGAATTCCTGTTTGGATGTCTTTGGTTTTTTACCGCATACATACCACAAGCACAACAGCAGTAACAACACCTTATCTTTAAGAAAATGCTGACAGGCATCTACTTTATTCACCAACCTACACACTCCTCATTTCTAGCTAATTTTTCCATTTTAATATTTTTCTCTTAATTGTATCTTCCAAAATATAGCTTCAAAGAGAGACTATTTTTGATGTATTTGCCAAAAGGAAGAAGAAGAAAAAAGGAACTCAGAGACAAGTTAACATTTCCCAAGCATCTCAGGAGGTCTTTGCTCTGTGCGTTTCCCTTTCCCCTTCAAATTAAGGTGGAAAAGTGATAAGGTAGAATCGCTCTTTCTCAGCACTTCAACCATGTGCTGTGAGTTTAGCTGAGCCTCTTGGGGGACAGCTTGTCCTTCTGCAGCCCAGGATGTACTGCTTTCTTGGAGCTTCTCTTGACTCCCATATGAAAGGGATAGAGTCCTCAGCCGCTTTTCTCACAGGCAGTTTGCTCAGCTTCTAAAGCCACACCGTTCTTCGACGGGGCAGAAACTGTTAGGCTGTTTTTAATCAAGTTGGGCAGTGGAGTCTTTTCCCTGGGACGACTGTGCCAGGCGTGGATCCAGCTGAATGTCTGGCGCTGCGGGCAGTGACTCGGCCATCCGTTATTTTTTTGTTTGTGTTTTTTTTTTTTTTTTCAGGCAAACACCAGAGAATGGCACTGAAATAATCGCATGCTGCAGAAATATTTCAAACTATTAACCCCTCTTACTTAACATTCGTCTGAACTAAAAGTTTAGCAAAAGAAACCAAAAGGAAATTCAAAATGATATTAACTTCCTACCTAAGGAAGACCAAGAAACTGAAAAGAAACTTGATACTTTGAAAGTGTACTCTATAGAATCTTTCAAATTAGATGCTACTTAGAATCGATGGCAGTAAAGATTTATTTTCATGGTCCAATTGGTTAAAACTTTTCTAGATATTAATGACAAAGCATTAACAGACTAGAAGTATCTTTCTAGGAAGAATTTGGGAGGCATGTAGAAAATAATCTATATGTCACCCTCTTCTTCCAGTTCTAGGGGAAGTAAATTATAATAACATACTCTTTGGATTTTATTTTAGAGAAATAAATAAAATATTTAGTCTTCATATATCACTGACAATTCTTTGCAAAGTGAAGAATCAGGGATTTTCAAGATGAACAAACAAGGAATCAGATTACAATCTTCCTCTAAAATACATTTCTTCCTCTGCTGGGTTTCCAAATGACCTTTTTGGTGACTTTTTTGTTTTGTTTTGTTTATTTGAACAATCTCTTCAAATTAAAATGCATTGAATATTTGTCCCTGGATAGTTTGACTTCTGACAAGCAAACATTCCTAAACATTTTAAATGAAAATCAAAGATTAAAAAAATATATATAGCCTCAGTAACAACATTTCATGTCACAGCAAACCAATTTATTTGAACTTCCTTTCCCTTTTGGTAGATTATCTGATACATTAAAAAAAAAAAACTCACCTTGAAAATGTGAACTCTTGTCAATCTTATGAGAAACTAAATTTCACAATATGCAATTTGGCTTTATGATTTCATTTCCATTTTTTTTTAATCCAAGGGAATTAATTCAAAAATTGATTTGGACTAGAGAGGAGACATTATCAGGCGAACGTTTTACAGTACCAATCAAACACATCATCAATTTTTCCCAGTACACACACACACACACACACACACACCCTTCTTGAGAAAAAAAGAAAATGTTTAAACTGAAGAGATCAGTCATATCAGACAGCTGGCTTCAAATATCTTCTAGAAAAGCCTAATACCAATATGGCAAAACTATCACCTGAAGTTTCCCAGTGACATCTTTCTAAATCTTCACATGATCATTTAACAATTCAGAAATGTACAAGACATTTTAATTGACTTCATCCGGCAAAATCCTGCTTTATCTAGTTGTTATCATAGATATTATGCAGAGGGTGCAAATGTAAGTTGTGTAAGTTCTCTTTTTGGGGAGACCATTGAGTTCACTTGTAGGCAGTGTATTATTCTCTCCTGCCCCCAACACTTTTGCACTTGAAAGCTCAATGTTGGGCACTCAGGTTGGAAACCAAACTGATTGCCTTTCCTGGGAGCAAAAGATGTCTCCCTCTGACAGATGCTACTTTGGGGGTCTTCTCTGCTAAGCGGATCTCAGAGCTAAATTAGCTTCATCATTTGCCCCTCTGTTTGCCCAAGGGTTGTGGTCCAAGTGGTAGCCCTCTCTGGAATGTACCATAGGCTCTGTTTCATAATGGCAAGGACGGTTATGTCTTTGCTTAAACTTTCGTTTTGTGTTTAAAGTACAATAAAGTAAGTTTAAACTCCTTTTTAAGAAAGCACTTCCAAGAGGCGCTTCCTTTCCTACTGCCAGATAGCGCTGCTCCCCAACCTCTTGGCTGGAACCCTTGCTTTCGATTTGTTTGTTTCACGCATTTCCCTTAAAAAAAAAAAAAGAATCTCTCTGTGCTGTTTAATTCTGCTTTTAAAATGCATCGCTCCTGCCTGGCATCCTCTGAAACAAATTGCTATCAAAAGTGTATCTGATTCGTTCCAAATATGGGATTTGAATCGATATTCCCATACTAGAAATGTTTTTAAAATTGTTTTTGTCATGAGCCCACTCTTTTGCAATATATTTTCCCTTGAAGTTGGGTTGCCTGTAGTTCTCGTGATAAACAAACAAAAAGTAGCGATTACCGTCTGCTCAGACCCTCCTTCATTATTATTTTTAGCCCGTGTATCATTACCTAACCGGTATGTGTGCTTCTGCCCAGCTCTTGATGATCTAGTTGAATTCTAGACATTGTGCCAAGAAGTGTATTTGAAGCAGATAAGTGCGTATAATACAAATGCATTTTGTTAGACCTGATGGATGCTATTTTTCTTTTAATAGGTTTGTAGCAAACTAACACAATAACACAATGTATTCCTTTTCAAGGTACATTGTTGAAACAGGTCTATTAAGAGCCCGTTGAGCTATTTCTCGCTTCTATTGAACAGTCTGTTGCTCAAACACAACAGCCAACAAACGCCAGCTGCCTCAACAAAAGTAGAAACCTAACCCTTTTATGTAATGTTTTAACAGAAAGGGTAGCTCTGTTTAATTAAAAACATTGATGATTCAGTGAAACAATGGAAACTCAAGTTCAAGTGGTGCTCTATTGATTTAAGGTGATTTTTACTAGCAATGGGTATAATTCATTTTTCACCAGCTCTCTCTTGTGTAAAGGGGTTCCTTCTTCGGGCATTATTTGGGTGAATAGGAAAAGACAGAGATGACCATTGCCTGAGAAACTTGATTAACACACGTTGCATGGAGGGTGAGGTGTTTAATTTATAAGTGCACCCCATATTTTTTGTCAGTGTATTCGCGGTGGGGGAGCTTTGAAAGTAGCTCCTCTCAGCAGGTTAAAAAGTGAAGTCTGCGTCCTGGCATTTAAATGTCTTTGTTATTGTGTCAAGCAAGTTGTTGAAAACCGCATGCCCGGAATACTAAGGTTGGGCAGTTGGGTGAGGCGTGTGTGTGCGTGTGTGTGTGTGCGTGTGTGTGTGTGTGCGTGTATGCGTGTGTGTGTGCGTGTGCGTGTGTGTGCGTGCGTGTGTGTGTGCGTGTGTGTGTGTGCGTGTGTGTGTGTGAGTGTGTGCGTGCGCCCCTGGGCGCAGGGCTGTGTGTGTGTGTGCGTGTGTGTGTGTGTGTGTGCGCGCGCCCCTGGGCGCAGGGCTGTGTGTGCAGGGACAATTATCTTCATCAGCTGCTGGCGTGCCCGCGCCCGACTGCTCCTCTTTGCAGATCCGACGGCCTCGGGCTGTGGACGCTGGAAGGGCAGCAGGAGGAATTCCTCCATGGAGGTTCCCTCCTGGGGGGCGTCGAACTCTGCCCGGGGGCGCCCTCGAGGCTGCGAGCTCCCAGGTCCCGCGACCTCGGCCAGGCGGGCCCCCGAGGGGCGCCAGGAGCCCCGCGCCGGGCGGGAGGGAGGCGGTGTCGGGGTCAAGGTGGGCGGAGGCAGGTGCTTCCTGCAGCCCCGCAGCCCTGGCTTCCCAGCTTCCCGACCCCCGGGAGCCAGAGAACGCGGCTCCTGCCCACCTCCCGCCCGCACCAAGGCCAGGCGTCCGCCCGGTCGACCTGCAGGCCCGCCCCGGGGACCTGCGCGCGGCCCTTCCTCGGAGGGAGGGAGGGAGGGCGCGGCTCGAGGGCAGTGGCCTCCGGGGCTCCAGGTCTGTCCAGCGGCCGAGCTGGCCCCCGAGGTAGGGGCGGCGACCCCACGCCGCGGGCATCGCTTGTTTCCCACGCCCGCGGCCTCGGAGCCGCCTCCTCCAGGCCGCCGGCCGGGGCCGCTCCCGTGGCCCCGCGAGCCCAGGGTCAAAGGGCCACCTTCCCGCGCTCGGCCTCCCGGGGCCGCGGGCACCCCGAGCGCACGTGGCCGCCCCGCCCGCCAGGCCCGCCGTGCCTGTCGGATGACACTCGGGGAGAACACGTCCAGGAGGGACCCGTCCACAGGGGCCCCGCGGGCCTAACGTGAGCTATTTAAGCCGTTCCCGGTGTTTAAAGAGGTTTTTCAGTTTTAAAAGAATGTTGTAAAAAAATATCAGCCCTTGTTAACTCCCTCATTATATGCTTTCTTCCCCTCAGCTGAACAAGCCATGTTTCCTGAAACCGAGGAGCGATGTAAGTGTTTAAACATGTGTCAAGTGTCTTATAAATAATACAAATTCATAAAGAAGAGGGGGGAGTTTAACCGATACCTGAAGTGCTTGGCATGGCTACATTTCGCCGCTGGGTTGTTTTTGGCGGAAAATTATAGCCAGGAAACCACTGGGGTGCGAGGCACCTCCTGCAGCCCTTCCCGGGCCTCGGCCCCTCGCCGGAGTCTGCACTCACCCTTGTCTAGAAAGGCCTCCCTGCAGCCCGCGGGGGAAGGTCCAGGGGTCTGTCTGCAGGGCCCCGAGGATACAAGGTTGCTACTCCGCTCAGTGTTCTGGCGTCACTGTTCTTTCTTTTCCTTGAAGCCCCTTCTTCCTCACAGTGTCTGCGGCTCTGACATTGCTGACTTCCCACCACCCCCACGTTAGGGTGAGGGTTAGTGTTGCTTCTGCAAAAATGACAGGAGGAGAGATGAGGTCTAGTGGCTTTAATTTGGGATCTAGGCTCACAAATCGTTTAAGTTTATGTGTTCATTCTCTGACCTAGAAAAGCGGAGAAAAGATGTTGCCCTGACACAATTTGAAAACCTCCGAGGAAGGTAAGTGCAAAGTATTATTTTATGCTAACATGACATGTTTTGTTTTGAAGTCAGATTAAACGTTAGGGTTACCCCCATACCTTGGATGACATTTTATCGTCTTGGTTGTCATTCTGTGGAAGATATCTGTGGGCATTCTATTCATAACTGTTAAAATGTCTTAAACTAGAGGAAAATGTAGGAGTCTTTCAGTTATTAAAATATCAAATGTTTTCATAAAGTCGAAGTATCTTAATTTGAAAACAACACATTCATAGTGAGTGTAATTATCTTCAACGTAGCTGATTAACAAAATTGACTGCATTGAAGACTTGAGGAATACGTTCCGCATTCACCTTTCTAAGTAGTACTTCCCCACCATTCTTAACTTGAGACTTTGTTCCTCTCTCTCATACCTTGACCATATGGTTAAATTAGCCCTGATCCTAGTACTATGTGCTACCCTGGCCCTGTCTCTGTTAAACTCCCTCCAAATATTTCTAGGGTGCTCAAGAGATGTCTTATTAGTAGACAATAGTATATCACATCTTAAATTCATTCTTCAATGATTTACTTTCTGTCGGTTTTTTCATACCCTTTGGTTGCCTCACTGCACCCATTGTTGCTCGTTTTGCTGGGTGTTGCCCCTTTTGTCAGGCAGCTCTTCTGTGTGCATTGTTGCTGCTGTTCCTGCATATAGCAGGTGATGAACGTACAGGTAATATGGAGAGGCCAAAGTTCATTGTCCATTAGCTGTGATATACTCTGTCAGAGGGTTAAAGTGGTCTGCAGTATATTCTGTCAGTGGTTTTAAAATAAACAGGTGCTTTCATTTTTTAAGACATTTTTATTTATTTCAGAGAGGAAGAGAGAGGAAGAGAGAGAGAGGGAGAGAGACATAAATGATGAGAGAGAATCATTGATCGGCTGCCTCCTGCACAACCCACACTGGGGATTGAGCCCACAACCCAGAATTGAACCATGACCTCCTGGTTCTGAGGTCGACTCTCTCAACCACTGAGCCATGCTGGCTGGGCGGTGCTTTCATTTTTATTAACAGCCTTCTCTCTCCTTAGAACCCAGATGAGAATCTATGGTGATCTGAGCTAGGGATAATTCCCAGTCTCAGGAATTGTGGTGCATTCAAAATTACTCATCTCTTCTAAGCACCAAGATTTTGTTTCAAGATCAAGCTACCTCATCTTCTCTTGTCTAAACGTGGACAATGAGTTTATTCACGGGAGGCTCCATGTCTTTCCATGTAAATAGATTTCAGATGGTTGTTGTCCTATTTTGTTCAGAGTTGCTCAGATATGTCTGAACCCTGATGATGGAAACAGCTTAGACTATATACTTGGGGAATAATTGAGAGTGTTCCCTTTCCCAATAAATTCACGCAGTCAGATCTGTATATGCACTAGTAAATTCCCATGTTGGCAGATGAAAACTTTGCTGAGCTTAGCAAATACCTTTTTGATGTTTAAGTAGTCCATAGTATAAATGCCAACCATCTGTTGAAAGCCAAACAATAAACTGTGAATAGTACAGTCAATGCATAGACAATTTTCTCACTTGTTGTTTGTACTTAAATATTAGCCAGTTATCAAAAGTGGATACATAGGCACTCTTTGAGATGAGCCTCTGTTGCTAAACTCAGATAACGGCATTTTTATTTTAATGTGCCACTCCCCATTCCATAAGAGAACATGGTGCCTCCTTATAGGAAAAGATGTACAACATTTAGTCCATTGTCAGGTAGCTTGTTCTCTAATGGTAGAGTTAAGGCAATTATATAAAATGACTAAATAATACAAGGAAAGTCAACTAAAGTATGGAGAATGACTAAATAATATAAAGTATAATAAGTGACTTAAAAGAAATATCAATAAATTGCTTTAGGATGTTCAGAGATGGACAAGATAACATCACAAACTGTAAAAGATCATATCAAAAGAAACAACATTTATGCTAACAGCACACTTCGCAACATGAACAAGAGACATCTGAAGACAAAGCAATAATATTTTGAAAGGGCTGAAAGAAAATACCTGTAACCCAGAATGCCATACCCATTTAAGTTATTATTTAAAAGTGAGGGCTATGCCCTAGCCAGTTTGGTTCAGTGGATAGAGCGTCGGCCTGCGGACTGAAGGGTCCCGGGTTCGATTCCGGCCAAGGGCACATGCCCAGGTTGCAGGCTCGATCCCCAGTCGGGGGCGTGCAGGAGGCAGCCAATGAATGATTCTCTCTCATCATTGATGTTTCTATCTCTCTCTCTCTCCCTCTTCCTTCCTCTCTGAAATCAATAAAGAAATATATTTTTAAAAAAGTGAGGGCTAAATAAAAACATTTTTAGAAACAGAAGTGGGGCCCTAGCCAGTTTTGCTCAGTGGATAGAGCATCGGCCTATGGACCAAAGGGTCCCGGTTTGATTCTGGTCAAAGGCACATACCTCGGTTGCAGGCTCCTCCCCTGTCCAGGCCCAGGCCCTGCTCAGGGCCCATGCAGGAAGCAACCAATTGATGTGTTTCTCTCTGTCTTTCCCTCTTTCTTCCACTCTCTAAAAATCAATGAGAAAATATACTTGGGTGAGGAAAAGAAAGAAAGAAGGAAAGGAGGGAGGGAGGAAGGGAGGAAGGGAGGAAGGAAGAGAAGTGGGAATTTATCACCTCCCTTTAATAATTATTATAGAAAGTTACTGGAGAAACAGTAGGAATAAGTCTGTTAAACCCAGGACAGAGTAGACTGCGGGAAGAAATGGTGCATACAGAAGCTGATCATCAACATATGGGAATATTGAAACAATTATTGCATATATAAAATAGTAATGGTGCTGACTCATTAGAGTGTTTAAAACATGATGGGAACACAATAAAAACTGAGAGAATGTTGCCCTGGCTTCTGTGGCTCACTTGGTTGAGGGTTGCCCCATGCACCAAAAGTCAAAGGTTTGATTCTGGTCATGCCCAGGTTGTGGGTTCCGTCCCTGGTCAGGGTGCATGTGGGAGGCAATGGATCAATATTTCTCTCTCACATCAATGTTTCTCTCTCTCTCTCTCTCTCTCTCAAATAAATAAAAACATATAAAAAGAAAAAGGATATGATATAGAAAGTAAATATGAGTAGTTCATGATAAAAACTCTCAGTAAACTAAGAATAGAAGGCATCTTCCTCAACTAAATAAAGAGTATCTATCTACAAAAAAGCCACAGCTAACATAATACTCAAATGAAAAGACTGAATATTTTCCTTCTAAGATTGGGAACAAGATAAGGGTGTCAGCTCTCACCAGTTCTATTCAACATTGTACTGCAGCCTAACATGTTCTTTATCTGATACATTGCTTTACGAAGAAATGGAAAACCTCTATGAACATACAACCATTAAACAAATGGAACAACTTGTTTTAAAATTTTCATTGATAAAACACACCAGGCTCATAATGCTTTTAAACATTTAAGGTTCATGACTATTAGATTTCAAGGAACACATCACTTCACTTCTATTTTATATGAATAGTTTAATAAAATTTTTAGAAAAAGAAGGAAAACTTCCCAACTATGAAGATGGTAAAATTTAATAAGGATAGTAAGAGAAAGAAAAAGTATAGGCCAGTCTTACTTATAAACTTTATGTATATAATGCAGAATTCTAAGTGAAACATGAGCAGATCAAATGTGGCATGTGTATAAAAACACAATCTTAGGTAAAGAGGATTTATCTTAGGGATTCAAGGATGGCCTAATAGTAGAAAACTTGCTGATATAATCTAACACATTTACAAATTAAAGGAAGAAGGTGATATGATCATCTTAAAGACTCAGAAAAATGTTTTGGTAAAATTTAAAACATTTCTAATATAAACTTACCTAACTAGGAGTGATAAAAGAATTCTGTTAACATGATAAAGAGTATCCTATAAACCTCAGCGTAAATTTAAGAAAATATACCCCTGCACAGCCAGCGTGGCTCAGTGGTTGAGCATCAACCTATGAACCAGGAGGTTATAGTTCAATCCTGGTCAAGGCAGATGCCTAGGTTGAGGGCTTGATCCCCAGGAGGCAGCCAACCAGTGATTCTCTCTCATCAATGATGTTTCTATCTCTCTCTCCCTCTTCCTTCCTCTCTTAAATCAATAAAAACATATTTTAAAAAAATAAGAAAATGTCCCCCTTTAAATCAGAAACGAGACCAAGATGCCAATCTCATAACTAGTGTTCCACATTTTATTGAAGATTCTATCCAGGCCAAAAGGAAAAGAAAAAGAATGAAAAACATGATGACTAGAAAGGAAATCAAACTTGTTAGTGATTGCTTATATAGAAAATGTAAGAATTCCAAACAATAAAACTTACTAAGAGAATTCAGCAAAATTATAGATTACAGGATTAGTATACAAAAGACTAATAACATTCCTATATGCTAAAATAAACAAGTTTGAAATGCAATTTTTGAAAAGTATCATAGATGTTGAAGATCTTTATGGAGAAAATTATTTAAAATGTATTTAAGTACATAATATAGAGACATATGCCCATGAGTGGGAAGACTCAATTTTGTAAAGATGTAATTCAATGCTGTTCCACTATAAATCCTAACAGTTGTTTATGTGCATGTGTGCATTTGATAGGTGAATGTTAAAATTTAAATGGAAGAGTAAAATGTTAAAAATTGCCAGGCACCAAGCCCTGGTCCAGTGGCTCAGTTGGTTGGAGCGTTGTCCCGTGCACCAAAAATTGCCAAGATAATTTTGAAAAATAATGAGGGTTTTGTCGTGCTAAATATCAAGAATTAGTATACTGGGGGGGGGGGGTGAGAGCATGTTGGGGGGGCTAGGGTAGGCTGGGGGAAGGTCAATGGGGGAAAAAGGAGACATATGTACTACTATTTGTAATACTTTAAACAATAAAATAAAATTTAAAAAAAAGAATTGATATAAAGTTGTAGTAATTCTAATAGACCATTGGGAGAGAAGACAAGAATAATACGCTAAATGACAGAGGTGGCATTATAAATCAGTGGGATGGAATATTTAATAAATAGTGCTGCAACAATTGGCTAACTGCATATGAAAACTATACATCCTAACCTCAACTATGAGGGAAGAGGGGGCAGGTGAAGGGGACTGGATAAAGGAAGGTGAAAGGATTAGTTAAAGAGCTTATATGCAAAGACAATAGTGTAGTGAAGGCCAAGGGAGAGGGTGGGGTGGGGGCTGGCTGGAAGTGGGCAAAGGCAGGGGAAATGGGGGAAATCTGCAATAGTGTCAACAATAAAAATAAAATAAGAAAAAAAGACAACCAAATAGAAGAGTGATTAATCATTCTAAAGAAGAGAAAACTAGAATGGTTAAGAATGCTTA
Source organism: Myotis yumanensis (assembly GCF_028538775.1). Lineage (NCBI taxonomy): Eukaryota > Metazoa > Chordata > Mammalia > Chiroptera > Vespertilionidae > Myotis > Myotis yumanensis. The sequence continues at coordinate 39,551,324 of NW_027223754.1, read as the reverse complement.
TATTGCCAAAACCGGTTTGGCTCAGTGGATAGAGCGTCGGCCTGCGGACTGAAAGGTCCCAGGTTCGGTTCCGGTCAAGGGCATGTGCCTGGGTTGCGGGCACATCCCCAGTGGGAGGTATGCGGGAGGCAGCTTATCGATGTTTCTCTCTCATCGATGTTTCTAACTCTCTATCCCTCTCCCTTCCTCTCTGTAAAAAATCAATAAAATATATTTTAAAAAAAAGAATGCTTATATTTGTTAGTAATTAAGGAAATGCAAATTAAAACGGAGATAGATACTATTTTGAACCTACCATATTTTTAAAGATTAATATATTTGATAGCCCGAGTTATTAGAGAACATGTGGGAAATTGTGGCTCTTATTCACTAATGGGACTATACACTGAAATAACCTCTTTGAAGTTTTCAGACATTTGAAAATACTTAAAATACTTAAAACGGCAGCAATACCAGTATCTGTTCTTCCCTTCTTTAGAAATGGAAACCCTTATTTTTAGTTGAATATATGGCCATTTAGAATAAAGAGCACTTCTTATCCTCTCTTGCAGGTAGGAGTGGCCATGTAATTAAGTTCTAGCCAAGTTCTGGTACAAAAATTTCTACTCTAAGCAGCTACACCACGAGACATGTTCAAGGACTCATTACATCACAATTTTTAATAGCAAACAGTGTAAGTAATCTGTCACTCAATAAGGAAATGAGTACATAAAATTGTGGTTTAATCATATATAGAATACCATCCAACACTAAAATTAATGAACTGGATCTGTATCATCAGCATGGATCTCAACCATAATATATGAAAAAAAGTAGATTTCAGGATGATAAATGCTGTATATTATTAATGTGAAATTTAAAAACATAAAACAATTGTGTACAAAATCAGGGACGAGAATAATATATACCAACTTTAGAATAGTGGTTATGTCTGTGGAGGTAAAGAGAGTACAGGTAAGGTAAAGCTTTAGTTGTATCTGTAAGATTCTTCCCCTCCCCCCCCCCTTTTTTTTAAAAAAAAAAGGTGATGTAAACGAAATATAGCAAAATGTTAAAATCTTGGGGTATTGTTTAATTTTCTGATATTTTCTGTTTGAAATAATTCAAATGAAAAGATTTCAAAATATTATAGAAGTCCCATAATTGTTAAGCTCTTGAAATGTATTTCATAGAAAGATTTAAAAATGAGTGCTTAACAACTAAATTAGTATATAGCATGAAAAAGCAGGACAGGTAAGATACAACTGGTAAGACAAAATAGGAAAGAATGGTCACATTGAAATAGAGAATTCAGAAGGAGCTGTGGGTTTTGGAGGAGAAGATGATACATTCGGCTTAGGGTTATGAAAATTCATACTTTAGTTCTTTTGGGTTATCCTAATGGAGATATCAAGAAAGCAACTGGAAGTGCACGTCTGCTAAGGAGGCAGGTCACAGACTTCAAAGTCACCCTTATGGCCAATGGTGTCACAGGGCTGGATGAGATGCTCACTACAGCTTGTTGTGCTCTGGATCTGGACCCCGCTTTCTGGTCTCAGTGCCTGGTAGCTAACACTCAGTAGAATCTAAGTAGTAAAAATAGGCCCCAATGCAAAGGCTAACGTAGGCTTATTCCCAAGAACAACAAAAAGAGTCTGTCCCCACACCCTACCCCCTACCCCCAAACATATGGTATGTAACTTTATCTTCAAGTAGTATTTTTTTTTCTTGATAGCTTAGGTACAGTTTATTGGTTTTCTTGCAGACAATATTTTTTTAAATTTAAAAATCCCAACAACTATAAACATTCTTTGGAAAACTTAAGCATAGTATAAAAAATAAATGCAATATTTTTCTGCTTCTAACAATGTTTATTTTATTTTTTATTACATATATTTAATATTTTTATTGATTTCAGAGAGGAAGGGAGAGGGAGAGAGAGAGAGAAACATCAATGATGAGAGAGAATCATTGATTGGCTGCCTCCTGCACGCACCACTCCAGGGATTGAGCCCGCAACCCGTGCATGTACCCTGACTGGAATCGAACCGTGACCTCCTGGTTCATAGGCTGACGCTCAACCACTGAGCCATGCCAGCTGCGCTAACAATGTTTAAATTGTAAACAAACTTAAAATAGTTTTTGTAAAAAATTATGTAGTTACCCAGCTTTCATTTTTGAGTTGCTTAAATTTCTATCCTAATATGTAGTTAACTCAGTTAATTGTTATTGCCTCATTGTGAACCAGAAATTGTTCTTAATTGATTTTAATTGAGAGAAATAATGTCTTTCTACAGATACAGGGATGGATTTCTCAAAAATAAAATTCAAAAGAATACACTTGGATGCCTGGCTGGTGTGGCTCAGTGGTTGAGCATTGACCCATGAACCAAGAGGTCACTGGTTCGATTCCGGTCAGGGGACATGTCCAGGTTGTGGGCTCAATACCCAGTAGGGGGTGTGTAGGAGGCAGCCAATGGATGTTTCCATCTCTCTTCCTTCTCCCTTCCTCTCTCTCTAATATCAAGAAAAACATATTTTTAAAAAATAAAATAAAATATACTTGGGGTAAAAAAAAATGTACTCATGTAGAAATACTTTTTAATTCTTTTAGCAAATTTATGAATTTAAAAATTTTATTTTAATGAATTTAAAGCAGTAATGGCATTGCTAAAAATTGTGTTAGGTTACTTGAAATTTTATTTTGCCATCTTCTGTGTATTTCTCACACTAGAATTGTCCTCAATTTAAAGTATCGATGCAGAAATAAGAAAGCAAAACATGTCAACCATTACACTTGGCTCTTGAGATTAGAGAACAAACTTTTTTTTTTTTTTTAACATTTTTACTGATTTCAGATAGGAAGGGAGAAGGAAATGGTAAACCATTTCTCAACTATCATATGGACAAACATTCAAAAGTTGAACATAGGCACATTGCTGATAGAAGTACAAAAAACAAACTTTATGGATGGCAATTTGGCAATATATACAAAATTTACATTTGTATTTACCCTGTGTATTAATTTCTTATGGCTGCTGTAACAATTTACCACAAACTTAGTGGCTTAAAACAACACAAGTTTATCTTAGAGTTTGGAGGTCAGATGTCTAAAATTGTTCTATTAGGGCTGCATTCCTTCTGGAGGTATCTGCTTCCTTGGCCTTTCCCATTTACATTCCTTGCCTCATGGCCTCTTCTATCTTCAAAGGCAGTAGTATAGGATCTTCGCTCCTGTCTGACCTGATTCCCTCTTATAAGGACACCAGTGATTATCACCCAGCTATCCCAGGGTGGAAATAAAAAGGTCCTTAACTTAATCAGATTGTATATATATGGCAACATATTCACAGGTTCCTGGGATTAGGATGTCCATATCTTTGGGGGGCCTTAAGTCTACCACACCTTTTGATCTAGCTTTTCTACTTCTAGGAATCTATCCTCCAGATACATCTGCATATATAAGGATAGCATTGCTTATAATAGCCAATGATTGGAAACAATGTGTCTGGTAATAGGTGACTGGTTTAATAAAAATGGTATATCCACAAAATACAATATAATGCAGCTGTAAAAGAGAATGAAGAAGATATCGATATACTGACATGTAGAGAGATCTCTAAGATATATTAAAAAGTGAAAGAAGCAAAGAGCTGAAAAGTTTATATGTTATGCTACCTTTAAGTATAAGTGGAGAAATGTATTTTGCTTGTGTTGCGTAAAGAAATTCTGGATTGATGAAAAAATGAATAAAAATGATTAATTGTACTGATAAGAGGGACTGAAGAGTAGCTAGGCCCTCTCACTGAATACATTTTTGTATTATTTTGATTTTTGAGACATGAAAATGTATTACCACATTTTTCCATGTATGAGACGCCCCCCCTTTTCCAACCCAAAATTAAGAAATCAATATTTTAAACATAAAACAGAACACATTTTTACTTAGTAATTACCGCAGGTAATGTTACACACCAGTACTATGATTTTATGCAGCATATCACTTTATTCAGCCTCTGTTGCATCACTGCTCTCTTCTTCATCACTATTAGTTCCAGACATATCAATTTCTTCAACTTCTATTGTAGCACTGCTGTCTTCTGAGTCACTGTCTATATATGTGAGATCATCCTCATAAACCAGTGACATTTTCTGAACTAACTTTGTTCATGTTCTCATGGCCAACCATTCTCTCCTCATGAAATTGAAGCACCATTTTGCCTTTCCTGTAACATCAACAATGTTCATTTCACTTGCAAATATTCTTGCCTGACATTGGATAGCTTGGCTGACACACATAAGCCACTCTGGTGCTGCTCCATAATCCAAGTCCTAAGCCTCTGCTCCAAGTTTGCCCATTTTGCTGGTTTTCCTCTTAAGGCCTTCTTTTTAGCATCTTAAGGAGTTGTTCTTCCTGTTTTCTCCACTGTCTGCTCATACCCTCAGTGGGAGGAGGTCCAAATGGTCTCTCTGCAGCTCTATTTCCATGCTCTTTTGCATAGCTGATTACATTCAGTTTGAATTTTGCAGAGTAAGATGATTGCTTACAGGTATTTATCTTTTTATTTTTTGACATCTTTATGGGCTCAGAACGCTCTGGTCCCTGTTGCATCTGTGCACTGTCCACCTCCACGTCCACCTCCAATTATGGCATCAGCTGATGTCAGGAACAATAAGGCTTGTGATTGGAGGAAGCTTGTTTGACAAGGTATGGGCAGCTACACACCTGCGGGGCTCCCTCCTCAGCTGACTTCTGTGTGTAAGACCCTCCTCGATTTTTGGTCTAATGAGTTTAGAAAAAAAATAGCATCATATACATGGAAAAATACGGTACATCATAAAAATAAGACCTCATGAAGCAGACAGCTTCCCCCACCCCGACAGGTTTTTATAAGGCTTAACTTTAAGGATTCTGTGAGCCAGTGGCCTGCCACCAACATGCCTGAAGTTTCTAATTTGAGTCCTTGACTTGAATTAAGGGGCTATGTTCATTGGGGTCCCAGTTAGCATGCAAATGTATAACATGCTAACCCAGATAATCATCCATTTATAATTTAATATGCTTTAGAATCTACAGTTTAGTTGATTTAGTTTCATGGAATATTCAGGAAAGTACTGATGGAAGTCAGGGGGTTGGGAAATATAATCATGGGCCAGAGTGTGTTCTAGGGTGGGCCCCTGAGCAACTAAGGAGCCATGTGAAGGCACTTGAGTGCCTGGGGCTTGGTATTGGGGGAAGGATCTCAAATGCAAACTTCATCTAAAAGATAGTTTTACTTTAATTTAGTTTTTAGTTTAGCCCTGTCTGGAAAACCATGCTTTCTGCCCCATGCCACGTATCTTTCATTTCTCCTTCATAAGTAGTACATTTCAATAAAACTAAAGAAGACTTGGGTTTATGTCCTAGCCCTGATGTTTACTAGTCAGCTGGAATTGGACAAGTTACTAAATCTCTCTTTGCCTCAGTTTTCTCAACTATGAAATGGGGCTAAACATACGAAGGTAATTGTGAATGCCCAAATTAAAGTGAAATACATGACAATATGAGCAATTTTCATGGACAATGAAAATTGTTACTGTCTTTTTGAAGAGATGAACAAAAGGCAGGTAGGCCCTGGAAACCTTGGGCCCTATTTTCCTGATTTCCTAGGCAGTTCACAAGGAAGTTTCACAAAGGAGGCGTGAGTCATTCTAAACAGTGTTGGAGGGAAGAGAGCAGTCGTGAACATAGAGGTGAAATGGAAGCTCGGAGGTCATAGGAGCAGTTAAACCAAGATGGAGAGAAGCTGAAGCAAAAACAAAGCAGAGATGAGTACCACATTTGCAAATAGGGTGAGGCATAGTTATAGAATAAGACCCAAGTTCAGGATGACACTTGAGAACTCATGGCCCAGTCTAGTGGGTTGTTCGACCAGGACAACACATAGACCTGACAGATGATAAAAAGTTTGTCAACTGTTTTCTCAATAATTGGTATATATACAGATTGAATTCCAAACAAATTGGAAGAAATTCTAATTTAGTTAGTATGCTTTTCATAATCCTCTTTCCTTTTTTAGTTTTGATAAAGGAATTAATGTATATTCCTTCAAGGTCAGGGATTACATATTTGAATCGCTCATAGTACATTACACTCAATAAATACTGATTATTGATGATAATATAAATACTAGTATTCCTTGCCGGGGCTGACCAGCAGCCCTGAATGATGGATGAACAGATCACTCCGGCACAGGTTGTGGGCTTGGTCCTCAGTAGAGGGCATGCAGAGGGCAGCCAATCAATGATTCTCTCTCATCATTGATGTTTCTCTCTCCCTCTCTGAAATCAATAATAAAAAAAAAAGATATAGTCAAAGTTTCTACATTGTTATGTCTTTTTAGTTTTTTAAAAGTAGAATAGTATCTTACTTTTATTTTCTCTTTATTACATTAAATTTTGAAAGGTCCATGCTACTTTTCTTGTAGTATTCTGTGTTTGTCTGATGGTTTCCTAATGATGTCACTTTACCTGCTCTATACCCTTCCTTTTTTTTTTTTTTTCTATAAACTTGATGTAAGTCTAGAGCAAACTTTTTCATCTCATGGCACACATCAACTAGTTACTAAAATTCTGTGGCACACCAAAAAATATATTTGTTGCTGATCCGACAAAAAAAAAAAAATAGGTATAATTTTGATTCATTCACACCAGATAGCTATTGTGTTGGCTATTGTCATTTTTTATTTGACAACCTAAGAGAAAAGAGGTCAGTACCCAAAATAAATAGTCAGATATTGCATGTTTTAAATATTCTTGCAGCACACCAGTGTGCCTCGGCATACCAGTTGAAAATTGCTGGTCTAGAGGCTTGATTAGACTCATGTTAAATATATAATGTCAGTTTGTCCCATTATTAGTGATATGACATGGAGTCGCTTGGTTAAGGTGGTGACTGCCAGTTCTAAAATTTTTCTCCTTTGTAGTTAGAATCTACGCAGTGATACTTTAGCACTGTGCCAATATCCCTTCACCCAACGAGTAAACATACATGTAACTGTCTTATTTGGCTTGCCCTGATGTGGCCTTGATTCATATTCATAGGCTCAGAATCAGAAAACTCCTTCATCTAGTGCAGTGGTTCTCAACTAGGGGTGATTTTGCTCCTTAGAGGACATTTGGCAATGTCTGGAGACATTTTTGGTTGTCACAGCTGGGGTGTTAGGTGTGTGTGCATGTTACCTGCATGTAGTGGGTAGAGGCCAAGGATGCTGCCATGTATCCTATTATGCACAGCAAAGCATTATCCAGACCAGACTATAAATAGTTCCACTGTTGAGAAACTCTGATCTAGATGTATAATTAACCTTCTCTCTCACACATAGTTCACTGGCCTTTTTGGAGAAACTAGTAAAATTGTGTCGCCTATCTTCAGCAATAGTAGAAACCAAGCAGATTTTAGGAATCCATCAGATTTTTCTCATGTTTCAAGCCAGGCAGAAGATTCGTGCACGGCGGTGGGGGAGTGGTCCCGCAGTCTGACCTGCACCCTCTCCAATCTGGGAGCCCTCAGGAGAGCCCTCTCCAATCCGGGAGTTTCTGTCTGTCTTTGCAATCATATGAACAAATTGTCTGAGACCCCAACCCAGTTTGGTTTGTTGCTCACAGAATAATAGAGGCATTTTTTTTCTTTGCTTCATTGGTGGAGATTTCCTGGAAGTTTTAGGATATCTTCCCTTGAATTTTTCCTAGACACTCTGATTTTACTTATGTCTCTCACCTTTGCTTTCCCTCCATCCCCCACCGCAACAGTAACTTGCTCCAGGCTCACTTTGTTCTAGTCTAGTGTCTAGGAGAGTGGTTTTCAACCTTGGCTGCACATTAGAATCACCTGGGAATCTTTTTAAAATCCTGATTTCTGGGCCTCATCCTCCGGAAATTCTGTTTCTTTGTTCTGGGGTGGGGCCACAACATTAGTAACAAAGAAACAGAATTTCTGGAGGATGAGGCCCAGAAATCAGGATTTTAAAAAGATTCCCAGGTGATTCTAACGTGCAGCCAAGGTTGAGAACCACTGGCCTAGGACTGTGGTTGGCAAACTGCGGCTCGTGAGCCACATGCGGCTCTTTGGCCCCTTCAGTGTGGCCACGAAGTTTCAATCGCACTGTGCGTGCACGCCGGCACATGGTATTTTGTGGAAGAGCCACACTCAAGGGGCCGCAGTTTGCCGACCACTGCTCTAGGAGATCAGTCTGCCACCAAAACTACGATTCCCAGCATTCCTGGTGCTCCCAACGCTCTGGGCTTCCGCTTCTGGTCCTGGGGCTGCCATCAGAACTACTATTCCCAGAATTCCTGGTGCTCCTCGTGCTGGGAGTGACCGAGGGAGGCACGTCCCCCCAAGCTGCCGGCTCTCCCGCTTCTGCTCTCTGCCTGGCGCCTGTGCATGCAAATTAACCCACCATCTTTGTCAGGTTAATTTGCATATTCACCCTGATTGGCTGGTGAGCGTAGCAAAGGGATTGTCAATTTACATGTTTCTCTTTTATTATATAGGATTCTCAAGAATGATTTAAATTGCTGTCCTCTATAATACCATAAGGACAAACAAGAAAAGAAAAAGACTCCCTAGAATTAACACACTGAAGCATTTTTATTTTCTTTTTTCGGGTTTCCTAGAAAATTTTGAAATGTCATCTTAAAAGCCCTATAGCCAGCGTAGAAAAAATGGGTAAAGAGAAATATCAAGTTAAGAATTCACTGTTACAAAAATGGCCCAGAGAGAGTAACCAGAGTTCAGGAAGGGCCAGGGGAGTGCAGAGGGCATTTCCACTCTAACACCTGTAAGTTATTAATGACCTTTGAAGTAATTGTTGATGGAAGCACTTGTACATTTGAGCTGTTTCATATGCATACTTAGTGTATTCAGAGAACTGCCTAGCTTCTGGACCACTGAAATATCTTCAAACTGCATCAGAGATCAAACGGCAAAATCCATGACTTGGGAATATCATGTAGCCATGTGACATGTGGAAGGATCCAGTGTATGAGAACCGATGCCTCAATAACTACACTGTATATTTTTAACTCTGAGAGAATTAGCATTGCTTTCATAAATTTTAAAATGGCAATCTCAGAAAATAATGTCCCACAGTTTTAAAATAAGGTAATAAGAGGCAAATTATTTATACATTTATTTTGGGTTTCTATTCTCAAAGATTAGAAGAGATTATCCTCTTTTCATTCCAATTGTCATTAGATAGCTTGTACAACATTTGCTTGTTTTAGGTTTTAAACTCCTAGGACAAGGACATTGCCTTTCCCTGTTGAGAACTAAGTCAACAATTTTGTTTGCACTTAACAAACACAGAATTAGTTGAAATCTAACTTTTCTCTCCTGTACTGTGGAGCTAGTACATGAATGCATTCAGCAGCTATAGTTACAGTTTTTGGAGAAAGCAGCAAAATACCCAGGTCTGTACCTTTATTTTAAATTTTTCCTTGTCAATATTTCTTAAAGTTATCTTTCATGTTTTTTCACCAACATATCTTTCTAACTAGGATAACAGCAACTGTTGGCATGACATGATATTAAGAGCCAATCCTAAAAAATTCATTGGAAAATTATAGGATAATTATTTATTTCCAAAGTATATTTCTTGACTTCCTATTAATAGGCAAGTGTTTCAGGTGAGTAGTTCGATTAAAAATTAGGAGTTAGAACTTAATTGTATTGATCACGATTTACATTTTCCCTGTATTTGCTCAATTTCTATAAAATAAGAAAAATTGAAGAAAAAGATGTGACATAATGTATATCATCATTCTTTTATCTTATTCTCTAAAATGATAAGAGGTGTTAAGAAAGGAGGAATAGGGAGATGGTGAAAGTCATTATTCTAATATCTGGGATCTTATTTTAACTTTTTTAAAATAATTTTTATTTCTTAAAGTATTACAAAGAGTATTACATAGGTCTCCTTTTTTCCCCCCCTTGCGTAACTTTTTTTATCCTTAAAATTTTAATTATTATTTATGGAAGAGATAACTTAGAGCAATACCAAATGCTAACAAGGATAGTGTAAGAAAAAAAATTTATAGGCCCATCTCTCTCATAAATCTTAAGTAAAATCTAAGTAAATTGAATCCAATAATGAATAAAAATGACAAATACATCATGACTAAATTGGATTTATCCCAGAAATGCAAGTTAGTTTAACATTTAAAATTCAAATTTATTACAATTAATATATATATAATTTACTATATTAAGAGAATAAAGGATTAAAAACATGATCATGTAAGTAAATGCAGAAAAATAAAAAGAGGTTATTCTAAACAAGCTAGGAATATAAAGAAACTCCCATAACCTGATAAAGCCCATCTCCAAAAACCAAACCAAAACAAAACAAAAAAACCCACAGCAAATATATACTTAATTTTGAAATGTTAATAACATTTCTTTTATATTAGGAACAATATAAAGATGCCCCAAACCATAATTTCTACTCAAATTATTGAGTATTATGCCCAAGTAATGCTAGAAGAAAAAAAAGGTGTAACATCTGCAAAGAAAAAAAAATCCAACATTTTTACAAATGATGACTTCAGTATTGTAAGAATGCCAGTTCTGCCCAAAGAATCATTGAAATTTCATTGTCCCCAACAGAGTTTTTCTTTGAATTTAAGAAGCTAAATCTATAGTTGATATGAAGGAGCAAAGGTCCAAGAATATCCAAGACACTCCTGAAGAAATTAAACTTGCTACAAGATCTTAAAATTTCTTCTACATGTATAGTAATTGAGACAGTGTTGAACTGACATGAATAGGGATAGACCAGTTGAATGGAAAGTAGAATCAGATCCCCACATATATATGAACATTAAGGGCACTGAAGGTCAGCGGGTGGGAAAGATGGTTATTAAAAAAACTAGAGGCCCGGTGCATGAATTTGTGCACCAGTGGGGTCCCTCGGCCTGGCCTGCAGGATCGGGCCAAAACCAGCTCTCCGACATCCCCTGAAGGGTCCCGGATTGCAAGAGGGTGCAGGCCAGGCTGAGGAACTCCACCAGTGCACAATTAGGGCCAGGGAGGGGCTGCGGGAGGTTGGTTCCAGGGTGTGTCCGGCCCATGTAGCTCAGTCCTGATCAGCCGGACCCCAGCAGCAAGCTAACCTACCAGTCAGAGGATCTGCCCCCCTGGTGGTCAGTGCATGTCATAGCAAGCGGTTGAGCAGCCTTAGCATATCATTAGCATATTATGCTTTGATTGGTTGAACTATCAATGACCAGACACTTAGCATATTAGGCTTTTATTATATAGGATGGTCCCAGTATAATTCAATTGGAAGAAAGAGTTGGGTGCCTACCTAAAGACATATACAAAGACAAATTCCCATTAAGTTTGAGATTTTAATATGAAAGGCAATGCTATAAAACTTTTAAATGACAGTAACTTTATGCCCACAGGATAAGGAAGGATTCTGTTAATAAAACACAAAGAATTCAAACCAAAAATGAAAGGTTAATACATTTGATTACATTCAAAATGAAAATGTTTTACTTAAAAAAGAGATGAAAATATAAACTAAAATCTGGGAGAATATAATTGTAATATGTAAATGAAAAAGATTTTAATATCCAGAATGTATAAAAAGCCTTATATATTGATAAGAAAAAGAAAACCCAATAGAAAAAAGAGCAAAAGATATGAACAGGCATTTTATAGAAGAGAAACACAACTCATAAGTATATCTGAAGAGGTCAAACACATTTGAAGTGAGGAAAATGCAAATTAAACCATAAAGATACAATTTATATTAACCAGAATGAAAAAATTTTAGGGTTGGATAAAACCAAAAGTTGATAAAGGTTATGGAACAAAATAATCTCTCATACACAGCTGGTGGGAATTTAAATTGTTACAATCACTTTGGAAAACATTTACCAGGACTTTTGGTCAAGATAGCAGTATAGGTAGCCTGGCCGGCGTGGCTCAGTGGTTGAGCGATCGACCTATGAACCAGGAGGTCACGGTTTGATTCCCAGTCAGGGCACATGCCCAGGTTGTGGGCTCAAGACAGCTGATCGGTGATTCTCTTTCATCATTGATGTTTCTATTTCTCTTCTCCCCTTCTTCTCTGAAATCAATAAAAAATATATATTAAAAAACAAAAGATGGCAGCATAAGTAAACATGATAATTGCCTCCTCCCACAACCACATCAAAATTACAACTAAACTATAGAACAACCATCATTCAGAATTAGCTGAATAGAAGTCCTACAAGTAGGAAATGAAAGAAGAAGCCACATTGAGACTGGTAGGAGAGGTGGAGACAGAACCAGCTGGTCCCACTCCCTCTTGTGGTGGATAAAAATCAGGAGGGATGTCTTGGCTGCAGAAGTACCCCCTGAGGAGTGAGGGGTCACATCTCCACACCAGGCCCCCAGACCCAGGGTTGCAGTGCCAGGAAGAGAAATCATCATAATTTCTGGCTATCAAAACCAGCAGAGATGAAGACTTAGGGAGACAGAGAGCTACTCGCCCCAGGCAGTTGCTCTTAAACTGGCTCACACACGGACTTACTTGGACTCACTCCCACTGAGCTCCAGCACAGAGCCAGCAGCTTGAAAGGTACCGCAGGCATACATGGAGGAACTGAATTGTCTGGCATCAGGGGAAGAGCTGGGCAGGGGCAGTTTTCTCCAAGACAAAAGTGTTGCTAAAGGCCATTGTGCCTTTGATGAGCACTCCACACAGAGCCAGCAGAGAGGCACCTTATCTGAGACTCCATCAACCTGGCTCACACTGTTTGGCCCATGCTGGTGATTACCTGAGGCTCAGTCCCACCCAACTTTCAGGCTCACCCAAGCTGTTCACAGTGGCTTTTCCATATGAACGGCCTATCTCAATTAATGCTTCAGATTTTCCTAAAACCTCTCAAATAGTCAGCATCTGGCCACAGCATGTCCCATACCTCTCACCAAGTGGCCCAAGGCCTGGCACTAGCAGCATCCAGCATCCAGGTTGGCCTCACCTGAGCACTTTCAAGCCCAGCAAAAGTAGCACCCATCTCCAGATCACTTTGTAGCTCATGCTGGGTGGTCTTGGGCAGAATATGGGCGATGGCTGACCTTGACCTCCATCTTCTGGTCGTCCCCAGAGCCAACACCCCCAGTGGACAGCTTCTGACCACATGGAAGCACTACCATAAGTGACACACCAAAGCCCTGCTGAAGTAAGTCCTGCTCTGTAGGGTGGGGCCCTGCACCGCTGATCCTCCATGGTGGTCAGAGGTCGGTGGATGTTGGTTGGTGGTCAGTGGTCACAACCAATTATTGTAGCTGATCATCCTGGGAGTAAACCCCTCCTATTGACATGCAAATAGCAGTCAAGACTCAACTACAAGCCCTCGCCAGTTTGGCTCACTGGATAGAGCGTCGACCTGGGGACTGAAAAGTCCCAAGTTTGATTCCGGTCAAGGGCATGTACCTTGGTTGAAGGCACATCCCCAGTAGGGGGTGTGCAGGAGGCAGCTGATCGATGCTTCTCTCTCATCAATGTTTCTAACTCTCTATCCCTTTCCCTTCCTCTCTGTAAAAAATCAATAAAATATATTTTTTTAAAAAAAGACTCAACTACAAGAGGAGAATGCACATAGTCCACACAAGGGGTGCACCTCTAGTGCCAAGCTTGGGTGATTTTGGAGGCTGTGCCATTGAACCCTATAGAACACCTACTACATTAGGCTATTCTACCAAGCCTGGGGACATGGCAGCTCTACTTAACACATATAAACAAACACAGGAAGGCTGCCAAAATGAGGGGACAAAGAAACATGTCCCCAATAAAAGAATAGAACAAAATGCAAGAAAAATAACTAAAAAAATGGAGACAAGCAATCAAATAGATGCAGAGTTCAAAACACTGTTTATAAGTATGCTCATTGAAATTAGTGAGAACTTTCTAACAGCATAAAAAAGGACATGGAAACCATAAAAAAGAACCAGTCAGAAATGAAGAATACACTAAGTGAAATGAAGAATAATTTAGAGCCCTGGCCAGTGTTGCTCAGTTGGTTGGAGCATCGTCCTGTACACCAAAAAGTGGTGGGTTCAGTTCCCGTTCAGGGCATGTACCCAGGTTATGGGTTCAGTCCTAGTTAGGGTGCATACAGGAGGCAACCAATCAATGTCTCTCTCTCTCTCTTTCTCTCTCTCTCTTTCAAAAAATAACTAACTAAATTAAAAAATTACAGGGAATTAATAGTAAAGTAGATGAAGCCTATAATCAAATCAGCGATTTGGAATATAAGGAAGCTAAAAACACAAAATCAGAACAGCAAAAAGGAAAAAGAATTAAAAAAAAATGAGGCAAGTGTAAGGAACTTCTGGGACAACTTCAAGCATACAACATTCACATCATGGGGATGCTGGAAGGAGAAGACAGAGAGTAAGAAATTGAAAACCTATTTGAAAAAATAATGACAGAAAACTTCCCTTACCTGGTGAAGGAAATAGACAAACAAGTCCAGGAAGAGCAGACAGTCCCTAACAAGATGAACCCAAAGAGGTCCACACCAAGACCCATCATAATTAAAATGCAAAAGGTTCAAGACAAAGAGAGAATCTTAAAAGCACCAAACCAGTATTATATGAAATGTTAAAAGGGTCTTCTAGAAGGAGAAGGAGAAGGAGAAGAAGTAAAATTTAAAAATTTGAACAATAAAATGGCAGTAAATATATATCTACCAATAATTGAATCTAAAAAACAAAATAAACGAACAAACAGAACATAGACTCAGATACAGAAAATGTTTTGACAGTTGCCTAACGGAAGGGGTATTGGGGAGAGAATAGGTGAAAAAGGTGTAGGGATTAAGAAGTACAAATTGGTTGTTACAGAGTAGTCATGGGAATATAAATACAGCATAGGGCATATGGTCAATAATATTCTAATAACCCTGTAAGGCGTCAGATGGGTGTGAGATTAATCAGGACGGTACTAGTTTACAGTAAAGTTGAATACTGGTGTATACCAGCATTGCCACTCCTAGGAGTGTATCCTAGAGAAAGCTCATGCATGTGTTTATTGAGAGACAAATGCAAGAATGTTAACAGCAACATTATTTAATGACGGAAATATAGAAGCAACACAAATCGTTCACCGATACTAAGCTGGATAAACCAATCATACACTGATCTATTTTATAGCAATGAAAATGATTAAACTATACCTATACTTATTAGCGTGAATGAATCTCAAAAATGTAGTGTTGAGTGAAATAAAGTGAATATTATATCATTCTGTCTTAATTCAGCTGCTGTAACAAAATACCCTAGACTGGGGTGGCTTAGAAACAGCAGAAATTTGTTGCTCACAGTTCTGGAGGCTGGAGCTTCAAGATCAGGGTGCCTGCATGGTCCATTGAGAGTGCTCTCCTGGGTTGCAGACTTTGCTTTGTGTCCTCACAGGGCAGAAGGGGCTTGAGAGCTCCCCGAGGCCTCTTTCATAAGAGCACTTATTCCGATTTACAGGGGCTCCACTCTCATGGACCTAATCATCTCCCGAAGGCCTCACTTCCTAATACCATCACCTTTGGTGTTAGGTTTCAACATACGAATTTTGGGGGAACACAAACATTCAGACCATAGCACATTTTATTTGTTTAAAATGTAAAAGAGGTACCTTTAAATTATACCTTGTTAAGCTCTACATATATATGTGATAAGAACATGAAGAAAAGGATCGAACGATTATCACAAAATTCAGGACAGTGATTACCTGGGGTGAAATGAGGGGGGCGTGATTGGAAAGAGGCACAGCATGGGTAAGGGGGCTTCTAAAATTTTCAGTGTTCCATTTCATAAGCCACAGCCTAGTTACACATGTGGAGAGTGGCTACAGCGTTTGGACAGGTTCAAGCCTGGGACTAGTGCAGTGACGGCGAACCTTTTGAGCTCGGCGTGTCAGCATTTTGAAAAACCCTAACTTAACTCCGGTGCCGTGTCACATATAGAAATTTTTGATATTTGCAACCATAGTAAAACAAAGACTTATATTTTTGGTATTTATTTTATATATTTAAATGCCATTTAACAAAGAAAAATCAACCAAAAAAATGAGTTCGCGTGTCACCTCTGACACGCGTGTCACAGGTTCGCCATCACTGGACTAATGAGAGGGCACGATCCTCTCGTGGCGAAGCCACGTGCAAGTCCCAGCACAATGATAGCCAAAGGCTACAGTTGTAAGCTTGATCTTATGGTCCGAACCTGTGGTCCCACGTGGCTGAGTGATATGGGCTGCGGGAGGTGCAGCAAGTAAACAGAGCTTGATCAGGTGCATGTAACTGCGTAGATTCGAAACCAGTGAGAACATTGTAAACGTCTTGACCATCCCTTACTTTGCCTCGTGGAATCTGGCTATAAAATAAAGACTCGGCTTGCAGGCTGTGTGCTGTTTCTCCATCAGAGAAGCAGTGTCCCACCTAGCCCCAGCTTTATTCTCTCGTCTGTCTTTTCTAATCCTTCACCGCCTCCCCTCAGGTTCACCCATGGCCGTGCTGGCACGGCACATACACAGGTGTTCATGTTACTGTTTTTCAAACCGTGTGTTCATAATATACACTTTTCTATTTGTGTGCTATTTTCATATTAAAGTGATAAAAAAGATGAAGGATTTGTTAAGAAAAAAACACACAAATATATGACTCTTGGTCCCTTTTCCTTTAATAAAGATATAAATGAGTCATGATCTTGGAGATCTTTAAGAGGGAGATATATATATATTTTCCAAATAAAAACTTTTTTATTTGGAAATAATTTCAAACTTACAAAAAAGTTGTAAGATTGGTTAAAAAACACCTGTTTATTGTCATAGCGGCTAAGCTGATTTGGCTCAGTGGATAGAGCATCGGCCTGCAGACTAAAGAGTCTCAGGTTCAATTCTGGTCAAGGGCACATGTCTAGGTTGCCTGGATGTGCAGGAGGCAGCTGATCAATGGTTCTTTCTCATCGCTGATGTTTCTATCTCTCCCTCATTTTTCCTCTCTGAAAGCAATAATAATAATAAAAAAAGAATCACTTTTAAAAAAAGCAACAAAAAAACACCTGTTTATCTGTTATCCAAATTCACTTATTCACATTTTACCTTGTTTTTTGTTAGGGACTTACCATGCCTTTCTACATATTTTTTCTAAGTTATTTGAGAAAAAGCTGCACACATCATGCCCCTTCTCTTTCCAGATACTTCATTGTATGTTTTCTCAGAAAAAGGACATTTTGGCTCAGTGGATAGAGCATCAGCCTGTGGACTGAAGGGTCCCAGGTTCAATTCCTGTCAAGGGCACATGCCCAGTTGCTGGCTCAATCCCCGTAGGGGGCGTGCAGGAGGCAGCCGATCAATGATTCTCTATCATCATTGATATTCCTATCTCTTTCTCCTTCTCCCTTCCTCTCTGAAATCAATAAAAATATGCTTAAAAAAAGAAAAAAGGACATTCTGTTATATAATCACAGTACATTTATTAACTTCAAAAAAGTTTAAGATCAAAACAACACTTTTAAATTATTTACCATCCACATTCCAATGTGTCAACTGAATAATGCCCTTTACAGCATTTGTGTTTTCCTCCACTAGAGGTTGCAGTGCCCGTATCTTATTTAGTTGTTTCTTTCATCTCTTTCATGTGCAACAGTTCCCGAGCCTTTCTTTGTTTTTCATAACAATGATAGTTTTGAAGAATTCTGGAAAAAAAAATTTAAAAGAAAAATTCTTGAGTTTGTTTGCTGTTTTCTCATGATCATATCCAGTCTATGATCCCTAGTCACAATAAATGATGTCTTTTTCTCAGAGTATATCACATCTTCAGGTGCAGAATACCTATCTGCCTTTCATTGGTTATATTAAATTTGATAAGTCAGGCAAGGTGTTGCAATTTCTCCACTCTAAGGGAGAGGCTTTTAAAAAAGATTTCTTTGGAGAGAGCTGTTGGGCTTTGAACCCTGCTCCCCGCTCAATGGAGAGATGCAGGCATGTGATTTCCCCCTCACTTCAAGTCAAAAGAGAGAGAGGCTTCAATGAGACCCTTGGAAAGCTTAGTATGTGTCCTCCGAATTTACCAGGTCACAGGTCACTGATGTCTGAATCCTTGTCAGGAAATCTAGAGATCAAGAGGAAGGCTGGCTTGCTGCTTGGAGGTGAAGCAAAGGAGAGTTCCTCGTGGATTGGAATCAGCCTGTCCTACCAGAGTTTGTTAGGCAGTCAGTGCGCCAGGTGCTTCCCATGAGCCCGATGTGAAAGAGAACTTGTTTGCAGTCATTGCATGATCTGACTCAAAGTCATGGGTGAGCAGGCTCATAGAGTAGAAACTGGCAGAGTCCCATTCCGTTCCTCATGGTTAGGGGTGAATAAAATACTAGGAATAGAGTAGAAACCACAGATGAAATTCCAACAGTGATTTGTGGGGGGTAATTTGCTAAGAACCCATGAAGAGCCCCAAAAGAGAAAGAATCAGCTTTAAATATCTGCAAGCATAGAAAGCATGAAACCATTTTATGACCTTCTCTGTAAATAACACCATTTCTCTCTCTCCTCCTCTGGGTGGAGTGGGGTAGGTTACAAAGGAAAGTTAGTAAAATTCCAATGAGGAAGGTAGAAGCTTGCAGAGGGGAAAGAGAGCCTTACTCCCCTCTGCCACAGGAAGGGGTTACCCACTGCTGAGCCCATCCTATATAATAAAAGCCTAATATGCAAATTGACCAACCAGCAGAACATGGTGGAACAACCAGTTGCTATGATGTGCACTGACCAGCAGGGGCCAGATGCTCAATGCAGGCATTGCCCCCAGCCCGCAGGCCCCGATCAGTGGCTGCAGTGGGGGGTAGGGCTGGTGAGGGGGGGGAGGTGGCAGGCCAGCCAATGAGGGTGCCAGCGAGGGGGCCCCAATCACCCTGCCGGTCACCCCACAGATCGGCCCTGATTATCGGCCAGGCCTAGGGACCCTACCCATGCATGAATTTCGTGCACCAGGCCTCTAGTCTGTAGGACAGGACATGATTAACATTAAATTAACTTGCAAGTTCTCACTATTTTATGGGATCAAACATTTTTATTTAAAATGGAATTGAAACTATGTTTGTGATTTAAATGAACTATAGGACTTTTAATTACCTAAGGATAATTAAAAACTTTTATTATTAAAAATTTTTTCATTGAGGAACAGGGAAGAACATGTCTGAATAAATTTGATTTATTTGCCTGTCTGAAAAGCCTATTCATTTTTGAATACGTAATACATTGCATGATTTAAAATAAAAATATGAATAGTGTATACTCTTTTCAACCTTCAAAACTGAAACTCTGTATCCATTGAAAATGGGGGGGAACCTTTTCTTCTGCCAAGGGCCATTTGGATATTTATAACATCATTCACGGGCCATACAAAATTATCAACTTAAAAATTAGCCTGCTATATCTGATCAAACATTTAATTATCTCACCCCTAATGCCTTGGCAAGGCCAGTCCAAATGATTTCTTGGGCCTTATATTGTCTGTGGGCCAGATGTTCCCTACCCCTGAAACAATAACTCCCTATTCCCTGGCAACCATCATTCTACTTTCTGTCTCTATGAATTTAACCACCTGAAGGAGGAATTATACTATATTTGTTCTTTTGTGACTGGCTTATTTCACTTAGCATCCTATTAATAAAGAGCTAATATGCTAATTAGACCGATGGTGGGACGAAGGACCAGTGGGTGGGGGGCGGGGTTGCAAGGCAACCGGGGCTGCTGCAAGGGCCAAGACCCTTGCACGAATTTTATGCATTGGGCCTCTACTAATAATAATAACAAGGTCATACATGTTATAGCATGAATATATCACTCTTTGTCCACTATTGCTGGACATTTGGGTCTTCTGCCTTTTGTCTGTTGTGTATAATGCTGCCATGAACAAATATCTGTTTTAGTCCCTATTTTCATTTCTTTGGGGTGTATAGCTAGCAGTGGAATTGCTGGATTATACAGTAATTCTATATTTACCTTTCTGAGTAATTGCCAAACTGTTTTTTCACAGTGGCGGTACCATTTTACACTTCAACCAGCAATGCAGGAGACTTCTAATATCTCCACATCCAACACTGGTTTTCTGTTTGTTTTTGGTATTAGCCTTCCTAATGTGTGTGAAGTGGTATATTATTATGGTTTTGATTTGCGTTTCCCTAATGACTGATGGTGTACCTTTTCATGTACCTATTGGCCAATTGTATGTTTTCTCAGTGAAACGTCTGCTCAAGTTCTTTGTTCATTTAAAAAATATATTTTTATTGATTTCAGAGAGGAATAGAGAGGGAGACAGAAATATCAATGATAAGAGAGAATCATTGATCAGCTGCCTCCTGCACGCCCCTCACTGGGGATCGAGCCCACCACCCGGGCTTGTGCCCTGACCAGCAATGGAATTAGCAACCTCAGTGCACGGGATGACACCAACCAGGCTCCCTCTCTCCATTTTACAGAGACCCACCTCATTCCCCTAGTTTCTTGTTGTCATTGGCTTTAATTAGGTTGACTTGGTGTTCAGCACAAAGGGCCTCCTTTTCTCTTGCTGCTTTTAAGATTCTCCCTTTGTCTTTAACCTCTGGCATTTTAATCTTGGTGTGGGCCTCTTGGATTCACCTCGTTTGGGATTCTCTGAGCTTCCTGGACTTGTATGTCTATTTGTTTCACTAGGTAGGGCAAGTTTTTTGTCACTATTTTTTCAAATAGGTTTTCAATTTCTTGCTCTCTCTCTTCTCCTTCCAGTACCCCCATGATGTGAATGTTAGTATGCTTAAAGTTGTCCCAGAGGCTCCTTACACTATCTTCCTATTTTGGGATTCTTTCTTCTTTCTGCTCTTCTGATTGGGTGTTTTTTGCTTCCTCATATTCCAAATCACTGATTTGATTCTTGGTGTCCTCTACTCTACTGTTGATTCCCTACAAATTATTCTTCATTTTAGTTAGTGTATCCTTCATTTCTGACATGTCCTTCGTTATGTTGTTGAGGCTCTCGCTAAGTTCTTTGAGCATCCTTATAATCAGTGTTTTGAATTCTGCATATATCAGATTGCTTCTCTCCATTTTGTTTAGTTCTTTTTCTGGAGTTTTGTTATTTTATTTCATTTGGAACATGTTTCTTTGTCTCCTTATTTTGGCAGCCTCCCTGTGTTTGTTTCTGTGTTTTAGGTAGAGCCACTATGTCTCCTAGGCTCGGTAGAATGGCCTCATTAGTAGGTGTTCTGTAGGGTCCAGTGGCACAGCCTCCCCAACCACCCAAGCTGAGCATATGAGGTGCACTCCCTGTGTGGGCTGTGTATACCCTTCTGTTGTAGTTGAGCCCTGATTTCTATTGGCATGCCAATGGGAGAGATTTACTGCCAGGCTGATCAGCTGCAAGGACTGGCTGTGACCACTGACACTGACCTCTGACCACCGGGAAGGAACAGCTTTGCAGGCACCTACCCCACAGAGCAGGACATACTGCAGCAGAACTCTGAGGCCTGCTGAGTTCACTTCTTCTGTGCGCCTCTTGTGGAGGTGATTGGGTGGTGGCGCTTTCACGTGGTATGAAGCTGTCCTCTGGATGTGGTGGCTCTGGGGCCTCCTGGGAGGTGCACGTCAAGGTCAACTGCTGTCTGTGTTCTGCTTGGGGCCACCCAGCATAAGCTACAAAGTGAGTTGCAGGTGGTTGCTCCTTGTGCTATGCTTGGAGATACCCAGGTGAGGCCAAGCTGTGAATCAATGCTGGATGCTGCTAGTGCCAGGCCCTGGGTCACTTAGTGAGAGGTACAGGGCATGCCGAGGCCCGATGCTGCTTGTTTGAAAGATCTTAGGAAAGTCTGAATCATGAGTCAAGATAGGTCATTTGTATAGAAAAGCAACCAGAAAAGAGCTTGAGTGGGCCTGAAAGTTTGGTGGAACAGGGCCTAAAGAATCACTAGGGTGGGGCAAGCAGTGTGAGCCAGGTTGCTGGAATCTCATGTGCTGCCAGCCTGTGGGATCAGTGGAAGGAGGCTCGTCAAAGGCACAATGGCCTCTGGTAACACTCTTGTCTGGGAAAAAGCTGCCCCTCCATCTCTTGCCCTGATACCAGACAATTCAGTTCCCCCCTTTTGTCCCTAATGCCTTCTGAGCGTCCGCCCCAGCGGAGGAGCTCAGAGGGAGTGAGTCCTTTAAGAAGAACCTGGGAGTCCTACAGCCTCCATCTTCCTCAGCCTCAATCCCTGCTGGTTTTTACAGCCAGAAGTTATGGGGACTTCTCTTCCTGGCACTGGAACCCTGTGCTGGAGGTGCCTGGTGTGGGGCTGGGACCCTTTGCTCTTTTGGGGGGACCTCTACAGCTGAGATAGCCCTCCCATTCTGCATCTTCACCTCTCCTGCCAATCTCAATGTGGCTTATTTTTTAATTCCCTAGTTGTAGGATTTCCATTTAGCTCCATTTCAGTCAATTCTGAATGATGACAGTTCTGTAGTTTAGTTGTAATTTTGATGTCTCAGAATTCTTTACTATAAAAGAAACTTAAAATACGTTGAAATACTATTCTTCACTTGTCAGATTGGCAGTTGGGAGATCATCTCCATGATGTTTCTACACGTCCTGTGACAGCTCAGCTTTGTATAGCAGAGAGACCAGAAGATTTGTTTCCTCACCAGGGTAATAAAGATAAATAACAGATTCTCTTTTCTCATCTAAAAGTCTAATATCTTTTGGCAGCACCCACAAAACTGTGCCGGTCTAACTTGTTAGCCAAGGAGGGTAAAATCTCATACTCTTCCTAGTTCTTGACCAGCAGAAATCCAAAAGCTTGACAAGCACACTGTTGGCAAGCCAGAGGAGAAACATGTGTTCTTATGTTTGCGGTGGTATTGCAGAATGGCAAGACCCCTCTTGAGTGAAAATTTAATAAAATTTTGTGTGCATTTACCCTTTGAGACAGTGACCCTTCTAGGAACCTAGCTGAAGATATACTTCCAAAATGCAAAATGCTCTATGCTCTGCAGTGCAAAATTATTATTATTATTATTATTATTATTATTAATTTTTGTTAATCCTCACCTGAGGATATTGTTTTCATTGATTTTTAGAGAGAGCATAAGGGAGGGAAGGGGGAGAGCGAAAAAGAGAGAGAGAGAGAAACATAGATATGAGAAAGACATATCCATTGGTTGCCTCCCACAAGTGCCCCGAACGGGCCTCAGGACTGAACCTGTAACACAGGTAGGTACCCCCGATCAGGAATTGAAGCTATGAGCCTCTGGAGTGCAGGCTGAAACTCTGACCGTTGAGAACACCAGCCAGGCCTGCATGGCAAAATTATTTGTAATGGGAAAAGGTTCAAGACGAATCCAAGTATTCATCGATAGAGAGGCTGGTTGAATAAACTAGGTTATATCAAAACCTATATACACACATATCTATATATATGTATATACACTTATTCCTGTGAAAGTAAAAAGAAAGAAAAAACAAATTTTTGAAAAATGGAAATGGTTCCTTACAGAAGATGCGTAGAATGGGTACAGGGAATAGGGGTGGGAGCAAGAATTCTCTGAGTATCCTTTTTTATAATTTTGATTTCTGAGTCCTGATTTATATATTTAAAAAATAAAATGAAGTCAAAGAAGAAAAAACAAAACCTAATATTGAACACAACAGAAACAAATGAACAGAACTGAACAGAATCACACCGAGAAAATAATTACGTAAAAGTAACCTTGGAACGTAGAATACTATAACATTTTCCACATAAACTCTGAGGACAAAACTGCAAACATATTTTGAACTGCATTCAATAAGTTTATTATTAGTAATATTGTTGTTCTTATACTTTTGTAGATCATAAAATATTACAAAATAAATATATATATAATAATAAAAGTATAAAATGCTAATTAGACTGGATGTCCTTCCGGACGACCTTCTGGACGAAGCTGGGGCTGCGAGGGAAGCCTGGGTCCTGGGTGCTGGAGGGAAGCTGGTGCCAGAAGCTGTAATGGGAAGCTGGGGGAAGGAAGGCCTACTCTTGCGTGAATTTTGTGCATTGGGCCTCTAGTCTATAATAATAATAAAAGTGTAATATGCTAATCAGACCGGACAGCCGAATGACCTTCCAGACGACCTTATGGACGAAGCTGGGGCTGCAAGGGCTGAGGTAAGCAGTCATGACTGGGAGGGACAAGCCCCTTGAATGAATTTCATGCATCGGGCCTCTAGTTTTTATATATTAAAATAAAACAAGTAAAACAAATAAGTAAATATTAATGTTATTAGGAACCAAGATTTCCAAGTTAAAAAAGATTAGAAGAAAAGAACTATAATGCTAAACTTTGAATTGAACTACCAATATAAACTCATGAAATACATATATTTTTAATTCAATAAAGTCTTATTGTGTGCCAGCCACAGGAGATACAGTAGTGAATAAGAAAGGGAGAGTCCCTACTCTGATATTTATATTAGACACATATAAGAAAGAAATGTACAAATAATTACAATGGAATTAAGTCTAGCATTTTGCCAAGAGTTTATACCATTATCACTCAACATTTGAAGTTCCCCACCCTGAAAAGCAGCCTAGCCTGAAATTCAGCCTATTGTTAAGCCAAAGTACCTAGTGCCCACTTCAAGAAAGAATAAGTGCTCAGAGTGAGGGCAACTTGTTTTTTTTTTTTTTTTTTTGTAAAAATACATTTTTATTTATTTCAGAGAGAAAGGGAGAGGGAGAGAGAGAGAGAGAGACATTAATGATGAGAGGGAATCACCGATTGACTGCCTCCCGCAGGCTCCACATGGGATTGAGCCTGCAATCTGGGCATGTGCCCTGACGGTGAATTGAACCATGACCTCCTGATTCATAGGTCAACGCTCAACCACTGTGCCATGCCTGTAGGGCAGAGTGAGGGCAACTTGTGCCTAGCAACAAACAATTGGGATCCCTCCAGGTGTGTGGGAGTGCTGGAAGCCGGTCCACTCTTGCTGCTTGACACAGTCGCTGCAGGAAAGAAACATCTGCACAGCATATGTTTCAAGGGACCTGGCATATATAGCATATTGTTCTTAATATGTTTGCTCTCCTTAGTGCCATGTGTTTTAACCAAGGTCACCTCTCCGAGAAAGGTTGTTTCCCCAGGTGGGGATCTTTCCCTGAGGTTAGGGAGGGGATACAACCCCTTAATTAAGTGCCAGGCGGGTAGATAAACTACATAATCTCTACTCCCTGGAATGGAGATAAGAAACGCCCTAACCTTTGTAATAGAAATTGACAGGATTAAAATCGGCTGGTATAAATACGGATGTAACAAGGCAATAAACATCAGATCCTCATCAGATCCTAACCAGAACTTGGCTGGAGATCCCGACCAGAACTTTGGCTGGAGATCCTGGCTAGAGGTCCTGACTAGGCTGCTGATCAACTGAAGGCTGTCTCCCTGTCATTCCTTCTTCGCCGACTCTGTCCACACCTTTGGGGACCCCTGAACCTGCTGGGATTGGACCCCAGCATGGGAGTGTTAGTTTTCTGAGGACAGAATTAAATGGACAGGCTGTTGCCAAATTGCCCAGGTTTGCACTGTCTGCCTGCCTTTCCAAGACACGTTGAGAAATGTTCTTTGTTTTCCCATCTCCCTCTAACGAGGAACATCCTGCTTTGGAGCCAAACAAGGTTATGAAAGGAACTGGAAGCTAGTTTTCAGACCAGAATTTTGGAGGAAAAGAAATGTCCAGCGGGACCTTGAGTGACGGTGTCACTTACGGAGATTGGTCCAGTGCCAGTGACTGAATTCATAGTAGAGAAGTTATGAGTTGCATCTCAAGCAAAAGAGCTCGGGGTTGAGCTTAAGTAGATGCCAGTCTTGTAACGTCTGTAAAGGCGAGATAACCTCTAAATCAGTGGTTCTCAACCTGTGGGTTGCGACCCCTTTGGGGGTCAAACGACCCTTTCACAGGGGTCGCCTAAGACCATCGGAAAACACGTATATAATTACATATTGTTGTTGTGATTAATCACTATGCTTTAATTATGTTCAATTTGTAACAATGAAAATACATCCTGCATATCAGATATTTACATTACGATTCCTAACAGTAGCAAAATTACAGTTATGAAGTAGCAACGAAAATAATTTTATGGTTGGGGGTCACCACAACATGAGGAACTGTATTAAAGGGTCGCGGCATTAGGAAGGTTGAGAACCACTGCTCTAAATAGACGCCATCTGTTTCTGATTTCTTGGTAAAGCTCTGTTACTGTGAAATTCTAGTTACAAAGACTAGCACCCATGAAAAGTCCACAAGTGGAGACAGGAATCTCCCTTTCCAGTACAGTGTGGTACATTTCAAATTTCTGGCTGTCTGGCATATTGAGGTGTTTGCCATCTAAAAAGTAGTTACTTAGTGGTTGAGTCCAATTATGTGGGGGAACCAATTGATACCTAGAAACTAACTGGTACCAAGTGAAACTGGGTGGACCCCAAAAGACAGTGAATACAAACTCAAGCGTTGGTTTAATTGTACATGTTAGCCATGTCATAAGCTAACCTGAACCTGTAACATATGTCCAAACTGTTGTGTTGGACATATGCCTAGATGTGACTGAGGGCAACGTTAAGGATAGGTACCTCCCAGGCAGTGGTGTGCTGACAAATTAACGACAGTTTCTTTGGGAGAATGGGAGTTGAGGAGTCCCTAATTGGTAATGTTTCCTGATTTCCATCGTGTAAATATTTCCATAGGCTGACTTCAAGCTACAGGATTTAACAACCATCTGGCAAGGTTCCTGACAATTTAGCAATTGATTCTCAAAAGCTGGTTCTGATGGACAGATATCAGAGGGAAGGGGGAGAGGGAGTGGGAAGAGATTAACCAAAAAACTTATATGCATATATGCATAGCCCATGGACATAGACAATAGTGTGGTGAAGGCCTGGGGTGGGGCTGGAGCCAGGTAGAGGGGGACAAAGGGAGAAAAATGGGGGACATCTCAACAATAAAAATAAAATTTTTATAAGAGAGAGAGAGAGAGGAGAGAGGGAGAGAGAGATATCAAGCCGCCTTGGCTGGTGTGGCTCAGTTGATTGTCATCTCGTGCACCAGAAGGTGGAAGGTTTGATTCCGGGTCAGGGCACATGCCAGGGTTGTGGGCTTGATCCCTGGTAGGGGTGCTGATCCGTGTTTCTCCTTCACATCGGTGTTTCTTTCTCTCCTTCTTCCTTCCACTCTCTCTAAAAATCAATAAAAACAGATCTTTAAAAAAGGAGATAACAAGCCATTTGTCAATAATTTGGAAACTTCAACCAAAAAAAGGTAAAAGACACTATCTAGGAAAAATCAAGAAAACATACATACAGATTAAAATGTGATAATGCATTATTCCAGCTCATGTTCCATCCTAATAACAAACCCAATTACCAAAACACAGTCATATCCCATTATTGGGGGGATTTTATACAATCCGTTGGAGGTGCTCAAAGAAGCTTTGGTTCTCTTTCTATCTTTACAGTTTTGCCAGGATTTAGTTGCAGGCATATGGGATATGCACTAGAAACATCCTTGAGTGTACTTTAGTGTCTTCACCCCCATTGCTGGAGTAGGATGGTCACCAAGCTATATTTGCTATGGTAATAAGATTGAAGAGCTTGCCTACTATGTTAATCAGCACTCTGGGGAGGGAAAAAGGTGGGGTTCTCTCTTGAAGTATGATACACAATTAATTTAGAAGGATATTATCACTGCTTACCTTGGGAAAGAACATATGATGACCAAAAAGCATGTTGACGAATCTCCAGATCCTTTTAAGTCATAAATGTGCTATGATTGTCCTTGATTGACAATAATATTGAAATCAGAAAACAAAATAATTTGTAGACAATAATTGCCTCAGTTTTAGTGCTTAGCAATTGGGATCTCAGTAATCTTTATCCAGGAGATGGAGCAATAAAGCAGAGCTGAGGAGGTCGTTGTTAAGTATGCAGAAGAAAGTCTGAAGTGACTATCTTTAGAAGGGCCTGCTTGCATGGTCCGCCCTTGGCTGGCTTTCTGAAGTGTTCCCATGATTCCCCACTAATAAGGGTGCCCCACTGT
Source organism: Myotis yumanensis (assembly GCF_028538775.1). Lineage (NCBI taxonomy): Eukaryota > Metazoa > Chordata > Mammalia > Chiroptera > Vespertilionidae > Myotis > Myotis yumanensis. The sequence continues at coordinate 39,523,241 of NW_027223754.1, read as the reverse complement.
GCTCAGACTGTGCAAATAATGTGGTTTATGCTGAACACTGGCTTTTTTTTTTCTGGGAATCTTACATGCGAGGTGGAGGGTGCCTACATGACCAGCCCCCAAGAAAAATGCTGGTCAGAGTCTCTAATAATAGCCCTCCCTGGGCAGAACCATTGCACATTGGCATTTTCACTGCTGGGGGAAGAGTATGCTCTGTGTGACCCCTCGTGGGAAGGTGTTATGGGTGGAATCTGTCCTTCCAAAGTCCTATGCTGAAACCCTAACCCTGACTGACACTATATTTGGAGAGAGGGCCTTTATGGAAGTTATTAAAGTTGACTAAGGTTATGCAGGTGGGACACTGAACCAGTAGGATTAGTCACTTTATAAGAAGAGATAACAGTGGTCTCGCTCCCTCTCCTTGCACACATGTGCATGGAGGGAAGGTTACGTGAAGACGTGAGAAGGCAGGAAGACAGCTCTTGCCAGAAGCTGAATTGGCCAGGACATTGATCTTGGACTTCTAACCTCCAGAACTGTGAAGGGGAAAAAAAATCTGTTGCTTAAGCTACCCAGTGTATGGTATTTTGTTATGGCAGCCCAAGGAAACCAAGACAGCTTCCTTTAGGAGGGGCAGCACGTCTCTCAAATTTATAGATTAGCATTCCTATACATTATTATATACCTTTATTACTTATGTATGTGTTCTTCAATAATATGAGGTTCCACATATTTTAAAGCTTTGATAAAAATATGGTATCAAAATGTGTATATTCTTCAGCAGCTTGTTTTTCTTTTACTTATAATTCTAGCTTTAGAATGATGTAAAATGCTTTCTAAAATGCCAATACAATGTCACTTCCTGGATTAAGATGCTTCAGGTTTCCCACCTAAAGAACAGGGATAAAAGCCCTAGCTGGTTTGGCCCAGTGGCTAGAGCATTGGTGCGCGGACTGAAGGGTCCAGTTAAGGCCACATACCTCGGTTGCAGGTTCCCCTGCCCCGGTCAGGGTGTGTGCAGGAGGCAGCCAATCGATGTGCCTCTCTCTCACATCGATGTCTCTCTGTCTCTGCCTCTCTAAAAATCAATGGAAAAATGCCCTCCACTAAGGATTAACAGCAGCAGCAGAATCGAATAGGGATAAAAAGCACAGGCATCTAAAGAGAACAGTGAAGGGCTGGGCGTGGCGAAGGAAGATGACTCTGAATGTTGGGGTGGGAACTCCCGAACTGTTAAATCTTTGATAGCTCAAGAGAAGCAGAAAATTTGGAATTTTGTGTCAAAGATATCATTTTAAAATAATTTATTTTTCAATTTTGGTTGACATTTAATACTATTTTATTTATTTATTTATTTTTAAAAATATATTTTATTGATTTTTTACAGAGAGGAAGGGAGAGGGATAGAGAGTTAGAAACATCGGTGAGAGAGAAACATCAATCGGCTGCCTCCTGCACACCTCCTACTGGTGATGTGCCTGCAACCAAGGTACCTTCCCTTGACCGGAATTGAATCTGGGACCTCTCAGTCCCCAGGCTGACGCTCTATCCACTGAGCCAAACTGGTTAGGGCTAATATTATTTTATACTAGAGGCCCGGTGCACGAAATTTGTGCACTGGGGGGGGGGGGGGGCGGTGGATGTCCCTCAGCCCAGCCTGCACCCTCTCCAATCTGGGATCCCTCTCACAATCCAGGACTGCTGGCTCCCAACTGCTCGCCTGCCTGCCTGCCTGATTGCCCCTAACTGCCTGCCTGATCTCCCCTAACCATTACCCTGCCAGCCTGATCGACGCCTAACTGTTCCCCTGCCGGCCCGATCGCCCCCACCTGCCCTCCCCTGCCGGCCTGGTCATCCCCAACTACCCTCCGCTGCTGGCCTGGTCCCCCCCCCCCAACTGCCCTTCCCTGCAGGCCTGGTCGCCCCCAACCTCCCTCCCCTGCCGGCCTGGTCCCTCCCACCTGCCCTCCCCTGCAGGCCTGGTCACCCCTAACTGCTCTCCCCTGCAGGCCATCTTGTGGCCACATGGGGGCGGCCATCTTGTGTGTTGGGGTAATGGTCAATTTGCATACTGGTCATGACTAATTAGCATATCTGGTCATGACTAATTAGTACATCCGGTTGTGACTGTGAGGGCATCATGACTAATTTGCATATTACCCTTTTATTAGTATAGATTAGTTTCTGGTGTACATCATAGTGGTTAGCCAACCATATAATTTACAGTGATCCCCTAGATATTTACCAGTAAAGTACCCACTTGGCACCATACATAGTTATTACAATATTACTTATCACATTCCCTATGCTGTACCTTACATCCCTATGAATATTGTACTTCTTAATCCTTTTACCTTGTTCACCCAGTCCCTCAATTGCCCTCCCCTCTGGCAACCATCAGTTTGTTCTCTGTATCTGAGTCTGTTTCTGTTTTATTTGTTCATTTATTTTGTTCTTTAGATTTTTCATATAAGTGAAATCTTATGGTAGTTGTCTTTTTCTGTCTATTTATTTCACTTAGCATAATACCGTCTAAGTCTATCCATACTGTCGCAAATGGTAATATTTCATTCTTTTCTATGGCTGACTAATATTGCATTGTATATATGTACCACCACTTTTTTATCCACTTGTCTATTAATGGGCACTTAGGTTGCTTCTGTATCTTGGCTATTGTAAATAACTATGCAATGCACATACTGGTAGGGGTGCATGTATCTTGTCGAATTAGTGTTTTGGGTTTCTTCAGATATGTACCCAGAAGTGGAATTGCTGGGTCATAAGGCAGTTCCATTTTTAATTTTTTTGAGGAACCTCCATACTGTTTCCCTAATGGCTGCACCAATTTATAATCCCACCAACAGTGCACAAGGGTTTCCTTTTTCCACATGCTCACCAACACTTGTTGTTTGTGGATTTATTATGATAGCCATTTTGACAGGTGTGAGGTGATATTCTGACAATTTTTGTAAGCAGTAGTCTAATTTATTCATAGTAATAGTGAAAAAATACATATATATGTATATATATATTTTGTTAATCCTCACCTGAGGATATTTTTCCATTGATTTTTAGGGAGAGTGGAAGAGAGAGGGAAAGACAGAGAGAAACACCAATGTGAGAGAAACACATTGATTGGTTGCCTTCTGCATGGGCCCCAACCAGGGCCCAGGCCAGAGAGGAGTCTGCAATCAAGGTACGTGCCCTTGACCGGAATCGAACCCAGGACCCTTTGGTCCGCAGGCCTACACTCTATCCACTGAACCAAACCAGCATGAAAAAATATGTTAATACTTTGATTTGAAGAAGTCTTTATTGTCAAAATTTATGAATTATGTAATTTAGTGTTAAATATTCTTTCATTCCATTTTCATAAAAAGAATAATCTTTTTAAAAAATATATTTTTATTGATTTTAGAGAGAGAGGAAGGGAGAGGGAAAGAGAGAAACACTGATGTGTGAGAGAAACATCAACTGGCTGCCTCCTGCATGCCCCCTGACCGGGAATTGAACATGCAGCCTTTTGATGCATGGGATGATGCTTAACCAACTGAGCCACAATGGCAAATCTCTTTTATCTTTAATACTAGCTTTTGTCATCTGATACATACAAAAGTCCTTTTTACTCCATTTAATTTTCCTCTATTGATACGGTATTAGGCTGGGTAGACTAACTACTCTAGCAATCCCCAAATCTTGATGGCCTAAGAAAATAAGAAGTTTATTTCTTGCTCATGTCACAGTTCAGTGTGGGAAGGCAAGAAGGATCTGTTTTCCTTAGCCATTGAGATATTAAGGCTCCTTCTAAGGACGGAGGTATATTACCACATCCAACCATGAAGGAAGCTAGGAAATGTTGCTTAGCAGTGTGCTCCGAAGGAAGAGTTAACATGTTTGGAGAGTTTGAGTCCTTCATGTCCCCAAGTATCTTAGCTATTTTCCTTACAACCTATAACTTTAAATGGAGAGGACAAAAATACATAGTAGTGCTCTATTAGTTAGGGCACATATTTGGCTATTGTAGCAAAGACAAGCAAAACAAACCACAGTAACCTCCAAAGGGTAAGAATGGGAGGGAGAAAAAGAAAGAGAAAAGAAAAGCAGGTTTTCTGGGAAGGAAATGAGTCCAGCATAGATCCCAAAGTGAGAAATCTTGTGGAACTGATATTTCTTTTTATTTTGCCTGTCATGAAAGTTCCTACTTACACTTTAAAGTCCCACTAAATGTCACTGCTTTGATTTCCCCAAACATTTTGTTTGTATCTCCTTTGGCATTTGCCATACTGTATCAAATTCAAGGTCATTCCTACCTTTGTAACTCATTCAAGGTGACTGTAGTAGTAGCAAAATAGTTGAGAGCAGAGCTCCTGATTCTGCCCTATTTAATGTTTGAGATTTGCTTAAAAATACAACAACAACAAAAAAGGGGGACTAGATGAAACAAGATTGACAAAATATTGATTTATTGAAGCGGTGTGATGGGTGCCTGGGTGATAATTATATGGTTTTTCTCTCTTTGGTGTATGTTACAAAACTTCCATAATAAGACAAACAAAAGCCTAGTCCTTGAAGACAGCCAGACAGGGGTTCGAATCCCAGTTTCACCATCTACTAGATGAGTGACTTTTAAGTTCAGTTTCTCAGAGTGGGAATAATGTATGGGCCATTAGGGTGGTGTTTGTTTGTTTGTTTTGGCCATGAGGGTTCTTGTAAAGATTAAATGAGACAGAATTTGAGACATCTAGCATAGGTCTGGCTCTTAGCAGTTTAACTAGTAAGGGTGCCCGCTTGCAAACAACATAAACTGACTAGTTATGGCTAATTCCCCCGGTTTGCAAGTATTACGAGGCAGAGGTAGGAGAGCTCAGATCCCCAATTCCCGGACCCAGAGCGTTCTCTACATTACCGCACGTGTCCAAAACCTTCCCTCAGTTTGGTGCTTTTCCCTTTATGCTTTCACACACACGGGAACACCGTCTGCGAACAGGTCTGCATATTAGAACCCTCAGGACTGCAGGGTGGCCATGGGCGGAGGGTGGACACGAAGTAGCCTGGCTGCACGTGGGTTGCTAAGTGGATGCTGGTCCAGCACGGGGTGACCCCAAGAAGAGCGGACTGAACCCCTGGGCCTTCCCCGCCTCGCTCCCTCCCGGGGTTCAGTCGGGAGGACAGACCGACGCCGGGTGCCCGCGGGCCGCGCCCCAGCCCTCCACCTCCCTCCAGGTCCCAGCGCGCATCCTGCCCGAGTCCCGCTCCAGGCTCCCGTGGTTGGTCCAGCGCTGCTCCCGCCCCTCCCGCGCGACGGGGGCGGGGCCTCGGATCCCCGGCCGGTGATTGGCCGGAGCGTAGGCGCTCCCCTTTTCCGCCCCCTTCGGCGAGGTGAGAGGTCAGCCGAGCGCCGGTCCGCGGGGGCGACAATGGCGGGGCTCTGGGTGAGCTTGGGCTCGCTGGCCGCGGCGGGACGGCGCGCGCGGCGGTCGCCGCAGCAGCTGATGCGGGGCGCCGCGCTGTGGACCCTGAAGGTGAGGAGCGACGGCGGGGCTCCCGCGGGTCTGGGCTGCCCTGGGCTCCCAGCCCCGCTCCGCCCGGCGGTGGTCCGTGCGGCGGCCAGCGCCCCGGGGGCTCCCGCGACCCCCGCGGCCCCGACCCCGCGGCGGCCGGGCGGGGTGCTGATCCCCTCCCCCCGCAGATTGCGGGTGGGGGCCGGGCGGAGCCGGCGTCCTCGTGCTGCTGCCGCGGGTGCTCCGGGGTCGTGGAGGGCAGCGGGGCCGGGGAGCCTGCAGGCTGCTTTCTGCTCGCTCCCGGCGGCTGACAGATCTCTGGCCGCGTGTGCCTGCATTGCCTGTGCACCCCCTCTTTGGCCCTAAGGTTTTGGCTTTCCTTGAGCTTTCCAGGGTGTGTTTTTAATGGTCCTTACAGTTTCCATGTTCTCGTGGCTCTTTCCTGCTGGAAGGGACACGGGGGATTGCTGATGAAGGAGAGTTAGGGTTGCAAGTTTCTCTCAACTTTTAAAGCGTCACACGATGTCAAGATGCCCACCTTTTACGTCTGAGATGAAGGCCTGTTTTCATTGTAGTAGATCACAGTATACAGCATATGCGTCCTGTGAACTGGTTTTTCTTTCCCAGGTAGTGGTCAGCCTGCCTTTTGTACTTTTCTGAAACACATTTTAAACACTTTTTTTTTTTTTTTTTTTTTTGCCACCGTTCTGTGTGTCCTAGGGTTTCATGGTGGCAGCCTTGACCCAGATGTCGGAGTGTGTGTGTGTGGCTGTCAACACTTTTCTCCACACGGAGTCTCATAATTTCTAAGCACAGACTTCCCAGCTTACTTTGTTAATAGGGTTTATTAAGTCCCTTGAAACAAATTCTTGAAAACGCAGGTCTTCCTGACAACCACCTGCCACCTGGTTCAGTCTGCTTGTTAAACTTCTTTAAAAAAATATTTTAAAAATTGACACATAACTTGATTTATGGTCACTGACCTTTAGGATGGGAAGGCACTTTGGGGATGACCCGGGCCATCCCTGCTCCCTCATTGCTCAGCCTGGGAGGAAATCCCGGGACCAGTGTGAGAGTTGGAGCTGTTCTCCACAATGGAAGTAAGCCTGCACCTGTATCAGCTTTGTGTAAGCTTCAGGATGCTATCTCAAAGGACACAATGTTCTTTGTGTTGGCGCACAGTTTATTGTTTGGTAATTTTGTTTTTAATCTTTTAATCTTCCTTGACCCATCCAGCAGTTACAAGACGGTTACATTTACATAGGAGGCAGCCTGGTGTAGTGGGGAAGTCTGGGCATTGGAGTCACACAGGTCAAGTTTTGTATGGTACGGTGTTAATGAGACAAGTCACTTCGTTGGGCCTTAGCTTCTTCCTTTTAGTAACTTCCCTCCCTCTCCCCCCCCCCCCCCCAATAAATCTTTATTGAATACTATTTTGTTCTATCTCTAGGGGAAAAAATACAGTTTCTGCTTTATTAGAAATCTTAGTCCATCAGGGAGAGACAAGTATAAAATGGTAGGGGAGAGGTCAGGGTAATATAAGAAAATAGAACAGAGGGATTTGACCAAGTCAAGATATTGAGGTGTATATCCTAGATACTGTTATGATGTTTTACTTGAATCAATTTATTCAGTCCTCACAACAGCCATATAATCCCATATACAGATGAAGAAATTGAGGCACACAGTGTTATGCAACTTGCTCAAAATGACAGCACTCGTAAGTGTCAGAGCTAGACCTCCAGAACCTGTGCTCTTAATCATACTATACTGCCTAAGGTAAGGGAGTGTTTTCCTTTGGAAGTGAAAAGTTAAACAAATTTTGAAGGACAATGTGGCTTTTCTAGGCAAAGATAGAAGACATGAGTGTTATATGTGTGAGAACAGCATGTGCAAAGGTCCTGTGGCCAGAGGGAATGACAAGGTAGAACTGGGGAAAAAATTCTGAGGCTCAGGTACAGAGAGTGGTTGGTGCTGGAGAGGTAGGAAGGAGCCAGACCATGTTGGGCCTTGTAGACCATGCCATTAGGTTTGTTTGGTCTTTATTTTATAGCAATGGGAAGCCATTCATGTAGGAGGTGGGAGGGATTACACTGCCATATTTTCGATTGGAGAGGCTGAGAGGAAAGTTGTTACTGTGTTTACTGCTCTATACTTGTTATATATTAACTGTATAATATCTAAGATTTGATTTTTCTTACCCTGTTTGTTTCAATGTGTTGGCAGAGACTGCATCTTGTCTATTTCTGTGTTGTTAGCACAGTACTTGACACAATAGTATCACAGTATGTGTGACAATACTGACTGGAATAGAGAGTTACTGTTGCGAGTAAACAATTCCTCCTGGAGGTGGGAAGAACTCTGAAGTTCACTCTCCCTTTAAGGCAGAGGTGAGGGATGTCCGAGGGCCCTGTAAGGCCTGCCTGAAATCATTTGGTCTGGCCCTGCCAAAGCATTAGGGGTGAGTTCATTAAATGTTTGACCAAATAGAGCAGGCTAATTTGTAAGTTGATAATTTTGTATGGCCTGCAGATGTTGTTATAAATATCCAAATGGCCCTTGGCAGAAAAAAGGTTCCCACCCCTGCTTTAGGGGTGGTTGAGCTGCTACTTAGTTTCGCTCCATGTTTCTCTTAGGTGAACTTGAAATGTGCTCCACTAAATCTGTATTTGAAGCAGAACTTTTTGAAGATTTTATTCTCCCATTTCTCCCTCTACCTCTGCAAGCCATTTGGTTGGTCGGAAAGTAGACTGCTAACTCTACACTTAGTCTAGAGAATTCTAGCCATTCTTTTGGCCAGTTGGCAGAATTTGCTTGCTTCTAGGATATATGTAGAGTTCACCTTTTAGTTTTATTTGTTTTGTGTATCAGCTTTTTAAACACATTCTATTTAAGTACCCAATGCTTCCTTCTGTCTACATTTTTTTTTCTAGTGGCTCCAGGATGTTAGGTTTTGATAATTGCTACAGTTTATTGAACTTTTATATGCCTTATATGGTTTTCATATATTACCTCTTATCCATGTAACACTAGGCAAGACGTCCCAATTTTACAGAAGAGGAAACAAAACTCGGCAGTTAAGTAACTTGCTCATGGACACAGTTGGCTGAGGTAGAATTTGAACCTTGGATGGTGTAATTCCAAAACCTGGCTTTTGTCTCATATGAATGATGGTCTTATTATATGGTGAATTTTCAAACCTTGAATGCTTAGCCACAATTCCACCGCCCCCCCCCCCACCAAGACATGGAAAGGAATGTTTAAGCATATCTAAATGTTTTAGAATTGCCTGGAGGCAAATCTGTCCAGCATGCTTATAGATTTCTGCTAATCATTTGGGAAAAAAATTTAAGACTATTATAGAAACTAGTTTCTGGCATGATAAAATTCTTATGGACATTTGTGTATTTATATATCAACTTTTGGATTTTATTCTGTTCTTAAGAGGTTCAGAATAGAGGAGTGACTTAAAAATAATTACCTTTAGCCTGACCAGAGTGGCTTAGTGATTGAACATGGATCTATGAACCAGGAAGTCACGCATGGTTCGATTCCCATCAGGGCACATGCTTGGGTTGTGGGTTCGTGTGGGGCGTGCAGAAGGCAGCCAATCAATGATTCTTTCTCATCATTGATGTTTCTATCTCTCCCTTCCTCTCTGGGGGAAAAAATATATATATATATATATATATATAAAATCAATGTTTCTGTCTCTTCCTTCCTCTCTGAAATATATATATTGTCAATGATGAGAGAGAATCATTGATTGGCTGCCTTCTGCACGCCCCACACTGGGGATTGAACCCGAAACACAGGCATGTGCCCTTGGCAGGAATCGAACCCGGGACCCTTCAATCCACCGTTCTGTCTACTGAGCCAAACCGGGTAGGGCTCATCATTGATGTTTTTATCTATCCCTTCCTCTCCCTTCCTCTCTGAAATCAATAAAAAAATATGTTTAAGAAATAAAAAAATAAAAATTTATCTTTATTGCTGATAGTGTTACAGATGTCCCCTTTGTTTTTTCCCCCGTTGTCCCCCTCCACCTGGCACCCTCCCCTCCAGGCCTTCACCACACCAGTGTCTGTGTCCATGGGCTATGCATATATGCATATAAGTTCCTGCTGTCTGCCTTCCCAAGGAGTGACTTTTAAAACTCTTTTCTGAATAAGGAGAAAAGATGGTGATGTTATTTAATGAAGACAATGAAGGAAAAGAAGTTGTTTAAATTATTCCAATTTAAAAAAAAAGTGGCTAAATGAGAGAATAGGGATGACAAAGGAAATTCGGGAAGAATCTTTTTTGGTAGAAACATAGTATTTCATCTTTGATACCAGGAGTTAGATGACTGCAAAATCATATTGAGTTGCTGTGAAGGAAGAGGGAAACCAGTGGCCGGTTTTTGGGTCAGTGATATGAGATAAAAGTTGGAGTTTGAGTAAGTGAACTTTGAAGAATATAGTGGGTAAGTTAATAGAATCAGCACTCCTCTATCTGCAGGTTTTGCCACACATTCTGCCACAGAATCAACCAACTATGGATTGAAAATATTTTTGGGGTGCCCTGGCTGGTTTGGCTCAGTGGATAGAGCGTCAGCCTGTGGACTGAAGGGTCCCAGTTTGATTCTGGTCAAGGGCATGTATCTTAGTTGCGGGCACATCCCCAGTGGGGGGTGTGCAGGAGGCAGCTGATGGATGTTTCTCTCTCATCGATGTTTCTGACTCTCTATCCCTCTCCCTTCCTCTCTGTAAAAAATCAATAAAATATATATATATAAAAAAAAGAAGAAAATATTTTTGGGGAAAAATTCCAGAAAGTTTCAAAAAGCAAAATTTGAATTTGCCACCCTCTGAGCACTATTATATGCTGAATCCACATGAATGAAGTGATGCATAGGTATACTCTGCTGTAGCCTATTTGCAAATACAGTGGGGCCTTGACTTCCGAGTTTAATTCGTTCTGTGACGGAGCTCATAACTCAAATTACTCGTATGTCAAATCAACAATGAACGAGTGAGACACGTGATGCTGGGCTGATGTGGTGTTCACTGTGACGTTCGCTGCGCCAACTAGTGGTGGGGTATCTGAAGCTGGCTCGTAAGCCGAATTTTAGCTCGCAACTCAAAGCAAAAAATCGGCAGAGAGACAGCTCGTATCTCGAAAAACTTGTTAGTCGGGACACTCGTAAGTCAAGGCCCCACTGTATAAGTTATATACATATACTATGCCATCCTATATAACAAAGAGGTAATATGCAAATTGACCCTCACTCCATCATGCTGTCACAAGATGGCTGCGCCCACAGCGGAGGCAGGGTTCCCATAACACAAGATGGCTATGTCCACAGCGGAGGTGGGGTTCCTGTAAAAAGCTGTAACGAGCGATCAGCAGGAACCTAAGGCATGGCGCCAGGCCGGGGCGGGGGACCTGCGGCTGCGCCCCTTGCCCAGTGGGGCTTGATGGGGAACTCAGGCTGTGCCCCTAACCTGGCAGGGCTTGACGGAGGACCTCGTGCTGTGCTCTCCCACCCCAGGGGACCTGAGGCCGTGCCCTCAGGCTGTGCCCCTCGCCCAGCACCAGGCCGGGGGACCTGAGGCTATACCTCGCGCCCAGCGGGGCTTGAGGGGGGACCTGAGGCCGCGCCCCCCCACCCGGTGGGGCTTGACGGGTGGGGCCGGCCAGGTCTGGATCTTGCCCATTGGGTGCATGTGAGTGGGTGGGGACTTGACTCTGGGTTCTGCAGCGTGCCCAAGACTCTGACAAGAGGAAGATTTTCCTATTCATTTTACTAATTTTCTTTCATCTATGATACTTCTGTTATAGAGAAAGGGCAAATAACAATATTAAAATATTTCCTCTAATTCCCTTTTAATGTGCACAAATTTCATGCACTGGGCCACTAGTTTTATATAAGGGACTTGAGCATCTGTGGTTTTTGGTATCAGCAGGGAATCCTGGAACCAATATCCCATGGATTCCAAGGGGTGACTATTTTATTGACTAAATAACTGTATTTCTCTAAATTAGTATTTGAAAGAAGGTAGAAGAGACAATAGGATTTAGAGGAATGGTTTCAGAGAGGCAGTATAGTATTCATTCATTCACTCATCTATCTAGATATGCAGTTTTCTATCCATTCAAAAAGTGTTTTTGGAGCATCTACTAAGTGCCTGGCACTAGGTACACACTGAGAATACCAGGAGAAACTAAAACATATTGCTTCACTATGTCCCTGGTATAGAGAGGTCAAGGAATAAAAATAAAGATTGAAGGAAGATGATAAGCTCTTTAATGAACATGGAGGAATGTAATATGCAGAAATATTGTTTTACTTTGAAGATACTTTGAAGATATTCCAATAGTTGAAGCAAATATATACTTTTTGAGAAAATTAGGGTATTGTATGATTTTTAAAGAGTAGTTTATTTTGAATGTCTATTGATTTTTTTTTTAATTTGGAAAAAAAAAAGACCATAAACTATGATGGGTTCAATATAAAGTGAAAATAAAAGTGAATTTCAAAAATGTTGGAAGATACGGACATCTAATTTTAGCCAGGAAAAGAAATACAGAATACATGGGACAGAATACATGTGGTAGCTTAAAACAACACAAATTTATTCTTTCACAGTTGTGGAGGCTACACGTCTGAGATCAAGGTGTCCACAAGGCCACACTCACTCTGAAGGCTCTAGTGAGGAATCCTTCTTTGCCTCTGTGAGCTTCTGTTGACACCAGACATTCTTTGGCTCCAGACCATAATCTGTGTTTCTGTCCTCACATGACCTTCTCTTCCTTTTCCCTCTGTGTCATCTCTTCTTTCTTTTATAAGGGCACTCATCATTGGATTTAGGGCTAGGACAAGATCCTCCAGGATGATCTTATCTCACGATCCTTAGCTTAAACATATTTGCAAAGATCCTTTTTTTATCCCTTCCCGCCCCCCCCCCCCCCCCGAAAAGGTTAAATTTACAAGTTTTAGGACATGGACACATTCTGGGGGGGCCACCATTCAATCCCTACACCTACTATGTGCCAGATCCTGTTTAGTGCTGGGAATATAACAGTGAATGTTTTTTGCCCTCATTGTGGTTATATTTGAGTAGCGAAGATTGACAATATCCACATAAATAGATAAATTCAAAGAGTGGTAAATATTCTGAAAGGATAAAAAAAGGATAATGGGATAAAGAGTGTTGTTGGTGTTGGAGGTGGTTACCTAAGGAAATAGTACAGACATTTCTGAGCATATGGACAGAAAACTGACCCAACTTGCCATGTGATTATCTGGGGAACTAACATTCCAAGGGAAAGGCCAAGGCAAAAGCTCTGAGGTGGGACTACATTTGGTATGTATATATATAAGGCGAAGTGAACGACCGTCTGTCCAACCGTCTGACCAACCGGTGCACATATGACACACACTGGCAATTTAAAAATAAACGTTGACTCACGCATGCGTGATATTTGTCCCTGTCTGACACTGGCCTCCCATTTAAATTAATTCGAAGACAGCATTTGTGATGACTATTAATAAATCACAAGGACAAACTCTAGACAGAGTAGGAATATTCCTACCTGAACCCGTTTTCAGACATGGTCAGTTATATGTTGCTTTCTCTTGAGTTCGAGGATCGTGTGATGTTAAAGTTGTAAATACTTCATCACAAGGGAAATTAGTCAAGCACTCTAAAAGCGTTTTCACTCTTAATGTGGTATACAGGGAGATAATAGAATAAGTTTAATCACTTTATCAGTCATTGTTTGCCATCAATATTGTTTTTATATCATGTTTTTGTTGTTTTTATATCTTGTTTTTTTTATATCATGTCTTTGTTGTTGTTATATCATGTTATTGTTTGTTTATTAATCAATTTATATATTACCAGAGGCCTGGTGCATGAATTTGTGCATGGGTGGGGTCCGGCTGGCCTGCCCCGATGGGAGCCCATCAGGGGCCAGGCCAGCTCGGGGAGGGGCCGCAGGCAGTTGGCCAGCCAGCCCTACCCTTGATTGGGGTGTTGGGGGCCAATTGGGGGTGGGGCTGGGCAGGAGGAGGGACTGTGGGAGGGCTCCAGGGCATGTCCGGCCTGTCTAGCTCAGTCTCGATTGGCCATACCCCAGCAGCAGCAAGCTAACCTACCCGTCAGAGTGTCTGCCTCTTGGTGGTCAGTGCACGTCATAGCAACTGGTTGACCGGTCAACTGTCTGCCCCCTGGTGGTCAGTGCATATCATAGTGAGCGGTTGAGTAGCCTTAGCATATCATTAGTGTATTACGCTTTGATTGGTTGAACGGATGACCAGACGACCGGACACTTAGCATATTAGGCTTTTATTATATAGGATTTTCATATAAATTTTACTAATTTTCTTTCATCTCTGACACTTCTATTATAGAGAAAGGGCAAATAGTGATATTAAAATATTTCTTCTAATTAATTTCCTTTCAGTGTGCACAAATCCATGCACTGGGCCACTAGTAATTGCATAAAAGGATGAATATGGCCAGTACTAGTATGGTTGGAGTGAAGTGAATGAGCGGGGATATGCTAGGAGATGGGGTAAGTGGGACAGTCATGTAGGGGCTTGTAGTAGAAATGTATCCTAATGGAATCCATTGGAGGGTGTTAAACAAATTAGATTTACATTCTGGAAACACCATTCTGGTTGAGGGAGATGGAGGTTTGAGGAGTGGAAGCAGTGAGCCAGTCCGGAGGCTATTGTAGAAGTTCAAACTAGAGATGATGGCAGTTTGCACGAGGGTGGTCTGGTAGCACTGGAGTTGGTGAGGACTGGTCAGATTTGGTATATATTTTGGAACTACAGCCACTATTATTTGCTGTTGGATTGGAAGGGAGATACAAGGAAAGAGAGGAACCAAAGACTCTTGAAAAGAAGGACAAAAGGCCACATATTTTAGGAATCCATTTATACGAAATGTCCAGAATAGACAGATCTATAGAGACAGAAAATAGATTAGTGGTTGCCAGGGGCTGTGGGGTAGGGTAATGGGAGAGACTGACAACAACTAAGGGGTTTCTTTTTGGGGTGATGAAAAATGTTCTGCAATTAGAAAGTGGTGATGGTTCCACAACCTTGTGAATATATGAAAAACCACTGAACTGTATATTTTAAAAAAATGAGTTTTATGGTATGTGCATTATATCTAACAAAAAAAGATTGATTCTTAATCATTGATCAATATCTTTGAATACGGTAGTGTTTTAGAGATCTAGATGGCTGAAGCTTAGGAGGGAAGATCAAGATAACAGTTACATTGCAATACTTTGAATTTACAAAATACAGAGGGGTGGGTTCACCTTCTTTGTCATTTGAGGGATGTGGGAAAAGAGAAGTAGCCAGAAACCTTCTCAAAATGGCAAAGGAGAAGGGAAACTTTGTTCACATTTAATCATCAAATCACCATCAGGTGCTTCTCATTTTTCCAGCTGAGTGAGGTTAAGTAACTTGCCCAAGGTCACACCACAATTTAAGTGGTAATGTAGGATTTAAACTAAGATCTGACTTCAACACCTTCATTATACCATGTTAGCAAACTTAGTAAAAAAGAGAAAGTGCAAATTTACATGTTTTGGGTACAAAAACTAGTTTGAGCTTCATAGTAGTAATGGAAAAGAGGGAAGCAGTAGGCTATAAAGCTGTCCCAGACTTATAGTTAAGAACATTTGTTCATCAGGATAAACAAATCGTGTCCTATCAATCCGATAAATACCTTTTCAGTTACTCATTTACAAAAATGCAGTGATATTTCCATCTCATTAATTGCTATTAATTTGGAACTTTGTGAAAGCTATAGTTATATATAAATAGTTTTATGGAGGTGGGATGGGTAGGTTTCCTAGAAGCAGAGCCTGAAAAGGGATTTTGTGCAGGTGGTGTTTGAGAGAAGAGTGAAGACAGCAGGATAGAGCGGGGGAAAATATGCTAAGCAAGGAAGGGGCCCAGCTGGAGACTAGCTTCCCTCTCATGTCTCATTCGCAGGGGAACTCTGGAGCAGTAGTTCTCCAAGCACAGGACTTCTGCCAACTGTAGCAACATTACCTGGAAACTAATCAGAAATGCTGATTTTCCAGCAGGACCCCAAGCCTGCCAGTTAGAAGCTGGGAGTGGACCCCAGCAATCTGTTTTATAAGCCCTCCAGGTGATGCTGATCACCAGTAAAGTTTGAGAAGCACTATTATAGCTCAGCGTGTCCAACAGAATTCATGCACAGGTGGGGTCCCTTGGCCTGGCTGGTGATCGGGGCGATCAAGGGGGCCAGCCAAGGGGAGGGGGCCATGGGAGGTTGGCCCCAGCAGCAAGCTAACCAACAGCCAGTTCCACGAGGAATTGGGCTCCGTCCTCCCTCCTGTCTGGGTCTGGGACCAGATTTGGGGCTGTTAGGGCCCTAGCAGCAAGGTCCGGGTCAGTACGCATCATAGCTACCAGCTGGTTGTTCCGGTTGTTCGGTCATAACAGTTGCTTAGGCATATATATATAATTTTAGAGGCCCGGTGCACAAAAATTTGTGCACTCGGCGGGGGGTGGGGGCGGTGGGGGGTGTCCCTCAGCCCGGCCTGTGCCCTCTCGCAGTCTGGGACCCCTTGGGGGATGACCACTTGCTGGCTTAGGCCTGCTCCCCAGGGGATTGGGCCTAAGATGGCAATCAGACATTCCTCTGGCAGCCCGGCAGCCCTCAGGAGATGTCCACTTGCCAGTGGGGAGCAGACCTAAGCTGCAGTCAGACATCCTTAGTGCTGCTGAGGAGGCAGGAGAGGCTCCCACCACCACCGCTGTACTGGCAGCCATCAGCCTGGCTTGTGGCTGAGCAGAGCTCCTCCATGTGGGAGCTCACTGACCACCAGAGGGCAGCTCCTGCATTGAGTGTCTGCCCCCTGGTGGACACTGTGTCATAGTGACCAGTCATTCCCAGTCTTTCTGCTGTTAGGGTCAGTTTGCATATTACCCTTTTACTATATAGGATAGAGGCCTGGTGCACGGGTGGGGGCCAGCTGGTTTGCCCTGAAGGGTGTCCCGGATCAGGGTGGGGGTCCCGCTGGGGTGCCTGGCCAGCCTGGGTGAGGGGCTGATGGGTGTTTGCAGGCTGGTCACACCCCCTTCAGGGTGGGGGTCCCCACTGGGGTGCCTGGCCAGCCTGGGTGAGGGGCTGATGGCTGTTTTCAGGCTGGCCACACCCCCTTTTGGTTAGAGGGTCCCCACTGGGGTGCCTGGCCAGTCTGGGTGAGGGGCTGAGGGCCGTTTTCAGGCTGGCCAAGCCCCCTGGCGACCCAAGCTCCCAGTCTCTCCTTTTTTTCTTTTTTTTTTTTATTCTGGGATTTATTTACCTTCTATAATTGAAACTTTGTAACCTTGAGAGGAGCTCAGAGCCAGCCAGGGCGGGCGGGAAGCTTGGCTTCCTCCATCGCCAGGGGCAACCCAAGCCTCTTGCTCGCTCCAGCTCTGTTGCCATGGCTGGCTGAAAGCAGGTATCTGGGGTTTATTTATCTTCTATAATTGAAACTTTGTTGCCTTGAGTGGAGCTCAGAGCTGGCTGCAGCAGGCGGGAAGCTTGGCTTCCTCCATCACCGGGCAACTAAGCCTCCTGCTCGCTCCAGCTCCGTGGCTGCCGGCTGCCATCTTGGTTGGGTTAATTTGCATATAGTCGCTCTGATTGGCTGGTGGGCATGGCTTAAGGCATAGCGAAGGTACGGTCAATTTGCATGTTTGTCTTTTATTAGTGTGTGTGTGTGTATATATATATATATATATATATATATATATATATATATTAGATTATTTAACCCAATGTATGACAAATATTTCAACATGGAAATATAAAAAACTCAATAGGTCTTTTACCTGTTTTTGGTGTTAACTTTTCAAATCTGATGTGTATTTTACACTGAAGCACCTCATTTTGGGACTGGCATATTTCAAGTGCTCTGTAGCCACATGTGCCTAGTGTCTGCCACATAGGACAGCCAGCTGTGAAGCACAGATTTTTTTACCCAATTGGCCCTGTTTTGTGGTGAGGGTGGTCAGCCTTCGGAATTTAGTGTTAATCAGTCATTGGCTGTGAGAGTGGGGGCTTGATGAGAACTCCTGTTTGGTTGAGGCATATAGGCCAGATTTGGGAGTAGGTGTGAGCCATGAGTAGTTCATTACCCACCCGATGGGGCCCCTGTGCTGAGTGGTAAAGAGGCTCTGGATGGGCACCAATGACATCCACTGTAGATGGGGTGGGAGGAATGGTCTGGTGGAGCCATGGAGGGATGGTGAAGTTATGGAGTTGTGTGTAGTTACTTGGTGCTTTAGCTTACTATGGAGGCAGAGCCCAAGAATCTTGAGATTGGATCTCCTCTCTCAAATATCAGGTGTTCAGCCTTGCTTTTAACAGGTCTTTGGCAGACAGTTGAAGACTGGAATGGCCAGTGAGGTCCCAAAGACTAAATATGTAATCAGTGTCTGTTTGAAAGAAAAAGCTGTGCTTAGATGAAAAAGCCTGACTTCCATTAGTGTTTTCAGAGGGAGTTTTCTTAAATTTTAAGGCTTAAAAGGTCAATCCAGGTCTGTTAATGCTGAAATACGCAGCTTCCCAGCTCCGTGTCATGAAACTTGGCAGAGACGACCTTCTTCTGGAAATGTTGAGGTTGATACACAAACCAATGTGTACTTTTACCTTGTTAAGATCTATTGTTCACATTTTTGAGGATAGTTTCTTTTTGGAAGCAGAATGCATCCTGATAAAGAATTCACAGAATTGTTTTAGTATTCACTTGAATGCCACTGTAGGTATGTTAAGAACAACAGTAGTTTTGTACAGAACTAGTGTTTAAATTGTTCTTTAAGATAATTGCTACTGAATTTACCAGTTTGAACTGTCACATGAGGTCATGTCTACAGTGTGAAAGTAGGTGCTGTCTTAGTTTAGAAAAGGTTATTTTCATTTCCTTGTTTGTAATGGCTGGAAGGCATGCATCTAGTTTGTCTAAAAGCTGTACATTCTCCCTCCCCTTTTTTGGGTAACAGTTATTGTATGCTTACTGTAATATACATATGCAGAACTGCTAGACATTTTACACATTCTCATTTAATTCTTAAAATAGCCTATATCCTAGATAAGTACTGTTATTATGCCCAATTTATATGTGAGGACATTTCCTTTATATTTAACAAATGTCAGAGCCAACATTCAAACCCAGGTCAGAATCTGTCATAGGCTAGACAAGAGCTCTTAATTACTGTATTCTTATTTTAATGCTAACTCCCAAATGGTCTGGTATAATTTAAGAAAGAAGGACATTTTTCCTACATAATCAGATTTATTTTTTGTGTAATACCTTACATTTTCTTGGTGCTTTATAGTTTATAAAGTCTCCTTTGATCCTTTTAACAACTCCATAGAAAAGCAGGGGAGGTGTCATCACCTACGTTTTATAAGTGGAGTCTAGAGAAATGATTTGCTCGATGTTGCATAGCTATAAAGCAGTGGAGCAAAGAGTTGACTTAGGTCTTGTGACTTTGAAGGTCATTCCAGCTTCCCATGTATGAGCAGGCATTTCCTTTCTAAGTGTCAAAATATAGGAAATCTTTATTCTTGCAGAAGAGAACCAATGCATTATGCTATGGGGAAGTAATTTTGCACATGCTGATCTTTTTCCTTTTGGCTGTGATAAGTTAAATAGTCTTTATAAATAAATGGAGTTCATTAAAGGTTTTCCTCGGACTTCTGTTACTAGGAAGTTTTTTAAAAGAATTTTGGACTGGGCTTGTAGCCAGTTTATTCTATGCTTAAGAAAAACAATAAATATTAAAATTCTGTATATAAGTCCAAATTAGCAGATTTCTGCTAACTTGTTCCATGTATTAAAAAATTGTTGTAGTTGTACAAAATTGTGTGATTTTTGACCTATGTTCTTTAAAACCTTGAATCTCCATGAAATTCCACCAAGAGTAAACAGGAACAAAGAGAACTTTTATGGGGCCGCCTACAAACCAGTTCAGACTCACTATGGGAAAGGCCCAAACCCTTTTTTCTCCATAGTAGTTGTTCTGTTATAGTTTTGTCTGCTTGTACCATTTCTACTTCTAGTTACTTGGCTAATGAGGGGCATCCATGTTTTTTAAAATTTGGGGCTACTTTATCACAAATTCACATGTGTACAGTTATATGTCTTCTTTTTTGATAATGGTGGTAAAATATAGTCTTAGATTTTCAGGACTGAGTATTTTTAAATACTAATAAAAACATGACAAAAGACCAGTTTTGAGCACTTAGGTATAATGCTACGTCATCTACATTTTGGACAGGTGTAGTGTATAATAGAGTTGATTTAGTTTTTTTTTTTTTTTTAATATATTTTTATTGATTTTTTACAGAGAGGAAGGGAGAGAGATAGATAGTTAGAAACATCGATGGGAGAGAAACATCGACCAGCTGCCTCCTGCACATCTCCCACGGGGGATGTGCCCGCAACCCAGGTACATGCCCTTGACCGGAATCGAACCCGGGACCTTTCAGTCCGCAGGCCGACGTAGAGTTGATTTAGTTTTAAGAGTTTTGTGGTACAGATGTTTTATGTTATTGGTAGTTTCCTGAAAGTAAAGATAATATACATTGAGTCAGCCAACCCAAACATTTCTCAGAGCTTGGCCACTTAGACATTTCTGGGTTGTTCTGGAATAGAAACTGTCTCCAGTTAGGCCAAATTTAGCTTAGTCCATTCTTCATGAGTCTAATGAGACAGAGTCCTGAGGTTTTTATCTTAGAGATTTAATGTGTAATGCATATTTATTAGAGTCTATGTACAGTTGGCCCTGGAACAACACAAACTGTGTGGTTTCACTTATGTGCAGATTATTTTCAATAAACACAGTCAGCCCTTTGTATGGGGGTTTCAAATCCTCAGATTCAACCAAATGCAGATTGGATTCAGTAATTTTTTAAAATCCTCACCCGAGGATATTTTTCCATTGATTTTTAGGGAGAGTGGAAGAGAGAGGGAAAGACAGAGAGAAACATCGATGTGAGAGAAACACATTGGTTGCCTCTTGCACGCCCCCTCCCCCTTCACCCCCACCAGAGCCAGGGCCTGGGCCTGGGCCCGGCCCGTGCGGGGCCAGGGAGGAGCCTGCAACCAAGGTAGGTGCCCTTGACCAGAATTAAACCCGGGACCTTTGGTCCACAGGCCAATGCTCTATCTACTGAGCCAAACCGGCTAGGGCTTGGGTTCAGTATTTTTGCATTCCCAACTACAGATGAAAAACATCCGAGGTTGGTTGAATTCATCGATGTGAAGCACAGACTGTAGAATCAAAAGTTAAATGCATATTTGACTGCACAGGGAGGGGGCATCCCTACACCCTGCCCCCAGTTGTTCAAGAATCACCTGTAATTAGCATTATTTCTACCAAGTAGCTCTGCATGTTTGTTATTCTCAAGGTAGTTGAGCAGTGAGTGATATCTGCATCAACATTTTCTTGGCCCAAATGTTGAGTTTGGAGTAACTGCATATCCTTCAATTGTCAAAAGCTTGTGCATGTTAGATACCTCTGTACTAAGTTTCATTTTTTGAATAAGAGTGGCTTAGGTTAGTAAGTGACCTTAAAGAAAAGTAACCTAATCTTGCATTTCTTAAAGAGCAGAGGGGTTAAAAAAGTGGTTTGCTCAAATTGTAGAGCTAGGATGAGAACTGAAGTTCCTTCACTTCCTCTCCCGGAGTTCTTTCCCAGGTAGTACACTGCTTTTCCAGGTGTTCCCTTCCCAGAGGTAAAAACATCACTGTTTATTCTCACTCTCCAAAGCTAATTAAAACACCTAAATTTTGTATCCCAGATTGCGTTTTGTCTCTGGAAGACTCACATTTGATTTTTGCCACCAGGAATCAGTTACATCCTTTATTTGGTAGAGATTAAAGACACATGATTTTTGCAACATACCATGACCTTACAGTATTAGGGAGTTCCATTTTATAAAATTGATAGAAAACTGGTATGCTATTTACTTTCTTGTGCAAATATCCTAGTGCTACCTTGCAGCAGAATAAATATGAGAAATTCCCAGGTAGTTTTTGCTTCTCATTCCTCAATTTGTTTTTTGCATTGGCTGAGGTTATAAGCATAGGACATGATTTTTAGGAGAAGGAATATCCTTTATCCTATTAAATTTAATGTAAGAGAAAAGTTACTATGTTATAGCTTTTCTGCTGAAGGCAGTGGGAAACTGAATTTTTATTTGAACACAGGGAGTGGTGAGACCCTCTTGGCAAATTGTTTTTTTTTTTTCACCCCAAATCATGTCTTTGCATAGACATTAGTGTTATGATGGGAGGTGCCACTTTTTTTATTATCTCAAAATAAAAAACTTCACAATGTTTTTAACAGGCCTATGCTTAAATCCTGTAACCGTTATAGCCTAGCCCTGTGACTTTGGAAAAATTAAAATTTGCCTCCCCCGTTCTCTTTCCCTCCTCCTCCCCCTCTAAAAAATAAATATTTTTTGAAGCCCATTCAAATTGCTGTAATTTATTTCACTTTTTTTTTTTTTTTTTTAGAATGTTTCACACCATTCAAGACAGCACTTAATGGTGACCCGTAGTCTCTGTTCAGCAGGATATGATTCTAATGAAAAAGTAAGTATTAAAAAAATATTTTCAACAGGTAAGTTGTAATGGTTTTACTTTCTTGTTTCCACACTGTGTTCAGTGGACTGCTAAATTTTATTAATGCTGTGTAATGATTTCTTGCTCTAACATCATAGGTTTTATCGGTGTTCAATCTTTGTTCCTTTTTACATTGTGAATCACAGCCTGAGTCTTTAATTTTGTATTTGTATGTATGTATGCCAAAAATTGAATAAATTTACAATGTTTACCTTGTTTTCAGCAGAATAACTAATATAATGTGAGGTTTTTTTTCCTCTTAAAAACTGGGCAGTTGAGAGATTTTAAACTATTGATTTTTAAAAATTTATATGTAAGATTTGTTTTGATTGAAGGCAATTACATATATTGTAAAATTTTGGACATAGTAATTCGAGTTAAAATCCTGATATAATGTTTGAGGTGGGTAATAGGAGAGATAAAGGGACTGGAAGTGGTGATTAGAGGTAAAACATGATTTAGTGTGACAATAAAGGCATCAAAGCGGGCAGAAGAAGAGTTTTGGTTAAGAAGAGATGGTTCAAGTTGAATGTCATGAAAGACTGATATGAATGGTTATTTGACAATGAAATAGCCTTAATGTCTTCTAAATCATCTGTTGAAGCATAGAAAACTACTGAGGAGGTCTAGAGGCTTGGGGAGAGTAAGAGTCTACATTATTACAGTTCAATAGCAGTATAATGTGGACAAAGTTGCAGGGCATATGCAGTTTTAAATTTTCTAATAGCCACGTTAAGAAAATAAATGTAAACAGATGAGATTAATGTATTTTCACTCAGTGTCTAAAATGTTATTTGACATATAATCGATTAAAAAAAGTATCAATGAGATGCTTTGCATTTTTTTTTTTTGTACCAAGACTTCTAAAGCCAGTGTATAATCTACACTTCTGGCACATCTCAATTTGATTAGCCACGTGTGAAGTGCTTAGTAGCCTCATGTGGCTAGTGGTTACTTTATTGAATGGCATAGGTCCAGAAGAATTAGCTATGATAAGCTCCCTATTATGAAATCTATACGTTAGTAGAAAAAAAAAAACCCATTTCAGCATAGATAGTATGCCTTGGGTGCATATACGTATGTACATTTCTGCACACCTGTTGCATTCCCATCTAGAGGTAATGGCCGTCCTAATTAGGAACACTGTAGGAGTGCTTAGCTAGCATTTATTCAAGAGGCCACATTCCGCCCTAACCGGTTTGGCTCAGGGTCTAGACTCGCGTCGGCCTGCAGACTCAAGGGTCCCAGGTTCAGTTCCGGTCAAGGGCATGTACCTGGGTTGCGGGCACATACCCAGTAGGGAGTGTGCAGGAGGCAGCTGATGGATGTTTCTCTCTCATCGATGTTTCTAACTCTCTATCCCTCTCCCTTCCTCTCTGTAAAAAATCTATAAAATATATTTTAAAAAAAAGAGGCCATATTACAAAGGGGAGGGAAATACAAGTGATTCTACCATCTTTCTCCCTATAAACACTCATAGCCTTCCTCACTAGGTAATCATGTTAGAAATAGGCCCACATTGATGAAATTAGTGGTATAATATAATTAGCTATTATATTATAGAAATTCTGAGCCCTTGAATTGGAAGAGTAACCATCTAGTTGGCCTTTCATTTTTACCTTTAAGGATAGAACCTGTGCTTGATGAAATGGTCCTGTGTTCAGTCATTGGGTTGGAGAATTCTTGATGGCGCTGAGTCTGACAATATGTTTAGCCAAGTCAGAATATTGATGCATTTGCCTCGTGTGAAGTTTGCATGCAGGCTGTTGAAGCATTATAAAGTGCAGGAACTTGAGACTTCCCTGAGCTTATCCATATTCCCTGAGCTTATCCAAGAAATGTGCTCATTCTCAGAGTGCATTTTAAGATTGTTTATGTGTCTGTTAGTAAGTGTCTATATGTGTGTCAGACTTTGGTTTGAGACTTAGTTTTGCTGAGGGTTACAAGAATAGCTAAATTGCCTACCATATTGGTGGCCATTGATAATTAATTACTAAAAATAAATAAATATATTTGTATAATGGTCTTGGTTTAGAACATTTAAAGAGACTCCCCCTCCTCCTTCCCCTGGGATCCGCTAAGCAGGTACCTATTTTGTTGTAAATGTCTGAAATCAGATCTGCTGTCTGCTATCTTTGCCTTCTCCTTTGCTGTGCCTTTGCCTAAGGTACTGATGGAGAAACTGTGGCATCCTCAGTCACGATAAAATCTGATATTTTTTGGCACTTGTTGGTAGTACAGGTGTGTATTCAGAGCAAGTTGATAGACTTGCCCTTCACTTGAGGGCTGCATTTAATTAGATCTTTCTACATCAAGGGATTCTTGCGGTCTTTGTAACCATTCCTGAAATACTGTACTGGTTTGTTTATTATTAATGTCTTAAGTGCATGTAGACCTGATCTTTGGTAATATATATATTTTTAAATCCTCACCTGAGGACATGCTTAGAGAGAGGGAGAGGGGAGAAAGGAGAGGGAAGAGGGGAGAGGGAAACATTGATATGAGAAGGAAATTTCTATCTCTTGCCTTTTGTACATGCCCCAGCTGGGGATTGAACTGACGACCCTTCCATGTTCAACCAACTGAGCCACTCTGGCCAGGCTGGTAATACATAATTGTTAAATAAACTGATTCTCATTTGAACTTGCCATTGACTATTTTCTTACTCTACATTTTATCAGACTCATATCAAGTCAAAATTAAACCAGGTGAAATTTAATCATTACTAAAAAGATTATTATTTTTTGACTTGAGTTTTAACAAGTCAGTTTGTCTCATGTATATTCATGAGAATAGGGAATGTGAATGTCTCATGTCCCACATGGTTCAGGGTTCGGGCTCTGGAAGAGGGGCCGCACACAAATGAAAGAGAAGAGACAAGAAATAATAATTTGGAAATTGGGGGGCCAGGCGGGAGCCCATCCCAAGAGGAAGGACTCCACCTCTGCTCAGGCCTTGCCATCCTTTTATTCTGTTTGGGATACACCTATAGCCCTTAGGCAGGCAAGTTTCAGTAACAGACAGACTATCTTATCAGTAAGGATTTACATGACTATCTGGTGGGGAGGTTGCTTCAGCTACCATTGTCTGGACTAAACAGTGGGTGCATAGCCCTGACCTTTGCCAGGGCTTCAAGCGTCACCAGCATTCCAGGCTCCTTGTCCACACCTCTCTGCTAGAGAAGACAATAGGCGGTTTCCCACAAGGGAAGATTTAATTTAATAGCAATTTACTAGAAAAAGACCAGGAGGTTTCAGTAGGCCTTAAATTAGTGGAGCCAGTATTGCACTATGGTGTGCCTGCCATAACAAATGCAATCTTTGGCATTAATAATACAATGTTTAAAGCTTGTGCCATAATATTCTGATTATATCACATCATGGTGTGTTTTGACACGAATATCTGGAGATGAACTCTGGCTTTACTACTAGTTAAACTGTGATTTAGGCAAGGGCTTTGGCCAAATCAAGTATCAGGTTTTGTGTTGTTTTTTTTTCATTTGTAAAATGGGGATTTTATCAGAACTGACCTTCTAGGACTATTATGAGGATTAAATGAGATAGTGCACAAAAGGGATTTGTCATAGTACCTGGCATATAGAATGCATGTGCCCTAAATGTCAGCTGCTTAATATTATTTTTAACAACCTAATTTTGTACATTTGGAAACTGAGGCTCAAAATAGTAAAATTTGAAAACTTACTATTCACAAATAGTAAGTGTAAGCTTGCTGTAAACTCAATCCTGTTCTTCTCCTGAGCTGGTGAATTTACCCTCTGTGCTATACCCCTTCTCAGAAGTGTTTGGTGAGCAACTCCATGTCTGTAGTTCTGCCATCATTCCTCCAAAAAGTACCCAGTGGAAGGGGTGAGCTCAGCCCATCTCTTGGTGTCTGAATGCAGTGAAGTGTCCTTGGTAGTTTTAGATCCCAGCAATGGAAATCTAAACATAGAGAAGGGAAAGAAGGAAGGAGGGATAAAGAGAACAGATTAAGAGAAAATAACTAAAAAATCCTCAGGAAATTTCCAATGTGTTTCTTTCCCAAATGACATTAATTAGCACAGTTATGGAACAGACTTCTCTGTCTCTCATGGTATATGAAAACCCTTCCATCTTCAAGGATTCAGGTTCCTGATTTAAATGGCTTCCCTCCTCCCCCAACCCTTGGAATATCCTCAGAGTGCCTTATATGCAGCCCTCCACATATAGGATGAAGTCCCAGTTCCTTAAGTGGCATATAAGTTCCTTCATGTTCTGGCCTTTTTACCTTAGCTTTATATTTTGAGCTTGAGCAATACCAAAAATTACTTGTAATTTTTCAGTGCTACCTTAGGCTTTCTCTTTTTTTTAACTTTGCAATTCTGAACCATATACATCTGTTATTCATTTAAAAGATTGATTGATATGGTTATCTTTGTTGAATTTGTGTACTAATTGGTAAAACATTAGGAGTCCTGGATTGGTAAGGTCTCTTCAGAGAAACAGAACCAGCAGGAGATATGGATGGAGATTTATTGGCTCACACTATTAGGAAGGCTGGAGATCCGGGACAGCTGGCAGTGTAATTCTAGTTCATGTTCAAAGGTCTGAGAACCAGGGGAGCCGATGGTGTAAGTCCCAGCCTGGTAAGAGAAGACCAATGTTCCAGCTCAATCAGGTAGGCAGAATGAATTTTCCTTCCTCTACTTTGTATTCTATCAGACCCTCAGCAGATTGGCTAATGACCACACACATTGGAGAAGGCAGTGTACTTTACTGAGTCCACTGGTTTACGTGTTAGTCTTATCTGGAAACACCCTCACAGACACAACCAGAAATAATGTTTAATCTGGGCACCCTGGGACCCAGTTAAAGTTGCCCATAAAAGTAATCATCATTGCCCTGAAAAAGATATCAGGTGCAAATATTTGTGTTTTGTTTTCTAAATATTTTATTGATTTTTTTTTACAGAGAGGAAGTAAGAGGGATAGAGAATTAGAAACAGAAACATTGATGAGAGAGAAACATTGATCAGCTGCCCCCTGCATACCCCCTACTGGGGATGTGCCCGCAACCAAGGTACATGCCCTTGACCGGAATCGAACCTGGGACCCTTCAGTCTGCAGGCCAACACTCTAGCCACTGAGCGAAAGTGGTTAGGGCAAAATATTTGTTTTGATGTTGATTTTTTCCTGTTAGATAGGGTCCCACTTCTGGATTCCTAAGGGTCTGGTGTGTGGCCCAAAGGGGTAATAATAATAGTTATAGCTAACACCTATTGAGTATATATTGTGCTAGGCACTATTCCAAACACTTTGAGGGTGTCAATTCATATTCTTTTTTAAAAATTACTATTTATTGTTGAAAGTATTACATATGTACCCTTTTCCCCCCAATTGACCCCCTCCATGTCCTCCTCTCCCTCTTCCCCCCAGGTCTTCAGTACCCTATTGTCTGTGTCCATGGGTTATGCATATATGCATACAAGGTCTTTGGCTGATTACCTCCCACCGTCCCCCGCCTTCTCTCTTGAGATTCCGCACTCTGTTCCATGCTTCGAGTCCCTGGATCCACTCTGTTCATCAGTTTATTTGTTACTCATATTCTACATATGAGTGTGATCATGTGTTACTTGTCTTTCTCTGACTGACTTATATTCTTAAAACCTCCAGATGCTGTTGTTTGTTTTACATACCAGGAAATAGGGCTCAAGAATTCTCACAGAAGAATACACACAGGAAGATCACGGGGTAGTGTTGAGATGCAGTTAAGCTCCAGACTGGCTCTTAACCATTACTCTGCCTCTTCGATACAACTTAAAATGGAATTCTTACTTAATACCTATAATGTTATAATAATTTGTTGTATTTACTTTAACAGTTGCTTACTGTGCAACTTCCAGTGTTTGTGCTGCTCTTATCAGCTATAGTATATTTAATACTTAATAAGCATTCACATTATTTAAAATGCAGTTCAAGGAATATAAACAGTTTTTTCTTAGCATATGTTTACTGTTTACAGGGATTTACCCATCACCATTTGGGTATAGAAAAGTAGGTGACTTTACAGCCTCAAGCCTGAGGTGAGATTAAGATATTTGAAGGGCCTATCTGCTCAAGGCTTTCAAAGACTCAGGCTTCTATCAGGTGAGAGTTCACTTACCTATCTTTAAGGCAGAGGCTTGTCTCAGTTTGGTGGAATGAGCTACATGTGACATAATGTTTAACCAAGACTTTGAAGGCCTTTTCCAATTTTGAAATTGTCACTCCCTATTGGGTTAAAATAGTGCTTTAAAGTTACATAAGAGTACTTTTAAGATTATATATAACTTTATATTTTCTTTTCTTTAAAATATATTTTATTGATTTTTCACAGAGAGGAAGGGAGAGAGATAGATAGTCAGAAACATCGATGAGAGAGAAACATCGATCAGCCGCCTCCTGCACATCTCCCACTGGGGATGTGCCCGCAACCCAGGTACATGCCCTCGACCGGAATCGAACCCGGGACCTTTAAGTCCGAAGGCCGACGCTCTATCCACTGAGCCAAACTGGTTTCGGCTATATTTTCTTTTAGAAATATAACTAAAACTTTTGTATAGTTCCATTAACTCTTAATAATCACTCAGAAATGATTGTGTGATAAAATGTATTGCATTCAAATTACTTGTGATTGCAATTCTTTAAAAGGATTAGCTTGTACAATTTTAGAGTAGGAAGAGAACTTTATTAAATAGTATCCTATTAGAATGCTATCAGTTTATATTTGTGAAAATCAAGACCTGCAGGTATTTTCTTAAAGTCAAATAGGTCATTTGGCAAAACTGGGCTTAGAATTTAGAAATGGAAGTACAGAATGGATCTATTTTTTTCCCCTGTTTTAGAAAAATATATTTTTATTGATTTTAGAGAGGAAGGGAAAGGGAAAGATAGAAACATCAATGATGAGAGAGAATCATTGATTGGCTGCCTCCTGCACGCCCCACTCTGGGGAACGAGCCTGCAACCCGGGCATGTGCCCTGATTGGGAATTGAATCGTGACGACCTGGTTCATAGGTCAATGCTCAACCACTGACCCATGCTGGCTGGGCTCTCCTCTTTCTGTTATGTGGCCTCAGCTGCTTCAAAATTTGATGGCTATTGAAACTTAACATTGTATTCAAATAGCATAACCTGCTTGGAATCTTTGGATATAAGCATAATTTGTATCTGTTCTGCGTTATTAAAAATATTATTTAATTCTCCGCCCCAAACCAATAGAGATGGCATATGAATATCTGACTTTCCTTTGATAAACAATTCATGACACTTAGAATTGCCCTGAATTTAGAAAATAAATTGAGTTGTCAAATAATTTTGTCTAAAGGTTTTTAGTATTCTGAAATATCATTTAAAGGTTATCTTTTGGCAAGAGAATTTATAAATGTCCCCTTGGTCCCTTTCTGAATTACTGAACCTAGTCAACTGATTTTTTAACAAAATAGTTATATGGCCAGATCCTACCAGATGAGTTTAGTAGCAACCTGGTTGTAAATGAACATGTATATAGTATGTAGTACGAAGTAATGTTTATTAAGATCATATCCAGTTGTGGAAAAACTTGTTTTCTGGTCCCAAAGTGAGAGTAACAATATCTTCTTATGTGTGTTTTCTCTCTTCAGACTTTTGATAAAATTCTTGTTGCTAATAGAGGAGAAATTGCGTGTAGGGTGAGTAGAATTTTAATTTTACTTTCCATTTTACTTGGTGAATTTTATTATTACTAAATCCTTTTAAATGTGAATCACTGTTAATAGATAACATTGATATATTTTAAAATAGGTTATTAAAACTTGCAAGAAGATGGGCATTAAGACGGTCGCCATCCACAGTGATGTTGATACTAGTTCTGTAAGTATATTTATGCTTTATTTGAATCAGAACCTTATTTTGGGTCAAATAGAAAAAAGGTGAAAGATGTAGTTTTCCCCTCTGTGACCTGAAAAGGGAACATGTATACACACACACACACACACACACACACACACACACACACACTTTATTTAAGTACTTACTCTCCTTTTAAGCCAAAGGGAAGTGTCATAATGTAGGTCTTAACTGTTTTTATCAAGGCTTTAAAAACCTAATAGAATGAAATTGCTAGACTGATTGCTTGTCACCTAGTAGGTTTAAGTAAAGCATGAGGAAGTTAGATTCAAAGATTAATGAAATGCCAGTGCAGTGCTGCCTTACGAGAGCACATTTCCCCACAGCCTGACTCCAGTATCACTAAGGGACTCCTGTCATTGTTTAACCTTCCTGAGTGCTTTCTGTGTTCAGCTGAAAGTTTGATAAAGGAAAGGTAGGCTAATCCTAATTGGACATGAACAAAAGAAAGTATAGCATAAAGCAGTGAATGATAGATAATTTTATTGAGGATTTTTAGCAAGCAGGCATTTTTTTTTTAAAGCAATGGTGAACTATGAATGAGTAGAAAAAAATCCCATGGGAAATGAATGTAAATTATTAGAACTTTATGGAGTGAAATATAAGTAATTGTACTTTAATGTAAGTTACTTTTTTTCATTTTTGTACACTACTTTTGATGATGAAACTTACTGGTAATGTTTAATTGTATAGTAATTTAACACAAAGAATTACTAGTTTTTGTGGTTATTTTATCTGAAAGTATGGTCATTTTGCCTTATTGTGACTTTTTTTTCTAAAAACAAAATGGAAACAATTACAAGCTACTCTAATTTTCTAAAAAAGGTTAAGTATTTATCGAGTTTATTTGATAGAAGCTTTAAAAATATTCAGCTTTTAAAAGAAATTAAATAAACTTGATTTGCATATATATGGTTTGGTTTTTTTTTTTTTTTTTAATATTGGTTTCCAGCTTCTTTACTAATTTGTTTTGACTGTAATAGTTTCATTAGTAGCTTATATTCTTCAGAGAATATTTATGAAATAATGAGAAAATTGTTACTCTTTAATCTGTTTTTTTTGACTGTGAACTAAGACATTTATTAACATTAAAATCCTCCAGAAAAAAAGTTTGTGTCACCACCAACCTAGTTAATAGATTTAAAATTCATTCTTCTTATCTTGGGTTTATTTTCAGAGTATTAGCTCAGGAGGCATTTTTATTCACGGATAAAGTGAGAGAGAAAAATGTTCAAAGTGTGCACAATTTCTGTTTTTATTTCAAGTCTGACAATAACCTTTTCCTTATTTTTTTATACCACAATATAGCTAATTCTCTAGGTTGTATTCTCATGGAGGTTACTGCTGGGATGGATAACAACATATATATATAAAATATATTCTTGGACCCATTTGTTATTTAGGAGTGTATTGTTTAATTCCACACATTTGTGAGTTTCCAAAATTTCTTTCTGTTACTGATTTCTAATTTTCTTCTGCTTTGGTTGGAGAACATGTTCTCTGTTATTTCTGTCCTTTAAAGTTTTTTGATGTTTGCTTTATGGCCTGTTTTTATGTTTTATGATTTATCCTGGAGAATGCTCCATGTGAAGGAGAATGTATATTCTATTTTGCCTTTGTTGGGTGGAGTGTTCTATAGATGTCTTTTAGGTCTGATTGGTTCATTGGGATATTCAAGTCTTCTATTTCCTGTTGATTTTTGGTTGTTCTATCCATTCTTACAGTGGAGTTTAACATGCTTTTAATCCTTTAAAAATGTTAAGCAGTTATTTCGTTTGACTCAATTTACAAAATTGTTGCCAAGTAATTATGTATAGGCCAGTAACTGTGCATGAAGGAGCCTAAGATAAGAAATCATTAACCAAAGGACTCTTAAGTTATTATATAAGGAATGGAGTAGAATGTCCAGGCCAAGAGATTCTCATAAGAATTCTTTGCAATTTTCAGGAAGGAGGACATTTTGAAACTGTTTAAATTGTTCTAAACTTAGAGAAAGAAAAACAGATTTTCATTTTTATGAAGCCAGTATAATAATTGAGGATTCAAAATCTGGGCAAAGATAGTAAGCAAAAAATAAAATTACAATAACTATTATATATTGATAGAAGAATATTAATTAATATGGAGTAGAATAAAATAATTTACTTATTAAATAGTATGTTGCCATCATACAGAGTATATTCATGACATTTTAATATGGTTCAATATTAGAGACTATAAGTTGAATATTCTAATGGGTTAGTGGAGCAAAACTATATGATCATCTTGATAGAAACATAAAATGTCATTTAAAGGAAATTCACTTCTTATCCTTGTAAAATCCTTTGTAAAACAGAATTAGATGAATACTGCCTTATCATAATAAAGAGGTTATACCTCATAGGAATCATTCTCATGAAAGTCAGGATGAAGACTGATACACGTACTATCACTGTTATTTACCAGCATTCTGCAAGTGTTCAGTAATGCAGTTAGGCAGTGCAGTTACAAAATGGTGGACAGGAAAGGCATAAATATTAAGAATGTATTGATTTCTAATTAGTCAATTGAATAACTCTTTAGAAACAGTAAGAAATATCTCTGTGGTAGTTAAATAAAAAAAAATCTATAGCTTTCTTGTATATGTTAACACGGTAGAAAATGCAACTTTAAAAAAAAGTAACTTCATAGAATGAATGGAAAAGAATTAATGGAAAAGAAAAACACGTTATGATATGAATTTAGAATGAAATTTGTAGAGCTTATATAAGGATTTATTGATTGGTATAGGGCAGTGGTCGGCAAACTGCGGCTTGTGAGCCACATGCGGCTCTTTGGCCCCTTGAGTGTGGCTCTTCCACAAAATATTGACTTCTGCGCATGGGCCATGAAGTTTCAATCGCACTGTACGTGCGCGACCGCACGTGGTATTTTGTGGAAGAGCCACACTCAAGGGGCCAAAGAGCTGCATGTGGCTCGCCAGCTGCAGTTTGCCAACCACTGGTATAGGGAAACTGAACATTATAAGTGCTAGTTATTTCTAAATCTACATTTTCTACTAAATCCTAATAAATATTATGTAATTTTTGTGGGGGGAATTGATAAATAAATGTGCAAGAGTGACCTCGAAAATTCTGAGGAAAATTTAACAGGTATTAAAATATGATACCTTATAAAAGTAGAAATAATTGGAACCACTCCATAAAATTTTGGAGCAGGAAGAGTCAGGTCTATGGAATAAATTCATTAGATATTAGGGGCTGATTTGGGAGAATTTCTTAATTTGTTGAAGAGGGTCTTGTTAATATTGACTTAGAAGGCGAGAGAGATGGATTGGATTCTAGGATTGTAACCCACTAATCTATTGTGATTGGGATAGTTCCAGAAAAGTTAAGAAATAAAAGGAATGAGAGTGTTTGCTTTTAGTGACTAGAACTTTCTAAATGGGAAGGTGAGTTCTACTTTAGTTTAGTGAATAGCAGAAGCAAAGAATTTGAGAATTTAGAGATAGCTGTACTCCTCATAGTGCATGTTAGATAACTTTAATTTTACGATAACTATCTATTTATCTACATTTTCAAAAAAAAAGACTAGTGTATGTCTTTCCACAAGAAATAGCAAAATATTGTTATATCTGTGTCAGACCTATAAGTTAGGGTTTTGATTATTTTTAAAATATATTTTTATTGATTTCTGATAGGAAGGGAGAGGTAGAAAGAGGTAGAAATGTCAATGATGAGAGAGAATCATTGATTGGCTGCCTTCTGGAGAACCCCATTGATCGAGCCTGCAACCCAGGCTTGATGGGGAATCAAACAGTGACCTCCTGGTTCATATGTTGACGCTCAACCATTGCGCCATACCGGCTTGGGCAGGGTTTTGATTTTTAAAAAAAATGGAATAAATTGATTCTGTATTTTAACGTTTCATTATTGAACTTATAATATTTTGTTGCTTAAATTGAACTTAATAATATTTTGTTGCTTTGTCGGTATATAATAACATTGGATTTAAGTGAGAAATACCTGATATTTATTACATTAAAACCAAAACCCCAAGTCAGGGAAGTAGTCATTGTGACTCACATCTTAGCCAGGCAGCCTGCTGTTTGAAGTATGATTCCTAGTGAGTATTGTAGTCTTAGCCTTAGGATTCAGTAATGAGATTGAGTGGGGTTTCCTGTGAGCACTCTGGGATGACAGACAGTAAGGTGAGGGGAATCATCACTTAGCATGCCTACCCTTGATAATATTTCCCTGCTGTCTGGGGAGATACTGAGGACAAATAGGACTTGGTGATGTCTATGTAATTAGTGTATGTTGGTTCCAGCTGAACAAACTGGAGGGTAATGATCAGGTAAATGGAGATGGAATACATTAATGTAGGTTGAGGTATAAAAGACCTTAGGGAAAAACCTATCAACATTTTATGGGGTTGTTAGAATGTCTTTATATCTTTTTGTATTTATATATACATCTTTATATATATTTATCTAGTTATGTCTTTGTTAGAATATCTTCAGTTTTATTCTAGATATGTGTAGAGATTAAACCAATTTAAAAGTAAAACTTTTTCATTTATTTTCTCATTTACATGATTGATTTTCAGGATATTTTTTTGATTTTGAAAGGAGTTCAAGCTCTTAATTTTTAAAAAATTATTTCACAAAATCTGTTAATGGACTCATTTGCAGCTAATGTACTCATTGCTCCTCATGGGAATAAATAAGTAGGGCTGGCTTTGTAAAACTTTTTTTGGGATGATAACTGAAAAATCAGACCTTTTATTGCACCTGTGTGTGTATATTTAAGGGACATTTTCTTAGCGGCTTTTACTTGTACAGAATATTTTAAGATAGCCATCATGGTCCATGTTCCCCAGTTGTTTTTTAATTACGTCAGAAACATTTCCAGTCATTTAGATTGCAATAGGAAATCTATAGGATTCTTCACTCATTCTTGAAAAAAATACTAAGAGCTGTCATTGTTCAATATGAAGTTTCCTTACCAGCAACATAAAGTTCCATGGCAAAGCCTCTGATAGTGACTGTAATACTGCATATAATGGGGAGAAAGGAATTGGTTTCATTAATGTGATTTTGGACCTTGGAGTTCCGGTAATTAGGTAATTACAGGGGTTTTAAGTGGTGTACTTGCTTTAAAACTTGCTGTTGCTTACTTTTCTCATAAAAACTTAGCTTTTAGTAACCTTTTTTGGATTAAGAATACTGTGTACCTACCTATCAAATTTAAAACATGAAACTTTCCATTAAAGAGAAGAAAGCATTTAAGATGTTTAGACATTTCTTTTTCTTCTATTCTTTTTTGTTTTTATCTTTGGAAAAACATTTTGCAGAAACATTATACTATATCAATTTAAAATGTTTTGATTATCTTTGGCTTGGCTAAATTACTCTCTACATTTTTGGGTAAAATGGAATAGGATAGGGTTCCTGGTAGGAATTTGTTCACATTAATATGGCTCATCAGGGACATTATATTTAATTGGAGATCCTGCAGAATAGTAGCAGGAGGCTGAAGAGAATTATTTAGCATTAGCAATGGCTCGTCTGGGAGTTGTGCACTAATCAAGGAACTTGAGTGTTAGCAGTGGGGATGATGGGAATTATGGCGATTATGACATGTAAGCATGTCTGTGTGCGAACTGGACAGGCAATGAGTTAATCAAGAAGTATATTAAATGGCTCCCATGCTGATTCATTATTATCTACCATAGTGCCTGTCAGGTTGTGTATTTAAAAAAAATACAATTATTGCTGAATTCACTATGTATAAATTCAGTTACTATTTTTTGCTTTTCAATAAAGTAACCTCAAATTACTAACACATATAAAAACAGAAAAATGTATAAATCCTGCTATGATGTGTGTGTTAAAGTATAGCTTCTTTTTTTTAGACACTTTACAGTGAAACTTTACTTTTCAATTCATTTAAAAATTTTGCTTTGCCCTTTTATATGTTTGCTGGAAATACTCTTCGGCTTATTTTGTACTATGTGAAAAAGTTTGGGTTAAAAAACAAAATATATATATATATTTATTTTTCCCGCTAAAATATAATTACAATATTTCAGAAAGACATTAATATTTAACACATGAAGCTACAGACAAATCAAAACATTAATCTTTTCCACCATCAAAATGCTCCAAAGTCGGGGTGTGTGTGTGGTGATGGTGGAAATCTCCTTTGCTCTAGTGGGTGGTCTCTTTGTGCCAGGTAAACCCATTCTGTGCCCAGCATGGTTAGAGCCATCTGTCATGAAGCTATCAGTTAGGATTGCTAGAAATGGACATATTTTTGGGAAATGGAACTAATAAATTGAATTCCCTTTTAGAAAATAAATTGAAATGCAGCATAAATCCATGAGCAAACTGGATTATATCTATAGGCAAATTTATAGAGTTACTGTACAGATGAATACACACAGTTCCTTTTTTATTTATTATTGTAAGCACTGCCAAATTTAATAAAACTTTTCACCAAACGATGACCTTCATGTATTAACTTAATTAAAGCAATGTTATGGGTACTACTCAAAGTGTTAACCTGTGGGTGGTTGTTATTGAAATCCATTATCTATGGAGTCAGTATTAGTGGTCAGCCACATCACAAATAAAACTTGCAACCAAGACCTTCCCTTGGGTGCTGTGAGCTCAGCAGGTTAAATTGTCAAAACCCCTTAAAGCTTCTTAAAAGACATAGTTTAAGCCCCCTGGAGTTAAAGGTAAATCAGTCATTCCTGTCAGGAAGGACGCTGACTTTACTTAGCAGCAAGGCAAAAATTACATTTGGACAGGAAAAAAAGGATTTATAATAGTATCTTCATGTATGAGTTAATTTGTTCACATAGGTGTTCGTGTACCTTCCTATTTAACTTTAATAAAAACATTCAACATTTTTTTAATGTATGAAAAGTGACTTGTGAAAAATTTCCTTCATAAAATCCCAACACCTTCTTAGTATTTTTAAATAATAAGAACTTGTGTTTGTTTGTTTTTTAAGAATATTTTTATTGATTTCAGAGAGGAAGGGAGAGGGAAAAAGAGAAATATCAATGATGAGAGAGAATCATCAATCAGCTGCCTTCTGCATGCCCCACTCTAGGGATCAAGCCTGCAACCCGGGCATGTGCCCTTGACCAGAATTGAACCCGGGACCCTTCAGTCCACAGGCCGATGCTCTATCTACTGAGCCAAACCAGCAAGGACGGAACTTGTGTTTTTACTTATATTAAACATTTAATTTAAAAACAAAATAGTGAAATATTATGAATATATCATTTTGTTTTTGTATATTTAAATTTTCTGGTGAATTTAAACAGTATCATTTGTGAAAAAAACATTGTGTTCTAACATAATTAGTACCTGATGGCGTGAAAAAGCACCTACATGTATCTATTACAGTCTCACTTAAGACTTCTCAGTGGAGGGAAAGACAGTATTCTAAGTAATTACTATCACTTATTGAGTATTTACTGTCTACTAGAGAATCAGAATAATTGTGTAAGGGGAGTATTATTGCCATCATTTTAAATTGAGAAAATTGGGACTTCGAGATGTAAAGTAGGTTGTTAAAGCTCATTTAGCTAGGTAAGCAATGGAGCTGAGAT
Source organism: Myotis yumanensis (assembly GCF_028538775.1). Classification (NCBI taxonomy): domain Eukaryota; kingdom Metazoa; phylum Chordata; class Mammalia; order Chiroptera; family Vespertilionidae; genus Myotis; species Myotis yumanensis. Next base: position 39,485,587 of record NW_027223754.1, on the reverse strand, counting down.
TTGAATTTTGCGACTCCCAAGTTGTACTCTTTCCATTGTAGCATATTGCTTCCCATGTTAAGTGTATGGAAAAGCCCCTTTCTCCCCAAAGAAAGTGAAGTTTATTACTTTGAAGTCTGAGTGTTTATTCGTGACTGTTGTGGGTCAGATTCTATGCCAGTTGATGGTATTAGAGTAGTGATCATGAGCGACATGATTCCTGTTCTCATGGCATTTACAGTCTAGTGGTAGAGACAGATATAAGAAAACATATAAATAAGTAATTATAGTTGTGATGTTATGCAGGAAATAAACTAGTTGCTGAGAGAGAATAATGGGTGATTCTCCCTTAATAAGGTGCTCAGGGAAATTCTCTGAGGTGGCAAAATGTAAGCTGAGACCTGGTAGATGAGAGTTAGCTCTTAGCTAGGTAGTCAGCTTGGCAGATGGGACAGCATGTGCAAAGGCCCTGAGCCAGTCCAGGGATTGGTACCTAATCTGTGAATTAGCACTACTTAGCTTGCCTAGTCACTCATTTGCTAGCTCTCTATCTCTAGCTCTAGCCAATGCACCAACCATACCTGGACAACTTTTGCTGCTGTTACTTCTCAGTGGTTATAGTAGCAACTACTAAGTAGGACTAGCAAAGGGAGGAATCCAGTAGGCATCTTCAGGAAGATAAAAAGCTGCCTGAAGAAGGAAGGTGGCAGTAGTGGATTTATATCTTATATATTCATTTTAGTTGGAGCCTATCCTAAGGAAGAGAGACTCCAATTCAGATAAATACATCAGCTATAAGTCTATTATTGAAATCTTTAGTTATGCATATATTCAATATGTTTACTAAAAAGCACAGTCTAGAGAGTGGGGTGTGGTCTGTCCCATGGAGAATATGTAGGCTTGGGACAAAGGGCAGGAACCTTGTCTTTCTATGTGAGAAACTGTGAAGTCCAGATAAAATAGCAAATGAATAATTTTAAAATGTCTATTTTTGTAAACAATTGCTTGGTGGCTTTCAAGTCTTCCTGTGAATTAATCATATATTAGTTTAGTTTCCAAGTCTATAGTGTATTCCCTAAATGGATATTAGATATTTTAGTACAAAGGAATTTATAATTAAATATAGCAAAGTAATTTCAGTGAACTATTCCAATTAAGTGTTATAGATCCCTAGGCTACATGATTGAAACGCAGCTGGGATGTTCTACATAGGGGAGGGCTGTTTAAAAACTACGGAAACCTATTTGTGAAGAGTTTCATGTAATTTTTCTTAATAGAAAATGTCTCCACATATCCTTTTTTATTTTTTAGTTTATTTTTCCTGAATACTTTTTTTGGGGGCAACTTTAGGATCACAGTAAAATTGAGAGGAAGCTACAGAGATTTTTTAATATACCTTCTGCCTCCACACATGCATAGATTCCCCATTACCAGCATCCACTATCATGGTACATTTGTTGCAATTGATGAACCTGTATTGACACATATTACCCAAAGTCCATAGTTTACATTAGGGTTCACTCTTGGTGTTGTACATTCTGTAGGTTTGGATAAAAATATAGTGACACAGTTATCCCATTCACCTACTGAAGGACATCTTGGTTGCTTCCCAGTTTCAGCAATGATAAATAAGGCTGTTTTAAATAGCATTGTGCAGGCTTCTATGTGGACATGCATTTTCAACTACTTCGGGTAAATACCAAAGAGTGTGATTGCTGGATCATAGGGTAAGAGTATGTTTAGTTTTGTAAGAAACCACCAAATTGTCTTGAAAAGTGGCTGTACTACTTTGTACTCCTACCAGCACTGAATGAGACTTACTGTTGCTTCATCCTTGCTAGTGCTGTCAATGTTCTAGATTTTGTCCTTTCTAATAGAAGTGCAGTGTTATCTCATTTAAATTTGCATTGCCCTGATCACATGTGATGTGTGGGGCATCATTTCATATGCTTCTGTGCCACTTATATGTCTTCATTGGTGATGTATCTGTTAAGGGCTTTGGCCTATTTTTTCTTACTGAGTTGTTTTCTGTTTGGTGAATTTTACGAGTTCTTTGTATATTTTGGAAAATAGTCCTTTATCAGATGTGTCTTTTGCATATATTTTCTCCTAGGCTATGGTTTGTCTTTTGAATCTCTTGATGTTGTCTTTCCCAGAGCAGTTTTTAATTTTAATAAAGTCCAGTTTTTCAATGATTTCTGTCATGGATTGTGCCTTTGGAATTGTATCTAAAAAGTCCTTTCCATACTCAAGGCCATCTAGGTTTTCTCCTATGTTATCTTCTGGGAGTTTAATAGTTTTGTCTGTCTGTCTGTCTATCTATCTATCATCTATCTATCTATCTATCTATCTATTTATGTTTATTGATTTAGAGAGAGAGGAAAGAAGAGAGAGAGAGAGAGAGAGAGAGAAAGAAAGAAACATCGATGTGAGAGAGATACATCAATCCCTTGCCTCCCATACTTGCCCCGACTGGGGATCAAACCTGCAACAACCTAGGTATGTGTCCTGACTGGGAATCGAACTGTTTGATCAATGGGGTGACAATCCAACCAACTGAGCCACACTGGCCAGGGCTATAGTTTTGTGTTTTATAATTAGGTCTTCAATCCATTGTAAACTAATTTTTTAAAGGGTATAAAGTTTGTCTAGATTCATGTCATTTTGCATGAGGATGTCCAGTTTTTTTTTAGCATTGTTTGTTGAAAAGGTTATCTTTGAGTCAATTGTATTGCCTTTGCTTATTAGTAAAAGATCAGTTGATTACATTTATGGGGCTCTATTTCTCGGCCCTTACTTTTATTTCATTGATCTGTTTGTTCTTTCACTAATACCATGGTATCTTGATCATTGTAGCTTTATAGTAAATCTTGATGTCAAGTAGCATTGAAAGGAATTTTTAGGGGTGAAATAGGCAGGTTTAGGAAATTTTAGAAATTAAGGGGTCCATGGAAAAAACACAGGGCTACAGAGTTCCTAAAGAGCACATTTCCATAAAACAAGGGAGCTGGGAGTGGCAGAAGTTAATTTCCATAAGACAAGGGAGCTGGGAGCAGCAGAAGGTACATTTCCATAAGATAAGAGAACTGAGAGTAGCAAAAGGTACATATTTACAGAATAAAGGGAAGGAAACTCCTTATACAAAGAAAGAGGAAGAAAAGTCCAGAGGGAATAGGAGAACAGTAAGGGAAAAGAAGGAGGGAACTTCACCTGAGACTTGAGCTCAGGAGTTGTTATTGTGACCAAATCAAAGGGGAATAGTGGACCAATCAGAGGGGATATCGAGGCACAAAAAACTGCAGTCTTTATAAACTGTAGGAAAAAGGACTCAGTGGGGACTCTTTCCCCCTTCCCACGTGGGAGCCTGTGCTTGTTTCTCAATAAATTTCCACCTTTGCTGTACCACCTTTTGTCTGTGGTTTCATTCTTCGACAAGAGCTGGGGAACCGTCCTGCCCAGGGGAACACTGCACATTTACAGTCCAAATTTCCCATTTCAGTGTCAATTCTCCAGCTTTGTTCTCCTTTAATATTGTAGGTCTTTTGTCTTTCTATATAAACTTTAGAATTAGTTTGTTGATATTCACAAAATAATTTGCTGGGACTTTGCATTGACTTATAGATCAAGTTGGGAAGATATTCCACGTTCAAGCTTATCCCTTGAATATGGAATATCTCTCCATTTATTTAGTTAACCCTTGATTTGATTCATCAGAGTTTAGTAATTATTCTCATATAGATCTTGTATATATTCTGTTCTATTTTATTTTTAGGTATGCTAATGTAAATGATATTATGTTTTATTTTATTTATTTATTTTTTTAATTAAATCTTTATTGTTCAGATTATTACATTTGTTCCTCTTTTTTCCCCCCATAACTCCCCTCCTTCCAGCTCCCACCCCACCCTCCACCCTCACTCCCCACCCACTGTGTTCATCCATAGGTGCATGATTTTTGTCCAGTCACTTCCCGCATCTCCCACACCCCTTTTTCCCCCAAGAATAGTCAGTCTATTCCCTTTCTATGTCCCTGATTCTATTATAATCACCAGTTCATTCTGTACATCAGGTTATTTATTCACTTGATTCTTAGATTCATTTGTTGTTAGATGCATGTTTGTTGTTCATAATTTGTATCTTTACCTTTTTCTTCTTCTTCCTCTTCTTAAAGGATACCTTTCAGCATTTCATATAATACTGGTTTGGCGGTGATGAACTCCTTTAGCTTTTCCTTATCTGTGAAGCTCTTTATCTGACCTTCAATTCTGAATGATAGCTTTGCTGGATAAAGTAATCTTGGTTGTAGGTTCTTGGTATTCAGCACTTTGAATATTTCTTGCCATTCCCTTCTGGCCTGCAAAGTTTCTGTTGAGAAATCAGCTGACAGTCGTATGGGTATTCCCTTGTAGGTAATTGAGCCTCTTTCTCTTGCTGCTTTTAAGATTTTCTCTTTGTCTTTTGCTCTTGGCATTTTAATGATGATGTGTCTTGGTGTGGTCCTCTTTGGATTCCTTTTGTTTGGGGTTCTCTGCGCTTCTTGGACCTGTAAGTCCATTTCTTTCACCAGGTGGGGGAAGTTTTCTGCCATTATTTCTTGAAATAGGTTTTCAATATCTTGCTGTCTCTCATCTTCTGGCACTCCAATGACTCTGATATTAGACCGCTTAAAGCTGTCCCAGAGGCTCCTTACACTATCTTCACACTTTCGGATTCTTTTTTCATTTTGCTTTTCCAATTGGGTGTTTTTTGTCGAATCTTTGGTTTGATTCTTGTGCTCCTCTGGTCTGCTATTGGGTATAATATTCTTTATTTCAGTCCGTGTATGCTTACTTTCTAATTTCTTTATTGTAGCATCGAGGGTCTCATTAGTTTTCGTGAGGCTCTGCACAAATTTATGGCAAGCCCTCAAAATTGCGATTCTTAGCTCCATATCCTCCATTTCTGTCATGTTTTTTTGTCTCCGCATCTTTTATGCTTTCTTGGTGCACCCCCTTGTGGTCTCTGTGCGCAGTCTTGTTCTAGCCAAGCCTTAATTGTTGTAGTTAACACTAGAGGGATTTGAGCCCCAGGCCCACTGGCTATAGGAATCAGCTGTATGGAAAACGTCTGCCTTCTGGGGAGGCGCTAATCCAGCCTTTGCCTGAGGCGATCGGCAAATGGCTGTGCGCAGGCTTTGGGCGGGGCGGGATCAACAGGGCTGGCGGAGGGAGCAGTTATGGCCACGCTCAGTCCCGTTCCCAGAGGCTCTGCTTCTCAGAACCCCGGCAGCCGCTGCAAACCTCGGAGAGAAAGCTGCCCTCAGGTTCCAACTGATGCCGGATAATTCCGCTTCTCCTGTTTGAGTCTGGGTCCCTAGAGACTCGCCCGGATCTGGAGCCCAGAGTCTGAGACTCACTCCCGACAGAAAACGACAACCGCGCCCTCAGCCACCAGCCCGCTTTGCGCGCGCACCTCGGTACCTTTGTATTTTCACACAGAAAAGACATGCCAATAATTGCACTAAGCATTCTTTCCTAAGCCAGCCAGACATTGGATTTGGAGAAAGGTTAAATTTTGAAATAAAAGACAAGTAGTTACAGCCTCATTAAACTATTTTTCCCCCCTATACAGTACCAGGAGTTTTCAGGAGAGAGGAGCATATGAGTGGTTGATTTTGTTATTTTAAATATTTACCTGAAGCTCTTGGTGAGAAACCAACCAATCATAGACTGTAAATCAAGGGTTTTTATGACTTTCGTGAACCCAGGAGCAATATTGGATAATTTGGGAAGTGGAATCTGGATTAGAAAGCCAGCTTTTGGAGTTTCTCTGAATGCCTTGATAAGTAGAATAGGTACTATGAGAAAGATATCCACCATTAAAATGCATGACTAGAGGCATGGTAATGTGTGCATTTATGGTTGCAGCAAGTTAAGAACTGTATGCTCACTTTCACATACTTTTTTTTTTAAAATTCTCACCCGAGGAGTAAAGACATTTTTTCCATTGATTTTAGAGTGGAAGGGAGGGGGAGAGAGGGAGATGGAGAGACAGGGAGAGAGGGAAACTTCGATGTGACAGAGATATATCGATTGGTTGCCTCCGACACGTGCCCAACTGGGGTAGGGATTGGACCTGCAACCAGGTAAGTGCCCTTGACTGTAAATTGAACCCAAGACACTCTGATACTAAGGCTGATGCTCTGACCACAGAGCCCCACCGGCCAGGGCTCACATACCCATTTTTATATCAGATTAGATTCTCAGTTAGGATTTGGTTTTTTTTTTTAAAATATATTTTTATTGATTTTTTACAGAGAGGAAGGGAGAGAGATAGATAGTTAGAAACATCGATGGGAGAGAAACATCGACCAGCTGCCTCCTGCACATCTCCCATGGGAGATGTGCCCGCAACCCAGGTACATGCCCTTGACCGGAATCGAACCCGGGACCTTTCAGTCCGCAGGCCGACGCTCTATCCACTGAGCCAAACTGGTTTTGGCAGTTAGGATTTGTTGATGTCATTCATGACAATCCTAAACTAACTGTTTGGTTTTAGAAAACTATATAATTTTTCTTTACAATTTTTGATTTTTTAATTAAAATAAAATACACATGCTATCTTTTCCTGGTAAGAAATACAAACTTTAAAAAAGTCCTTACTTCTAATTCAGGCTGGTGGGACTTCACTTCCTGTCCCAAATTCTCAAGGAAGAGAAACATTTAAAACAAATGAAAGAAAAATAGCAAACCAATATTCTGATGGAAAATGGAGGTGAGATTATGGTCCTAGAAACTGAGGAATTTCTGGAAGATAGATAGCTGATGGGATCATTCAATAGAAAACCCCAGTCTAAAACATGGTTGCAAAAGGTGGGAGCCCCTCCAGGAGAGAAAGATCCAGAGCAGGAAGGGGCCCTGGGGCCATTGACAGGATGTCTGGTTAGGAAACCTCATTTTGATCATCCAGTCAGGTGATTCCTCCCTGAAAAGTGTCCATTAGCAGAGGAATGAATGGTTGGGAAACTGGTAGAGCCATATCTGGGCATTCTTTGGTAGTTATAAAGAATGAGGTAGGCCCTAACCGGTTTGACTCAGTGGATAGAGCGTCGGCCTGCGGACTGAAGGGTCCCAGGTTCGATTCCGGTCAAGGGCATGTACCTTGGTTGCGGGCACATCCCCACTGGGGGTTGTGCAGGAAGCAGCTGAATCAATGTTTGTCTCATTGATGTTTCTAACTCTCTATCCCTCTCCCTTCCTCTCTGTAAAAAAATCAGTAAAATTTATTTAAAAAAAAAAAAGAAGAATGAGGTAGATCTCTACATATTGACAGAGAACATCTCTAAGACATATACACGATTGAAGAAGACCATGTAGAATGACACATACAGCATAATAATGCTACTAATGGTTTAAAAATACCACACTAAAATATTTTATATTTTTATGGTTACATACATTATATAAAAGTGTAGACCAGGCGTTCTCAACAGTGGCACTCTTGACCTTCTTCTCCCCGCCCCCCCAATTCTGTCATACAAAAGTAATCATGAATAAATGTGTCATGGCGCTACACATTTAGTTTTACAAAATGAAATCAGAGCAAATGTAATATTTACAGACATAAAAAGTCTATTTTCTAGGGATCAAATTGCTCTTGAGACTTTAGACACTTTATATAAAGTAGAGAGAAGGATTCTTTTCTTTTTTCTTCTTAGAAGTAGGATTTTATCTGGTTGTTTGAAAATTAATTCCTTCCAGTTCTTCAAATCAAGATTGATGCACTTGGCATTCCTTTCTTTAACTTTTCAGTCTGTAAGGATAATTTGTGTTTGTTGGTAAAGCTAGAGAATTTGGTTAGGTTTGCTGCATACTGAAGTCTGGTCAGATTGTGTGAGTCACTGCTGTTCTCAGGCAAGAATACATTTAATCTTTATTTTGTCATCCTCCAGTGTTTGCATTGAAGGATATCACAAATATTCATGGTCATGGTAAATAATGCCCATGTAGTTACAGATCTTGTTGAAGTGATAGATTTCAAGAAATCTCCCAGCATGAAAACAACTTCAAAGTTGCTTGTGTTCCCTATCTTTTTGGTTTGTACTAGTTTAGAAGGTATTTAAAAACTTTGACTCAGATCTGGTCTAACCTACTTTTTAACAGTAAGATCCAATTTATTTCATAAGGATAGGGACCAAGCACAGTATCTTTTCAGCACATCTTAGGCATCTAATGGACTAATAAAAAATTTTCCACAAATTCAAAGTTTTAAAATTCTGGTACAATTTTTAATCTATCTATATCCAAGCATTTAAATTCATTTTTAAGATGTCAATAAGGATGACTTTTTAAAAGAATATATATTTTATTGATTTTTTTACAGAGAGGAAGGGAGAGGGATAGAGAGTTAGAAACATCGATGAGAGAGAAACATCGATCAGCTGCCTCCTGTACACCTCCTACTGGGGATGTGCCCGCAACCAAGGTACATGCATGCCTTGACCGGTATCAAACCTGGGACCTTTCAGTCCGCAGGCCGATGCTCTATCCACTGAGCCAAACCGGTTAGGGCGGATGACTTTTTTTTTTATCCTGTAAGTTGAAAAACACACCATGATACAAGTAATATTCTTCTCTTTATTTAAATAAAAGTGTTCAAAATATAAAGTTAAATGCTTGAGGAAGAAACTAATAATTTTTAAAAACTTCTTTTGGAAACTTTCCTATTGGAAAAGTTTATGAAGACTGCTTTACTTTGAATCTTAGTATTTAAATTGTTTTTCTTTTTGAAACTATATCTAGCAATATCTTAGTCAATTGATTAGTTTACCTTAGTTTAAACTGTTCATGATTGTTATATATATTTGAACTATATTAAAAGGAATTTATATTTTTCAAGATGTTGAACTTTTTGAAACATAAGTATATCTAGTCAGCTTGGTCAAGTAAGACATCCTTCAGAAAAGCATTTGTAGTGCTTGAATAGCTTGTTTTGTATTATTAAGATAAAGACATCACCTCACACATTTAGTACAACAATAACAGCAAAATTGAAATTGAATTTCAAAAGTTTTTAAACTATCCTTTCATAGTTGACTCATTCATAGCTCCTTGGGAGCTGAAGCAGCAGAGGATTCTAGTTTTTCATATCAAATGGCTTTGCCCAGCATTTTGCTAATACTGACCCTGGACTAGACTGTGGGATTGTTGAGCTTCTAATATACTTTTCTCCCATAAAGTAAGGTTTGTTTCTGAGAAATAGAAGAAAGGAAACCAACCAACCCTTTCTTTACAAAGAAAGGCATGTGTTTTGCCTTTCTTTGTAAAGTCCATAGGCAGTCTTGACCTGCTTTTGATGTTTAATTTATTTGAATGTTTATTCAAATATGTTAGGCTTTGAGCTACATCAGTGATTCCCAAAGTGGGCGCTACCGCCCCCCCCCCCCCCCCCCCGTGGGCGCTGCAGCGATCCAGAGGGGCAGTGATGGCCACAGGTGCATTTGTTTTAACTTTTTTGTATTACCTTTCTATTCTGAGTTCAATAAATAGTTTCATAATTTCAAACTTCAATGTTTCTAATTTACACCTTTCTTTACTATATTTTACGAAAAAGGTAGAAACATTAATACATATATCTTTCTGTTTAATTGCTATTAAAATTAAAAAAAATTAATTTCCAGGGGGTGCTGAGTAATATTTTTTCTGGAAAGGGGGCGGTAGGCCAAATAAGTTTGGGAACCACTGAGCTACAGTCTCAGTATGATTACAAAGAATTTGTGATAATGTAGGAAAAAATGTCTAATATGATGTTAAAAAACAAGAGGGTGCAAAATTATACATGCAGTATGGTTACAAAAGTATATTTAGAGAAAAGACTGGGAGTGTATAAGTCAAAATGCAATTAGGATTCTCTTTCTTTTTACTTTTTGATGCATATTCATTGTAGAAATTTTGGACATATAAATATACACATATATGTGTGTATATATCTTTTCATTTCTTTCCCCCCATACAACCCTCAGTTCCCATATGTATTGCTAAGAGGAGAAGTTTTAATTTTGTGCAGTTAGACTTCTACCATGCAGACAATGGCTAAACAATGAAAGTTATTAAATAAATTTCCATTCACGTGTACATGAGTTAAGCTTTTAGTACATGACACTGTGCTGGAGGAGATTAAAAAAAAGAATTTTAAGACACAACTTCTGTCTAGCAGGACCTTATGATATCAAGGAGAAGAATGTGTAAATTATAACAGACATAAAATCTATAAAGCAGTCTAAATAACATTACTGGGCAGGATGCAATTAAATGGCCAAAATTTGTGCTAAGTTCTATTGGAGTTTAAATTAACGGAGATGAAGCTGAAGTACCTGGGAAAGACCTAGTAGTAGCAATGAAGCTTTAAGTGCATCTTTAATAATAGGTAATATTGGAGGGAAATAAAATATATATAGAATAAGTATGGATTTAACCTTAAATACGTTATCCCCACCTGGTTAATGCAGTCTTTTTAAAAATATTTTTTTATTGAACTTATTGGGGTGACATTGGTTAGTAAAATTATATAGGTTTTAGGCGTACTATTCTATAATATATCATCTATATATTGTATTGTGTGTTCATCACCCAAAGTTAAGTCTCCTTCCATCACCATTTATCCCTCCGTTACCCTTTTCTATCTCCCCGCACCCCTTGTCCCTTTAGTAATCACCATACTGTTGTCTGTGTCTATGAGGTGTTTTTTTTTGTTTGTTTGTTTGTTTTTTGCTTAATTCCTTCACCTTTTTCACTCAACGCCCCCAAACTCCCTCCCCTGTGAGAGTGGTCAACCTGTTCTCTGCATCTATGAATCTGTTTCTATTTGGTTTGTTAGTTTATTTTGTTCATTAGATTCCATATATGAGTGAAATAATATGGTACTTGTCTTTCTCTGACTGGGTTATTTCACTTAGCATAATACTGTCCAGGTCTATCCATGTGGTCACAAAGGGTATGATTTCCTTCTTTTTTTCTTTTAACCAAGTAGTATTTCATTGTGTAAATATACCACAGCTTTTTTTACCCACTCATCTACTGATGGGCATTTGGGCAGCTTCCAGATCTTGGCTATTGTAAATAATGCTGCAGTGAACAAAGGAATGCATATATTCTTTCAAATTAGTGTTTTGGGTTTCTTCAGATAAATTACCAGGAGTGGAATCACTGGGTTATAAGGCAGTTCCATTTTTTATTACTTATTATTTGAGGTAACTTTATACTGCTTTCCATAGTGGCTGCACCAGTTATAATTGACCATAAAGGCATGGGGGTTTTTCTGGGTGCTCTGTTCTATTCCATTGATCTATGTGTCTTTTTATGCCAGTACCATGCTGTTTTGATTACTATGACCTTGTAGTATAGTTTGATATCGGTTGGTGTGAGTCCTTCAACTTTGTTCTTCTTTCTCAAGATTGCTGTGGCTATTCAGGTTCTTTTGTGGTTCCATATAATTTTTGGAATATTTTTTTCTAGTTCCATGAAGTATGCCATTGTTATCTTGATAGGAATTGCATTGAATCTTTAGATGCTTTTAATGATGTTAATTTTTTCTGTCTATGAACATGTTATATGCTTACACTTATTTGTATATCCTTTAATACATCTTTGGTTAAATTTATTCCAAGGTTTTTTTTTTTATGCAATTATAAATGGGATTGTTTTCTTAGTTTCCTTTTCTAATTGTTCATTATTGGTGTATAAAAATGCAAGTGGTTTCTGGATATTTATTTTGTATCCTGCTACTTTACCTAATTCATTTATTAGTTCTAGTAGTTTTTTTTTGGTGGGATCTTTATTTATTTTTGTTTTTGGTGGGATCTTTAGAGTTCTGTATTTATACAGTATCATGTGTTATTTTTTTAAAGGATTATTTAGTATTCAATGTCTTATAGAAAAAGACACAACAACAGTTATAGCAAAAAAAATTGCTACTAATAGGATCTGGGCACAGGTTAATGGAGGAGGGGGCATTCTGGTCTGAGGGAGGAGGAGCAATTTGAGTTTGGGAATAAACAAGGCAAAGACAACCACAGGAGAGCCTTGCTTGGAACATGGAAATATTTAGGATCCCTGAGCATGGCTGTCTTTCCTTGAAGCAGATGTTTTTAAAGAGATTGCAGGATATGTGTGTGTGTGTGTGTGTGTGTGTGTGTGTGTGTGTGTGTATACACACACACACATGTTATATTAAGATATTGCTCTGTAAATCCTTCAGACATATCTTTTACCATTTAATACATAATCTAATTTTTTACTTCATTGGAAAATATGTTGAATTGATAAAGAAAAATCTGAGCTTTCTAAAAGACGATTTTCTTGGTTTACTTTTTTTGTAGATCTCATTTAAAACAAAGTGCTTCTTTAAAAATTATTTCACAGCTGAAGCAATAAGCAAAAGTATGGGCCACCTTAGTCTTTTGGTGGGGTAGCAGGGTGGATCACAACTGTCTAGGTATATGAATGTATTCCAATTTTTATATCTGCCTTATAAAATAAATTGAAACTGATCACAAGTTCCTTAAACTGGAAAACTGTTAGGAAAAGCCATTTCAAAAATATGAGCGGCTTCATCATTTTAAAAGAGCAATTTCTTTTAGAAGTAAGCCGCTTACTCTTTTCGGTATTGAATGCCTAGCCTGTATTAAGCAAAAATAGATTTAAAACATTGTAAAGTGAGTAGTATTCAAAATGGAGCATATATTCCTTAGATTTTAGTAGATTTAGGACTTAATGCACATATCAGTTTTTTTCAGGAATAAAGGTAAAGTAGACAAGGATTAAATGTGAGAGTATTTAAATGATTCTCAATTTTCTGATTCATGTGTGATGATATTGAACTCTTTAGTCCCGGGCTTTAATTTGTGCATGGTGCTGACCTGATGCTGTGCAGGGACATTCACTGCATCCCTTCATTCAGTCCCTCTCATTATCCCCACTTCCTGGGGAGCTTGCTTAGAACTGGGCATGAGCTCTTGTTATTAAAATATTGGGCGACCCTGCCTACATGTAACACAAGTTTTGATATAAGATTTATGTATAGCAGAACCAAATCGGAGGCTCTAGTTACTTGCTGTGATTTTACTTAATCAAATTTGTAGGGAATATTATGGAAATTATTTGGTTACACAGTGGATCAGGCTTGTAATAAATGAACTTATGGTTAATATAGTTCCTGAGCTTATTGGTTCCATTGTAATTTTTTAGTGCATATCCAGAAAGAAATCTGACTCCATAAATGATACGTGAAACAATCATTGCAGTGTTGTGTGTATTTGTAGATGAGGTAGTTCGTTTTGCTGGGAGCATCTGCTAACGCAGAGGTTTGTCTTTTCAGGTTCACGTGAAGATGGCGGACGAGGCTGTGTGTGTTGGCCCCGCTCCCACCAGTAAAAGCTACCTCAACATGGAGGCCATCCTGGAAGCCATCAGGAAAACCAAGGCCCAAGCTGTGAGTCTGAACGAATCTCTCTCCTGCAGCTGTTTCATATGTAGTGAGCAGAAAGCTAGAGTTTGTATCTTAAAAAGAAAATAAGAAAGAACGATTGAAAATACTGTTGCAGTTAGTTCATGTCACAGGAGTTAAATGTGGCTGAGTTTGCTACTGGAAATCAAAGGCTTTGTGGCATCTGGCAGTGTTGGCCGCTGATCCTGCAGGTGGCTGCTGGATTCAGCTTTCACACCAGGGAGCAGTTTCAGTTCATTTCCAAATTTGCTAGGGGAAAAAAAAAGAGAAATAGCAATTAGTTTTGAGTATTAACCCTTTCTATGTAATAAGAACATTAAAAAAAAATTCTGTATTATAAACAGGATCCAAAAGGCCCCAGTTTAAATTCTATTTTAATCACTTAAAAACTATGTACACCTAGATATACTTCAAGAAATGTAAACAATGTAATTGGTAATGATTTTACTTGGATTATGTCAATAGGTTACATATAACTTGCTTGGAGGAATCAGTAATTCTGCCCACCCCATTCTGTTTGAATGAAGTGGAATCCAAGGAAAGATGGGTTTCTGACATCAGAAATAGTGTTTTGTTGTTGTTGTGTGTGTTTTTATGTCAGATCTAATTATATATAAGGTTAAAACTATGCTGTTATCTCTAAAATTGAATGAAAGCAGCTGACACCAGCAATTAACCTGGAGTGCTTCAATTAGTTTTCACATTTTTTTTGAAAGAAATGTATGTTTAAATGAGAAGCTGAATTTGTGAACCCATATTATGGATGTTTACAGTTTATTAGTTGAGTTAATGAAAGTAAAACTGTAGCTTGTCAGAATGCGATGTTTAGTTGAATGTTTATATAAAATGAGATTGGTGGGGTGAAGCTTTTATCCTGTGCTGCAGTAGTTTAAATTATTCTGTTGCATGTTTATAAATAAACCTTGGTTCAGAATTTAAAAATCTTGGATGTGTAGCTTCTTCTAGTTTATGATACCAGCCTCTTCAGGAATTTGACTTTTCTTATAGCAGAATTGTTTTACTGGAAACATATTCAATACTGACTGATAACAGAGTGGCTAAATTTATGTTTGGCCAGTGTGGTAGAAGCAAAAATCACTTGATTAGAACAAGATGGTAGAATTTAGACTGTAACAATGTGGCTTGCATAGCATAGCATAAAGAGGTTGTGGATGGCTAAGTGAGGCGAGGAGGAAAAGAAGAATAGATGTTAGAAGAAAAAAGCATTCAGAGTAAAAAGAAATAGTATAAACCAAACTTCCATTTTGGTTACATTTTTCAGAAACTGCTCATTGGTAAAGGCTGAGTACATTAATGTCAGGAATAAAATATGTTACTTGGCTTGTAACCAGGGTTTTGGAAAGTAGCAGTTCCTGGTACTGTAAAGGGAATGAAAAGTTTTTCAAATCTATCTTGCAAAAGATTTTCTTTAACATAATTCTTTGATTCACCAGTTATTGGAAAAATTTTTAGACTTGTGGCCAAGGTTAGCCTCAGAAAACAGGGCGAGTGTGAGTTGTGTTGAATAGGTAGTCAAATGCAGGTGGACAGGTAGACATGTAGGTGGATGGCCCTCATTGTGGTTAGGACAGAGGCAGTGTGCATGAAGTGATTGTAAAACAGGCCGTGTCTTGGAATCTGAGCCTGTACTCAGGAATGTGAGTAGGAGCTGATCACTGTGTGAGAGAAGTAACCTTACTCACGGGCCCTTGAACAGTAAACCCATAATTGCACTCTATATTTTGTTTACTGTATTCTCTGATAACATTTAAAGTGCCTTTTGTTTTCATTTCTAAGGTGCATCCAGGGTATGGATTCCTTTCAGAAAACAAAGAATTTGCCAAATGTTTGGTAAGTTTGTAATGAACCAAAAACTGATAATTTACATTTCAGAAAGCAGTGTAATGGAATTACTTTTGTAAATATGGGTAGTGGTGAATTAGAGAATTTTAACTGACAAAACAATTCTTTGAAAATAGTTTGTGAAAAGTAAAGAGTTTTTATTTTGTAACCTGTCTTGATTTGAAGAGTAAACATGGAAAAGTTATAAAATTACCATACACCTAATGAGTGACACTAGTTTATTATATATTGCCTTTGACTTTTAACTTTAAAAAACCCGAGTTTTCACTAAATATGTCAGGGTGTTCAGTGATTTATTAATTATTTTACCATGTGATTGGAATGTGAAGCCAGAATAAGATTCTGTTTTTTGTTTTTTTTCACTTTACTGTATATTGTGGCATTTAAGATCATATCTTACTACCTTCACTATTTTGGGAAAAGTTTTATTACAATCTGAGTATCCTCCTGATATCACCATCCTGGTTAGGTGAATTAACCTGTACTTGCTATTAAACTGATTTTCCTGGTGTATTTATAACTACATTCAAGATGTTACTGAAACCTTAGTTTTTCGATACTAAAATATGATTATGAATAATGTTTCAAAAAGCTCATTAGATCAATTATTATTCTAGGTATTAGATTATCTTAGTTTATTATTCTAATATGTTATACTTTGTTTCTGTGGTATACTTGGTATTTTGTTCTGCCATGGATTAAAATTATTTATGAATGTAATCATTTTCTAGATAAAATTTTCACTTAAAATCTATAAATTTAATTTGGAACAATTCTAAAGGTCACGGAGTTCTATCTTAGAATTATCTATTTTAACCAATTTACTTTACTGATTAAAAATTAAGGCCTGAAGAATATAGTCAATAATATTGTAATAACTATGTATGGTGTCAGGTTAGTATTGGAGATACTTTGTTAAGTATATGATAGACTAACCACTAGGCTGTTCGTCTGGAACTAATACAAAATAATATTGAATGTAATCTGTAATTTAAGAATAAAAATAAAATAGAAAAAAAATTTAAGGCCTAAAGAGATTGTGAGTTAAGGTCACACAGATGGTAATGGTAATAAGTGTCGGGAGAGGGCAAATTCAGTGGAACTACCCAAAGGTCCAGATTCACCAGGTTTTATGCAGTGTATTTACATTTTCCTATTTATACCTCCTTTTTATTTTTTATCTCCTTGTTTGATATTTTGGCTGAGGTCTGTCATTACATAAGAAAATAATTTCTATATAATACTGACATTTAAAATGTACTTGTACAATATCATGCGTTAAATTTAAGTTTGTATAAGTGAGGTGTCTCTAAACTATGGTTCATGGGCCAAGTGGGGCCTGCTGCCTGTGTTTGTAAATTAAGTTTTATTAGCACACAGCCATGCTTGTTCATTTACGTGTGGTCTGGGCTGCTTTTGCTCTACAACAGCAGAATTGCCTGGCTCTAACAGATCAAATAGCCTGTGAAACCTAAAATGTTGATTGTATGGCCCTTTATAGAAAAAGTTTGCAAACTCCTGGTGAAAAGGAGTATCTGAGTCCCACAGAAGTTAAATGACATGGCCAATATATTTATTCATGCATTATCTAATCATTTTTTAAAAAAATGCATATTTGGTATCTATCAGTATGTTCAAGGCATAAAAATGAACCAGATGTGGGTCCTGCTCATGAGGAGCTCATCGTCATCTTGTGGAAAATAAGACAAGTACACAAATGACTTCAATTCAGGGAAGAAAATATTACGAGGTGTTTAAATTCTCCATAAATAAAGATAAGAAAGATGATTTCTATCAGGGGTTTCATGTTAGAGAAAATAGTGTAGAATTTATGACTCCTTGCTTTCTCACTAATTTTCTTTCTAACCTTCTCCATTTTCCTTAACAGGGCTGTGCCTCAGCCAAGCCAGACTTTATGCTATTCCCAAACATGGCTGGCTCTTTCCTATTCCTTGCCTTTCATCATCACTCTTTCTCCAGTGTCCTCTCCTCCCACATTTCCACTTACTATCGATCCGTAGGGGCACAGTTCACATGGGTACCCCTACTAAGACAGTTTTCCATATCCTTCTGGTGAGAACTAATCTCTTTCTTCTGTCTTCTAGAGCATTTATTTATTTATTTATTTTAAATATATATATATATATACACCCCACACTGGGGACTGAGCCCTGATCAGGAATTGAACCTCGACTTCCTGGTTCATAGGTCGATGCTTAACCACTGAGCCATGCAGGCCAGAGTAGAGCACTTTTTTTTTAAATTTCTTCTTTTGTCTACCACTTTCCATATTATGTTAAAATTATGGCTTTTGTTTATTTTGTATTTTATTGTCCTCTTGAGACAAGAAATTTGGTCTTATCAGTCTTTGTTTCCCTTTTGTTATCTGTCCTAATGATTTCTACATAGTAAATTCAGTGAATGTTTTGGAAGGATTAAATACATATTATTACATTAAGAATTATAAAACAATAACCTGCAAGAAAACTTTTCAACTATCATGAAAAGAACTGTTTTGTAAATAGAAGGCAGTATTACTCTATATTTTTGTTCATTATAAAAATAGGCGGCTAGTGATAACTAACCCTCTTTTTTGTGTGTATCATGGTAAGATTCTTATTTGGGATATAATTTTCCTACCATTAAAATCCACCCTCCCCCAAAAGAAAAACACTTTTCCCATTGTAGTATGCCATTTAAGATGCTCCTTTTGGAATATCTGGTTATAGTTGGTAAATTCACAGTAAAATGAAATTGTTTACAGATTTTGTTATGCCATATAAATATGGTTTGTGTGATTGGTGACCAACCATTGAAATTTGACAGTTATTATTCCAAACTGGATATATTATTAGAATTCTGATTTCCAACGTAGTGGTGATAGATTATCATGTTAGTGGAAACTTTTGTCTAGGAAGACTGGTAGAAGTTGGGGGGAATTTTTTTTTTTCTTCAACTGAGGATATATTGATATATTTATGAGAGAGAAAGAGAGAGAGAGAGAGAGAGAGAGAGAGAGAAAAACATCCATTGGTTGCTTCCCTTACATGCCCGACAGGGATCTAACCCGAAACCTAGGTATATGCCCTGACCAGGAATCGAACCCGAAACCATTTGGTGTATGGGATGAGGCTTCAACCAACCAACTGAATCACCCAGCCAGGGTGCAAAGTTTTTTTATGTTTAATACTAATCTTGTGTTTGGAATTTAATCAAATATGGAGGTTTACTCCCCAGTAATTTCTGGTTCTGTTGTTTTTATTGCTCTTCAAAAACCAGTGTAATGTGTAGCCACTGTGGAAAACTGAATGGAGTTTCCTCAAAAAATTAAAAATGGAACTCCCGGGAAAAAGGAGACATATGTAATACTTTAAAGTCCAGTGGTTCTCAACCTTCTGGCCCTTTAAAACAGTTCCTCATGTTGTGACCCCCAGCCATAAAATTATTTTCGTTGCTACTTCATAACTGTAATTTTGCTACTGTTATGAATCGTAATGTAAATATCTGATATGCAGGATGGTCTTAGGCGACCCTTGTGAAAGGGTCGTTCAACCGCCAAAGGGGTCACGACCCACAGGTTGAGAACCGCTGATTTAAACAATAAAGAATTAAAAAAACAACAACAGTGTAATGTTTATTTTGCTTATAGAAAAATTATTTGTGCTTTATTTGATATATTGTTGTTTTTAATTAATAGCAATAAATAAAAATGATTTATTGAAAAATATCCTGAATTTATGGTATATATTTGCTTTAGAAAGTATACAGTGAGCCAAATGTAAAAGTGTACTAAATTTTTTATAAATTTCATTTAGGGGACATTATTACTTAAGCTTAATTTACACGAAGTTGGATCAGATGACATACAATCTCTGTTGTACAAGATTTAAGTAAAACCATGTCTTATTTGTTTTGCCTAAATAATTCATGGAAAAAACAAAGCTACAAATAACTCTCATAAGTAGCAATTTTCAGTAATTTTAATGTGCTGAGCAAGCAGATTTTATTTTCGAACTGTTTTTCATTCTCTATTTTCCCTCTGGACTCCTAGTATTCTGAGCCATAAAGGAATACTGATGAGCAGCTGTGAGGAATGTTAGGATTAAGAAAAGAAATTCTTGTCCTAGCTGGTTTGGCTCAGTGGATAGAGCGTCAGCCTGCAGACTGAAGGGTCTCAGGTTCAATTCCGGTCAAGGACACATGCCCAGGTTGTGGGCTCTATCCCCAGCGGGGGTTGTGCAGGAAGCAGCGATCAATTATTCTCTTTCGTCATTAATGTTTCTCTCTTTCCCTCTCCCTTCCTCTCTGAAATTATTAAAAGAAAAAAATTAAAAAAAAAAAAAGAAAAGATCAAGGGGGGGTGGGGGGGGGGAAGGACACTTATGTAATACCCTTTGTAATACTTTTAGCGAAAAATAAAAAAAAAAATTAAAAAAAAAGAAAAGAAAAGAAAAGAAAAGAAATTCTTAGAGTTTACGAGAGAGCTTTGAAAAGTGAAACTACCTGCTCCTGGAAAAGAGGGATAGTAGTTTAAAGGGATAGTGTTCTAGCTATCTTTCTGTTTTTTTTTAATATATTTCCCCCATATCATTATATAATTTTGGTGCAGCATAGCATTATAATTTATAGTAACTCACTTTATGAGAAATTTTTATGTTAGATTTAATAATTTGTGCTTTGTGTTTGAGGCGTACCCATGTATTTAAGAGATGGGTGTATATTTACAGGTAGATAGTGAGTTCTATCAGAATGCTGAGCATTCAGGGCACAGAAGGGAACTATGCCAAGCATTCGAGATTTGATGAATGTATTCTTTTACCTCTTTTCGTTGGAGACTTAGCAAGATACGAAATATAACTACTGTGAAAACAATAGTGAGATATAACTTTTTAATCCATTGGACTAAGCAGAAATTTTAAAAATAGCTATAACATTCAGTATAGGCAATTGTACAAGTGAATTGTCTTGTTCTTAGGAGTGTAAATTAATTTCAGCTTTTTTTTTTGCCAGAAATTTACTTGTATCTATACAAATTTAAAATGCATATTCTTTGACTTCATAGTTCCACTCTTAAGAATTTCATCTATAAAGATACAATTTTTATTTTTATTAAATATATTGGGGTGCCATTGGTCAGCATGAACATAGAGGTTTCGGGTGTGGGTTTCTATGTTATAAGATCAGTATATTGTATCCACCATCCAAAGTCAAATCTTCTGTCACCATATATTAGTATTAGGACCTCTTCTTCACCACCCCCTTCCTTCTGGCAGCCACCACACTGCTGTTTGTAAAGATACACTTTTTAAAATGTTAATTGTGAACTTGTTCATAGTAGCAAAATTTGAAAATAGCTCAAAAAATTTTCAAGGGTAAAAATGAAGAGAATGATACATACTGTGCCGGGCTTTTGTAAAACTAGAAACAACATATATAGAAAACTTAGCACAAAGTCTGGCATTGCCAGGCAAATCACCTTAGTCATTATAGGTGTTAATAATCATTACTTCAGTGGGTAGCAAATGTTATTGAAGAGTTTTTAGGAAAATGAGATAGTTAAAATTAGTGTTTTGGGGAAATTAATCTGATAGTTTTTAAAAAAAATATATTTTATTGGTTTTTTACAGAGAGGAAGGGAGAGGGATAGAGAGTAAGAAACATCGATGAGAGAGAAACATCAATCAGCTGCCTCCTGCACACCTCCCACTGGGGATGTGCCCGCAACCAAGGTATATGCCCTTGATCGGAATCGAACCTGGGACCCTTCAGTCCGCAGGCTGACACTCTATCCACCGAGCCAAACCGGCTAGGGCATAATCTGATAGTTTTATGTATATTTTCGGGGTTTAGGTTTTTTCCCGTTAAGGAAATTAATAATTCAATATAATTATACTGCTATATACATATTCATGATATGGTAGTTTACAAATACTTTGACATATGTGATTTAATTTAATTCATGCAACCATTGAAGTTGGATATTAATTCTGTTGAACAAAAAGAAAACTGAGACTCCTGTGCAGTGACTCGCCAACAATCACACTATGCTAGTAAGTAACAGAATTAGGACTTGACCTAGGTTGGCTGGTCATAAGCACAGAGCAGTTTTAAAAAATACTATACCCTAGTTGGCTCAGTTGGAAAGAGTGAGAGCATTCAAATAGTAGCCAAATAATGAAGACACATAACTGTAGGGAACTGAGCCAAAGCCTATAGAAATCTATCCCCCCACTTTATAGCAATATAGGCAACACATGATCAAGTTGTAGGAAAATGACTGTTGTGTGGATAGAAACTTGAAGAAAGCCCTTTGCTAGGTCATTGGTCTTCAGTTATGAGCTTGTAATCCATGGTGTGATGTTATAGCTGCGAAGTGTGTTGTAAGTACTTTGTAACTAATACTAAAATTCTGAAGTTAGCAAGTTTGCCAATGATTTTATTTAACAATATTTTTGTTTTTTAAATGGTATAGAGAGGCCCTAGCTGGTTTGGCTCAGTGGATAGAGTGTTGGCCTGTGGACTGAAAGGTCCCAGGTTCGATTCCAGTCAATAGCACATGCCTCGGTTGCGGGCTTGATCCCTAGGTGTGCTGGAGGCAGCCAGTCAATGATTCTCTCTCATCATTGATGTTTCTCTCTCTCTCTCTCTCTCTCTCTCGCTCTCTCTCTCTCTCTCTCTCTCTCCCCCTTCTTCTCTGAAGTCAATAAAAAGAATATTTTAATAAAAAAATAGTTTAGAGAGAACTTAAAGTGATTCAGGTGATAATCTGCTCATATTTGAAAAAAAAATTTTTTTGTTAAGTAGGAGAAAAAAGGACCTTGTAAATCCAGAGTTGTATATAGTTCTTATTTTACCTATATAGTCTGTAATCTGGGTAGTTCATGAAAGTATGTTTTGTGCGTGACTTTTATTTTTAAATGTCATGGTTTAATAAAGGTTGAGAACTGTTACTACAGTATATTTTGTAGATACCTAGTTTTAAGTACATAAACTTTCTTATTATTAACATTATTAGAATTTCCATTTTGGACACAAATCTTTGATTTTATTATGTTAAAAATTTTAATTTTTGAGAACCTAAAAATTTAAGAAATTTAAGTTACGAGTATACATTGAAAAATAAGGTTTTTTCCATCTCTGAATCTCTGACCCTAACCCCCAGTTTAATCCCTAGAGGCTACCACTGCTACCATTCTTCTGGAGCCTGTGTGCCCCTGTGTTACAATTTGTCTATCAATTTGTTATATAGGGTATTCTTATTTGCTGAACTTAGGTTTTGTTTGTTTACAAGAAAAGAATGTTTCTTCCCTTCCCCAGACTCTTAAAATATAGGTATAAAATTTCTACCTACATATGCACTTGCATCATTCTCATTTAATCTTCATGACAGTCTGTGATATATTATTACTTTTATTCTTGGTTTTATAGGACAGAGAATAGTCTTAGAAATAAATGCCTTCCCAATGTCACATAGCTAGTAAATGAGAGTATAGATTTCATCAAAATGACTATATATATAAAAGCCTAAGCGACCGTTTGACTGTTCTACTGTCCAACCGGCAGCTATGACATGCACTGGCCACCAGGGGGTAGACGCTCAATGCACAGGCATGGAAACATGGAACAGACTGATGAATCTCAAAGGAAAGAGGGGAGTGGGGAGGGCAGGAAGAGATTAACCAAAGATCTTAAATGCATACTAGAGGCCCGGTGCACGGATTCATGCACCAGTGGGGTCCCTCAGCCTGGCCTACGAGGATCGGGCTGAAACCACCCAGTGCATGGATTCCTGCACCAGTGGGGTCCCTCGGCCTGGCCTGCAGGGATCAGGCCGAAACCGGCTCTCTGACATCCCCCAAGGGGTCCTGGATTGCGAGAGGGCGCAGGCCAGGCTGAGGGACCCCACCAGTGCCTGAGTCCGTGCACTGGGCCTCTAGTATGACTATAAATCCCATGCTCAGTAAATGTTCCAAACTCTTTCTAAGATGAATTGGAACTATAAGTCCTGGGCAGGTAGCTCAGTTGGTTAGAACATCATCCTGATACACCATGGTTGCAGGGCACATATAAAAAGCAAAGAATGAATGCATAAATAAGAACAGTAAATTGATCTCTCTCTTAAGTCAATAAATAAAAAAATGGTGGTTAAAAAAATGAATTGCAGGTAGACTAGGTTGTTAGTGTTGTTGTTGTTTTTTAGATCATTACCTTTGCGTTGTACCTATTTATGCTATTGATGGAGGCTATTTGCTTTCTGCCCCCTCCCCCTTTTTTTAAATCCTCAATTCGTGTACCATTGTTAAGATTTAAAAACAGAATTATTTCTTTTGTTTTTATGATCTCTTGATCTTGGATGCCAGTGAAAGTAACTGTCTTCACATGGATTTGCTAACTTTATAAGTAAAATGCTTGAGTGAGCTGGTAGAGCTATAGAATACAGTCACTGATACCTTTTATTTCTTATAGTTTTATATTGAACTAATCAAGTCTCCCTGGATTTAGAGGAGAAAGTTTGATGACTCCTTTCCTTTTGACAATACTTTTGTGATATATTTTTAAAAAATATATTTTTATTGATTTCAGAGAGGAAGGGAGAGGGAGAGAATGATAGAAACATCAATGAGGAGAGAGAATCATCAATTGGTTGCCTTTTGCATGCCCCCTACTGGGTATCCAGCCAGCAAGCCAGGTATGTGCCCTGACCGGGAAACAAACTCTGACCTCCTGGTTTATAGGTAGATGCTCAACCACTGAACCATGCCGGCAGAGCTGATATATTTTTATTTGTGACTCTTCAATATGTTATGTTCAAAAGAATTTGTGAAAACCTATCGAAGAACATTAATTAAACTCTTATCATAACAGAATGTCCTTTGAAATGTTTGAGGACATGTTTGATTTCCTGCATTTTTGGATTAGAGTTCAGCTTCTAGAATATTTGTTGAAGAATTTGAAGATGATATTGAGTAGAAATGCTCTAAAGTGAATACCTGAAAGGGAAAAATCTTTAATTTTAGGGAGTCTTTTAAGGATGTAGATATGGCAAATACATTTATGGTTGTGAGGTTTGGGATGTGGTTTCAATAGGAAGGTTAAGAATGTGGGATTTGATGGTGCTGGGATTTTCTTTCCTTTGCTGGGGTTAATACAATTTGAATGTTAAATGCTAGCTTTCCTCCTCTCTCTCCTTACTGTCTCCTTGCAGTGATGAGCAGAATCTGGAGTAGAGTTAAAATTCTTTGCTACTTCATAGTTTATGTGATCTTGGACAAATTGCTTAGGGTTTGACTCTAAAGACTCAAGTGTCTTATGTTAACTGATTGCATGATTTATCCTCTTCATCTGACTCTATATTGAAAACATGTCTCTTGTAGCCAGCATGTAGTTGGGTCATACTTTATAAATCTGATCATCTGTATCTTTTAATTGTAGTGTTTAGTCTATTAAGCTTTTGTTTGTCTTATTTTCTTTAATAACAGGTTTATTGAGATAGAATTCATATACCATAACACTCAACTTTTTGAATATATATATAAATCAGTGATTTTATATAGTTACAGAGTTGTGTAACTGCCACCACTATGAAATTTCAGTTAAATCTATTAATAGTTAATAAATTACTGATGTGGATGGATTTATGTCTACCCTTTCAATGTTTGTTTTTTTGTTATGTTCTCTGTTTACCTTCTGTTTTCCTTTCCTGCCATTTTAAGATAATTTTAATGTTTGGAATTCCATTTAAAAGTATCTATTGGATCTATCTTTCACATTTTTTGGTGCTTTTTCTAGGGATTAAAATATACATCCTTAATTTTATATGGTCTACCTAGAGTTAGTATTATAGCATTTGAGGTATAAATGTTGAAATTTTGAAATAGTCCCATCATCATGTTCTGTGTTATAGTTATCATATTTCACATGCATATACAGGGCTGGGCAAAAGTAGGTTTACAGTTATTAATGTGGAAAATAATACAGTAATTAATAAATAATAATACAAGAATAAACTCTACATTTCACATACTTACAACTGTAAGCCTACTTTTGCCAAACCCTCTATTATAAATTTCATGTGAAAATGTCATAATTTTTGCTTTAAACATGTTTGAAGAGAGTCAGGACGTTTCTTTCATGAATTGAAATTAAGAATGATTTTTATTTTGGTCAATTTTTAGGGTACACAGAAGAATTATGTTTTATTTTTACTTTTTAATTATATGTTTTTAATTGTAAATAATATACAACAAAATTTACCCCTTTCATAACGTTTTTAATTTTAGCTTTTTAAATATATTTTTATTGATTTCAGAGAGGAAGGAAAAAGGGAGAGAGAGATAGAAACATCAGTGATGAGAGAGAATGATTGATCGGCTGCCTCCTGCACACCCCAAACTGGGAATCAAGCCTGCAACCCAGGCATGTACCCTGACTGGGAATCGAACCATGATCTCCTGACACTTAACCACTGAGCCATGCCAGCAGGGCCCTTTCACCATTTTTAAGTGTACAATTCAGTAACATTAAGTACATTTACATTGTGCAACAATCACTACTATTCATCTCCAGAACTTTTTCATCATTTTTTTAAAAAAATATATTTTATTAATTTTTTACAGAGAGGAAGGGAGAGAGAGATAGAGAGTTAGAAACATCGATGAGAGAGAAACATTGACCAGCTGCCTCCTGCACATCTCCCACTGAGGATGTGCCCGCAACCCAGGTACATGCCCTTGACTGGAATCGAACCCGGGACCTTTCAGTCCGCAGGCCGACGCTCTATCCACTGAGCCAAACCGGTTTTGGCTTTCATCATCTTAAACCAAACTCATTAAACATGAACTCCCTAGTTCCTTCACCCCTACCCTTGGTAACCTCTGTTCTGCTTTGTCTCTATGAATTTGCATATTCTAGGTAACTCATATTGTTGGAATCATACAATATATATCCTTTTGTGACTGGCTTATTGCATCAAGGTTCATCTATGTTACAGCATGTGTCAGAATTTCATTGCTTTTTAAGTTTGAATAACAGTGTATTGCATGGATGTATTTATCCACCATATGTTGATTGTTACCCAACTTGTACACGAGTAGATCTTGCTTCTTAATTCTTGTGCATCACTGAAGAAGCTTTCAGTACATACTTGTTAACTATTTGTTAGATGAGAAAAATTGCTGAATTAAAATTTGGAATTATGAAAATATTTGTAAAAGGGCATTTTAAAAAGGCTCCCTGCATTTTTATGTTTTAATGCTATTTTTACTTATAGTAACTTTGTGATCTCTTAAAATTTATTTTCATTCATTTATTTTTATGTAACCCTAAACTTGGAATTCAGTAGGAAAGACTATTATTTTTGTTCTAGTGAAGGTAATAGAGGACTTCGTTGGATTAGATGAAGTAACATTAATTATCACTGTTACATATAGTTAAAGATTCTTATTGCCCCAAATACATTCTAAAATTAAACTTTTAAGTGCATGCTTTCTAAAGTGGGCGAAGATGCAGAAATAATGAGATGATTGCTGGGGCTTTGTTTTTAGACTGGACCTTACCTTATCTAAAAATACTGCTACAGAGTTCCTCAAGCACCATATTGAAGCACAGTATGTGATATGCTAATTTGCTAAGTAGAGTATTTTTTTCTTGAATGTGCTCACTTCCCAACAAACTTCAGACATATTTGTCTGCACCCCTGAGTGTATAACATGTGTATTTTCTTAACGTTTTATTCAGTCTTTCACATGCTAGTCAGTTGTTGAATATAGGTGTTAAGAGAAATAAGAACATATCAATTGATAAAAATTGTGTTGCATTTCTTAACCATTATGTTTTATTTATAAGAAAATGTTTTGATTAATAACTGGAGGCCTGGTGCACGAAATTTGTGCACTGGGGCGGGGGGGGGGGGGGCGTCCCTCAGCCCAGCCTGCACCCTCTCCAGTCTGGGACCACTCTGGAGATGTCTGATCCCTATGGGATCAGCAGTCGGACATCCCTCTCACAATCCAGGACTGCTGGCTCTCAACCGCTTGCCTAACTGCCTGATTGCCCCTAACCGCTTCTGCCTGCCAGCCTGATCACTCCCTAACCACTCCCCTGCCAGCTTGATCGACACCTAACTGCTCCCCTGCTGGCCTGATTGCCCCCAACTGCCCTCCCCTGCCGGCCCGGTCACCCCTAAATGCCTTCCCCTGCCAGCTTGGTCGCCCCCAACTGCCCTCCCCTGCTGGCCTGGTCACCCACAACTGCCCTCCCCTGCCAGCCATCTTGTGGCCACATGGGGACAGCCATCTTGTGCGAGGACGTGATGGTCAATTTGCACATTACCTCTTTATTATATAGGATGACTGCTTTAGAGATGCTGTTGCTGAGTAGAATGCCACATAAAATATATTGGATGTAAAAACAGAGTTGGTTATATACAGGCTAGAGCAAAAATAGCTTTACAGTTGTGAGTATGCAAAACACAAGCGTTTGTACTTGTATTATTAGTTATTAGTTATTAGTTATTAATTATTGTATTATTTTCCATATGAACAGCTGTAAATCTACTTTTGCCCCATCCTATATTTGTATATTAGATATAAAATGTCAGTATATTTCATTAGGGTAACACACCTTAGCTCAGTGTTTGCTATCTACACTAATAAAAGAGAAAAATGGTAATTAGCGTACGACCGCTACCCTTCCCATTGGCTAATCAGCATATCCTTATGCAAATTAACTGTCAGCTAAGATGGCGGCCGGCAGCCAGGCAGCTGGAAGTGAACATGAGGCTTGCTTGCTCCAGTGACTGCAGACTCCAACGTTCCCCGCCTGGCCTCTGAGCTGGCAGTTTGAAACTTTGTAACAAATATAGCCGGCTGGGATCTCAGAGCTGAAGTTATACATTGTTTCGATTATAGAACGCTCAGCAGCGGAAGCCTCAGAGCTAGAGCCAGAGCTAAAGCTGGCCCAGAAGAAAAAAAAAAAAGAAAAAAAGGAGCGGTTGGGAGCTTCAGTCAAAACCGCCAGCCTGAAAGCAGCCCTCAGCCCCTCACCCAGACTGGCCAGGCACCCCAGTGGGGACCCCCATCCTGAAGGTGTGTGACCAGCTGCAAACAGCCATCATCCCCTTATCCAGGCTGGCCAGGCACCCCAGTGGGGACCCCCACCCTGATCCAGGACATCCTTCAGGGCAAACCAGCCGGCCCCCAGGCCTCTATCCTATATAGTAAAAAGGTAATATGCCTCCCAGCACCGGGATCAGCGGAGCCGAGAGGTCTCCTGGCACCAGATCAGCATGACAGGGTGCAGCGCCCAAACCCCCTAATCGCCCTGCGGCTCTGTGTGTGACAGGGTGCAGCGCCCAAACCCCCTGATCGCCCTGCGGCTCTGTGTGTGACAGAGGGTGGCGCCCCAACCCCCCACCCCGGGCCCTGCTCTGTCTGTGACGGGGTATAGCCATAACCTCCACGGGCCCTGCTCTGTCTGTGACGGGGTATAGCCATAACCTCCCCATCGGCCCTGCCCTGAGTGTGACAGTGGTGGCGCCCCAAGCCCCTGATCCGCCCTGCTCTGTGTGTGACAGGGGGCGGTGCCCTAACTCCCCTATCGGCCCTACTCTGTGCGTGACGGGGGAGCTCCCCAACCCCCTGATGGGCCCTGCTCTGTGCATGAGAGGGGGGAGCTCCCCAACCCCCTGATGGGCCCTGCTCTGTGCGTGACGGGGGGGGTGGCAGTGCCCCAACCCCCTGATTGGCCCTGCTCTGTGAGTGACAGGGGGCAGTGCCCCAACCCCCTGATTGGCCCTGCTCTGTGCATCACAGGGGGTGGTGCCGCAACCTCCCCATTGACCCTGCCTTGAGTGTGATAGGGGGCGGTGCCCCAACCCCCCAATCAGCCCTACCCTGAGCGTGACTGAGGGTGGCATCACAACCTCCCCATCCACCCTGCTCTGTGCATGACAGGGGGCGGCGCCCCAACTCCCCAATCAGCCCTGCTCTGAGCCCGACCAGGGGCTGCACCTAGGGATTGGGCCTGCCCTCTGCCACCCGGGAGCAGGCCTAAGCCAGCAGGTCGTTATCTCCCGAGGGGTCCCAGACTGTGAGAGGGCACAGGCCGGGCTGAGGGACCCCCGCTTCCCCCCCCGAGTGCACAAATTTTTGTGCACCGGGCCTCTAGTTATTGTATAATAGCATAATATTTAGGAGGCTTACTTGCTTACACTACTGCTGAAAATATAAATTTAAAATCAGTTGAAAAATAATTTTTGAATCAGGATGATGAGTGACTGGGGATTTTATTATACTTTTGATTATGCTTGAAATGTTTTATTAAAAAAATATAAAAGGAAATACATTAAGTCCAGAAGAATTATCTTTTTCTATACCATATTGTTCTGGGAGGCCAGATTATCATAGAGTATGTAATGAATTCAGGGTTAATTTGGTTGTCTTGGAGAATACGTGTATTAAACTTGGGAGATTTTATATCGTTTTTAAAAAATATATATTTTTATTGATTTCAGAGAGGAAGGGAGAGGAAGAGAGATAAAAACATCAATGATGAGAGAGTATCATTGATCAGCTGCCTCCTGCATACCCCCTGCTGGGGGTTGAGCCCGCAACCTGGGCATGTGCTCTTGACTGGAATCGAACTTGGGACCCTTCAGTTTGCAGGCTGATGCTCTATCCACTGAGCCAAGTCAGCTAGGGCAAACCTGGGAGATTTTAAAGCCCTCTTTCACATCCAGTATGATGGAATTTTAGCCATTGTCTTTGAAATGTTTTCCTGCTATCAAAATGTCTGGTTTTATTCTTTTTCAGTTACAGTTGATAGATTCCTGACAAGGAGAAAGAAAACAACATTTTGTCTTTATCCTTCAGTTTTAGAACAGGCACCAAATTAAAATCAAAGTATACTATCTAAAACATTACCTTTTTCCAGGTTACCTTGATTTTTCACATCTTGACTCAAGCATGTCCACAGCAAGAATTAGTCAAGATGCCCTCTTGTCATGTATATAAACTTAATCTAGAGGAAGATATAAAAGGAAGCTCCCTCCTGGGTGATGTCAGTTAAAAAAATAATCCATTTGTTGGAGTAGTGAGGAGTAACTTTCATTATCCCGGGGATCACATTAAAATTTTTATGCTTTATATCCCATGATGGTAAGCTATTTCTGCTAGGTTTATTACATAGGACTGCATTTCCAAAGAGCTTTAACCATGCTATGTTGTTATGATGTTTTGATGCATCAAAGTAGACAGAATTATATCCAGGACATATTAATTACCACAAGAAAGAATCATGTTTTGATTCACTTGTGTTTTGTTTATAAGATAATAATAATTTGAGAAATTAAGTCCTTCCTTTTTCATATTCCTGTGTTTGACCATTAATTCCCTGCCCTTGCAGAATATCCACTAACGGATGGCACAGTTTGGAAAAATGATGTAGTTCAGTAGGAAAAGCCGCTACTACTGCTGGTATTTATATATTTTTTGAGTTCAAGGAACCAAACCTAGCAAAGGGTGAAGATCAATGTGGATTAATTTCAAATGGATCACAAAAATGGAAAAGAGACCATTATTTCATTTACAAGAGACGCTTACCTTCTGGCAAGAGTAGGAAGTTCCCAGACTAGTTGTGAACTAGACACAGTTCTAGTTGTGAACAAGACAAAAACCCGAGTTTCCATGCAGTTATTTTCTAGTATGTACAGGAAGATAGCTGAGTTAACCAAGCCAGATCATGACGAGTGCTATAAAGAAAACACAGAGTGGATGATGCAGGGGAGCATTGGTTCCCAAGGTGTTGGGGTGGGGGGGCACTTGGGTATATTTTAGACCTTTCCAGACACTCTGCCAAGTGAAAACTGTTTTCATAATAGCTTTCCCCGGTCTTGTTCTCCCATGATTGTGCAGTAGAGTTTTCCAGCGGCTACCTGGTGTATGTTATCATAACTGATTGAATGCAGACCAGATAAGAGAATCCAGCTGTCTTCCATTAAGCTGGCTGTTAGAGATTTGCAAAAATGTAAAACATTTCCCCTTTTACTGATTTATTTTTGTCATAAAAATATTAATTCTAATTGTTTATTTTAAATAGGTTTATTCTTTTAAAATTAAATATTTTTTAAAGTTTTCAATTAAACCTGTAAATATTGATAGACACAACACACATAAGCAAAAGCTCTTTGAGATGATCAATTTTTTTCAAACTCTAAGGAGGTTCTGAGCCCTGAAAATTTGAGAAACACTGCCAAAAGTGAATGGGTGGCCTTTTTAAATAAGATGGCACCAAAAACCTCTCTGAGAAGGTGACCTTTAAGCTGAGATTTCATAGGGAAAGAGCATTCTAGGTAGAAAGAGCAAGATTGCTCAGACTACCCCTTTTTCAGCTGACTTACACATTGTTTTCTGGCCTTATTATGATTATTTTCATGCCAAGGGAAGGGCTGTTACTTTTTTCATCTCTGAATTCCTGTCATTTACCATCTTACTAGTCATTAATAATTCTTTGCCAATTTTAATGGGCTTGCTTATATATGTTTACATGAGAGAAACTTTTGGAGGGAAGCTTAAAATTTTTGCTAGTCATATCAACCTAATTTGAAATATATTTTTATTACTTAAAACTTAACAAATATTTGTTAGGATTTATTTTCTATCCTTTTGCATAAAAACTATATCAGGTTTCTATATATGACTTTCAGTATAATATGGCTTTTATACACATTAAGGGTAAATTTGTTTTGCAATCTTTATGTTTTGGAGTTTTAATTTGGGCCTATATGTATTAGTGTAGGATATGAAGACTCTCTGATTTTTATTATCATTCCTGCTATTACCACCTTTATAATAGCATTTAAAAAAATGTTTTTAGCCCTAGCTTGTTTGGCTCAGTGGATAGAGTGTTGGCCTGCGGACTGAAGGGTCCTGGGTTCAATTCCCAGTCAAGGGCACATGCCTGGGTTGCAGGCTCGAACCCCAGTTGGGGGTGTGCAGGAGGCAGCCAATCAATGATTCTCTCTCATCATTGATGTTTCTATCTCTCTCTCCCTCTCCTTTCCTTTCTGAAATAAAAAAATATATTTAAAAAATGTTTTTATTTATTTTAGAGAGAGAGGAAGGGAAAGGGATAAAAACATTGATGTGAAACATTGATTGGCTGCCTCCTGCATGCCCCCCATGGGGATCCAGCCCACAACCCAGGCACGTGCCCTGATTGGGAATTGAATCTGTGACCTCTGTTGATGCTCAACTATTGAGCAACACTGGCCAGGCTGTAATAGCATTTAAGAGAAAAATTAAAAAAAAAAATAAATAGTAGAGAAAGATAAAAAGAAAATAATGAGCTTAGATAAAATAGGAGTATAGCAACAAGGTTGATTGTGTCCATGATACCAATGAATGAAATTCTAATACTTAGAAAATTGTTAACTTTTTTTGAGTGCTTACTTTGTACTAGTTACTTTCCAAACACTCTATGTGTACTAAATCATTTGTTTTTCATAATAACCCTATAGGTGGATAGTGCTATCTTCACTTTACAGGTATAAAAAAGCAAAACAAGGTGAGTTTAAGCAAGTTGCTCAAGGTCACACAGCTGTTAGTGCCAGGGCAAGGATTCAAACCTAGGCATTGCCTATACTCTTAACTTCTGGGCAATACTACTTCTGAAGAAGAGATTGTACAACTTGTTGTGGAGCAAGACAAAATAAAACCTTAAAATGTTTTCAACTCTTTTTTTTGTCACCCATCATTATTTTTCCCCTGTGAGACTATCTACACTAATAAAAGACAAACATGCAAATTGACCGTACCTTTGCCATGCCTTAAGCCATGCCCACCAGCCAATCAGAGTGACTATATGCAAATTAACTCAAGCAAGATGGAGGCCAGCAGCCACTGATCTGGAGCAAGCAACAGGCTTTGTTGTCCCAATGATGGAGGAAGCCAAGCTTCCCGCTTGCCGAGCCGGGCTCTGAGCTCCACTCAAAGCAACAAAGTTTCAATTATAGAAGGTAAATAAACCCCAGATACCTGCTTTCAGCCGGCCGTGGCCACAGAGCTGGAGCGAGCAGGAGGCTTCCCTCCCGCCCGCCCTGGCTGGCTCTGAGCTCTTCTCAAGGCTACAAAGTTTCAATTATAGAAGGTAAATAAATCCCAGAAAAAAAAAAAAATAAAAAGGAGAGGCTGGGAGCTTCCATCGCTAGTGGGCTTGGCCAGCCTGAAAATGGTTCTCAGCCCCTCACCCAGGCTGGCCAAACCTCCATGGGGTGAGGGTCCCCACTGGGGGGTGGGGGGGCTTGACCAGCCTGCAAACAGCCATCAGCCCCTCATCCAGGCTAGCCAGGCACCCCAGTGGGGACCCCCACCCTAAAGGGGGTGTGACCAGCTGCAAACAGCCATCAGCCCCTCACCCAGGCTGGCCAGGCACCCCAGTGGGACCCCCACCCTGATCCTGGACACCCTTCAGGGAAAACCAGCCAGCCTCCACCCATGCACCAGGCCTCTATCCTATATAATAAAAGGGTAATATGCAAACTGACCCTAACAGCAGAATGACTGGGAATGACTGGTCACTATGACACACACTGACCACCAGGGGGCAGACGCTCAATGCAGGAGCTGCCCTCTGGTGGTCAGTGTGCTCCCACAGGGGGAGCTCTGCTCAGCCACAAGCCAGGCTGCTGGCTGCCAGTACAGCGGTGATGGTGGGAGCCTCTCCCGCCTCCTCAGCAGCACTAAGGATGTCTGACTGCAGCTAGGCCTGTTCCCCGCTGGCAAGTGGACATCCCCCGAGGGCTGCAGGGCTGCCAGAGGGATGTCTGACTGCCAGCTTGGGCCCGATCCCCCCAGGGAGCAGGCCTAAGCCAGCAGGTGGATATCCTCCGAGGGGTCCCAGACTGCAAGAGGGTATAGGCCGGGCTGAGGAACCCCCCTGAGTGCACAAATTTTTGTGCACCGGGCCTCTAGTCTATCTATCTATCTATCTATCTATCTATCTATCTATATAAAAGGAGGAAATATGAAAATTAGGCCGGGATGCCGTAATGGGTCACGACTGGACAGGAGGAGGTTGCATGTGCAGGTGAGGCCCGGAGCAGAGACAGAGACAGAGACAGGGGGGCCTGCCTGAGCTGGCACACCCTGGAGCGGACACAGGCAGGGGGGCCGGGGGATGCTGCAAGTCAGGCGCGGGTCCCGGTCCCCTGCGGGGTGCCTCCTCGCATGGCAGGAGGCGGGGCACCTCCTGACCCAATTTCAATCGCATGTGGGCCTCTAGTACTTTTATAATTTGTTATAATTTTATAATTTGTTAAGCCTTTTGGTATCTCTAGCTTGTAGAACGAAAGGGATTATATAAAGAGTTGTCTGTAAAAGTTCAGCTTTTCCCCTAAAAGCTAGACGTGGGAATAAGAAGCAGATAAAATAAGAGGAAAAGTACATAGAAGAAGAAAGAGAACACTGGAATGCAGTAATGTGTTTGTAGTAGAGTCTGTAGTGTGGTGGTTCTGGTGAGTCAGTATGTGGCAGCCATATCAGCATCCACACATGTTGGAAGACTTGCTTTTTAGGTGCTTTGGCCAGTATAATTTTAGTGATTGGGGTGTGGGGATCTTAGCAGTAACAGTATTTGGTAGAGATTAAAACCAGCAATGGGGATAATTAACTACAGATATTGAAAAATGTCAAATAAGGAATAAGAAGAGATAGAAGATAAAAACGGTTCTCTCTGAGGTGCCAAAAGTAACCAATAATGTAGAAATATATATCCTATAGAAGTTAGACAAATGTTTCTATAATTTTGGGGATATTACCTGGATTAAGTACAGTTTCTTCAAGGTAAAAGTCTTAAGTTCTGGCTTTGTACTGGCAGGTTTACTTTTGAATGAGAAGACTTTGTTAAATTGATGGGTCTCTGATAGTGGAAGGATGCGGACTTGGTTTTCTAGTGAACAAATGATTCTCTTATTTGGGGGGTTGTCAAATATTACATAAAGTGGTTTTATACGTGCTTTTTTCCCTTTCAATCTGTATGTATCCTGTGATATCTCTAATTTAGGGATTAAGAAACTTCATCAGATATATAATGATTTTCTTAATCACATGCTCGTAGTAATTGGTTCTTTTGAAGT
The DNA here is from genome assembly GCF_028538775.1 of Myotis yumanensis. NCBI lineage: Eukaryota > Metazoa > Chordata > Mammalia > Chiroptera > Vespertilionidae > Myotis > Myotis yumanensis. The sequence continues at coordinate 39,450,132 of NW_027223754.1, read as the reverse complement.
CTGTTGTTTCTTCAAGGCCTGAAGGTTCTAAAATCGAGAGTTTAATTGCACATCACTATATGAAAAAATTAAGTTTAGCCAAAAACCACAAAGGGAAAATCATAACCAGATTTTAAATATTTTAATACTTGTGATAAATTTTTTATGGGCTTTAAGAATCTGGTATGTTTTTAGATCATCAGAGAAAGATTAAATTATATTCAAACATTCTAATATTACAAGTGCTTGCTTGTATTATAGTTTTTTTTTGGAAAAAAAAGTCACATTTCATTTTAGATTTTTCCACTATAAATTGCAGCTTGGATTATGGTGAATAGGCTAATATTTTGTGCTCTAATGAATGAGCCCCTGTTCATATAAACCAAATATCTTGTTTATTTGAGATCTAAATCATTAGTTGATATGATTTATAATTTTTTTTCTTGACAGGCTTCTAAACTTTTCAGGGTATTGCCAGGTCCCTGGTGAGCTTTAGATCACTAAGTCTAGAATTTGTTGACTGAACTAGTGAATAAACTAATAGATTAGTACCTTGTTGATTTTTTTTTTTTACATCCAGAAATTTTATTTTCACTTTCTGCAAATTGTTTGAAATAACGGCAGCTTTTAGATAAGTTTCACAAATCTTTAACCAAAGCTGACATGTTTACAATAATGTTTTGTACAATATTTTTAGTTGATGAAATGTAAAAATTTCCAGTTATTCTTAGGTTTTCATTCTGTGGGGTATTAAAAGTGGTGACAGGGCTGCTCTGTTACTGTTTTGCAACTAGCTCTTTAATTGATGTTGAATTGTGGCTTTCCGTGCACATAGGGTTAAGTAAAAGGTTGCAGTCATCTAGTGAGCATTTTTCCTTTAATGTGCTCATTAGTGGTGGCAAGTCCAGGTTTCAGCACATGTCAGTAATTTACATTTCATTGCTGAGTGGCTGCCCTTGTTCAAGAGCTGTTTCTAAGCCTGATGAATATATATTGGGAATAAACAGAGTAGAAGAATTGAAAGCCAAATACCCTGCCAGGCCTTTCAGTTGGTTCTGAAGCTTCCAGTGGATCTCTGATTAGCATGCAGGAAGCTGGATGCAAATGCAAAGATGAGGCCTACAAAAGTTGCGACAGGTAGGCTATCTCCTTAAATCCCCTTTTTGTGACCACCTTTCCATTCATTTTTTTCCAACTTTCAGGGCAGACTTTCTGTTAAAGTGCAAATACTCTGTTAGACCTAGGAAGTGAACAATAGAGGATCCACCTGGCTCCCTTACCCCTTCTAGCTATTAAGCCATGTCTGATTGTTATGCACTGAGTCCACCAAAGTAGAAGGGCTTGATAGGCCTTACAGCTCCTAGGGACCTCATTACTGTGATTGGGATCTCTGTGGTGATTCCTTCTGGGATTCAATTTTCCCTCTTTGCCTGATTGGTACCAGCTTGTTCTGGCTTTTGAAAGCTTGCATAGATCATTAAAGGGTAATCTGTGGAGGCTGTGGTCGGTGTTTCTGGACATAGGGACAAGACTCATGTTAATGTTGTCTTTGAAATTGAGGGTTTGGGAAAATCTAGTTTTTCTTTCTGTAGAAAAACTTGATATAATGAAGCATTTTTAGAACTGAGGATTTTATCCTGAGTTACTTTACGCATAGATGGGATAGTATTAGGAAATACACTGTCGTTAGAAGATTAAAAATGTTATAATTCTTTATACATCTTAAGTGTATTTTCATATTTTTGGAGATTTGAGTTTATTTCAAGGAAATAGGTACTAATATTGCCAGTTGTGTCTGCTTGTCTACTTATTTATTTTTATGGTGTATATCAAAACATTAAATTCAAGAAGTTTTTCTCAGAATTCATGGTTAGAATAAGAAGTGAGTGAATTTATGACTAACAATACAGTATTGAAAGACATTGGAAAACATCAATACTCAAGTTAGATTATTATTCTATAGTAAATTCAGTTGGTTGTGATTTCGCTCTTGGATCATCTAAAACATGAAGGCATGTTGAGCATAGTGTATTACATCTGTGTATTAATTTTTATCATCTAGAGTTTTAATAGAGCAACATGGAGCAGTGTCATTTTGGAATTTTTTTTATGGGTATGAAGTTATAGATACGAATCTTGAGACTATTAGTTTAGTAATGTTCTGATCCACATATGTAGCCTTTGCAAAATGTAACAATAAATTTACAACTACTTGAAACTATTCCTTTTGGATGCTTGCCAAATAAAAGCCTCATGGGATTAAGTTCTGGAAAGTCAATTGCAAATTTGTGGGGAATATCAGTGACTTTGAATATTTAACTGTCCAAACTGTCATCTACATGCATTCTGTCTCCACATTCGGTAAAAAATTTAGAAGTTTGTCAGCCAGTTAGAATTAAAGGTGACATCTGCTTTTAATTGGTGTTTTATTTTCTTCCAAGTCAGTAAAAATTCAGTAAGACATGAATTATCAAATTTTGCAATGCTAAGCAACTTGTCAAGTGACAGTAAGCACTACCTTGAGCACTCGTACAGATGGGAAGTGTTAAAAAGTTGATTAATCGTCAGAAGTTCTGATTATGGTTTGAGAAAGCTAAAGCTTCTATAACCATTGCCAGCTTTCTAGTGTCAGGTAGTATTCATTTGTTAATTTTGTAGGCTTTTTTTCAGTTACTGGCAAATTGCCTCTTGTATAATGAGCATTTAACTAGTTTTAGTGATACTTGGTCTAGTAGACTTAGGGTCAGATAAGACAATGTAGAATTCTTGTTCCTCAAGTCTGTTATTTTTTATAAGCATATTAGTTAAAGTTTTTTAGTAAAACAAAATTTAAAAAAATCTGAATATGAGCTTTAAATGGTCTTCTTTAATACATACTCAGGACGTGTTGAGAAGTATCTGTTTGAATCTTGGCAAAGGAAGCCTTGCATGGGCCCCCTGTTGAAAAAGAAAATTGATTTTTTTCTGTTTTTACCATTTCCAAACCATTTTTAAATATAAAACATAAGGTTAAAAAAGTAAGTTCTTTCTAGAAGAGCATGTAAAAATAACTCAAGACTTCAAACATTCTCAGAACTAAAAAAGACCCCTCCAAAAACATTCCCATCATACTGATTACATTTTACTTTTCTAGTTACTGAAAGTTTCTGCATGCTACTAAGTAGTCTTTTTATACAAAATGTGTCTTTAAAAATTCAACTATGAAGGAGGGGTTTTTCCCCCGCCTCCTAATCATTAATATGAAAGTGAATTTTCTCCTTTTACTGTTTGACTAGATCTGTATATTAGAGGTAGAATTCTGTTTTAAAAGTGGTTAGGACTTGTAGCAGTATTTTTCAGGTTAGTTTCCTAATATGACTAGACTTCAATTCCGGTTTTCTTTTTTGTTGTCTACTTATGAATATCTGATAAATATTTTATGTGGTAATGTAACTTTGTTACCAGAAAATCATTGGGTTATTTAATTTGATTCAGAAACTCTGTCCTGTTCAGTTACTTGCATATTATGAGATTTTATTTCAACTTAAAAACTAGAGAAGATGCTTAAGTAACTTCACCTAATAGTTTTACATACAGTGGAAAAGGAGCACCTTAAGGGCAAGTTTAGCAGTTCTTATACATTAAAAAAAAAAATAGTTGAAAAGTAGAAAACTTAGATCTACCCAAACTAGACCTAACACATTTATAGTCATTTTGATGCCTGATAACTTCAGGGTTCATTGCCCCTGTACATTTTTCAAATTATTTGCTTCTCAATACATAAGGCTTTAATTTACCTCCTACTGACAACCCCCAAATGGGTTTTAAAGAATTTTGAAAGTGGACTATTATAGTTGTGCATCAGCACTGGCTTTGATTGCTGACCCAGAATTTCCTAAGACACCCCAAATTTAGATGGATGGGGGTTCAGGCAGCATCTTCTGGGCAAATGCTAAGTGTTGTTTGTTTGTTTTTTCAGATACAGAATTACTGTTTTCTGTAATAATTTTCTTTCTGTGAATCCTGTTTTATTGCCTATTTTAAAAATAATTTAGAGATCAGAGTTAACCACATTGTATTCATTGTCAACTTATATTTTTGTTTGTATGGTCTTTTTAAAAATTTTACAGAATAATAATGCTTAAATATTTGTACCTTAAAGTACCCTAGAGCAATAATTATTGCTTTTGTAAATAACTGATATTATTAGTAAGTATACTTTATATACTGATGAAAAAATAGTAATATCTGAAGAGTAATATTATCTCAGGGCTACATTCTCTTAGAGGTGCTAAAAGTGACTTTAATGTCATTCGTTTATGCTTGATGTGTTTTTAAGGAATAAGGAAAACAGTTGATACCTGTATTTTACAGAAAGAAGATGAAAACCTACAACAAACATTTATATTGGGGTAATAATTTACTTTTTTTTGGCTCTTAAGTACTTTCATGATCTTTTAGGAAACTGAGATTGTGGTAGATTTGCCTTGTTAATCATTTCTGTTTTCAGCTCAGTTTGTCACTAATACTTGACTTTTTACTTAGATTCTTGCTTCTCTTTGCCTCATTGCATGCAGTTCCTGTTGTTTAAATTACCAAGCTTTCTTTATCATGTGATCCTGTCACTATTGACAATTGATTGGATCAAGGATTAGTGTCCGACCCAAAGGCAATCATCTATAGTAGAGTCATGGCCCGCGGTATGTATGTGTCTGAGTGGGGTGGGTGTGGATGTGTGTGGTGGGGGTTCATAGTGATGATGGGGTGCAGAGAAGGTTGTGACATTTGAACTGTAATAACTGAAATATGAGAAGGAGCAGCTAGCACATGCAGCTCTGGGTAAGCCCTCTTCAGGCAGAGGGAATAGCAGGTGTAAATGTTCTGAGGCAGAGGTGAGATTAGCACATTGGCTCCAGAGAAGGAAGCTGGTGTGGCAGGAGAATAATGAATGAGGAGGCAAGTGTTAGAGCAGCGGTTCTCAACCTGTGGGTCGCGACCCCTTTGGGGGTCGAACTACCCTTTCACATGGGTCGCCTAAGACCATCGGAAAACACATATATAATTACATATTGTTTTTGTGATTAATCACTATGCTTTAATTATGTTCAATTTGTAACAAAGAAAATACATCCTGCATATCAGATATTTACATTACGATTCATAACAGTAGCAAAATTACAGTTATGAAGTAGCAACGAAAATAATTTTATGGTTGGGGGTCACCACAATATGAGGAGCTATATTAAAGGGTCGTGGCATTAGGAAGGTTGAGAACCACTGTGTTAGAGAATGAGGTTGGAAAGATTGGCTCAGGACAGATCAGTTAGGGCCACTGTAAGAAGCTGGGTTTTTTTGTTTTGTTTGTTTAATATATTTTTATTGATTTCAGAGAGGAAGGGAGAGGGGAGAGAGAGATAGAAACATCAATGATGAGAGAGAATCATTGATTGGCTGCCTCCTGCACACCTCCTACTGGGGATCAAGCCTGCAACCTGGGCATGTGCCCTAGACCAGAATGGAACCCGGGACCCTTTAGTCCGCAGGCTGACCCTCTATCTGCTGAGCCAAAACAGCTAGGTCAGAAGCTGGGTTTTAATCTAAGCAGTTAGGGAAGCCTGGTGTGGGGGAGATTTTAAGCGTGTACACATAATATTATGTAATTCTTCATTACTATAATGATAATGTGTATCAGACTGAAGAACTATGATGCCCTATCTGGGTGGCTCAGTTGGTTGCAGCATTGTCTTGTACATCAAAAGGTTGCAGGTTCCATTCCTTGTCAGGGCGTTGTACAGGAGGCAACCAATCTTTGTTTCTCTCTCACACCCATGTTTCTGTTTCTCTCCCTCCCTTTCTCCCTCCCCCGCTTCTTCTTCCATTCTTCCCTTCCTCCCATCCTCTCTTTCTAAAAAAACAAAAAACAAAAACAAAAACAACAATAAAACCCAATAAAAACATATCTTCGGGTGAGAAATTTAAAAAAAAAGTAGTTATGATAATAGGAGTAGAAAAATTTAAACTATATACTAAATATGTCAAGAAACTGTGCTCTAGAATAAGTTAGAGTCTTTTGCTGCTCCATCTATAGAAATCCTCACTCCTTAATTTTGTTCTAGTGTTTTAGCGTACATTTCTCTGTGAAAACAAAGCTATTTTCTAATTTATACTTTGCAAATCATCTACTTTTCAGTCAACCCTACCCTTATCTTTAGAGGTTAATACCAAGAATCATTCCTCTTCCAACAATGATTTATTTTCCCAAGTCTGGATTATTCAGTTTTGTAGTAAGACTGCCCTTGGGAACCTTTGATCCTTTAAGTCCTAAGAGCTGTTAGGAGGTAGGTGTGGCTACAAAGGGAATAAATGGTATTTCAGTTTAAGGTGGCCACTTTAAATTGTCTCTGGTATCTTCCCACCAGTGTTAATTACTGATGTACTTTTTAAATTTTCTGTCTGGCTAGCAGGTATTAGTAACACCACATAAATAAACTATGGTAGGGTAGGCATGCATGTGTGCACACATGCACTCACATTCCAAAGCATAGTTTGCCTCTCCAACATTTTTTCCGCCACAGATGATTTATTTATACGGGTTATGATCATCATATCTTCCCGGACAATTGATTCGGGGTTGAATCAGTGAAGGTTTAAGCCAGTTTGGGCCAATGAAACATGAGGAGAAGCTTTTTTTGGTATACACTTTTTCATTCTTGAGAGAGAGAGAGGGAGAGAGAGAGAGAGAGAGAGGCAGGCATTGGTGCTCAAGCTTTCTCTTTTCCCTCCCTCCACCAGGTCTTTGGGGAATGTGAAGGCTTGGTGCTGCTGGCAGTCATGTTGGGACCATGAGGATAGCTAGCTTAAGGACAGAGCTGACTCACAGAATGAGGCAGACCTGAGAGAATTGCAGAGAAATTCAGAATTGGGAGATACACTTTTAGAAAACTTTCTGCCTAAAAGTGTTGGTGGAGTATGTGTTGGGGTGAGAGGAGAGTAGAGATATTTAATACGTAACCACATTTTGTACTTGAAAAGTTTTTCTATCGCATTGTGTTAGACACAGAGGAACTTAGTTAAAAATAAAGTAGGACACGGAATTTGCTTTTCCAGGGACTTATATATGGATATTGGATTTTGATTCCTTCTTTGACTGTCCCTTGTATTGGATTTTGGGACTGAAAGAACGGTTTTTAATATTCAGTTGAAAAGTTTAGAAACCCAGGACTTAAAGCATTAACTCTTACTGATCAGGGATTCAATGTCAGGGCTGTGAGCTGCTTTAATGATGTTGTTGGGCAGCTAGAACTACCTTCATATTATACAGGGGTGCTTTGAGGAATCCAGGGGTAAGGAGATTGGTAGGCTTGAGGAAAGTATTGGAAGTAGAGAATAGGCAGCTGTCAGGTCTTACTTGTTTTTGTGTTGATGCTTGCTTCTTTGAAATCTTTCTGTAAGCACTTCATCCTCTGCTTCGCTGCTCGCCTGGCCCTGTGGGACGTGCTGACTGAATCCATAGCTCCCAAGCTTACAGACTGTAGGTCTGGCACCCTAAAAAGAGGAAAGTGTCTTTTTTCTCTCTGTCCCCATTCTTAGGAAAGGAATTGCCATAGATCTAGTTTGGGGTAGCTGCTTTTTACTATAGTCATCAGTGTTCAGGGGTCAAGATCACATCATTCAAATGAACTGCAGTTGAGGGGTCTTTTGCTCTGGTTTGGAAAAAGGAAGTCTAGGAAAGTTGTGAGCCGACTAACTTCCACAAAAATGTCCGTTCTACTTCATAATTTTATAGGCAATGTGATAATTGCAGCAATCTAGTGTAGGCGTTGCATGAGGTCGTGGTTAATTCTGATAAGTTGGGGGTTGGATACAGCTGGAGAGAAAAAAATCTCAAACTTCAAATAAGAGGGGTGTGTATATGAAAGGATTAGTAAAGAAGAGTATTTTGTATTTGTATAGCTATTGGTTTCCTCCCTAGAATTACTCCTATCATAGAAACTCTGTGCCCTTGTAAGTCTGAGTTTCATAATTGTGGCATCATTAGAGTTATAAAATGCACATATGGGAGAAAAGCATGGACTTCTTAAGCCAGGAGGAACATAGAATTTATCTAACTTGATTGTTTGGCATGCATCTTTTGATGTGGTAGACACTAGTGAATACAAAGATGAAGCAGGTTCACTACCCCAAAGAAGTTTATAGGGAGGAGATACAACAGGGAGTAGTTTAACTCATAAGAGAGTCATAAACAATATTTTGGAGAAGTCAGATGGTGAAGTTACTACTTTTGATGGAGGAGGAGTGTCTAGAAAACTCTCAAGAAGAAGGTGGCATTTGAACTAGGCCTTGAAGGTGGAGAAGAATGGAGATACAGAAGGGGAAAGGGCATTTCAGGAAGGGGGTTAGTTTTTTTGGCTCTACCTTCAAAATAAACTTAGAATTTGACCACTTCTCACCACTACCAGTGCTACCATTTATCCTAATCACTAGCATCTCTCATTTGTATCATTATGTTAGCTCCCTATTTGATCTCCAAGCTTCCATTTCTATCTCCCCTTGGATATTCTCAAAATTCAGTAAAATGATCTGTCAACCTGTAAGTCAGGTAGGTATCAGCATTTCTCTGGTAAAAACCAGATAACAAAATACCTTTGTGATGAAAAAATTGGAGAAAGAGGTAAACATGTAAGAAGGAATCAGAATTATGTTTTTTTGTATTGAGACTAATATGGGAGGAAGGAATTCTTGGAAATAAAAGTCAAATGAGATATGCAAAATAAATGCTGGAAGAGTTTTTAGGCAGACACAGAGATTAGTGCTATTTTTAGTCTGTTCATTTTCATGAAGCTGACCATAAGATGGGGCGAATATATTTTATGTAACCTTTAGACGATCTGTGACATCATCCAGAGTTGTTTCAATAGAGAATTATTTTAAACGACTTTTCCTCTATTTATTTAGAAATTTACAGATTAATAAGTTTAAAACAATTATTTTGCATATATATCTTGACCATTTAGTATTACCAACAATGATTATAATGTTTTATTGTTTCTCATTACTGTAAGGCTTAAATCCATAAAATTATTCCATTTTAGCCCAAGATCACTTCCGTGCTATTCTCTCATAAAAAAAAACAAAACACAAAACCCTGAAATCCATTTACACGCTGTTAATTTGAAAATTCTTTGCTAGATTGGACAACCATATTGAAAAAGGACTGACTCTCTCCAGGGCTCTATTGCAGGTAACCTAAAGAAGACAGAAGGATGTATTTCTAATTAGTTGCATTTCATGAGGTGTTGGCCTTTATTTCTTGGTAGGTCTTCACTAGAGTCTAGCTCCTCTTATGATCATTAAAAATTGCTCATGGCTGCTCTAGCCGGCTTGGCTCAGTGGACAAAGCGTCAGCCTGCGGACTGAAGAGTTCCAGGTTTGATGCTGGCCAAGGGCACATGCCTGGTATTTTTCTATAAATTTAAATGTTTATTTTCCCATGCTACTTTTCCAAATCCTAGTTGTCTTTCTCTCAGCTGCTACCCGCCCCCGCCCCCCCCCCCCCCCCCCTTTTAAGTCTTTTTTGATTCCCTCATTGGACTCTTCATAGTAAGTGCCTGATTTTTCACCTCTTTTAATGTATTTACGGTTCTCTTTACGGTTTAATGTTTTTCTTGTTTGGTGTGTGTTGTTTGTTCTACTAGACTATAAATTCCTTGTGTGCAGAGACCAGATCTGTCCAAAACAGCATGCTTCTGAGAATGAAAAGGGGATGATGTCAGATGGGATACTGAGGTAATAGGTATGTCCTGTGACTGTGCCAGGCACACCTGTTGTATGATCACTTCCTAGTAGTCAGTGCATGGTCTTTGACTTGTTGAAAGAACACTGGCCACCTAAACTTGTTCACAGCATGTGAGATGGGCATGAGAAGGCATCAGAGTCTCAGGCAAAAACACCGGTTTAGATATTGGTCTTGTTTCTATCACTCTACCCAGTTAGTGACCGTAGGTGATTGATTTAATCTCTCAGATTCTAATTTTACTGACATATGAAGTAGAGATGATTATTTATCCTGCTGTTTTTTAGTCCTATTTTAAAAATTGATTTTAGAGAGGGGGAAGAAGAGAGAGAGAGAGAGAGAGAGAGAGAGAGAGAGAGAGAGAGAAAGAAAGAGAAAGATCCCCCGATTGGGGATCAAACCTGCAGCCTGGGAATGTGTCCTGATCAGGAATTTAACTTTCGACCTTTGCTGTACAGCATGATGCCCAACTAACTGAGCCACATGGGCCATGGTTAGCCCTAATTTTTTGAGAAAATAATATTAAGAAAACCTTTTAACTGTGAAAGGTTATACAAAGGAAGATGTTACTGTATAATTCCAGAATAAATGGAAGACTTTCTAATTTTGTAAAAAACTAGAACCTAATGGCTAAATTGTTTACAAAATGAGTTTTAGGATAAAATAAGCCTTAATGCAATGCCTTGAAAACAGTGCTAAAAAGTAAATAAATACTGTTTTTATTGTTAGTATTATTGCATTCCTTGTTCTTTTACTCCTGTCAAACTTAAAAAAATTTTTTTTTCCCACTTAGAGATAAATTAATCTTTACTTGGGTCAGTCTACTGCATCTTATTGTCACTTTTACTTCATTGCATCCTTATTGATAACAAAAATAAAGGTGAAAGTAGCAGGGTGGCAGCTTAAACTAGTACTGAGTAGTTGGGAAATTAATTGCTCAATGCAGTGAATTGGAAATCATGATCTTTGCTTTTTAGCATTCCATTCAGTATTTGAAATAAGCTTTATAATGTAGGCTGTATTAGAGCAGAGCAATTAAATGTGGTAACAAAAAAGAGTATCCCAACTGTAGGTAGAGCCTGCTTTATTCAAACCATATGACTCTTAATTCCAGCCAATGGTGGTATCGAAAACTTGATGTGTTCCAGAAAGCAGTAAATTAAGCAAGGAGTGTGGAAGGACTTCTACTTGTAGTAAATTTTAAAAGAAATTCATAAATATTTTCAAAAGAAATAGAGGAAACACATAATTCAGAGAATATCCCAGATCAATTAAAATTATTTTAAAAATTAAATTTAATATCTAGTATTTTGACTAAACAAAAGCTCTCTAGCCTTTCTCACTAGTTTACCAGCTTACTATTCTTATTCACTACTAGCAGTAAATGTTAATGGACTGTGAGGAATGAGCAGGAAGGTGAGTCATCTATATTAATATCCCCTCATGCTAATTTAAGGATTATTAAATCTTAAATTTTTTTACTTGTAAAATTGTTCATTTAATTTCATAGTTGTTATAAGGTATATTTCAAAATTGAACTGGAAAAATTAGCTTTCAATACAAAAGTAGTACCCATTAATTTCCATATTCATGAAACAATAAAAATAATTGGATCAGGGAGAAATGAAAGCAACTCATTTTAAATTGTAAGAATATAAAATATTTTATATAATATATAAAGGAAATTGTAATCTTATCACTAAATAATTCCTATGACTAGTTTACATAAGATGAATTTTAGCAATACGTAACCAAGTTTAAATTTGAAGCTTCTTAACTCATCCTCTTAAAAGATACTTCTAAAAGAAGTTTAAAATTTGTACCCACTTCTCTAATGAAATCATTATTACTGTTATAAAACAAAGCAAAAATAAACTTAACTTCTTGAAAATGCCAGGTAGCTGAGTGATAAATGTAACAACTTCACCTAAGGAATGTTACTATTGTTGAACTGATTTTCAATATTTTGCTAAAGTATTTTTTAAAATGTTCTAATTGTAAAACTAGAATTTCTTTAGAGGTGAGAGGCCCAAATTCATCCCAAAGACTGACTTTTTAGTTAGCTCAAATTTTCTCAGATTTTACTGAATTCATTTCCTCTGGGTAACCTCTATATTGCTTTTCTTTGATTCTTGCCAGTACAACCAGTCTAAGATTTTACATGATAGAGGAAATCTGTGGAACTGATCATAGAAACTTATCTCTGTTTTCTTACATTACACCTCCAGGAATAGAGAAAACAGAATACTTCATTTGCATTCTTAAACATTAGGAACTTAGTGTTTTAAGTCTTTCTGCTGGAAATGTTATTGCATCTACTTTTTCCAAATGGAAAAAAACAAAAATGGTTAACAGCCCACACATATTTCTGTTAACTCATCTCTTTTTGGTATCTGGATCTGCACAGAGAGTATAGAATGTTGAAGCTTAACTGCCCAACCTCTTTCTTCTTTACAATCAATTAGAAATTGAAATAGATATGGAAATAGGTGTCAGTGTTGATTACAAGGAAATAAAAAAAATCAGATATGCACTAGAAAAATGGCAAAAACTAACAAAACTTAACATTCTAAAATAGAATATTTCCCAAATTAATATAGAATATAGTAATAGAATTTTAAACAATAAAATATTTTTCCTATAAGCATTAATGCTTATCTAAAAATTCCAAAGATACTCAGAGTTTTATATTTTGTTTATTTAAATGTTTGTTTATTAATATGTACCCCGAACCTCTTCTTTGCCCTAAATATCTCAGAAACCCAAAACATTTAATAGAAGAAATTAACAATTTTCTGACTTAATAATAGGTAGAAAATAGAAATGGAAATCATTCTACTCCCAAATATTAAAAATAGAAAGTATTCTGTTGCTGTACTGTTTACTTCCTATGCATGAAAACAAGGTTTTATATCTTCTACTCTAATAAAAGAGAAACATGCAAATTGACCATACCTCCACCACACTCACAAGCCACGCCCACAAGCCAGTCAGGAGCGAGTATGCAAATAAACCCAACCAAAATGGTGGCAGCCACGGAGCTGCAGCGAACAGGCTTGGGTTGCCCCTGGCGATGGAGGAAACCAAGCTTCCTGCCTGCCCTGGCCGGCTGTGGCCTCTGCTCAAGGCTAAAAAGTTTCAATTATAGAAGATAAATAAATCCCAGATACCTGTTTCCAGCCGGCATGGCCTCCGCTCAAGGAGGGTCTGGGAGTCTGGGTTGCCCGGGGCCGCGGCCAGCCTGCAAACAGCCATCAGCCATTCACCCAGGCTGGCCAGGCACCCCAGCGGGGACCCCCCCTAAGCCAGCAGGTGGACATCCCCTGAGGGATCCCAGACTGCGAGAGGGCACAGGCCGGGCTGAGCGACCCCCCCCAAGTGCACAATTTTTTGTGCAGTGGGCCTCTAGTCTACACTAATAAAAGAGAAACATGGTAATTAGTGTACGACTGCTACCCTTTTCATTGGCTAATCAGTGAGTATATGCAAATTAACTGTCAGCAAAGATGGCGGCCGACAGCCAGGCAGCTGGAAGCGAACATGAGGCTTGCTTGCTCCAGTGACTGCAGACTGCAACGTTCCCCGCCTGACTTGCTGGCCTCTGAGCGACAACTCTAAGAAACTATGTTGTAAATATAGAAGCTAAACAAAACCCCAGAAGATCTCAGAGCTGGAGTTATACATTGTTTCCATTATAGAACGCAAACAAACCAGCAGAAGCCTCAGAGCTAGAGCCAGAGTTAAAGCTGGCCCAGAATAGGAAAGTGTAGGGGAGACCAAGATGGCGGCGTAGGTAAACACCGGAGACCGCTGCCGCAAACAACCATTTCAAAAATACAACTAAAAGACTGAACGGACATCACCCAGAACCACAGGAAGGCTGGCTGAAGAGAGACTCTACAACTAGAAGGAAAGAGAAGAGCAAATCGAGGCTCAGAGGCGGCGCAGTGTGGAAAATACAAAGGTACCGAGGTGCGCGCGCAAAGCGGGCTGGTGGCTGAGGGCGCGGTTGTCGTTTTCTGTCGGGAGTGAGTCTCAGACTCTGGGCTCCAGATCCGGGCGAGTCTCTAGGGACCCAAACTCAAACGGGAGAAGCGGGATTATCCGGCATCAGTTGGAACCTGAGGGCAGCTTTCTCTCCGAGGTTTGCAGTGGCTGCCGGGGTTCTGAGAAGCAGAGCCTCTGGGAACGGGACTGAGCGTGGCCATAACTGCTCCCTCCGCCAGCCCTGTTGATCCCGCCCCGCCCAAAGCCTGCGCACAGCCATTTGCCGATCGCCTCAGGCAAAGGCTGGATTAGCGCCTCCCCAGAAGGCAGACGTTTTCCATACAGCTGATTCCTATAGCCAGTGGGCCTGGGGCTCAAATCCCTCTAGTGTTAACTACAACAATTAAGGCTTGGCTAGAACAAGACTGCGCACAGAGACCACAAGGGGGTGCACCAAGAAAGCATAAAAGATGCGGAGACAAAAAAACATGACAGAAATGGAGGATATGGAGCTAAGAATCGCAATTTTGAGGGCTTGCCATAAATTTGTGCAGAGCCTCACGAAAACTAATGAGACCCTCGATGCTACGATAAAGAAATTAGAAAGTAAGCATACACGGACTGAAATAAAGAATATTATACCCAATAGCAGACCAGAGGAGCACAAGAATCAAACCAAAGATTCGACAAAAAACACCCAATTGGAAAAGCAAAATGAAAAAAGAATCCGAAAGTGTGAAGATAGTGTAAGGAGCCTCTGGGACAGCTTTAAGCGGACTAATATCAGAATTATTGGAGTGCCAGAAGATGAGAGACAGCAAGATATTGAAAACCTATTTCAAGAAATAATGGCAGAAAACTTCCCCCATCTGGAGAAAGAAATGGACTTACAGGTCCAAGAAGCGCAGAGAACCCCAAACAAAAGGAATCCAAAGAGGACCACACCAAGACACATCATCATTAAAATGCCAAGAGCAAAAGACAAAGAGAAAATCTTAAAAGCAGCAAGAGAAAGAGGCTCAATTACCTACAAGGGAATACCCATACGACTGTCAGCTGATTTCTCAACAGAAACCTTGCAGGCCAGAAGGGAATGGCAAGAAATATTCAAAGTGCTGAATACCAAGAACCTACAACCAAGATTACTTTATCCAGCAAAGCTATCATTCAGAATTGAAGGTCAGATAAAGAGCTTCACAGATAAGGAAAAGCTAAAGGAGTTCATCACCACCAAACCAGTATTATATGAAATGCTGAAAGGTATCCTTTAAGAAGAGGAAGAAGAAGAAAAAGGTAAAGATACAAATTATGAACAACAAACATGCATCTATCAACAAATGAATCTAAGAATCAAGTGAATAAATAACCTGATGTACAGAATGAACTGGTGATTATAATAGAATCAGGGACATAGAAAGGGAATAGACTGACTATTCTTGGGGGGAAAAGGGGTGTGGGAGATGCGGGAAGTGACTGGACAAAAATCATGCACCTATGGATGAACACAGTGGGTGGGGAGTGAGGGTGGAGGGTGGGGTGGGAGCTGGAAGGAGGGGAGTTATGGGGGGAAAAAAGAGGAACAAATGTAATAATCTGAACAATAAAGATTTAATTAAAAAAAAAAAATAAAGCTGGCCCAGAATAAAATAAAAAAAAGAGAAAAAAAAGGAGCGTTTGGGAGCTTCAGTCAACAACCATCAGCCTGAAAGCAGCCTTCAGCCTCTCACCCAGACTGGCCAGGCACCCCAGTGGGGACCCCCACCCTGATCCAGGACACCCTTCAGGGCAAACCAGCCGGCCCCCACCCGTGCACCAGGCCTCTATCCTATATAGTAAAAGGGTAATATGCCTCCCAGCACCGGTATCAGCGGAGCCGCGAGGCCTCCTGGCACCGGATCAGCGTGACAGGGGGCAGCGCCCAAACCCCCTGATCACCCTGCAGCTCTGTGTGTGACAGGGTGCGGCGCCCTAACCCCCCCCTCCCCCCCACAGGCCCTGCTCTGTGTGTGACAGGGGGCGGCGCCCCAACCCCCCCCCCCCCCCCAGGGCCTGCTCTGTGTGTGACAGGGTAGAGCCATAACCTCCCCATCGGCCCTGCCCTGAGTGTGACAGTGGCGGTGCCCCAACCCCTTGATCTGCCCTGCTCTGTGTGTGCCAGGGGGCGGTGCCCTAACTCCCCTATCGGCCCTACTCTGTGCATGACAGGGGGGAACTTCCCAACCCCCTGATGGGCCCTGCTCTGTGCATGATAGGGGGCAGCGCCCAACCCCCTTGTTGGCCCTGCTCTGTGTGTGACAGGGGGTGGCGCCGCAACCTCCCCATCGACCCTGCCTTGAGTGTGACAGGGGGCGGTGCCCCAACCCCCCAATCAGCCCCACCCTGAGCGTGACTGAGGGTGGCATCGCAACCTCCCAATCTGCCCTGCTCTGTGCATGACGGGGTGGCGCCCCAACTCCCCAATCGGCCCTGCTCTGAGCCTGACCAGGGGCTGCACCTAGGGATTGGGCCTGCTCTCTGCCACCCGGGAGCAGGCCTAAGCCAGCAGGTCGTTATCTCCTGAGGGGTCCCAGACTGCGAGGGCACAGGCCCGGCTAAGGGACCTCCCCCCCCCACTGAGTACACAAATTTTTGTGCACCAGGCCTCTAGTATATATATAAAAGGCTAAGTTGACTTGTGCATGCGTGATACATATAAAGCTCTTGCTGGTGCCAATCACACACGTGTGTTTCCATCTGTCATTGTCGATCGTGAATTTGGTTGACACTTCTATTACAGAGAAAGGGCGAATAGCGATTTTAAAATATTTCTTCTAATTAATTTTCTTTCAATGTGCATGAATTTGTGCACCGGACCTCTAGTTTAACTATATTCCTTAACTAGAAAACTTGACTTCTGCCAATTGTTACAACAGCGAACGTTACCACTACTCTAATTCCCTAAATATTATGTATGGCTATCATCTGGAACTAATAATAATACTTGAGTGTATTGTGCCAAGTAGACACTTAATACAAAATATACATTAGACTGAATGAAGTCCAGATATTGGTAATATTGAATGACAAAGACATAGATACCTTTGGTTAAACTAATTTCACAATCAACAATGACAGATGGAAACACACGTATGCAATTAGCGCCAGCCAGAGCTTTATATGTATCGCGCATGCACGAGTCAACTTAGCCTTTTATATATATACTAGAGGCTCGGTGCACAAAATTTGTGCACAGGGAGCGGGGGTTCCCCCTCAGCCCAGCCTGCACCCTCTCCAATCTGAGACCCCTTGGGGGATGTCCAACTGCTGGTTTAGGCCTGATCCCTAAATCAGCAGTCGGATATCCCTCTCACAATCTGGGACCGCTGGCTCTTAACTGCTCACCTGCCTGCCTGCCTGATCACCCCTAACTGCCCCCCATCCCCGCCGGCCTGGTTGTCCCTCACTGCCCCCCCTGCCGGCCTGGTCGCCCCCAACTGCCCCCCTCTGCCAGCCTGGTTGCCCCTAACTGCCCCACTCTGCCAGCCTGGTTGCCCCTCACTGCCCCACTCTGCCAGCCTGGTCGCCCCCAACTGCCCCCCCTGCTGGCCTGGTCACCTCCAACTGCCCCCCTCTGCCAGCCTGGTCACCCCTGACAGCCTGCTGTTCAGTCGTCCCTCACTAACCCCCCTGCCAGCCTGGTTGCCCCACCCAGCCTGCTGTTCAGTTGTTTGGTCGTCCTTCACTAACCCCCCTGCCGGCCTTTTTGCCCCATGCAGCTTGCTGTTTGGTTGTTACTGTGAGGGCGTTCTGACCAATTTGCATATTACCCTTTTATTAGTATAGATACTAGAGGCCTGATGCACAAAATTTGTGCATGGGGCTCAGCCCTTGCACCCCCGGCTGCCTTGGCCGGTCCTCACAGCTCTTCACAGCCCTGGCTTCATCCAGAAGGTTGTCTGGAAGGATATCTGGAAGGTTGTTCAGCTGTTTGGTCTAACTAGCATATTAGCTCTTTATTATATAGGATAGAATAAACTTGTTTAATTAGACTTGCTTTCTGCTATAGCTAAACTTTTTCTAGCTCAGTGAAGCAGCCCACTTCTCTTTCTGGTAATTGTCAGCAACACAGCAGTAAATATCAACATGAAGCAGATTATTATTATAGATCACGCAGGGAGAACAAAGGGTAAAAGATTTAACTGTAGCAGTGTTTGACTATATTATGCGCAGTGAGAAAACCTGAAGTCATTTTCAACCTCCAAAATTTCTTACTTCTTTTCAGTTGGATCAAGTTTCTAAGCTTTCTAAATCTCCGTTTTCTGGCTAATGAAGAAAATAGGATTCCATCGAGTCTCTTATCTACCTACTCCAGGACTTCTGTGCAGATCAAACGAGATGAGGCATGAGAAAACGCTTCACAGACATTTGGTTAAAGTGAAATGTTTGCACCTGGCTATAAAGCAAGTTGTGTTCCTGGGCTAAAGAAACTGCAAGGAGGCTAGTCGCTAGGGAGAGGAAGCCGAGTGCTGCTACGTGACGTCATTACCCGGATGGACGCTTAGCATATTAGCCTTTTATATATATAGATGACTGGACTAAGGGAAATGGGTCTTTGGAAACCCAGGGTGTAATTCCATGGAAATAAAACTTTCTACTATATTGCATCCTCCTGTGTGAGTCTCAAAAAATTCATATTCTTGGGATATCTCAAGAACCCCACCCCCAACAGCAACCAGGGAATACAAGGCATGTTTTTCTCTGGTGACAGAATCTTTGTCCTCCCTCCACTACCCATCCCTTATAATAGTCAAATTCCTTAATGTTCTTATCCTCACATAAATTGGGTTCTTAATTTACAAAGAGCTGACTAGCACTTAAAGAAATGACTCCTGTCCCGGCTGGTGTGGCTCAGTGTTTGAGCTTTGACCATGCACTGGGATGTCACTGGTTCATTCGATTCCTGGTCAGGGCACTTGCTTGGGTTGCGGGCTCGATCCCAAGCATGGGGCATGCAGGAGGCAGCCACTCGATGTTGATGTTTCTCTCTCATTGATGTTTCTGTCTCCTTGTAAAATCAGTAAGAACATATTTTAAAATAAGAAGAAAAAAAAAGAAATGTAATTGTGTGTGGTTGGATCCTAATGATACCATCTTCTTGGGTTATTCTGCATCTCCCTTTATTGATGCCCCACAGTCAGTGTTGGGGAAAATGAATTAGGATTTGTACCCCAGTCTTCTCTGATCATGCACTATCATTCTGCATAGCCTATGTCCTCCAGTAGAATGTTGAACAGTAGTGGTGGATGTGCTCACACATACCTGTACCTAATCTGGGGTAACGACCCAGCTAACTGGTGTTTACTGATTACCACAAAAACCACACTAGGAATGTTTCTCTCATCTGTATGTTCTAATTTGCATACATAAAAATATGTTCTATTTTTTAAAATATAAATGTCCTACTTTTCATTTTAAAATCATTTATTTTCAAATTACAGTTGACATACATTATTATATTAGTTTCAGGTATACACCCCAGTGATTAGACATTACATAGCTTACTAGGTGATCATCTCAATAAATCTTGCACCCATCTGATACCTTACATGGTTTATTAGAATATTATTGACTATATTCCCTCTTCTGTATTTATGCCATACGACTATTGTGTGACAACCAATTTGTTCTTCTTAATCCCTTCACTTTTTTCACCCATCTCCCCAACCTCCCTCCTATGTGGCAACCTTCAAAATGTTCTCTATATTAATGAGTCTGTTTCAGTTGTTGATAGATATGTACTTATTGACATTTTATTGTTTATATTTTTTATCCTTTTTTTTTCTTCTTGAAAAATACCCTTTAACATTTCATATAATACTGGTTTGGCGGTGATGAACTCCTTTAGCTTTTCTTGTCTGGGAAGGTCTTTCTCTGTCTTTTGATTCTAAATGATACCTTTGCTGGGTAAAGTAATTTTGGTTGTAGTGTCCTTGCTTTTCATTACTTTGAATATTTTTTCCCAATCCCTTCTGGCCTGCAAAGTTTCTCTTGCGAAATTAGCTGACAGTCTTATGCGATCTCCTTTGTAGGTAACTAATTGCTTTTCTCTTGCTGCTTTTAAGATTCTCCCTTTGTCTTTAATCTTTGGCATTTTAATCATGATGTGTCTTGGTGTGGGCCTCTTGGGTTCATCTTGTTTGGGACTCTCTGAGCTTTCTGGACTTGAATGTCTATTTTTTTTCACTAGGTAGGAGAAGTATTCTGTCATTTTTTTCAAATACATTTTCAGCTTCTTGCTCTCTCTCTCTCCTCCTTCCAGCACCCCCTTGATGTGAATATTTGTACCTTTGATGTTATCCCAGAGGCTCCTTACACTGTCCTCATATTTTTGGATTCATTTTTGCTGTTCTGATTGGGTATCTTTTGATTCCCTATATTCCCATTTGCTGATTTGATTCTGGACTTCACCTTCTCTATTGTTGATTCCCTGTAAATTATTCTTCATTTCAGTTAGTGTATCCTTCATTTCTGACTGGTCCTTTTTTATGGTGTTGAGATTCTCATTAAGTTCATTGAGCATCCTTTTAATCATTGTTTTGAACTCTGCATCTAGTAGGTTGCTTATCTCCATTTTATTTAGTTCTTTTTCTGGAATTTTGTTCTGTTCTTCCATTTGGGACATTTTGTCTCCTCATTTTGACAGCCTCTCTGTTTTTGTTTCTGTGTCCTAGGTAGAGCTGTTATGTCTCCCAGGCTTAGTAGAGGGGCCTATTGTATTAGGTGTTCTGTAGGGTACAGTAGCACAGCTTCCCTGATCCTCGAAGATGGGCACTCAAAGTGTGTACCCCCCATGTGGGCTGTGTACACGCTTTTCTTGTAGCTGAGCCTTGCTTGCTATTGGCACGTAAATGGGAGGGGTTTACCCCAGGCTGATCAGCTGTAAGGACTGATTGTGACCGCTGACCTCTTACCACTGTGAAGTACCATCTGTGCAGGCTCCCACCCCACAGAACAGGACTTACTTCAGCAGGGCACTGGAGCCCGCCGAGTCCACCCCTTGAGTGTTTCACCTGCCTGGGGCCACCTGGCATGAGCTACAAAGCTATCGGCAGATGGCTACTACTTGTGCTGGACTTGGAGGTGCCAAGGTGAGGCCAGGCTGTGAAGCAACGTTGCTGCTGCTGCTAGTGTCAGGCCAGGGACCGCTTAGTGAGAAGCACGGGCCTTGCCACTTGTTTGAGAGATTTTAGGAAAGTCTGAAGCATGAGCCAAGATAGGCCATTGATATGGAAAAGCCACTGGAAACAGCCTGGGCGGGCCTCGGGGAATCACCAGGGTGGGGCAAACAGTGTGAGCAGGTTGATGGAGTTTCAGATATGGTGTCCCCTGCCTGATCGCTTGGGGAGGGCTCTTCAAAGGAACAGCAGCCTCCTCCAGCACTTTTATCTGGGAGAAAGCTGCCCCTAGCTCTTGCCCTGATGCTGGACAGTTTAGTTCCTCCCTGTATGCCTGTGGTGCCTTTCAAGCTGCTGCCCTATGCTGGAGCTCAAGGTAGTGAATCCGAGTGAGTCCATGCACTAGCCCTTTAAGAGGAATTGCCTGGCCAGCAGCCCTCCCTCTCTCTCAGCCTCAATCCTTGCTGGATTTTACAGGCAGAAGTTAAGGAGACTTCTCTTCCTGGTGCTGGAACCCTGAGCTGGGGAACCTAGTGTGGGGATAGGACCCCTTAGTACTCAGGGAGACCTCTGTAGCCCAGATATCCCATCCAATTATTATCTGCCACATGTGGGTGTGGGGCCAGTCTGTTACACATATCTGCCCCTCCTACCACTTTCCATGTGGCTTCTTTGGTTCCTTACTTGTAGGACTTCCATTCAGCCAGATTTCAGGCAGTTCTGAATGATGATTGTTCTGTAGTTTAGTTGTAATTTTGATGTGTTTGTGGGAGGAGGCAATCGCAGTACCGTGTTTACCTATGCTGCCGTCTTGCCCGGAAGCCCAGATGTTCTTTATCTTTTATTTTTAGTGATTATTTTAACAAGTACTGAGTGCAGATGAAAACTAACCACTAAAATAGTTTTCACAAGTATTTCAGAATGTGAGAGAAGGAGGGTTTCCTCTTTTATACAATGAGTCTTTGGAGCCTAGGTGCCAACTTGCCTAAAATTCCTTCCTTGTACTAAACTGAGTTGTTTATTTGTTTTTAACTCAAAAAAAAAGAAAAGGTGACTAACATTGTATAGAAGTGCCAGAAGTGGCTTTTTAGAAACAACACTGTTTACATTAAATAAGGAATCTGTTCGCAGGTTGGGTCTGCCACATTTACAAACATAGTGTTATACCCTGTGACCAAAAGCTTAGTGAGCACCATTTGCCATAGGTGAGGTAAGTGGAGGTGGTGAAAGGGAGAGAAGGAAGGTAGGAGGAGGATGAATTCTCTACATTGATTTCTGGTTTCATTCTGGATTGGCCAGCAAGCCAGTCAGTCCTTCAACAGTGCTCACGGCATTGGGAAGATCCTTTTTCTTTTCAAAAATTAGTAAGACAGGAATCCCTTACTATGTGTTACATCAGCCATTCCTTCTGCCTCCATCCTCATGAGCTCTTCTTGGGCCTCATAAAAAGAACAAAATTTGAGTGTTTTGGAGGCTGTGATCCTGACTGTCCAAGCCAGTGAAGCTGACGTTTTGGTACTTCCACCTTAACCTAAAGCAGCAGTAGTCGTTACCCTTTCACTTTGTACAAAATAACAGTCTACTGTAGCATCCCAGCCAAACATGAAAATGCACTATTTTCTATTTATTTAATAAGTCAAAAAAGCCCTTTACCTTTATTTTCTAGTTTTTGATGTGATTAATTGATTCCTTATTTCTTCAAAGTTAACTAGTTCTTTTAAAAAGTATCACTATGCAGGCACATATTTAAACCTATTTTGTAGGCTTAAATCTGTTGGAATTATTAGTGAAATTCAAGTTGTCCCACTTTGGTCAGTAGAGCCTACATTGGCTCATAGTCTTTTTGACTTGACCCTCATAATCTTTTATAGCTTCCGTGCTCTCTGTTCTGACGTTATTCTAGGCTCATGTTTTACGTTTCCTGCGCCAGGCCTTTAATCAGCCATCTTTTCAAGATACATTTGTTTATTTTAGTGGTATTTAGAGACCACAGTTGGGTCATTGCTACTGATGGCCATTGTTTCTAGGCCTTCTTAGTTTGTGGGACTAGGGGAAAAAAAATGTATATTAATAGGTTTTTAAAAATGTTTTATGTTACATATGTTTATTACTTACTAGAGGCCCGGTGCACCACATTCGTGCAGTCGGGGTGTGTGTGGGGGGTCCCCTTAGCCCGGCCTGCACCCTTTCACAGTCCGGGAGCCCTCGGGGGATGTCCAACTGATGGGAGCGGGCCTATGCCGGCAGTCGGCCATCCTTAGTGCTGCCACAGAGGTGGGAGAGGCTCCTGCTGCCGCCCCTGCACTAGCCAGCAAAGAACGGCACTCCCCCTGTGGGAATGCACTGACCACTAGGGGGCAGCTCCTGTGTTGAGCGTCTGCCCCATGGTGGTCAGTGTGCATCATAGCGACCGGTTGTTCTGCCATTAGGTCAATTTGCATATTACCCTTTTATTATATAGGATAACATGTGTTGTGTTAACTATGTGTTACCTTAACAGAATATGTAATGTCAATATATTCAATATATGTAATATAATAATGCTCACCCCAACACCAAATTATGTAACACAAGTTTAATATATAATAAACATGCTATATCAATAAAATAAAAGATTTTTTCTAGCATGTAATAAAAGTATGATTAAATATAGTCTATATTTTTTAACGAGGCACAAATAACCAGTTAGTGCTACTTTTAATAAAAATTCAAGATTGCAGAACTTTTACTGAAATTCTTTTTTGTTACCTCTGTATCTTCATTATTCCTTATTTAGAATTCTGATTCATAACTACTTATCTAGTCTGAAGTGCACACATAGCAATTTCACAATAACAATATAAATACTAATATTACTGAAAATATTAAAGTTTTACACATCATCTTTTTTCCTCATTTAAAAATAGTTGTACTATATGTATATTGTCAGAAAATATAGCTATTATATAGTGTAGTCTTTCCTTAGACTTCATTAATTTTTGTTCTACAAATAACCACAGGCCCTTTCTGTTGATGTCTTTAGTCATTTTGGTTTCCTGAAGCTTATCCTGTAGTATAGGAGTGGACAAACTTTTTCTGTAAAGAGCCAGACAGCAGATATTTTTGTCTTTGTAGGCTATACGATCTCTTGTAAGTACTCAGTCTTATCCTGGTAGTGAGAAAGTAGTCATACAACATGTAAACTAATGAGCCCGATGGTCTTAAATAAAACTGCTTTTCAGTTTTATATAATTGTCACATATCATTATATAGTATTTATAAAAATTGTTTTTTTTAAACAACAAAAAATGTAAAATTTATTCTTCAATCGTGGACTGTATAAAAACAGGTAACAGGCCAGATTTGTCCCGCAGACCGTAGTTTGCAAACCTGTCCTATTAGGTTCCTCAGAAAGAAGTCATGAGTTCTTGCTTGTTATAGTTTCTCTGACCTTTATACTTGTTTTTATTGGATTTAAAATCTTTGTTTCATACTTTCTTTTCTTGAATATCTTATTCAGTGGAGTACATTCAGTTTTCTTTAGGCATGAATTATTGCTGTTAAAGTTGGGTGATAATTTAAAAAGTATACACAATAACATGTCATATTTCTTCATCCCTTTTTCTTAAATAACATTACTAGAATGTATCATGGTCATTCTGGGTTGAATTTCTCAGGTATGCTATACTATACTCTTTAGATAAGTATTTTCAGTTTTAAGAAAGTTCTTGAATTATAATTTTTGTATTTTAATTTGCTTTAGTTTTCTTCAGACTCCTTTCATCTATATGAAGGGTGCCTTTTGTTTATCTTTAGTGTTTGCCATTTTCTCTTGAATATTTTAAAAATTTCTTCATTTTTTTTTTTATATCTAAATTTGTAGATAGTTTTCTCCTTTCACTTTCTATTTCTTGGTTAGGCATTATTTATTTTCTCTATTGACTCTTATATTCCCTCTAATTTAGTCATCATTTCTGAAATGATTTTTTTTTTCATTTCTTATTCTATCCTGAGGTCTGTCACCTCACTTTTAAGCATTTCCAATTCTGATTTATGTTATTTCATGTTTTATATAATTTTATTTTTTAAAAAATATATTTTATTGATTTTCTACAGAGAGGAAGGGAGAGGGATAGAGAGTTAGAAACATCGATGAGAGAGAAACATCAATCAGCTGCCTCCTGCACACCTCCTTCTGGGGATGTGCCCGCAACCAAGGTACGTGCCCCTGACCGGAATCGAACCTGGGACCCTTCAGTCCGCAGGCAGATGCTCTATCCACTGAGCAAAACCGGTTAGGGCATTATATAATTTTAAAATGTCTTTTAGTTGTTTTGAAATAGGTAAAAATCTTGATATTGTGTAGGCATGTTTTTCTTTTGTGCTTTTTTTTCTCCATGGGTTTTATTCTAGTCCTTATTTTTTTTTTCCTTATAAAAACATTGTACGGGATTTTACCTTGATATTTTGCTTAGTCTTACATGTGAAATTAGTTTTCCTCTATGTTGCTTTTAAAAGAGGTATATATGTTTTAAAATCAGTGATACATGTCCAAGAAGTTCAATAGAGAGAGTAATAGCAGGAAAAGATTTATTCTGAGGTCCTGAAAAAATGAATTAACCTTGTAATGTCTCTATTATTCTTTTTGATGCTCATATTGTTATCACCATATTCCGTGGGTTGCTCTTTGTATCTGCAACTATGTACTTTTGAGAACTATTTTGAAAGCTTTCTCTCTGATTCAGTGTTTTTATGTCATGTGCTGCACCAATTCTTGAACTAACCTTTTCTACCAGAAACCCTTTTTTCTTTTAGCAGGAAATACATTCAAGTTCAGAGTCTGGGTCCTTTGGGCAGTTCAGCAGGTTTTCCATGGCTTTCTCTCTCATTTTGACACTGGTTTTACAGTTATTCAAGTATTAATTCTTGGTGAGCCTAAAAAGTGTATACTTTTTAATAAAAAAATCTGAATTCATAGTATAGCAATTTACTGTTTTGGTATTTCTAAGAATGAATTATGTGTCACACATTTAATTTGTACAGATGAAGATTATTTGTCTTTCATTTATAACATAAAGACAATTGTAAATTAAATCTCATGATTTCCCTAACATAATTCTCAAAAACCAACCCTTTTTCCCATTCTTCTTTCAAAATTAGACCAGAACCATAAAATAACAGAATTTAAAAAATAAAAGAAATCTTACAGTAATGATTTCAGGTTTTCATAATTTCTTAAATTGTTTTCCAATGATGATGAAAAAATGCCCATTTTTTTCATGACTGAAAGACATTTATCTATATTTAGATATTATATTTATAATTTATGGTAAAGTTACAAAGATTCTTAAAAAGTATATTTTTAGAAGTGAATTTTATTGCTAAGCCATGTTAAAAAGACTCACTAGTACTTAAGGTAAATGGATAATTAGATGGATGACAAAAGATACAGTATTAACAGAAGTGTATCAAAAAGTTGCTAGTGGGTAAATTCTGGCCTTAAGTTCTAAATCACACAAATGAATTTGGTAAAGAACTCAGGATTTTTGAAACATGCTCCGTCACTTTGCAATTACCATACTGTCTTATTCTGACCTCATCCTTGCTTTTTTGGTCAAAGAATTATGGGAGTCAGCTAGGATACGGCTTTTTTTAAAAAAAATTATTGATTGATTTTGGACAGAGAGAGGAACATTGATTCGTTGTTTCACTTACTTATGCGTTCATTGATTGCTTCTTGTATGTGCCTTGACTGGGGATTGAACCAGCAACCATGGCTCAACTAACCAATTGAGCTACCTGGCCAGGGCAGGATACTGCTTTTTAATTTTGCTTTAATTCCATTTAAAGGCTAACCCAGGGAGTACTACCAAAATATATAGATATATAGCAAGTTAGTTCATTGAAACATTAATTCAAGTAGTTACCCAGCTTACTACTGGCTATTTTTTATTGTGTTGAATAGACAAAGAATACTCACTAAATACTTGATGTGAGCCTTTTTCCTGGTAATTTTGCATTTGGGGGTAATTTTCTTCTAATTAAAATGCTTGAGAAAAATCTGGTAAATCAGTGGTTCCTAGTCCTTGGGCTCTTGTTAATCAGAAGTTTTACTGTATAATCATAATGTATTTTAGGTGTTCTCATTTATGTTCTTCAACTCTTTGTCAGTGTAGGCATTCTGATTACTTGATTACATCTGCCTGGCAAGTGGTATTTAAAACAGCATTTATAATAAAAATTCCTTCATTTTAGATTGTCAAATGAGAATATGTAAAGACAATTGATAGTTGAAACATGATTATTTTCTCTTGACTTAGTGTTTAGTGGATTGTAGATTCGGGATAAAAAGAAATGAATATGATTATTGCTGTGGTCTACAATGACTAGCTTATCCAGATGGAGACATAGAGTATGTGGAGATGTAGGCCTCCCACCACTTCCCCTCTTACAGAGCAGCTCCGCTTTTCATGGTGTTTTATATTTTGTTTAGTTTTTTGGTAATTTTAAAAAAAACTTTTAATCAGACTTGTAAGATAAGGTTCTACTGTTAAAATGACACAGACACTGGATGTAGCATCCTCTGTGGCTGAAAGCTTTTGTACCTAGCATTCTGCCGTTTGTGACACTGGTAATTGTAGGTATTTTGGGTTCCTATAGTGTGTTTTGGGATCCGGAGAACCTCACTGTCTTATTCTAGTGTTCTCTTTTATCAGGACTTCTGGACCGGGGACAAGAACTAAGTGTGGCACTCAGCTTGGTATTTTTACATTATTATTTTATACAGTCCTTCAATCAAACTTGCAAGTGGTTATTATCCTCATTGTCACACAGAGAAAAGGATGCTTTAAACTCAGAATCTAAAAATGCCTCTTTCTTGTGTCTTGCTTTTGGATGGGGGGTGGGGGAGAATAGGTCCTGATTTAAAGGCATTAGCTTTCGTACACATTTTATCTGAATGATTTCAGGTACAACTTTTAATTGCCTCCTACATTGGATGCCTTTGAAAATCCATATGTCAGCCTGGACTTTATAACCTCTAGACTTCTCTCCCTGCCTCCTGAATATGGCCACCTGACTACCTCATAGGCATCTGCACTCAGTGTGTGCAAAGTTGAAGTCGTCATCTCATTTACCATACATTTGTCTCCTCATATATTCCTTTTGTTGCTTCTCTGTTCTACTTTCACCTCCTCCTAAGGGTGGATTTAATCTGCTTGGACCATAATGGCTGAGAGAGCGATCTAAGTAACACACTGCATTGCAGTAGGTTTTCTGGGTGATATTCTCATCAGGAGAATGAAGCTCCTGTCCTAAGCCAAGAGTCCTTTCAGGCAGCAATGCCAATAGATAGAATATGAAATGTAAAATGCGCTATTTATCCTTTATGCTGACTGAAGGTCATGGGAAAATCAGCAGTTAGGCACCTTACTCTGATGATGCCCAGCATACAATCTAGTCTTCTTCATATTTAACCTCAGTTCTTTACCTAATGACCTCATTTTTGTACCTCAGCAAAACCCTCTTTACTTCTCTAAACTATGCCCTAGAATAGCATTAATTACATACTCCCTCTGTCCCATAATAATAGTAGCAAGTGAATATTTAAACGGAAATTATTGGCGAATGCAGCTGTAAGTTATGTTGTAGCACAAAATTGTGAAGCCTTCAATCAAGATCAGTGTTTCATGACATCTGTCATTTGTTTTAACACATCTTTCAATTTTTAGGTTAATCTAATTATTACGAATTATAACTATTTTTCTAATTTCATCCGCTGATCGAAATCAATTGTTTTATTTCAGTTGAATATCAACCCATTGTAAAAGTAAGATGAAAAAAAGAGAGTTTTCAAGCAAAGATCGAGTTGCAATTGTCCAGTTCTTTTTTTAATTTTTTTATTTTTATTTATTTATTTTTTAAAATATATTTTATTGATTTTTTACAGAGAGGAAGGGAGAGGGATAGAGAGTTAGAAACATCAATGAGAGAGAAACATCGGTCAGCTGCCTCCTGCACACCCCCTACTGGGGATGTGCCTGCAACCAAGGTATATGCCCTTGACCGGAATCGAACCTGGGACCCTTCAGTCCGCAGGCCTACGCTCTTATCCACTGAGCCAAACTGGTTAGGGCGCGATTGTCCAGTTCTTGATGCATCTAAAGAGAAAGGAAAAGTTGCAGAAAGGTGCAATTACGTTAGCTGCAAAACAATTTAAGTGCAACAGAATGACCATATCAAGAATTTGGAAACGTGCTTCCGGAAATAATTGTCAAGGAGAATCTTATGCTAATGTTGATTCTTTGAAAAAACGAAACTGTGGACGTAAATGCAAAGATTATGGAGAAAAACTTGAAAAACTTAGACATATTCCTCTTAGTAGAAGAGGCACCATATTAGCCTTTGATAATATTTCTCCCGAAATACTGGATAATACATTTCTGTCACTTCAACAAGTTATGCTGCAAGCAATGAAGAATGACGGCTCCAATAATTTTAAGCTCACACATATAGGGAAAGCAAAGCTTCGCAGCCAAGGGATCCTACCTACAAGTTTAAAATGCAGTAACGAAATTATTGAAAAATCCAGAAACTATCTGAACACTCAAAATAAAAATTAGGAGTACTATTTTTAATTTATTGTTTAATTTAATAGTAGAGGCCCAGTGCACGAAATTCATGCACTCAGGGTGGGGGGTCCCTCAGCCCGGCCTGTGTCCTCTCACAGTCCGGGAGCCCCGTGACCCATCACCCCAAAGAGGCCCCTTCCATCCACCTGGGGCTCCTCAATGGATCACCCCTGCAGAGGGAGGCTCCTTCCACCCACTGTAGCCCGTCAGTCGGTGGCCTGGGATTCCCTCTTTGAGGCGATCGTGGAGCCCCCTGGTTGATCGATCGCCCCACCGGCCAGTGGCTTGGGCCTCCCTCTGCAGGGCGATCCTGGGGTGATGGCCGGGCCCCCAACCAATCGCATCGCACCTGCCTTGGCTGGCCTGGCACCAGTGGGTGTCATAGCGTGGTTGTCCAGAAGGTTGTCCAGACAATCGTTCTGCTGTTCGGTTGTTCGGTCGATTTGCATATTATGCTTTTATTATTATAAACACAGAGATATGGATCCACTTCTGGATTTATGCAGAGAAATTTTTATTGAAACCATAACTCCATCTGGTAAATTCCCATTGTATTCTTGACTTCTTTATTGTAGCCACAAGGATATAAACATTCTGTATTTTGTCTATTTCTCTGAGGTATTGGTGATCTGTTCACATTCCCTTGAATTAGCTGATATCCTGTGATTTTCATTTATATTATCCCCTACATTTAGCACAGAGCCTGGCCCAGAGTTGGTATTCAGTAAAAATGGATATTTGTGTTCAACTATGCATTGTGCTGTATTGAGAATACAAAGATTTATAAGTCATTTAAAAAGTAAACTTACTGTTTAGATTGGGTCGTAGGGTACTATATATAAACTAGAGGCCCGATGCACAAAATTCATGCAAGAGTAGGCCTTCCTTCCCCCAGCTGCCGGCACCGGCTTCCCTCTGGCACCCGGGACCTGGGCTTCCCTCGCAGCCCCGGCTTCATCCAGAAGGACATCTGGTCTAATTAGCATATTATACTTTTATTATTATAGATATAATGCCATCGAAGTTGCTTTCCCAAAGAATACTGTTAATATCAAGCAAGAGTTCTTATTGCTTTTATTTTTCCTTGACCTAAATTTTGTTTCATAAATCTTTGTACACATTTACTATATACAATACAATATTATATATTTTAATGTATTGGCTGAAATGCTTACTTTCAAGTTGTTTTTGATATGTAAATAATTAGTAAGTTTATATGTAGGTCTTTCTTTTTAAAAATTGTGACTCCATATCAAGCACCATAATGTTTTTGTTACAAATTTCTACTTTATTTCTCCACAGGCAGCAGAAAATGTCATTTTCATTGGACCTGACACACATGCTATTCAAGCTATGGGTGACAAGATTGAAAGCAAATTACTAGCTAAGAAAGCAAAGGTTAACACAATTCCTGGCTTTGATGGAGTAGTCAAGGTGAGAAACTATTTTACTCTAGTCTTTATAGCACATGTTCTCAGTGTAAGATAAAATGCAGTTCTTGCTTTTATAAATATACATGTGTGGATAAAAAATGTCAATGTTGTTTACACTTGAATTATATTAAATGGCATAAGTTAAAAAGAGGAAGAAGCCACTTAAGCATTGTATTTAATGATCGATATTGGCTCATACTTTCACAGGAAAAAACTTAGTGATTTAAAAATGTGCTGTCAGACCTCTGGATGTTATTTAATGGTGGTATATATTTAATATTTGAAACCCTATGATGTTCTGTATATCTTTATAGTGAGCTTCCGTTCATATGCATAAAATGTGCAATGTAAATATGCTCTGGTGGAAAGTGGTATAACTGTGAATGACTATAGATCCCAATCATAACTCCTTAACTAGCAAGCAGCTTCTGTAGGCGAAGGCTTCTAAGGCAGAATGCAGACATTGGAGTGTGTCCATTGCCTTGTCCCCACCCCCAACCCTATGTAGACTTTAACCTTGTGATTGGAGTTAGTCTGCAAGAACGGTGTTCTTATTGTTCCTTCTTGTACTGGGGAATTCTTTGTGCAGGATCATTTCATGCATTGCAGGATAGCTAGCAAGCTTGGTCCCTGGTTAATAAAATTTTTAGCTTCCTTCTAACCACTATGCTTATACCTGAAACTAATATGAAATAATATTGAATGTAAACTGTAATTGAAAAAAATTAAAGAAGAAAAATATTTTCAGCTTCTTGCTCATATTTACCTAAATCTTTATTCATCCATTCCCCCCCATCCCCGCTTCTTCATAACCTTTATAGCCTTTAGGAACTACAGTCTTCACTGATTAACTTTTCTCTGTTCCGTATCTTAAAGCTCTCCTTGTCTTTTAGCTCCTTTCCTTTACAATTGAGGTAAAAAAATGCTCAGTCACTCAAGAAATGTACTGATACCTGGCTAAGTGGTAAGGATGTGGTGATAAATGAAATACCCATGATCCCTCACATGATTGTGTTTCCAGTTTAATGGAAAGAAATATGTGTTCCTTCTCTTCATAGAACACTGTAACTCTTGTCTCTCTTCAGTTGTTATCTTAGTTCTCTCTTCCATTTCACAGCCAACATGTCTTAGAAGAATTCTTCTCACACTCATTTCTATACTTCTTTCTTAATCTTTTAAAAAATTATTTATTTTTAAAATACAGTTGACATACAATATTATATTAATTTCAGGTGTACAACATGATTAGGCATTATGTAATTTATGAAGTGATCACCCCTATATCTCTAGTACCCATCTGATATCATATAGAGTTATTATAATACTAGAGGCCCGGTGCACGAATTCGTGCACCAGTGGGGTCCCTCGGCCTGGCCTGCAGGATCGAGCTGAAACCGGCTCTCTGATATCCCTTGAGGGGTCCTGGATTGCGAGAGGGTGCACACCAGGCCAAGCGGCCCCACGGGTGCACGATTGGGGCCAGGGAGGGACGCAGGAGGTTGGCCAGCCTGGAAGGGACCGCGGGAGGGCTCCAGGGTGTGTCTGGCCTGTCTCACTCAATCCAGATCGGCCGGACCCCAGCAGCAAGCTAACCTACCAGTCAGAGTGTCAGTGTACGTCATAGCAACTGTCTGCCCCCTGGTGGTCAGTGCATGTCATAGTGAGCGGTTGAGCTGCCTTAGCATATCATTAGCATATTACACTTTGATTGGTTGGATGGACGACTGGACACTTAGCATATTAGGCTTTTATTATATAGGACTAGAGGCCCAGTGCACGAAATTCATGCAAAGGGGGGGGGGGGAGGTCCTCAGCCCAGCCTGCGCCCTCTCGCAGTCCAGGACCCTTTGGGGGATGTCCAGCTGCTGATTTAGGCCCGATACCTACAGTTGGACATCTGGCAGTCAGACATTCCTCTTGCAATCCGGGACCGCTCGTCCCTAACCACTCACCTGCCTGCTCGCCCCTAACCACTTGCCTGCCTGCCCACCTGCTCGCCCCTAACTGCTTGCCTGCCTGCCTGCTTAGTGCACGTCATCGCGACCAGTCATTCGGGTCATTCTGGTCGTTCTGCCATAATGGTCATTTAAGCTTTTATATATATAGACTGGGCCTCTAGTCTATGAAAAATTGTGCAAGAGTAGGCCTTCCTTCCTCCAGCTGCTGGCAGGCTTCCCTCCTCCGGCTGCCAGCTGGCACCGGGGACCCTGGCTGGCTTCCCCCAGGCCGCCCACAGACCCCTGGGACCCCAGCTGGTTTCACCCACGCTGCCCACAAGTACCTGGGACCCCAGCTGGCTTTCCCCTGGCCGCGGCTTTGTCAGGAAGGATGTCTGGAATGATGTCCGGAAGACGTCTGGTCTAATTAGCATACAGTGGGGCCTTGACTTACGAGTGTCCCGACTAATGAGTTTTTCAAGATACAAGCCGTCTCTTGGCCGATTTTTTGCTTTGAGTTGCAAGCTAAAATTCGGGTTATGAGCCAGCTTCAGATACCCCACCGCTAGTTGGCGCAGCGAACGTCACAGTGAACGCCACAACATCAGCCCGGCATCACGTGTCTCACTTGTTAACTTTAAGATTTGACATACGAGTAATTTGAGTTACGAGCTCCGTCACGGAACGAATTAAACTCGTAAGTCAAGGCCCCACTGTATTAGCCTTTTATTATTATAGATTATTGACTATATTACCTATGCTGTACTTTACATCCCAGTGACTTTTTATAACTGTCATTTGTACTTCTTAGTCTGTTCACCCTCCCCCTCAAACACACACACTTAATCTTTACTGGTCTGGCTTCTTTCTTCATTCCCACTTATATTTCTCTTGCAAAGGCTACCAGCAACCTCTCCCTCTCACTAAATCCAGTATATAATATTAATTTTTTTTAATTTATTGATTTGAGAGAGAGAAACATCAATCTGTTGTTCCACTTATTTATGCATCCATTGGTTGCTCCTTGTATGTGCCCTGACTGGGGATCAAACCCGAAATCTTGGTGTATTGGGGTGATGCTCTAACCACCTGAGTACCTGGCCAGGGCCTCAGTATATAATTTTTAATTCTATTATTATCTCCATCTCTTTGAAGCATTTGAGTCTCTTGGTCACTCCTTTCTTCTTGAAATATTCACCTTCTGGCACTTTCCTCAATTCTAGTTTTGTTTTTGTATGTTTAGGCTTGCTTTGAATGTTCCTTCTTAGTTTTCATGCTGATCATTCTTCCTATCTTTATTCCTTAAATGCTGGTTTTATTCTGGGTTCTGGTAGGACATTTTTAAAATCCTCACCTGAGAATATTTTTTCATTGATTTTTAGAGAGAGTGGAAGGAAGGGGGAGAGACAGAGAGAGAGAAACATCGATATGAAAGAGACACATCGATTGGTTGCCTCGTGCACACACTCTGACTGGGGCTGGGGATCAAGCCTGCAACCAAGATATGTGCCCCTGACTCAGAATTGAATCCTCGACCCTTCAGTCTGCGGGCCGATGCTCTATCTACTGAGCCAAATGGACTAGGGCAGGACATTTTCTTTTATTGCACAAACTCAGCCTGAGCAATCTGAAGTATTTTTTCTTCATTCATTCATTTATTAATTCTTTATTGTTGAAAGTATTACATATATCTCCTTTTCCCCCCACTGACCTCTCCCAACCCACTCCCGCCCCCCAATCTCAAACCTATAAATCTCTTCAAGATATCTCTTCTGAACTTCAGAACTGCATATTCAGTTGCTTCTTAAACAGTTCTACTTGATGCCCATGAGGCACCTTGCAAGTAACAAGTTAAAAGCTGACCTCCGAAACGGCCCCGGTGTGGTAGGGACGACCCCAGTCAGGTCGAAACGGCCCCGGTGTGGTAGGGACAACCCCGGTCAGGTTGAATCGGCCCTGGTGTGGTAGGGACAACCCCGGTGAGGTTGAAATGGCCCCGGTGTGGTAGGGACAACCCCGGTCAGGTTGAAACGGCCCCGGTGTGGTAGGGACGACCCCGGTCAGGTTGAAACGGCCCCGGTGTGGTAGGGACGACCTCAGTGAGGTTAAAACGGCCCCCGTGAGGTAGGGATGACCCCGGTGAGGTTGAAACGGCCCCCGTGAGGTAGGGACGACCCCGGTGAGGTTGAAACAGCCCCCGTGAGGTAGGGATGACCCCAGTCAGGTCGAAACGGCCCCGGTGTGGTAGGGACAACCCCGGTCAGGTTGAAACGGCCCCGGTGTGGTAGGGACAACCCCGGTGAAGTTGAAACGGCCCCCGTGAGGTAGGGACGATCCCGGTCTGGTAGGGACAACCCCGGTCAGGTTGAAACGGCCCCGGTGTGGTAGGGACGACCCCGGTGAGGTTGAAACGGCCCCCGTGAGGTAGGGACGACCCCGGTGAGGTTGAAACGGCCCCCGTGAGGTAGGGACGACCCCGGTGAGGTTGAAACGGCCCCCGTGAGGTAGGGACGGCCCCGGTGAGGTTGAAACGGCCCTGGTGAGGCTCAGACGGCCCTGGTGAGGTTGAGACTACTCCAGTGAGGTTGGGACAAATAAAGGGGACCAGTATGGACTGATGAACAGGGGTAGATACAGAAGCAGAGCAACATTGAACAGAATGTTAAACTACAGTGGGAAGCCTGGGGAAGGTTGGGGGGGGGGGATTAAGAGACCAACTGAAGGACTTATATGCATGCGTATAAGATTAACCAATGGACACAAGACACGGGGCGGGGGGGGGCGCGGGGGGTAGGGGCCGGGGGAATGTCAAGGGGGGGAAAAAAGGACAAAAAAAAAAAAAGAAAAAAGCTGACCTCATCATTTCTCTCTAACCAGGCATTGGCAAACCATGGCTCCATGCACACCTGTTTTTGTAAATAAAGCTTTACTGGAACACAGCCATGCTCATGGAGTAATTGTGGCAGAGACTGTAGGCCCAGAAAGCCTGACATATTTAATATCTGGCCCATTCAGAAAGTTTGCTGACTCTTGCTGTAAACTTCTCATTCTTCATTTTTTTCATGCCTGTGAAAGTGCTGTCATTTTTCACTTTGTTTCTCAAGCTAGGAACTTGGAGTCATTCTAGATAAATACAGCTACAGAGAAGTTACTTAAACATCTTTCTGATACATTTACTTCTTTCTTTCCTCATGCTAACACCAAGTTCCAGTTACCATCATCTATTCTGGATTACTTCATCAACCTTCAGGAAGGTTGCATTTGACAGTCTATATTTATTTGCAACCACTTAATTTGAAAAATAGGGAAAAGTAGAAAGTAGAAGAAAATAAATAGTTATCTTCAATTTTATCTCCCTGTGTATTACAGGTGATTTTTAAGATCCTATTATATTCTCAAATAATGATAGGTTTTCATTATCTGTGTTAACTTTAACTATGGTTTACAGTGCTTAACACTTATTGTCTGGTTTAATTTAAGCCACAATTGAACCTGCAGGTTATAGTTTTCAGATAAGCATTTAGAAGTGTTTTTAAGGAATGCCCTTTTGTTTCTCTAAGTTTGAATATTAGTTTTATTTCCAGTTTGCTATTTCTGATATGAAGTTATGGGTATTTTTTTCTTTCAAATGTGATTATTAATTGGGATTTGGAATGACACCACTTTTCACATTTTGTAACTTAGATTTGTTAGGTAAAAGATTACCTTTGAAGATATCTATGCAGATAGAGTTTTGCTGATACAGATATATAGTGTACATTTTTCGAAAACCTTGTGGTTTTGGCAACTACATTAGCAGTACTTTTGCATTGGAAAGATGTATGTGCTACTTATAGACATTTCTGTTTTAAATCCTTAGGGTTTAAAAATATTAGCCTGTGGTATACTTAAGGTTAAATTCTTTTTCTTGGCAACTATATTATATTCTACTTTTTTTCACCAAGTAATTTTCACCTCCGACTTGAGCAAATTAATGTGGCTTCATTTTGTTACATTTGTCGTTAAATTGTTTTTCTCATTTGAATATTTAGAATGTTTTACGGAGGCTGCATGGAGATGATTTACCACACTCTTTTAAAAATTTTGTGCAGTAATCTATAATAATAAAAGTATAATATGCTAATTAGACTGGACGAAGCCAGGGCTGAGAGGGAAGCCCGGGTCCTGGGTGCCTGCTGGCAGTTGGAGGGAAGCCCAAGTCCCGGGTGCCAGAGGGAAGCCAGTGCTGTCAGCCGGGGGAAGAAAGGCCTACTCTTGCATGAATTTTGTGCATCGGGCCTGTAGTCTTATACAGTGGGGCCTTGACTTACGAGTTTAATTCGTTCCGAGACCGAGCTTGTTAAGGAGCTCGTTAACTCAAATTACTCTGTCAACTCAATGCAAAAGATCGGCCAAGAGACAGCTGGTATCTCAAAAAACTCGTTAGTTGGGACACTCGTAAGTCAAGGCCCCATTGTATAATAAAAGGCCAACATGCAAATCAACCCAATGACAAAATGACCAGTTGCTGTGACACACACTGACCACCAGGGGACAGATGCTCAATGCAGGAGCTGCCTCCTGGTGGTCAGTGCACTCCCATAGTGGGAGCGCCACTCAGCCAGAAGCCCTGAGCCGGGCTTATGGCTGGCAAGCACAGTGGTGGTGACTGGAGCCTCTCCTGCCTCTGCGGCAGTGCTAAGGAGTAGCAAGCCAAGTGGTAAGGAGCCAGTAGACGGGCGGTAAGGATTGAGGGGTCCCGGATTGCAAGAGGGCACAGGCCAGGGTGAGGCCCCCCCACCCCCGCAGAGCATGGATTTTGTGCACCGGGCCTCTAATATTGAAATAAGTATGTATGATGCCAGGTTGGTACTAGACTTATCAGGGGGATCACTTTGTAAGTTATATAAATGTCTAACCACTATGCTGTATATCTGAAACAAATAAAATATTGAATGTCAACTGTAATTGAAAAATTAAAAAAACTCAAACATTGTGTGCAGTACTTAAGGAATCTTCTGGAATGGTTTTCCTTATGTTTTGTTCTTGAATCATCCTTTTCATTATGGAGAAACTAATGTTGTTTTAAAGTGTATTTCTCAAGTAGTCATCTGGTATCAGGTATTTGCCTTTATCAAGTTTTATTTTATTCAACATCTTGCTAACTCCATCTGTGGAGTATGAGAGCAGAGTGAAAAGTGTGCATCTGAAGCTATTGGAAGACAGGTTTGGGAATCCCATCCCACTTGTATGGCAAAGAATAACAAGCTGTAGACCCTGAATTCAAAGAATTTCAAGTCTCCGCTGAGAGACCTACCTACAAATAGACAGGCAATTTAATACATTTTAATAATGCTGAGCTCAGAACACATGGGGCCCATGAAGAAGGGGTATTCGGGGTGTCATGGCAGATCTTCCAATGGAAGTGATATCTAAGTGATACTTGAAGTCTGAGTAGTAATGAGTTAGCTAGAAAGTGAGGATGATGATGGAGACACAGCTCTGAGGTCAGTGAAAATAATCTTATTGCGAAAGCTTGGAGCTGAGGGACCGTGGAGGCTTTAAAAAACTGCTGGGATGCAGTGTGAGGGTCTGTAGTAAATGAGCTGGAGATAGATTTAGGATCCAGATATGTATGACTTGAATGTTGTGCAACTGGGTTTGGAGGTTTATTCTTGTGGCTTTGGGAGCCTCTGAATGGAGAAAAGGTAAATAATAGAAACGTTAACATGAATCAATTGTGGAATTAGAAAACTTACTTTGGTTTGTGATACAGGAAATGTACAGGAGCAGATTGGTAGAAGAATTAGAGTGCTCCTCCTTTAATCCAGGCAAGAAATGATAAGGGACCTAAAATAACATCAGGATGGAGCAAAGTAGATGGTGTGGAGAGAGATGGGGGAAGTTGAATCTATAGGATTATGTGATCTGTTAGACGGCAGGTGTGAAGCAGAGGGAGGAGTTATTAATGATTAAATTGCTGTACTGTATTTGATTATAATCCTTATCAGCATATCATCTTGGGGGAAATTCATTAAACTTGTCTTGAGTTCCTGTTGTCCTGAGAGAGAAAGTAATACCCATTTACATCTCAGAGCAGAGTATAATAATGTATTTGAATGAGGTTCGTATAGTTTTAATGTAGTCATTGTTTTTATCACTCAGTTTGCCAGATTTTAAGTTATTTTACTTATTTTATATATTTATTTAATACTCACCCGAGGATATTTTTCCATTGTTTTTAGATAGAGTGGAAGAGAGGGGGTGGAGAAAGAAGGAGAAAGGAAAAGAGAAACATTGATGTGAGAGAGACACATCTATTGGTTACCTCCTGTACACGCCCTTCCAGAGCCAGAGATTGAGCTTTTAGCTGAGATACATGTCCTTGACTGGGAATTGAACCTGAGACCCTTTGGTGCGAGAGCTGATGCTCTAACCACTGACCCAAATTGGCCAAGACAGCTAATTACACAGATTTTAAAAATGGTGCTCTTGCTTTAGCCGAAACAGTGGAATAACAAGAACAGAAACTAGTGTGAAGTAAATCATTAAAAAACAAACAAACATAAAATTGAAAAGCTGTGTCCTAGTAATTACAAAGTATGGTATCCCTTTTCTCTACTACCAAGAATAACTTTACTGATGATGCCACAAAGACTTTATAGTTTTGAAAAAAAATCAGTTATATTTACTGTGTTGTTTTGCAATTGTAGAAATATATAGTAAATTTTAGAAAGATTAAAAAATATATTAAAACAAAGTCTTCTGCTTGACTTGCAGTTATCTGGAAAACACAATCAGCTGAAACCTATTTCCTGAACCTGGGATTGTTGAAAGTTTTACTTTATATATGAATGCAGAATAGTTTGAAGATGTTTTTTGTGTACAGGTAGAGTTACCCATAGTGTTTTGAAACAGTAATTTGATTTGATTTTGCAAAAACAGTTGCAGATTTGTTCTAGAGCAGCAGAGGAAAGTAAACTCCTAAGTAGCTTCCCAGTAGAATGAGTAGCAGGACTCCCACCCAGTAAGTACAGAATTCAGGGTTGGTAAGTAGGCTGTACATAGTGAGAAAGAAGTATGGTCTGAATTGTGGACAGCAGAGTCAGTATTTGATACTAACATTACTGTGGAAATAAATTGGGTGTTTAGCATCAAGGAGATCTATTTGAATTTGCCTGTCTTTGTTATAGCTTTTGCTTCCCTGCCCACCAGCAATAATGAGGACCCAGATCATCTGAACCAGTGAAGTGCACTAGAGATGCATGCACAATTTTTTTTTTGCAGTATTGTAGTGCTAGTATTAGTTCTATGTTATACAGGTTCAGAAGATGAATGATGACCACAGGATACACAATGAAGATCAGGCAGGCCATCACCCCAAACTACCAAGATTAGAAAGGAACAATCTTGGTAGGTTGGGATGGTGGCCTGCCCAATTTAAGATTGCCAATCTTAATTGAGTGTTCTAGTGTGTTTCAGCCTTAACTAATTTCATCTTTTCAATAACCCTGTGAGATAGATACTGTTATTATCTCCATCTTACAGATAAGGAAACCAAATCCCAGAGTGGCGCATGGGTAGGTAACTCGTTCACTGTCACAGAGCCAGTGTTGGGGTCCAGTTTTTCTACTCCAACACTTTTACTCTTAGCTGCTGGGCTTTGCTGCCTCCCAGGTGGGTTAACAAATATATTTGGCTTGCAGAAAATGCACCCGATTTTTGTGAGCTCTTTTTTGTATTTTTTTGTGCTCTACTTATTTGGTTTTAGCAACACCACCCATCCCTCTCATCATGTCTCTATAAAACAGAATTTTTTACTGTTTGTTCTTGGGTTGGATGATAGAACTCACTCAATGTAAAGTATGCTGAAATCTATACTAATAAAAGGGTAATATGCTAATTAGACCATGTCGTCCGGACGTCTGACTTCCTTCCGGACAGTGCCGTGGTGGTGGGGGCCGAGACAGAGGCAGTTAGGGGCAATCAGGCTGGCAGGGGGTTAGGGTCAATCAGGCTGGCAGGGG
Source organism: Myotis yumanensis (assembly GCF_028538775.1). Classification (NCBI taxonomy): domain Eukaryota; kingdom Metazoa; phylum Chordata; class Mammalia; order Chiroptera; family Vespertilionidae; genus Myotis; species Myotis yumanensis. The sequence goes on along the minus strand of NW_027223754.1, from coordinate 39,409,255 downwards.
AGGGCAGTTGTGGGCGAGATCAGGCCAGCAGGGGAGGGCCGTTGGGGGCGAGATCAGGCCAGCAGGGGAGGGGAGTTGGGGGTGAGATCAGGCCAGCAGGGGAGGGCAGTTAGGGGTGATCAGGCAGGGAGAAGCAGTTAGGGGCGATCAGGTCGGCAGGGGAGAGCAGTAAGGGTGAGATCAGGCCGGCAGGACAGGGCAATTAGGGGCAATCAGGCAGGCAGGCAGGTGAGCGGTTAGGAGCCAGCAGTCCCAGATTGCAAGAGGGCAGTTGGACATCCCCCAAGGAGTCCCTGATTAGAGAGGGTGCAGGCTGGGCTGAGGGAATCTACACTCCCCCCCCCCCCCCCCCCTCCCCGTGCATGAATTTTGTGCACCAGGCCACTAGTAGAGGAATAAAAGCAATAGTTACTGGTTCCATTGGCTTTTTTCCTCGTTTTCCATGTCTTGAACTGCTGTTTTGGAATTGTATAGCTTATTACTTTCCTGAAACCCTTTCCTCGTCAGTGTTTTGAAGTGTTCCACTTTAGACCCTAAGTGTGTCTTCCTTCAAAACAAAGTGGGATTACAGAATGAACCACAGGGATTTTTATCATTTAGAACAGTGACTTTCAACTTTTTTCATCTCATGGCACTCATAAACTAATTACTAAAATTTTGTGGCACACCAAAAGTGTGTTTTTTGCTGATCTGGACAAAAACCTTTTTTTTTAAATTCATTCACACTAGATGGCTATTGTTGTGTTGGCTGTTGTCATTTTTCTATTTGACAATATAAGGCAGTGGTTCTCAACCTGTGGGTCGCGACCCCTTTGGGGGTCAAATGACCCTTTCATAGGGGTCGCCTAAGACCATCGGAAAACACATATATAATTACATATTGTTTTTGTGATTAATCACTATGCTTTAATTATGTTCAATTTGTAACAATGAAAATACATCCTGCATATCAGGTATTTACATTACGATTCATAACAGTAGCAAAATTACAGTTATGAAGTAGCAACGAAAATAATTTTATGGTTAGGGGTTACCACAACATGAGGAACCGTATTAAAGGGTCTCGGCATTAGGAAGGTTGAGAACCACTGATCTAAGGGAAAAGAGTTCAGTGCCCCTGACTAAATAGTCAGGTATTGCATGTTTTAAAAATTCTTGTGGAATAGCGGTTGAAAATTGTGGGTTTAGAAGAATAGAGTCATCTGATATTGTTGGACTGTTCCTTTTTTCTACCTCCCAATTTGAAGCCATCTTATCGCTAATACATTTTTCATTTTTTTGTAATTTTTCAAATATATTACTTTTGATATGAATCCAAAACTACTCTAAATACTTCGATTGAAAATTATGTAAGGGAGTCAGTAGCATCAAATTTGTTTTATTATATTAAAATTTTTGTATTGTAATTTTCTTCTATTTTTAAGGGGATTATTGCACCTGTTAGAAAAAATTTTAAGTAAATTATAGAATGTAATTCAATAATACTTGAACAGCACCTGCTTTTTAAATCCCTTTAGTATTTTCATATATTGATTATATATCATATAATTATAAGCTCTGAGAACTGTCTTAAGAATTCTCTAAAGATAAGTGTTAAACAGAATCAGTTTTGCTTTATTTTTATACTAGAGGCCTGATTGGGTGGTGGTGGGGGGATCCCTCAGCCCAGCCTGCTTCCTCTCAGAGTTCGGGAACCATCAGGGGATGTCCTACTGATGGCTTAGGCCCACTCCCCATGAGAGGCGACCAGGCTGATCAGGGAAAGGCGCCACCCCTGTCACCTCGCTGCTGCTGCTACTGCTGGCCGCTGCAGTCGCCAAGGTGTTTTCATCAACAGGGACTCCAGTCCCTTCACCAGAAAAAAATGACAACTTTCTTTAGGCATTTTCAAGATGTCTCTTTCATAGGATTTGACATTTCTTTCTTTTTTTTATACTCACCTGAGGATATTTTTCCATTGATTTTTAGAGAGCGTGGAAGAGAGAGGGAAAGACAGAGAGAAACATAAATGTGAGAGGCACACTTTGATTGGTTGCCTCCTGCATGAGCCCTGACCTGGGCCCTGGCCAGGGAGGAGCCTGCAACCTAGGTAATGCCCTTGATCAGAATCGAACCCAGACCCTGTGGTCCGCAGGCTGAGGCTCTATTCACTGAGCCAAACTGGCTAGGGCAGGATATGACATTTCTTAGCCCCTCCATCAGTGGACCTTTGTTTTTTCCTCCAGGAGTGAGGTGGAAAAACCCTAGATCACCTTCTTGGATTCTTATTACCCAAGCAAGTGGCGTGCCACAAGCTTAGCCAATGAGCGGTCAGAAAAGGTGTTTTCTCTGCAGCTCCCAAGCAGAGGCAGGATTGCTGGTGCGCTGTAGCCATGGGGCTGCTGGTGCGCTCTAGCCATGGGGCTGCTGGGGGCTGGGCCCCAATGCGGGTTTGTGTCTCCGCTCCGGCCCCCTGCGTGTTGTTCGTTCCGGGGCCAGGTGTGGGCCACCCTGTCTGTTCTCTCAGGCTTTGTGCCCACACCTTGCCCCTCCTCCTGAGCTGGTTGTGACCATTACAGTGTCCCGGCCTAATTTGCATATTATCTCTTTATTATATATAGAAGATATTGCCAAGTTGGATTTGTGAAAAGGAATGATGCTTTGCTTTGAGGAAATGTATTTTATATTAATAAAGATCAAGTGTATTTGATAACATAAAGTTTAATACTTATTTCATATTTTTATTAAATCAATGAAGAAATTTAAAAATAAAAAAAGAAATCATAGATGCATATAAAAAATAAAGTTTAGTATCTGTAAATTGAAATGAATCTGCTTTGTATTATTTTTCAGTATAACTTAAACTTGTAGCCCTTCTATTTGAACATTTATTGCCATGTAAAATTTGATTGTTTAAATTAGTGCAATATTTATTTTAAAATGGCAGGGTATCGCTATCTATATAATTTTTAAGAATAGGTTCTTTGAAACCTAACTTTCCAATTGTTGAAGTTGCGTGATGCAATGAAGAAAGTGCTTGATTGAGAATTAAAAGGCCAGGGTAAATATTGGGCTTGGTCTTTTGCCCATTGTCAACAATATTTTATGGAAAGTACTTTGTTTTAAACTGAGGCCAAAACCCGAGCCTGTCTGGTTCTTGAGCCCCTGCCCTGAACTACTGTGTGGTATTTCCTTGCTCTATATCATTAGATATGTGAATTTGAACAAGCCACTACATCTCCTTGGTATAAGTTTACTCACTTATAACATTGATGCTCTGGAGATGAGTAGTTGTAACATTGGCATTGGAGTAGAACATTTAAGAGATTGCTAAGCTCTGGAGATTCAATAGAGAGCGAGACAGAGCTAGTCATTGCTCTCATGGAGATTAAGAGTAACAGGGGCTGTCATAATTGAAAGACAGAGTGTAATGTGGTCATACAGCAATGGCATCCAACCGGATATAGGACTGGAAAGGCTTTCTAAAGAAAGTGACATTAGGTGTATCCTGAAGCATGCACCCTGAGTTTAAGAGAAAAATTGTAATTTTTCTCTCACTTAGACTACTGCTTCCTACCTGGGACTACTCACATTCTCCTGCCTCTGTCTAAACTATTCATTTGTTATTCCTTCATTCCATCCCTCATTCAACAACAGTTTATTGAATAACTGCTGTGCGCACTGTTCTAGGCATTTGAAATATATCACTGAACTAACTAGATAGAGATTTCTGCCTTCATGGAGCTTACATTTTAATGGGATAGGGAGGTAGGAAATACACATAGTAATAATATTATATGCTAAAATTTTTCAAAATGCAGACAGAGTGAGGCTTCATTTCCTGCTTTTAGACTGAAGTTCAGTCTTTTTAATGTGGCCTGTGAGGCCTGCTTAACTCTACTGTAGGCTCATTCTTCAGGCCAGCCATGCTGACTTCTATCATACTTTTATTCCTTAGGCCTCCTTTCAGAGTCACTATATCTGAAAAGTGTCCTGGAACTCTGATTTTGAATTAGAGATCCCCTGCTGTCATAAGCCCTCTCTACTTCTGTATAACATGCATCTCGATAATGATATATTTTTTTTTTAGTTGCTGTGCAATCATATTTAAAGTCTGTCTTTTCCACTAGACTGGAAATTACAGGAGGGCTGGGAGGGTGCCTTTCTTTTTCCCTCCCGTGTCTTCAGGTCCTACTGTATGGCATATAGTAATAGAGTTGGTTTGGTGAAAGGAGGTAGAAGAGAAGGGAGTGTCTGACAAAGCCTAGTAGGATGTTTAAAGGCTGGGGAGAGGCCTGGGCTCTGCGGTAGGGAGTAAAGTGCAAAGTTGATATTGACGGGATGAAACTGGTGGCCCAGGCAGGATCAAGTATTTAAACCAGGGTAAGAAGTTTAAATTTGGTTTTAAGGCAGTGGGGAGCTATGGAAAATTTAAGCAGATTTTTGGAATACTAGTTTGTTTTGATAACATTTGTTGCCGTGGAAATCATTAATTAGATAATTTTGACAACACCTTACGTGTGATTGATTTAATTTTTAAATTATGAAAGTAGTATGAAGTATGAAATTTTGATCTTTGTGCTGTAAGTTTTTAATGCATATCTGAGGTTATACAAGGATAAGTAAAAGTTCCTTTCTTTCCTCAACTGCTTTCAAGTAGTAACTAAAGCTGAGTTTTTTGTTTGTGCCCATATACAAGTTTTTATGAGCATCCAAATGTGTTTTTCTCTGTCTTAATGTAGATATGGTCATACTGTATCTATTACAGATAACTTTCTTTCCATTCTACAATACATATTAAATTTTGCATATATTTAGAATGTTCTTTTTTCCTTGAATAACAAAACTTATTCCTTATTTATGCATCTGCAGGTTGACTAAAATGTATTTCTGCTTAATTTAAAAAATTTTAATTTTCAATGACAGTTTTCATTCAATATTATTTTGTATTCGTTTCAGGTATATGGCATAGTGGTTAGACAAGCATATATGTTACAAAGAGATTCCCCCAATAAATCTAGTACCCACCTGGCACCAGACATAGTGATTATAATATTGACTGTATTTCCTAAACTGTGAGATACTTTACATCCTTGTGAGTTTTTTGTAACTACCAATTTATACTTCTTAATCCCTTATAGAATTATCTTCTTATAATATTGACTGCATTTCCTATACTGTGAGATACTTTACATCCCTGTGAGTATTTTGTAACTACCAATTTATATTTCTTAATCCCTTGTAGAATTATCTTCTTAAAACTTAAACCTGAGTCATCATTCCTCTGTATAGAGCCAAGGCGTTTGGAACTCTGCCAAATCCCCTCAGTGCCTGCCAGAACGGGCCAGGCGTTCTGCCTCTGTGTTATCCTGCCACTTCCTTACTGTGCTTCGGTTTCACCTCTTGGGTCTTTTTTTCTTTCTAGAACATATTATGTGCCTGGATAATTTAGGGTTTTTGTACATATTGTTCCTTTTGTCTAGGTTCTTTTCTTCCAAATCTTCCCATGGTGTGGTGGCTAGCAGCTGTTTTTGTAGGAGTGCAGAATTTATTACCTCCAGGTTTTAATTTGAATTTTACTTAGGAAGGACCCTTTCTGAACAGTTTATATAAAAGTCCCTCCCGCTCACTCTCTCCCTTAGTACTCTTTGTTTCCATGTAATATTTATTTCAATTCTCAATTAATTTGTTTACTCTTTTCCTCTCATTAGGCTGTAAATTTCACAAGGGCAACAACTATTTCATGTGGTATTTGGGCAGTAAATATTTACTAAATCAATGAGTAAATAGATGAATAAGAATGCATGGATCAATCTCATTCTTTTAAAGGCTGTATAATATTCCATTTTATGAATGTACCAAATAAGGTACCAGTTCCTTATTGAAGGCCTTGTTTTTCTGATTTTATTTTTTTAAAATTTTTATCTTTATTGTTGAAAGTATTACAAATCTACCCTTTGTTTCTTTTGTTTTCCCATTGACCCCCTCCCCACCCTCCCGCCCCCCGCCAGGCCTTCACCAGACTATTGTCTGTGTCCCTGTGCTATGCATATAAGTTCCCTGGTTAATCTCTCCCCCATTTTCTTTTCTAATCAGAACACCACCAATAAAATGAAAATAATGAATGTTTGCATACCTCTTTGTGTGTGTGTGTGTGTGTGTGTGTGGGGGTAACTTATAAAAAAAGAAATTGCTGGGATGAAAGACCTGTGTCCTCAAGTTTTTGATAGATACTAACAATTTCTTTTGAAAAAGATTGCCCCATTTTATACTTTATCAGTAGTGAGTGTGATGCTTGTTTACCTTCAGGTCATCACTGCTTGCTCTTACCAAACTTTGACAGATGAAAAGTGCCTCTCGTTGCTTCAATTTGTTTCTCTCTCTATAACTATAACAAAAGTTGAACATATTTTATATATTATCCTTTTAGATTTTATTTTATGTAAACTTAATATTTAATTATTTGTTCATATTTCCTGATGATTTTTGGTCTTTTTTTTTATTGATTCTAATTTTTTATTAAAAATTTTTTCCTGCTTATAGCCGTATAAGGAAGTTATACTGTATGATATTTCAGTTAGTGTCATTGAGGTTAGAGCTACATGGTGCTTTTTGTCTCTTTAAAATTAGTTTTATATAGCCCAACAATAAAACCAAATGTGCTGATGAATGTATTGGAGCTGAGTGTATTTAATAGTTTATTGTTGAAACTGATAATAGATTTTTAATGTCCAGTCTATAATATGTCCTCAATAAAACATTTTTGGATGAATGAATGACAAGTGAAAAGTCGATTTTTAAGGTAGTTTGATTTCACTTGGAAGTTCACTTATTAGAATTTGCTTTTCATAGTAAGAAAACTTAAGCAATAGTGATTAGTTGAAAGATAAGATTTTTTTGTGACAGTGTATAGAAGTGTTGGATTTGTGGCAGTTAAAGAATTTTTAGAAGATTTGCTATTTATAAACATATCTTTTTATATACACACATTCACAATACGTATATACTATATACTCAATGCTAAAATATAACTAATGAAGTCTAGGAATTATCTTTCAGCATCTGCCTTATCTCTCAAGGTAACGAACTTTTTAGACAGCAGTTGATTTTCTCTCAGAATATCTTTTGCAAATATACTATTACACTTCTGAAAGAAAAGACCTGTTTAAAGTTTCCTACTCGGCTTCTTACAATCCAGTCTCCATCGGCCAGCACTCTTCCTGTATTTTGTTCTCGAGGCACTAATTGTCCGCATTTGGCAGGTTTAACACTTCCTGACAGAGAGGCTATTAAGGGGAAGTATTCTCCAATAACTGTCACTGGCTCCAACAAAGAACCTTCCAACTCAATGTGTGGAAACCACTAACATTCTTAAATGACCCTTTTCATGATTTTTATACCTTTAACCTAAAATTTGGAGAATGTAGGTCAGCAAAAACAGCAAGGTGTAATAAAGCAGTAAACCTTGATTTTTTTTGGTGCGGGGGGGGGGGGGGGAGGGCATAGAATGGGAGGTATAGATTTATCTCTGACTTGAAAACAATTGTTATTTGGAAAATCTCATTAGCAGATGTGACTGCTTGGAGTAAAAAAAAAAAAAAAGACTTAAAACTGATGTCGCTTTCAGGACTGCTTTGAACTTAACAAGCACCTATTTGTGGAGCAGACTGGCTAATGAAAGGAAATTAAATTTTTCTGACAACTTCCCCTGCCAACCTCCTTATTCAGGGGGATGTTATTAGGTACTGAAGACTTTTAAAGAAGATTTTTTTTATTAGACATAAATGAACCAGTTATAAACATCCCCTGCTCCCCCTTTTGGGAAGGATTCTGATTTGGTTACTCTACATTTTTAAAGTATTTCCTTAAAAGCTTAAAAAATGCCTTCCCTTTAATATTTTAAAGTTATTTTCTAAAAAATTCAGGCATGCTTACCAGTTAGTGGTTTCAAAAAATTATTGTCATTCCTTGTGATAGTTAATGTCACTGATTTATAAAAAAAAAAAGTTAAATTTACTAGGAGGATGTATTTAACACCTTCTTTTCAGCTTTCTCTTTGTTGTTATATGGGGAAATGTTTCAAGAATGTCCTAAGTGAGGCATGTTAGGTGAGAGTTAATGATCAATGAAATGGTTTAGATTCAAGGGAAGGTTTTGTCTTTTCAGTGGTATTAGTTGATTAACAGTAACTAATCCTTACATTCATAAACTTTTACCTTGTACTGTTTTGGAATGCATTTTCTTTTCTTGGCTTTTTGAAAGTTTTCCCCCCACTGGTTGGTTTGTTGAATTTCTGTTTTTTAAAGATAAAATAGTGAAAAGATATGAAATAAAAAAGAAGAAAGAAAAAGTAATGGATATTTCTAAAGGTTTTTTTTTTTTTTTTTTTTTTTTTTTGGTGGTGGTGGGGTCGACGACGATGACAATTGGTAATTCCTATAGATACTGGGAGTTTACTTTTTTATTTCTGGAAAATCTATTGAGCTTCTCCCTAACAATAGAGAATCAACTCCCCCTGCTGACAGAATCTAGGAAAACATGACATATAAATATCAGAGAGACAAAAACAAGCTGGCTGTGGACAAGCTTTAATGATCTGATTTATGATTTAGTATTGATTGTAAACATCTAAATTCTGCTGTTAAACTTCAGCAACTGCACCAAATCATTTGGCAATTCTGGTAGTGCTTCCTGCCAGCTCATTTCAAACTGCTTTGAGTTTCTTAATATAATAATGATGAGGTAAAATTTACATTCCACTTATGGTATTAATTTTACATTTCTCTGAATGAAAAGAGTTAGAAGGTTGTAAAATTGAACATTAAATGAATCAGAGGAGACAGTGGTGCAATATATGACTGCCCTAAAGACATTGTGCAATGGCTGATGGGATTAATGTTGGGTCTCATTTCCTGCTTTTACAGGATGCAGATGAAGCTGTCAGAATTGCAAGGGAAATTGGTAAGTTCTTAAATGAACTTTGGTAGAGTTTCTATGTCTTTTAAAAGATATGGCTGAGTAAATATGTAATAAGAAATTCCCATAGAGCAAAAAATATTTTAATAGTTTAGGTTTCTGATTAGTTGTCACTCTGGAAGAATTTATCTGCCGAATTACCATATTCTATTATTTAAGTGAACTTAAAGAGTAATTTGACCTTAATTATAGCTCTTTTATTAGATGAAATCACTGACTAATTAAAAGAAGGAATTGTCTTAAGAATTCTTGAGCTTGAATGTAATGTAAATTTATATGTACGGAATTAAATGAAACTTATTTAAAGTTAAGGACATATATGGTTAAAACAAAGATATCATGTTTAACAAGGCTCTTCAATTTTTTGTTTTTCCTAAGATATTAAATATCACCAATTTTGCTAGGAAAGAGAAAGTAGAATGTGAGAAGTTAGAACTGAGTATTCTAAATTGGAGTAAAAGGTAAACTGAAGGACATTTTAATGTCTATTTAACTTGGTTGTTTTAGGCATAATTATACCAGGGCAGTGTTTCTCAACTCTGTATTTTCAAAAATATTCTTGGAGCTCATGACTATTTTATTTTTTAAATGCTAGCTAATTAAGGAAATGTATGAGGGTACATTGCTATCGAGGATTAGCAAGGCAATGAAATAACTAGTTTTATTAATCAAATTACTATTTTGTACTTGATAGATATTTGCAGATATGAGAGAAATTAGACAATACTTGCTAGTCAGGAATTCACAGCATCTTATTAGCATTCCTACACTGATAGGCTTCTTTTGTAGCCTCCCACATGAACATTTCTTTAGTTCTGTTTTCTCATTAAGATTGATCATTTAGACTTATTTTATTCATTTGGAGAGCATTTGATTTGGCAAAGTTTACATAGTTGTGATTTGCAGAAATATCTTCTTGGTTTGAAAGTGACCACTTTTATTAGTAAACTAGAGGCCTGGTGCCTGAAATTCCTGCATGGGTGTGGTTCCTAGGCCTGGCCTGTGATTGAAGCGCGAGCGTCTGGCATGGAAGGGCAGGTCCTAGTTGACCTCTGGGCCCTGGGCAGCACCTGGGCCTCTGGGCCCCCATGTGTCCCCCTCCGCCTGAGTCACGGTGACCCAGTTCCCCCGTGGAGATTCGATGAGCACGGCTGGATGCCGCGGGCCAGGGTGCAGCGTGGGCCTCTGGGCCGCATAACGGCGCCGCATGGAAGCCGGATGGGTAGCATGCTCTCTCCCGGCCAGCCTCGCAGACTGGCTCCTGCACGAACCCACGGGGAGCCCGACCGACCCCTGTGGTCCCAACGGCTGTGGCCCAGTTCACCCAGAAGAGGCCACATGGGTGTGGGGCAGGCTCCTCATGGTCGCCTGTCACCTGAGCATTGGGGCTTCCCTGGAGCACGAGCCCTGGTGTCCTGGGGGAGGGTAGCAGGGGGAGTGAGAGCGAGCTCAGCGGACACCCCGCATTCTCACCGCACCTTCATCCCCATCACCCCTGCCCCAGGTAACCAGAGAGAGGTTGCAGTCCCCTGCCCAGGTGCCGCGGGAAGTTGGTCGCCGCCACCCACCCCCAGTTTCCTGTCCCAGCCTGGGGCCTGGCCCCGATCTGCTGATTACTGTCTGCGGGATGATTGGTGGGGCCATCAGGCCCCTGCTTGCACCTGCCTTGGCCTGGCGCCGCCCACTTACCTTCTCCACCATCCCACTGCAGTCCTGCTCTCCTAGGGGCCCATTGGGGCCGGCAGTGCCTCCACTGCTGCCTGCTGCCAGCACTGTGTTGCCGACGCCTGCCATGTTCCGAGACACCCCCTGGTGGTCAGCACACGTCATAGCGAGCCGTCAAACTCCTGGTGGAACAATTTGCATATCAGGCTTTTATTATATAGGATATATTCTTTACAATAGGGACAGGTAAGCTTATCAGTTCTTCAATGATCTAAAAAAATATTTGGCTTGTTGCATCTTGTTTCTGGTTGGGTTTGGCTAAATTATTTGGCGTTGGCTCATAGTTACATGTGCTTTGTTGTTAGTTTGTTTTGAAAACATTTACCTTAATAATACAGGTCCTGGATTTAAGAGTAGGCCCTAGAAAATCATATTTTATCTGAGTACAATGTCTCGTCATCAGTCATTTCTTCAGGCTCATCAACATTTTCAAAAAGCATTTCAGTTCTTCATAGGAAGATCTGCTAGATTGCTGAAGAAGTTAGACTGCATGGAACTGATTTGTGGTGTTTTTTTTTTTAATTTTTTTTATTTTTTGAGGAAATCAAAAGCTTCTCTCTGGTTTGAAATCACTGGCATTCCTCAGAGCCTAAGAGGCATGCAGCATACCTGCTGGCTTTTGAGGAGACTTTCCTAGAAAACTTCATTCCATGTATACTTTCCGATTTCAAAGTTCATCTTTCTAATTCTAGTTTAGACACTGTTGCTACTATCTACATAATGGATATAATATACTATTATCACAATAGTATCTACATAAAATGGGCAATCGTTGGAGGAATTTGGAGAAATAAAAATGGATGAGAAGAAAATCTTGAATTACATTGGCATGCCACATTTTAAATTATGAATCTTCAATTCTTGAGCATTTCCTTTGTGTAAATGGCAAGCTCCAGATTGGTTTGCTTGTTTTCATGTCTTGTCTTCCACTTTTTCAAAATAATCAGTGACCTTTAAAATAACCAGTGAGTCATGATGGGACTCTGACCAATTCTCATCGCTTGGTTTTTCTCCCTTAATATTTAATGCTGTGCTTTACTCACCTTTCAGATTTTCACTACTGATTCAATCTAAGGCTCTTTTCTTTATATTAGGACACATCCTTGATGACTCCTTTTTTCCTATCTTCTAATTCTTCCCCAGTTACTCCTTCCCATTTGTAAAATAAATGGTTGCAATCATGGTTATTAAGTATATGAGTGCTAGTGTTTTGCTTATGCTGAAAGAAAGGGAAGCCATACAGTTTGAAGTGAAATAAGACATAATAAAGAACCAGGGTCATCAGCTTTATAAATCTTTTGGAATTTCCCTGAATTACCACGGAAACCTCCCATAAAACCTTTTTTCTCAAGTGCCAGCTTCCAACAGAAATGAATTACTTATTATTAAAGTCTCTTGGTTTTCTGAATTGTTTTGGTGATTCGTCAGTTTTGTTTCCTACTAATTTCATTGAGATATATCACATTTTAACTACACATGATTTCGATGAGCTTTTGTGAGTTCATCTTAACAGAGGAATTGATCATTGCTTCCATGGGAAATACTAGTATATTCCTAGTTCTAAACAAGTTGTAGATTGTCCCTGTGTCAGAGCTACTTGTAAATTTCTCTGTTTTACTTCTTTCTGTGTTACATGGTAAAATAAAATTGATCAACTTTTACATGGCCCCTTCGCTCTGATGTCTTTACTTCTTTCCTGGAAACAAGAGAAGTAAATCTATTCTGTCAAAGGAGGAAACTAACTGCATTGAGCATTGATGAATTAGGTGTCTTTTACATAATAGTGGCTCTTGTTTATGGAGCATTCTTTCCCAGTGGAAGGCACTTTGTGAATGTTATTTCTAATGCTAATTCTTGGGTTAATTATTTTCATTTACATTTAAGTAACTAAGGATTAGAAATGGTAAGTAATTTGCTCAAGGTCACTGGACTACTGAGTGGTGGGCCTGCTTGAAATTTAGGTTAATTTAGCTCTAAAAACCATGGATTTTTCATTATACTTTAGCTAAACTAATGAGATTAAAGGATGATAGCTAAAACTTTGTTTAAAATACTGTAAAGCAGTTTAGCATGTTATATGTGGAATTCAAGAAACAGACAGTCTCTTATCACTGGCGGGGTGTGAGACAGTTAAGACTTAATATGTTACTTCCAAGTACTTGTTCTTTGGCCTTTCTTGTCTTTCTCATCCTCTTTCCTGATTTTTTCTTTGACCTCTCTAAGTTTAAAGATAGAGGACTCTTGATCCTCAGTTTATCTTTAACCCCAGAGATAGACAACAGAAATCAGTGAGCTTGATTTGCATTAAAGTTTGATCTTTTTACTGGATCAAAGGCCCTTAATACAATTAAGCCAAAATTGATTCTTAAAAGGAAAAGAAATTCTAAATCTAAAACCAGCCCTTTAACAATTTCCAGATTATTCGAATTCTTTTCTTTTGCCTAAAATCACAAATCATGCCTAATTTAAATATTTTTGATCCTCAGGTCCACCATGCTCCAAACCGGCTTCTTCTATAGCTTCTACATCTCATTAGATGTCACTTCGTTCACTCAGTGACTAAAACCCAAGTTCTATCCTAGTGCCTTTCTTTCTGTCATTCTATTGTCAATCCGTCAATAGATACTGTCATTCTTCACTCAAAATATCTCTCATACTCACTGCTCACTATCTTTACTACCAACACTCTATTCCAAACTACCATTGTCCTTGCAGGGACTGTACTTTTTTTCTTAAACACTTCAAAGCCATTCTTCACATAGCAGTCAGTGTGATATTTTAAAACTCTAAATAATAGGGACACATTTATCTCATTTCACCCCATCCCTTCTTTAAAACCTCTAGTGGCTTTTCATTGCACTAAGATAAAATAAAAATTCCTTACCCTGACTATAAATCTTTAATTTGTGCCCTAACCGGTTTGGCTCAGTGGATAGAGCATCTGCCTGCAGACTGAAGGGTCCCAGGTTCGATTCCGGTCAAGGGCATGTACCTTGGTTGCGGGCATATCCCCAGTGGGGAGTGTGCAGGAGGCAGCTGATCCATGTTTCTCTCTCATGGATGTTTCTAACTCTCTATCCTTCTCCCCTCCTCTCTGTAAAAAATCAATAAAATATATATATAAAAAATCTTTAATTTGGCACCTCCCTTCTCTCCAATCTACCTTCCTTCTACTGTACTTTAGTCACACTGGCTTTCTTGAACACACCCAATTTCAGGGCCATAGAAAAATTTTTTTTTTTTGGTAGGAGGGGAGCCTGGAATACTCTTGCTGATGTCCTCACATGAATGGCTCCCTTTTACCTCTTGGCTTAAATGTTGATGTCTTTGAGAGAACATACTCTAATATTGCCACATGATCATTCTATCATACCTAGATTATAAACTACTGCATAGTATTTATGACTTTTATGTATATATATTTTTCTTGTTTGTTAACTTTTTCCTCAATATATTATTTTGAAAAATTTCAACCATAAGACATTTTGAAAGAAGTTTACATTGTGTACCTGTATACCCAACACCAAGATTCCACTATTTATCTTTTGCTAGATTTGCTTTATCACTTAATCGATCCATTTGTTAATTCATCTTAATATTGGTGCATTTCAAAGTACATTGCAGTTACTTAGTGTGCTTCCCAATAAATACTTCAACATAAATATCATGAACTGAATTCAATATTTCCATCAAATTTTGTTATCTTAAGGAGAAGTTTGTATATAGTAACATGAACAAATTTTAAGTCTGTATGTTTGTTTTGATAGATGTATCATCTGTATAGTCCAAAACCCCACCAGCATATTGAACATGACTGCCACTCCAGAGAGTCCTCTCATCCTCCTTACAAGTTAATCCTCATACTCTTCCCTCACCCCGCCTCCCATGTCCAGAGGCATTTCTAAATACTTTTATTATCCCCAAAAGAAACCCTGTATCCATTAGTATTCTCTACTTATCTCCCTTGTCCCTGGCAACCACTAATTTACTTTTTGTCTCTATGGATTTATCTATTCTGGTTATTTCATATAAATGGAATCATACATGTGACCTATGTCTAGTTTATTTCACATAGAGTTCATCATGTTTTATCATGTATCAGTACTTCATTCCTTTTTATGATTGAATAATAATCCATGTATGTGTATATATAGCATTTTGTTTATTCATTCACCTATGGAATGGCATTTGGGCCATTGCCACTTCTAGACTATTGGAAATAGTGCAGCTCTGAACATGAGTGTACATACATTTGTTTTTAATTTTTTTTTCTGGTCTTTGTAGAAGTGCTGGGTTATATGGTAATTTTATGTTTAACTTTTTGAGGGACCATCAAACTTTTTTGTTTTTGTTTTTTTAAATAGCAGATGAACCATTTTACATCACTACCCGCAATGTAAGAGGGTTTCAGTTTTTTCAGATCCTTGCCAATAGTTTTCCTTCCTCCCTCCCTCCCTCCCTCCCTCCCTCCCTTCCTTCCTTCCTTCCTTCCTTCCTTCCTTCCTTCCTTCCTTTTTTAATATTGTGGTCATCCAGGTGTGTGTGAAATGATATATCACTGTGGCAGATAGCATGATAAAAAAACATCATCCAACTATAGTATATTGTCAATAAGAAGCTCACTATAGATTCAGAGACAGAAATAAATTAAAAGTGAAAGGATGGAAAGAAATACCCCATGCAAGTAGTAACTAAAAGAGAGCTGGAGTGGCTATATGAATATCAGACAAAATAGACTTTAAGTTTAAAACTGTTGAAAGAGACAAAGACATTACATACTGATTATTATAAACATACTATTATAGACATATAAACAGCAAAGACCAAAAATCTATGAAGTAAATAAACATTGACAGAATTGAAAGGAGGAATAGACAGTGCTACAAAACAGTTGGAAAGTTCAATTTCACACTTTAAATAATGGAGAGAACATCCACAGAGCAGATCAATAAGGAAATAGAGATCTTGAACAACACTAAAAACCAATTAGACCTTACAGATATGTATATAGAACACCCAACAAGAGAATACACATTTTTTTTCTCAAGCAACTATTTATTAAAAGGAAAAGTGAAAGAGTGAATGATTCAGAATTTTTAGAGGAAAGGAGAAAAATAACATCAAACTGGAGAAGCATCTCATAAAGTATGTTCCTTATATTGCAATGTTATTGGGTCTTAGTTTGATTGGGAAATAACTCCTTTTCCCTTTTGTTGAATTATCTTAGTGAATTGCTTTTCTCTTAAAATAGTGTGGGATTACTTGCATTAAATAAATTATTTTTTCTTTGCAAGTGATTGTCTTATATTTATTTAGTTAATATCTTATAGTAAAATTGCTCATGTGTTGGTTTCCTTTATATTTCTATTACTTAAGACAATGATCATCACATAATATATATTCAGCAAGTGGCTATTCAGTGAGTGAATTCAGATAGAAATATATGTGTAAGTTTATAAGTTAATTAAGTATAATCACACATTTTAAAGATTTTTTTTCACAACATTTGTTGATAATAATTTGACAATAATTTTTTAAAGCCCTCCTCCCCCCTTAATCTCTAGTTTTGTAATGGAGATACCTGGGACGAGCATGAATATTAAGTATAAACTCTCAGCACATAGAGAATAATAAAAAAAATCTAAGATCATTCAAATAAATTTACTATGTACTTTTTAATGACCAGTGCTATTCAATTCTTATAGGCTGTCCTTGGATTCATTAGGCTGGATTAATGGAAGTTTTTTAGGACTCTAAGATTCAAATGTATAGTGTCTTTTACTGAACATTATATCTTGACATTAACCTATGGTAGTGACACACCTCATGTTTTGCAAGTTAGGATCTCCTTTATGTTTCTTCTTGATATTAGTCTTCTGACTGTCTTGACCTCTGTCTCTGATCAATGTGTAAGAACAGGGACGTCCTTTCTTCTCTGCCCTGGCTGTTTTCCTTTTGGAATGGTATAGCAATAACAAAAGTTGCATGTTTTTTGTTTTTTGTTTTATATAGAAGAATAAATTGTTAATATTTTAGAAGGATAAAAATACTTGGCTATGCCCTGAAATCTTTTATTTTCTCTATTTCATGCTGCTTAGAAAATTTTTCACATGTATATAACTCTGTGGTTAAAGACATATTGAAGAAACCTTTGGAAAAAATATACAATTTATACTCTTTTTACAATCATATCCTGTTAATTTATTTTCCAATTTAGTCCTCAGTAGAAGATATCTTTGATAGTCTAAGGAGATTTAGTAAGAAATGATTAAGGACAACTATGTTGAAGAAAATAGTGTTGAAGTATTATTTTTGTGTATGTGTGTGAATTATATTAAAGAATGAGTTTTTTATTTTGCTGTTTTCCTATTATTTAAGTAACTAGAGGCCTGGTGCACGAAATTCATGCGCGGGGGGAGGGGGGGGGGCGCGTTTTCTGTCAGCCCAGCCTGCACCCTCTCCAATCCGGAACCCCTCGAGGGATATCCAACTACCAGTTTAGGCCCAATCTTGGGGATCAGGCCTAAACTGTCAGTTGGACATCCCTCTCACAATCTGGAACTGCTGGCTCCTAACTGCTCACCTGCCTGCCTGCCTGATTGCCCCTAATTGCCCCCCCCCTCCCCCACCAGTCTGATCACCCCTAACCGCCTCTGCCTGTCAGCCTGATCGTCCCTTACTCCCCCCCGCCCCCCACCAGCCTGATCACCCCTAACCACCTCTGCCTGCTGGCCTGATCGCCCCTCACTGTCCCCCTCTGCCAGCCTGGCTTCCCCTAACTGTCCCCCCCGCCACCGCCGGCCTGGTCACTCCTTACATCCCCCCTCTCCCGCTGGCCTGGTCACCCCTCACTGCCCCCCTTGCTGGCCTGGTTGCCCCCAACTGTGCCCCTGCCGGCCTGGTCACCTCCAACTGCCCCCTCCACCAGCCTGGTTGCCCTCAACTGCCCCTCCTGCTGGCCTTGTCACCCCATGCAGCCTGTTTGTTCAGTCATTTGGTCGTCCCTCACTAACACCCCTGCTGGCCTGGTCGCCCCATGCAGCCTGCTTGATCAGTTGTTTGGTCGCCCCTTACTAACCCCCCCCCCCCCCCCCACCGGCCTGGTCACCTCTAACTGCTCCCTCCCCCCCTTGCTGGCCTGGTCGCCCCTAACTTCCCCCCCTGCCGGCCTGGTTGCCCCCAACTGTCCCCCTCTGCTGGCCTGGCTGCCCCTAACTGCGCCCCCCCCCCCCCACTGGCCTGGTCGCCCCAACTGTTCACCCCTTCCAGCTTGGTCACCGGTCATCCCCACTATCCCCCTCTGCTGGCCTGGTTGCCCCCAACTGCCCACCCTTGCTGGCCTGGTCACCCCAAGTGTCCTCCTCTGCTGGCCTGGCTGCCCCTAACTGCCCCCTCCACCAGCCTGATCACCCCCAACTGCACCCCCCTGCTGGCCTGGTCACCCCATGCAGCCTGCTGTACAGTCCTTACTGTTACTGTGACGGTGCCTCGGACAATTTGCATATTTCTCTATTATTAGTATAGATGTGGTCGTTGGAGGTCAGAATGATAGTCCCTGGGAAATGGGAACATGTGCTCTGTGTCCCCTTTCTCTTTCTTTATCACTGTCATTTGGCTGTTTAGATTTTCTTTTATTTATTACTCCAGCATACACATTTTGGGTTTAAGCATAATTTCACAACTTCTCTCTCTGTGTTACACCATATTATATTTGTTCCCACTATTTTTTTTGTTCTTTTTAGTCTGTCATCTTTCTCTTGTTTTATTGTATTTATGTATTATTCTTACATACCTTTCTTTATAACTGTGTTGCAAAAGGCTCTTTTTTATTTTCCAATGGAAAAACAGTGATGATAAGGATCACCTACAGGTACCTTTTTTTAGAGATTGTATATATCTTTCTTAGTAGAGATATAAATAATTCATAGTTGGAGTACAACACATACATGTTTACATTCTACTTACTGGATAATTTAAGCCCAGATAATATGAATGTAAATGTACATCACCTTAGTGTTAAGTCTGCTAATCCAAAGGGTACACCAAAACTAAATTGGTAATGATAAAACTAACATAACTAATTTTAATTAAAAGAGAACAATAAAATCAGTAGAAAATTATGACCAAATAAACACAGCATGTGTAATGCATTGGTAATGGAATTCATTTCCCCATAGTGCATGAATTTAAACTATCTCCTTATTTGTAGTCTCAAAAGGAACTTTTGAATGTGTCAAAGTCTTGCACAGCAGCCAAATTTCCCAGTAGATTCTGAATTATATTTCCTTGGAATTCTCTTAGTAATGTGCTAGTTTTTATTTGACTCTATTATCATTAGTTCATCAGAGCTCTAGTATTCCACCCTGTTGACCTTAAACAACAAAAATTTATTTCTCTTCATCCTAAGTCAGCGGTTCTCAACCTGTGGTACGCGACCCCTTTGGGGGTCAAATGACCCTTTCACAGGGGTCGCCCTAAGACCATCAGAAAACACATATATAATTACATATTGTTTTTGTGATTAATCACTATGCTTTAATTATGTTCAATTTGTAACAATGAAAATACATCCTGCATATCAGGTATTTACATTGCGATTCATAACAGTAGCAAAATTGCAGTTATGAAGTAGCAACGAAAATAATTTTATGGTTAGGGGTTACCACAACGTGAGGAACTGTATTAAAAGGTCGCGGCATTAGGAAGGTTGAGAACCACTGTCCTAAGTGTTTATTCTTCATTGGTCAGGTAGTAGGGTGGGAAGAAGTTCTGTTCTGTTGGAGCCTTATTCAGGAAATAAGGCTGATGGAGGTTTTAGCATCTGCAATAGTCACAGATCACAGAGGCAGGAAGTAGAGAGGTCTCAATTTTGATATTAGCAGTGAGGCTTTTTCCAAGTTTTAGTGTTCAGTGTTATATTTCATTATGTGGTTTGCAATTTTTGCACCATTATCATCACTTAAATCCTGAATTCATCAGTTCTCTATTTCTATTGCTTCTCTCTTTGTTTAAACTAGTTTCTCGCTTAGAACACTATAATGATAGCCTACCATATAACTCCTCTGCTATTCTTTGGATTCTCTTGTAAGCAGACTCGGAAAGTTTATTGGGAGAATACCTTTGGGACCAACAGTGTGAGGGAGTGAAGGAAACTGGATTAAAGGAGAAGTTTAATTGGTTTGAGATGCATACTCAACAAAGGATTTAGCTAATCCTATAGAAAGCTCTGAATGTTTGTTGGTCTTTTATGGTAGTCTCAAATTGGCCAGTTGTATCAACTAACCATTGGGTGTAGGCTCCCCTTAGGAAGGGGCAAGACCTTAGGCAGAAAGCTGAGAGAAGATGTTAACTATCCATTACCAATATAAGAAAAGGGGAATGACCTAAATTGGTGATCTGGACAGAGAACCTTGTTTTATAAGATGACTAGGGGTCCAGTGCATGAATTCATGCACCTTGAAAGGAACTGTGGGCCACGAGGCTGCGGAGGGCACAGGGGTGGGTCTTGGCCCATCCTCTTGCCCCCGCCCAGTCCCTCCTGTCTCCTGGCAGCCCCGCTCCTGCTGCCGCCGCTCCCAAATGCTGACGGGTGTGAGTGGAGCCAGTGCCATCAGTGGGTGTGAGGTGGCTGCTGCCCCAATCGCCTCTCAAGAACAGGGGGAGGTGGAGAAGCCCTCAAGGATGATCGGGGCCAGCAGCTTCTGCTCGCACCCACCGACGGTGCCAAGCAATCAGGACTGGCACTGGGTGCCGGTGGCAGGTGCGAGTAGCGGCTCCGGTGCTGGCTGCAGGTGGGATTGTGGTGCGCAGGAGCAAAGAATTTTCAGTAACCACCAGAGTCTTGCCCCAATGACAGTGACTGGTGCCCTGCCTGGTCTGGCGCCCCTGCTCACCTGCTCTACCATCCCACTGTGGCTGGCGCCCACTATGTTCTGCTCTCTGCCGCCTGCTACTGACACCCACCATGTTCTGCACTCGCCCCTTGGTGGTCAGTGCATGTCATAGTGACTGGTTGTTCGGTTGTTCCACTGTTCGGTCTATTTGCATATTAGCCTTTTGTTATGTAGGATATGTATTTTTTTAATCGTCATCTGAGGATATGTTTATTGATTTTAGAGAGAGAGAGATGAAGAGAGAAAGAGAAACACTGAGGTGAAAGAAACATTGTTCTGTTGCCTCCTGTATGTGCCCCAACTGAGTATCCAATCTGTAAGGTAGGTATGTGCCCTGACTGGGAATCGAACCTGCAATCTTTTTGGTGTATGGGACACAGCTCCAATCAATTGAGCCATCTGGCCAGGGCAAACCACTTTGAATACATCTTCTATGTGTGACCGAAAAGAGTGTATATTCTCAAGTTATTGTATGCCGTGTTTAATAGATGACCAATAACAGGTCAGACCTTCCGAACAGGATGTTCAAATCTTCTAGTGACATTTTGCTATTTGATCTCTCTTTTTTATGAGTGGATTTTCCATTTCTTTCTGTGCTTGTTAAGTTTTGCCTCTATATAGTCTTAAGGTAAGTTAATAGGTAATATGACAGTGTCATGTGTCTTGGCTCATTTTATTTTTTATCAAAATACAGTGACTTTTTTTCTTTCAAATTTGATTTTATGTGATATTAATGTCTAAACCAACTTATTTTGGTCTTTTCCTTGTGTGTTCCTCCATCTTTTCAATCAACCCATCAACTGTTGTTTTAGGTGTATCTCTTTTAAGTATATGCACTGATATATTTCTTTTTCTTCCATTCAGATTGGCAGTGTCTTTTATCCAGAGAGTTTAGTTCATGTACATTTATTGTGTTTACCACTGTTTTTTGATTTACTTATATTGTCTGCTTTTTAAGTTTGTTCCATTTTTGGGGTATATTTGTTTTCTCTCTATTCCTGGTTTCTTTATAATGATTAGTTTTTAAATCTCTTTTGTTCTCTTTTATTCCATTTTCTCCTCCCATTCCCCTCCACCAGGATGGAAATTTTACACACTATTTCTATTCTTTCAGTGTTTATTGTAGAAATTTCAAATGGAGTCATTTCTTCCGGTATCTTCTGTTCTCCTAAACTTTTTTTATGCATTCACTTATTTTAAATTTCAGTATACAATTTATTCTCCTATCAAAGAAATAAATAATGCTGTTTACCTGTTGATCCTTTATGCCTTTTCTAATATTTTCCTTCCTTATTTACCTCACTAATTGTATGTTACTATCTATCTATCTATATATATAAAAAGCTGGAATGACCGGTAGCTGTGATGCCCACTGTGGCCAGCGATCTGGCCTGATGTGGGGTGAGGCCGGCCAGCCAACCTCCCTCGGCCCTTCCCACCCTGATCTAGGGTGGGATGGCTGGCCAACCCCCCCGTGGCCCTTCCCCCTGGCCGGCCCCACCCCCAACTGGCCCGCCCCATCCCAATCTGACGGCAGCCCCTTCCCCTGCCGGCCCTGCCCCTGATCACCTCCCTACCCCAGTAGGGGGTGGGACTGGCCAGCCAACCTCCTGCAGCCCCTCTGCCCAGCTGGCCCCACCTTCGATGGGCCCCCACCACCTCGATCGGCCCGCAGCCCCTCCCTCCGGCTGGCCCTGCCCCTGATTACGCCCCCTGCCCTAATAGGGGGCGGGGCTAGCCGGCCAACCTCCTGCAGTCCGGCCGGCCCCGCCCTTGATTGGCCCCCACCATCCCTCCCCCCAGCCAGCCAGACCCTGATTGGGCCCCAATCAGGGGCAGACCAGTGGGCCAACCTCCGGCCATCTCCTCCCAATAGGCCCAGCCCTGCCGATTGGGGCTGGGCCGGCCGGACCCCACCCGTGCACGAATTTGTGCACTGGGTCTCTAGTAGAATATAAACACCCAGTGTTTATTTAGCTTTACCCCAAAGCTTATTTTTTTTGTTCATTGTTTCTTCTTTAATCCCTGACTTTGAAAATAGGATTATTTTTGTGTTGTTTTTTCTTCTGGAATTTACTCTTTAGAAATTTCTACCGGTAGTTAACTTGGTTTTTGTTTACATGATAGTGTATTTTGCATTCTTTCTTGAAAGATAGTTTTGCTGTATAGGCAAATCCAGGTTGATAGTAGTTTTCTGTCAGCATAGCCCTGAAATCTTTGTTCTGTGTTCTGTAGCTATTGAAGACATAGCTCTCCATCTAGTTTTTGTTAGTTTATAGGCAATTTGTTCATTTTGTTTGACTGCTTTATAAAAATAATTCTTTATGAAGAATAAAATACATCAATTTTAAGTGCATAACAATGATTTTTAATAAATGTAACCACAATTAATATGTAAAACATTTTTATCCCTTTTGAAAATGTCCATTCCCTCATTTTACATTTCCAGTAGCAGTGTTTGAGAGTTTCAGTTACTCCATCCTTGGAAAACACTTCATATTGCTTTTCTCTTTAAATTAAGTAATTCTAATGGATGTGTAGTTTTGTTTACTTGTGATTTTAAATTCTATTTCCTTAATACCTAATACTGTTGAGCATATTTCCACATGCTTAATGACCATTTATTAATCTTCTTTTATGAACTGTTTTTTTCAAATGTTTGCCCCCCCCACACACACACATTTTAAATGATTACGAGTCTTGATTTTTTTTATATAAAATATATATTTTATTGATTTTTTACAGAGAGGAAGGGAGAGAGATAGAGAGTTAGAAACATCGATGAGAGAGAAACATTGATCAACCGCCTCCTGCACACCTCCTACTAGACATGTGCCCGCAACCAAGGTACATGCCCTTGACCCGAATCGAACCTGGAACCCTTCAGTCTGCAGGCCGACGCTCTCTCCACTGAGCCAAACCGGTTACGGCAGGAGTCTTGATTTTTTTAAGCACAGTTTTATATTTACAGAATAATTGAACAGATAGTATGTGGAGTTCCATATTTACCCCCAACCCCAGCCTTTTACAAAGTTTCTCCAATTATTAACATCTTGCATTCATGTGGTACATTTGTTAAGATTAATGAACCAACATTGATACATTATTATTAACTATAGTCCTTAGTTTAAATTAAGGTTCACTCTGTTGTATAGTTATGAGTTTTGACAAATACATAATGACATGTATCCACCATTACAGTTTCATACAAAATAGTTTCCCTTGGGCTTCACCTATTCAATGCCCCCAGCCCCTGGCACACACTGCTCTTTATTATATCTATAGTCTTACCCTTTCCAGAAAGTCATATAGTTAAATCCTACACTTTGACTTCTTAAACTAAGCAAGATGCATTTAAAGGTTTCTCCATGTCTTTTCACAGCTTGGTAGCTCATTTTTTTTTTTTTTTTTTTTAGTTGAGCAACATCCCACTATATGGTTATACAACAGTGTGTTTATCCTTTCACCTTTTGAAAGATATCCTGGTTGTTTCTAGTTTTTGGTGATTGTGAATAAAGATGTTGTGAACATTTGTGTGCAGGTTTCTGTGTGGACATAAATTTTTAACTCAATTGAGTATATACCTACCGCTGGGTCATATGGTAAAATTATATTTATTTAGCTTTAGGTAAGGTCATTTTGCGTTCCTACCAGCAGTGAGTAGCATTTGATGTTGTCGGTGTTCTGGATACTAGGCATTCTAATAAGGTGTGTAGTAGTATGCTGTTTTAATTTTCATTTCCCTGATGACAACTCATGTTGAACATCTTTTCATATGCTCATTTGCCATCTTATATCTTCATATCTTTTTGTTGTCTATTCAAATCTTTTATTTTTAAATTGGGTTGTTAGTTTTCTTTTTGCTGAGTTTTAAGAGCTCTGTATATTTTAGATACAAGTTCTTTACCAGATATATTTTGAAAATAAAGTTCAATTTATCAATGTTTTTCTTTCATCGATTTCACTTTTGGTGTTATATGTAAAAGTTTATTGCTAAATCCAAGATCACCTAGATTTTTCTCCTACTTATCTTCTAGAAAGTCTATTATTTAGTATTGTATATTTAGGTCTATAGTCCACTTTGAGTTAACTTTTGTGAAAGGTAGAAGGACTGTGTCTAGATTCTTTTTTTTTTTTTTTTTTTAAACATATGGATGCTTGTTGTTCTAGTACCATTTGTTGAAGAGACTTTCTTTTCTTCATTGAATTGCTTTTGCTGCTTTGTCAAATTTCAGGTGACTATATTTGTGTGGGTCTATTTCTGGGCTCTCTGTTCTATTCCATTGATTAATTTGTCTGTTCTTTTACCAATATCATGCTAACTTGATTACTGTAGC
Source organism: Myotis yumanensis (assembly GCF_028538775.1). Lineage (NCBI taxonomy): Eukaryota > Metazoa > Chordata > Mammalia > Chiroptera > Vespertilionidae > Myotis > Myotis yumanensis. The sequence continues at coordinate 39,384,345 of NW_027223754.1, read as the reverse complement.
TTTATAATAAGTCTCATGTAGATACTTATATTTATGTCTAAGTATTCTATTTTTTTTTTGCTGCTAATGTAAATGATATTGTGTTTTTAGTTTTAAATTCCAAGTTTTCATTACTGGTATATAGGAATGCAATGACTTTTGTATCCTGAAACTTTGCTATAATCACATTGTAGTTTTAGAAGTTTGCTTTTGGTGGTGGTTGTTGATTTTTAGAGTTTTTCATAGACAATCATATTACCTGCTAATGAAGAGTTTTATTTATTTCTTACCAGTTTGTTTAGCTTTCTCTTGTCTTAATGGTTAAGCTAGGAACTATAGTAGCATGTTTAATAGGACTGGTAAAAGGGAGCCTCCTTACCTTGTACCTAATTTTAGGGGGAAAGCATCTAGATCCTCAACATTAAGTCTGAGGTTAGCTGTAGGTATTTTGTAGATGTTCTTTATGAAGTCTAAGAAATTTCCTTCTATCCCTAGTTTGCTGAACTCATTGGGTGTTGGAGTATCTGCTTATGTGGTCTTCTTTTCTTCTTTAATGATGGATTACATTAATTGATTTTTGAATGTTGAACTAGCCTTGCATAACTGAAATATATCCCACTTGGTCATGGTGCATATAATTCTTTTTATACATTGTTGAATTTTTTTTCTTTCAGCCATTTTATTTTTATACCTAGAAATTTTATTTTAATTTTTTATATTTTCTACTTCTTTCCTCATCATGATTATTTTTCCATTAAATCATACAGACAGTATTTATAATATCTGAAATTTGTAATAGTATTTGTAATAACTGTTTTAAGGCTTTTTATTTCTGACTTTGTTTCTGTTGACTATTTTCCTTCTGATGTGGATCACATTTTGCCTTTTCACATGTCTCTTAATTTTTTATTGGATTGTAGACATTGTGAATGTTTAGATTTTATTATTTTTATTTAAAGGATGTTAAAGTTTATTTTGTTTGATAGGAAAATTAATTGATGTTCAGATTAATATCTTTTAAGCTTTTTTCTTTCTTTCTTTTTTTTTTTTAACTTTCTTAGGGCAAGTGTAGCATAGCCTTTTCTGGTATTCTGATTCAACAAGTATATCTTTGTCCATCTTTCTCTACCTTTTATGATTCTATCCTTGAGTTCATAATTTCTTTCAGTATACAACTGTGATTTTTTTTTAGTACAATGTAAACACCTAATGTTTTAGGCAGGAGAGAGAGGTGAAGCTAAATATATTGTTAAAAAATTTCACTGACCACTGTGTAGTTTACTGGGACCACCTCTAGTGATGGGGAGTTCTGTTAGGGGGCTACTACAGGAGTCCTAGGAAGAGATGATGGCAGTTTGCATACTGGTAATTGTGATAATGGAGATAAAAGTGTGATCATTTTCTAATTACAAACAAAAATGACATTTCATCAGGAAGTTTAATGAACACCATCTTAACCAAATATAACTTCATCAGGGAAAGTACAAATGGACTTTCTTTTCTTTTTATGGCTCTCTGATGTGATGTAAGAATGAAGGTATATTAATTTTTTTTTGGCTTTCTAGAATATGCTTTTCCTAATTCTTTTTCTCTTACCTTCCTGTGATTCTTTTCTCTTCTGAATTCCTAATGATATAATTATTTAGGTACTTTTCCTCATCCTAGAATATAAAGCTCCCAATGTGAAAACTATATGTTAATCTTTCTTCTTCTCACTACACTTATCATTGCTTTTAAAATGCTACTCCCGAATAAAGTTATCCTACACAGACATAACCAACATCAGAATTTTAAAAATTGAATTAATTATGAGACACTTAGGAAGCAAGTGCCTTTTTAACTAAGTTGAAGTTAAGAGTGCTATTTTATGGTTTAGAGGTCAAAGGCCTATGACCTTTGGCCTTCTCTTCCCTTTCCCTCTAAGATCCTATAGAGAGAGTTCAGTGCTCTTAGACTCTAAGAGCGTCACAGGCCAGGAAGAGTCCTTTAAAGGCTCACTACTGACCTCTTCTTTTTTCAGAAACAATCCTAAACAAGTGGCCTCAGACATGTGTATCTCCACCTTGTTTTTCAGAAAACTTCTAAACAAGACTTTACAACTTCTCTTGATAATTGTTATAGATGACTCATGCTGTCAAAAATTTTACTTTGTAATAACTAGTCTAAATATTAAATCTTGCTAACTAACAACAATTTTATGATTTTATTTTCTCTTATAAAACTATACCTGGAAATATCCTTTGTTTGGGGCCTTATGTTGTATTTTAGTAATTCCCACTAATCTAGGCATTCCCTGTTGAATGAATGGATTTAGGGCAATAGCTTCTCCATTGATGTCAGCAAGATCTGGAACTTTTGTAATATAATAGTCAGGGCTTGATTTTTCCCAAAACCATCATGTCAGTTCTTGCTGGTAAAAGCTGCAGGGGAGTCCTGTGACTTTTCAGATAAAAATACCTCAAGCACTATAAATCATTACTTTTGAAACAAGGGAATTTAGTTTGTTATGCATCCAAGCAGCAGTTTTGGGGAATCATATGAGTGTGTGTGTGTATATTTGTGTGTTTCCTTAATGCTATATAAGTTGCTTCACGTATCTTTGGTTGGTTAATACTATATTTACTTCCAGTTTTGGAATTCATTGTCAAATAATTTATGTTTTCTTAGCTTTTGGTTTTATTATTGGTGAAAATGTTACATTTATTGATAGTCACTCTTTTTTTTTAAATGAACACACTCTCATTAAAAATATATGCAAGATCATTATACTGGTGTTATCTTTCTGACTCTAAAGAAAGGAACTTTTAAATAAATTAGTTATTGTCTCCTGCGTTATTGAACATGTGGTCAGTTGTCATGTTCCTGCATCCAAATGATCAAAGTCTGAACTTCTGTCTAATTCTTCCCTGCTGTTAGGCTACCCTGTCATGATCAAGGCCTCAGCAGGTGGTGGTGGGAAAGGCATGCGAATCGCTTGGGATGATGAAGAGACCAGGTGAGATGCTGTCCAAAATATACTTTTGATGAAAATTACAGTTACTAGAGTTTTATTAATCTGACAAGTAGACAAATATCAAAAACATAATGAAATAATTACAATCACCATCTAATTTTTGCTTTTTTCCCAATTTTAGATGGGAAAAATTGGAATTATGCAGAAACTTCCTTATTTATATTTTCATGATGATTACCGTATTATAGGCAGGTTTTTACTTTATTAAACATTAAGAAAGGATAATCTTTTCATTTTTACAGTCTACTTTTAAAATTTACAGTTATGATTCCATTTTCTAGGCAAAAGTTACTAACATTTGATCGTGTAATTCTAAGTGCAGCCAAAGATTTAAACCACATATTTAAAAGGTGTCATTATTTCATTTGTTTATTACTCAGTATGTACTTGCTTTCATTTCCTTGTTTATAAAAGTAGTGAAATACTTTGATACTTTGATAGCGTAAAATATATATTTTTTTGAATTTGAAATTACTGTATGTCCATTTTATAGTGCACTCCATTGTAAATTTAGAACATTTTTTATTAGTAGTTCAGAAATTAAAAGTATATTTTAAAACAGTAATTAAAAAACCCAAAGCATTGATTATACAAAATAATTTTTTGAAAAACTGTCTAATATGAGCAGGTTTTAGGGGACTCCAGATTTGTAGTCTTATTTATTTTCAGGATTGGTAGTAAGAGAGATTTATGTCATTTTTTGGAGAGGGGTAAAAAAAAAAAAATCACTGAATAATTATTGTTGCATTTTCTACCCTTTACCCAGAAGTAAATTGGTCTTCTAAGCTGTTAATTTTGCTTTCTCCCTTTCTTTCTCTTATCCTTCCCACTCCTCAAAATTTCTACATGACAGCAATCTGGAGTAGTTGGTATGAAAGTCATCCAGTACAATATTAAGTCAGAAATTAGGTTCTAAAGTGAACAAGGAGGTAAAAAGCTCCTAAAGGCAATATATTAGCCATTAAAATCTTTTGGGAAGACACCACATTGCGGACTTACACAGATAGTTTTAACGCTAACAAGAAAATTGTCTCAGAACACCATTGTGTCTTTTGTTAAGTGTCAGAAAGTAATTGGCTTATGATGTGGAGTGATGATATATGACAAGTGCAGGTCTTTAAACCTCAGTCTCACTCTCAGAGTGTCACTGAGACCTGATATTGACTGAGATAATATCAGATTCTCTTCTCCCATCTTAAGCTTACCCTATAAGAATATACTCATTGCATGGATGGCAGTATTTGTTAAGAGTCTACTATGTTTTAATAACATTCCAGGAATACAGCAAGGAACAGAAACAAACAAAATAATTAATTCCTCCATACAGTTTACACACTAGCTCAGGAGTTCTTAACCTTTGAATTCAAAGACCATAGATTTCATGCAGCTGGATGAGTTTTAAAAAACACATATTTCTTTCATTATCATCTAATGGCAGGTTAGTGTTTCCTCTAATATAGGAAACAAACTATATTAGTAGTAGTAGTATCTCTGGAGATTTTCACCATTTAGGAAATCACATACAGTATTATCTTATCACGTTACAGTTATAGATATCTCTAGGTTATACTGATTATTAGACTTGTGGAGCTTTTTGATGAATAAAGAACTGTATACATTATATCCCCAAATTGTTTTAAAAATATTTTGATACCTGTATTTTAATGTAATTTATTTCCTATGCAATTCTGTATATTTTCTATGTGTTTTAAATCACTTTAAGCCTTATTTTGACAGAAAGTTCATATGCTGCATGTTTCTGCAAAAGGGATCCTGGCATAAACAAGGTCCAGAAAGCCTGTACTGATAGAAAGAGATAAACAAAATCAAAGTAAATCATATATTATGGTGGAAGGTGATAAGGAGTATAAAAAATAAAGGAGGAACTCAAGAGGTCTGGAGAAGGTTGGAGGAAATTCCCATTCTAAACAAGATGTAGGTTTGTCCCACTGAGAATTCACATTGTAGTAAGGAGGAAAGGACCCAGGCAAGGGCAGAGGCCTCGACCCTGGAACATGTCTTGAGAGATCCAGGAGCAGCAAGGTGGCCAGGTGGTGGAGGGAGGGAGGAGTAGAAGGAGATGGGTCAAGGGGTTTTGGGTGGAATGGGGGCAGATTATGTAGGACGTTGTAGAGCATTCTTAGTGAGATGACGGAGCATTGGAGGATTTTGAGTAGAGAAGTCACTTTAATGGAACTTCAACAAATTTCTGACATTTACTTTTTTAAAATTATAAAACATTTCAAACATATAAAAAAGTAGAATATAATGAACTTATATATGTATCAACCAGGTTAATCAGTTATCAAGATTTTGTGGCTTAAGTTTTAAAGGATCACTGGTTGCTATCTTGAAACAGACTTAACGGACAGTAGAATCATGAACTCTGAAATCAGGGAGGCTTTAGCAATAATCCATGCAAGAAAAATGGTGGTGGTGGCTTTCATCAGTGTAATAGTGGAGGTGATAAGAAAAGAGTTTAATTCTCAAAGTAGAGGCAACAGGATTTGCTGAGTGATTTGATGCAGAGGATGAGTGTCCTCAAGGATTACTTGCAGTCACTATTTACCTTATTTTTTTGCTCTTACTCTCTCCTTGGTCTTAGTGTTGATTTATATGCATTAAATGCATATGCTACTACACTGTTTTATTGAAAATTTCTTGGGAAAGACTGAGAGATTAAGGCCAGAGTGAGGGCTTTTATCTTCAAAATAGTAAAGCTTAATTGAAGAAGGGTCTGGTTCTTAGCCTCTCTGGAATTCTGTCTGGCTTGATTCCTTTTGATAGTGGGGACTTACCTTTATATTACTGAGCATTGGTTAACTACGTGAAATGTTTGAAGTCAGGCTGACTGGTCGCTGTGTTTGGGTGGAAGCAAGTATAAGGGGAGGATGCATGTTTAATTTCATTTTTACCACAGAATCCATTTTATTTGTCTTTTAAAGTTCAGATGTTGAAGTTATCTTTTATGCTTTAAATGTAACACCTGTTTGCCAAGTAGACTTTATGGGTGGCTTGGGCTTCCTCACAGTGTGGTAGCCGTGGACTTTTTACATAGGGACCCAGTGATCCAAGGGCAGTTGTTTCAGATACAAATGGAAGCTCTTTCACTGTTTGTAATCCAGTCTCAGAAGTCACATAGGTTCCCTTCCACCATATTTCTGCCCAAATTCCTTAGGAAGGGAATGAGATTCCACTTCATCAAGAGGGAATAGCAAGATTCTTAGAAGAGCACATGGAATGGGAGTGGCCACTGTGACCATCTTTGGGAAAGACAATCTCCTACAGCATCTTTGTAGGAAAGACTGATGTAATAAAGATACTAAACACAACATAATGGTTTTATAAGAAATGTGGATTTTATGAACTTTAGTTTTTTTTTCCTCCTTGTTTCACCTTTTGTATGTATGGCACTTAGCTTATATAGCAATTTTACTGAAAGCCTTAGCATTTACTTTTCATAGGACCTCAGATTTCTTATCAGTCATTTCTCCAGGACTAATGTTAGTAACATATTCTTTTATGCTGAGGATTGCTCTAGTTTCTTGGCAGTGAGGTTTGCTGTGCTGCTGTTGCCTATGGATCTTAATTTAGAATTCAGTGATCACTGTATTCATTCATATATTAGGCATCATTTGGTAAATAATTTAACCATTTTTTGGCCGGTAAGTGGCATATTGATTTTAAATATGCTCATCAATTCACAAAAGTACACACACAAATTTTCTACCTAAAATATTATTCTCTTCAACTTGATAAATAAATCATCTCTGAAACTTTGTTGAGATTAACAAAATCATGAGACTATTTGATTTAATGATATATGCTCTTTTTTAATTTTTTTTTGTTAATCCTCACCTGAGGATATTTTTCCATTGACTTTTAGAGAGAGTGGAAAGGTGGGGGAGAGGCAGAGAGAGAAACATCGATATGAGAGAGACACATCAATTGGTTACTTCCTGCATGTGTCCCTACCAGGGCCAGGGATCGATCCTGCAACCAAGGTACATGCCCTTGACCAGAATCAAACTTGGGATGCTTTTGTCTGAGGGCCAACACTCCATCCACTGAGTCAGAGTGGCTAGGGCCATGCTCTTCATTTTTAAAAAATTGCTCTATGTCCTGGAAAAATAATACCTATGCAAAACTTGAGAGAATAGTCCAAAAAATCCCATGTATTTATCTTCTATAATCACCAGCTATTAATATCATGCTGCATTGCATCTATTGCCTGTCTATATGGTTGTGAAGGAGGCAATTTAAAGGAATATATAAAATATCAGGAAATGTTCTTGAGGATCCTCCTGTTGGCTGTAGTTCTGCCCCAGCTGTGCAGTTGGCCAGGTCATTTACATTTCTGTGTGCATCTGACTATTGAGTCTAATGGATATGTACTTTTATATATTTTTTATTAGTGGAATTATGATATACTAGAGGCCTTGTGCACAAATTTGTGCACGGATGGGGTCTGGCTGGCCTGCCCCAATCAGGGCTGATCCAGGGCAGGACCGGCTGGGGGAGGCCCTGCCTCATGGTCGAACTCCCGGGCGACCCTCCTGGTTTAGGGGACGATTTGCATATTAGCCTTTTATTATACAGGATTAGGGTTGAAGAAATGGAACTTTGTGATTGATATGGTTTATTAAAATCTCAGGTTTAACAGTCTGCAAAATAAGTACCAATATTCCTGTTTAGATATAAAATCTAAGATCAGGGAAGTTAAATCACTCACCTAAGGTCATAGAGCTAGTAAGAGGAAGAGCTGTAGTTCAACCAAAGTTAGCTTAGTTATTTGTTTACTAAGTGAGTTTTCCTCTGCTTTGTTCAGAAGTAAGCCAAAATAAATATTTAATTATTTTTCTTTTATATTAAGGGCTGTATTTTTTGGTTTGTTTGCTTGACTGTTCTTCTGTTTCCCTTTACAGGGATGGTTTTAGGTTTTCATCTCAAGAAGCTGCTTCTAGTTTTGGTGATGATAGGCTACTAATAGAAAAATTTATTGATAACCCTCGTCATATAGAAATTCAGGTTGGTACATTTTAAGATAATTTCTAATTATTATGACTTTAAATATGTCATTTATTCCTATCAGAAACATATCCTTTCTTCCAGTTAGAATGATTGTGAATTGTTCTGATATGTTGGAATAATTATAAAATAGAGAAAGTACATAAATTGATAATGTATCTACCTTTAGAATCTGGTATGCTTTTGTCAAAGTGCCAGAATGTCAGGATGCAGAATGATATAAAAGCCCAGCTCCAGAAAGAAGCCGTCCCAAGATCTCTGGGCAGGATAAATATATTACACGTAGAGACTCATTTGGTCTTCTGAGATTGGGCCATTTTAGGGTATTTTAAAAAGAAAAGTGCCTGACCTGGACTCTTGTGTCATTTCAGTTGACCAGATGTCTGTGTGGCTCACTGTGATATTCATTCTACTAGGAGCTAGTTGTATAGAGATGAAGGAATCAAATTTGCTACTCAAATTAAGATTTTAATGAAACCGTTAAAGTGGTTGTAGGGGTTGGTTGCAAAAACAAAATGGGCTTTTTGAAATAAAACATAGAAGAAAAAGAATACAATCCCACTCCTGATAGCCGAAAGCAACAGGTATTCTGACATCTCATACCATAGATTATTTTTTGTTTGTTCTTGAACTTTATATAAATGGAATCAGGCAATATATACTTGGTTGTGCCTGGCTTCTTTTGCACATCATCATTCTTTGAGATTCTTTCATGAGGCTATTTTATCATTCATTAAAAAAAATTGCTCTGTGCTGTACTATTGTTTGAATAACCTGTATTTTACCCATTTTCTTCTTGGTGTATCATGTTTTTTTCTAGTTTTTTTTGTATTATGAATAAAATGCTATGTCTTTTTATGGACATATATATTCTTTTTCGGATATACTGAGGAGAGGTATGTTTGGATTACATGGTAAGGTTATGCTTAGTTCTAGTAGATACTGTGGTTGTCCTAATGTATACTTCACAAGCAATATATGAAAGTTTCCATTGTTGCCATCCTTTCCAACACTTGGTATTCTCAAATTTTTAGATATTTAGCCATTTTAGCAAACATGTAGCAGTATCTCTGTTTTAGTTTGCATTTCCCTGATGACTACTGATATTGAGCAGTAAACTGTTATAAGTGTATGACCAGGTGGATATCTTATTTTGTGAAGTTACTGCTCAAGTCTCATACTTGCCTCTCTCCCCTTTAAATTAGATTTTTAAAAATTACTGAGTGGTTGTAGCTATCTATTTTATTTGAGTCCTTTGCCAGTTATATGTATTGTATATATCTTCTGCACAGAATCATTTTTTAAATTAAATCTTTATTGTTCAGATTACATTTGTCCCTCTTCCCCCCCCTCCCCCATAACTCCCCTCCTCCCAGTTCCCGCCCCACCCTCCGCCCTCACTCCCCACCCACTGTCCTCATCCATAGGTGCACTATTTTTGTCCAGTCTCTTCCCGCATCTCCCATTCCCCTTTCCCCCCCAAGAATAGTCAGTCCATTCCCTTTCTATGTCCCTGATTCATTATAATCACCAGTTCATTCTGTACATCAGATTATTTATTCACTTGATTCTTAGATTCACTTGTTGATAGATGCATGTTTGTTGTTCACAATTTGTATCTTTACCTTTTTCTTCTTCTTCCTCTTCTTAAAGGATACCTTTCAGCATTTCGTATAATACTGGTTTGGTGGTGATGAACTCCTTTAGCTTTTCCTTATCTGTGAAGCTCTTTATCTGACCTTCAATTCTGAATGATAGCTTTGCTGGATAAAGTAATCTTGGTTGTAGGTTCTTGGTATTCATCACTTTGAATATTTCTTGCCATCCCCTTCTGGCCTGCAAAGTTTCTGTTGAGAAATCAGCTGACAGTCGTATAGGTATTCCCTTGTAGGTAATTGAGTCTCTTTCTCTTGCTGCTTTTAAGATTCTCTCTTTGTCTTTTGCTCTTGGCATTTTAATTATGATGTGTCTTGGTGTGGTCCTCTTTGGATTCCTTTTGTTTGGGGTTCTCTGCGCTTCTTGGACCTGTAAGTCTATTTCTTTCACCAGGTGGGGGAAGTTTTCTGTCATTATTTCTTCAAATAGGTTTTCAATATCTTGCTCTCTCTCATCTTCTGGCACCCCTATAATTCTGATATTAGTGCGCTTGAAGCTGTCCCAGAGGCTCCTTACACTATCTTCGTATTTTCGGATTCTTTTTTCATTTTGCTTTTCCGGTTGGGTGTTTTTTGCTTCTTCGCATTTCAAATCTTTGGCTTGATTCTTGAGCTCCTCTGGTCTGCTATTGGGTATAATATTCTTTATTTCAGTCTGTGTATGCTATCACGCTGTTTGGGTCTTTTCGTACTCATTTAGAGAAAGCGCGGTTGCGCTGTTTGGGATTCTTCGACAGTGTTTTTTCAATACCCCCTGGGACTCAAACGAATCGTATGTTTTCTCGACATAAAATCTCAGCAGCGCAATCGCGCTGCTTGGGACTCAAACAGTTAATTTCTAGTTGTTTCTTTATCATAGCATCGAGTGTCTCATTAGTTTTCGTGAGGCTCTCCTCAAGTTTATTGCAAGCCCTCAAAATTGTGTTTTTTAGCTCTATATCCTCCATTTTCTGTCATGTTTTTTTGTCTCCAAATTTTTTATGCTTTCTTGGTACACACCCTTGTGGTCTTTGCGCGCAGTCTTATTCTAGTTAAGCCTTGATTGTTGTAGTTAATACTAGAGGGATTTGACCCCAGGCCGACTGGCTGTGAGAATCAGCTGTGGGAAAACTTCTGTCCAATGGGGAGGTGCTAATCTAGCCTTTGCCTGAGGCGATCCGGCAAATGGCTCTGCGCAGGGCTTGAGCGGGGCTGGATCAACAGGGCGGGCGGAGGGAGCAGTTATGGCTGCTCTCAGTCCCGTTCCCAGAGGCTCTGCTTCTCAGAACCCCGGCAACCGCTGCAAATCTCGGAGAGAAAGCTGCCCTCACGTTCCAACTGATGCTAGACAATCCCGCTTCTCCCGTTTGAGTCTGAGTCCCTAGAGACTCGCCCAGATCTGGAGCTCAGAGTCTGAGACTCCCTCCTGATTGAAAACGACAACCGCGCCCTCATCCACCAGCCCGCTTTGCGCGCGCACCTCCGCACCTTTAAATTTTCCACACTGCGCCTCCTCTGAGCCTAGGTATGCTGTTGTCTTTCCTTCTAGTTGAAGAGTCTCTCCTCAGCCAGCCTTCCTGTAGTTCTGGGTGATATCCGTTCCGTCTTTTAGTTGTATTTTTGAAGTGGTTGTTTGCGGCAGCAGTCTCCGGTATTTACCTATGCCGCCATCTTGGTGGTATCTCCATTTTTGTGACACTTTTCAAGTTAATTGTCTGCTTAGAACATTGCCATATGGGATTGTGCAGGATGTGAATACTGTGATTTGGGTTGTGTTGTGGGCCATCTTTGGATATTAGCTACCACAACTTACTCCCTTACACCAAACGATCGTGTCCTTTCCATAAGCAGAATATACCCACTTTCCTTCCAAGACCATGATCTTGTCTACAGACTTGGTCCAGGTCTGGTTGAGACTTCTTGTATATAGTCCCGTAAGGGCAGTTCTTCTGATGGGAGAACCTCTGAATGTAACGACAGTCTGTGACACCTACTCATCCAACATACAATGATGAGAAAAGGATACACACTGCAATAAAATACCACCATTCAACAAGATAGTAAGAGGGATGCACACAGTATTCACTGGTTCTTCACAATTGAGAACCAGCAATTGAAACTGAGAGATTTCTTAAGAGGTTCTTGTGGTAATTTTAGATGTACTTATTGCAGCTATCTTTAAGAGCCATAGAAATAAAATTCCACCTTATTGGTATTTTATTACTACAATGTTTTCCTTTTGTTTGAAATCATTCTTGAGGTTTTGATAGATTAATTTTTATTTCTAAAAATTAACTTTGCAGTCATATTAACTTTATCTTATAGTTTACTAAATCTGTTATAAAGATGATCTCCATTTTTGTTTTATTTTTCAGTACCCGTATGAAATAATAAGATTATATTAGCTGCTATTTATAATGCATGAGGAAACTGAATGACTTATTCAGGGAGATTGCATAGAGCTGTTTAGAACTAAAATTAGTGCCTAGTTTTTTGGTTTGTAGAATAGCTTTTACTTCTGTTTAATATATGCGTTCAGTAATAAGCATTTCCTCTTTAATTCCGAAAAGAGATTATCCCAATCATGAAAATCAAACATTCTATGCAAAAACATTAACAGAGAGTCTGTTTTAGGGTTGCCAGATTTAGCTGATAAGATTCATGTTAAATTTGAATTTCTGTTAAACAGATATATATATATTTTTAAGTATGACTATGTCCTTTGCAATATTTGGGGCACGTTTTTATTAATTTTTTCATTGTTTGTCAGGAATTAAAATTTCCCTGGGTGTACTGTTTTATTTGGTATCCAAGCTTATTTCCCATTATTACAAACTAGAGGCCCAGTGCATGAAATTTGTGCACTGGTAGGGTCCCTAGTGGCAGGCGGTGGCTGGCCGGGTACTCCCTCCCTTCCCCTGGCCATCTGCCACCAGCCAGGGCCTCCCTCCCTTCCCCTAGCCGGCCCTGCCCCCAGTCGAACTCTCTGAACTCCTGGTCGAGGGGACAATTTGCATACTACCCCTTTATTATATAGTATGGGAAAAATTATTATATGCTATATATTAACCCCAGACCATTTACTAGTTTCCTATACCAAAAATAAAGCACAATAAAAGCATCCATATATAAGTAACGGACTTGTATTTTGTATAAATAGAAAAGTATTTCCTGATTAACAGTTAATCATGTAAACAACAGATGTTTGTAACAACAGTCATGGCTCTCCTAAGCACAAGGATATTTAGAATATGTATCCCCTTATTGACACTCAGTGTCCTTCACAAAATTTGTACCATTGATGATAATAGTTTACTCACTGCTTTCAAAATGTAATATGAGAGTTTTTATCTCAAGTGTTTTTGATAAAAATGTTTTGAGTTTTTGGGTTTTAAATATAAAGTTTTTTTCTATTAACATCAACTTAAAGAGGAATGAATATGTTCTCTGCAGTTTGATTATTAAAAACCAAGGGGTGTTGCATGGACAAAACGTTAGCTGGACGGACACATGCTCTATGGGTATGGCTATATATTTTTTCAGATGGTATTTCTTTTTTAGGTTTTAGGTGATAAACATGGGAATGCTTTGTGGCTCAATGAAAGAGAGTGCTCAATTCAGCGAAGGAATCAGAAAGTGGTGGAGGAAGCACCAAGGTAGGTCTCTCCATGAGTATTTATAATTGTCTGCTTTTATATATTTCCTTTTCATTTTATTGGCTAAACTTGCTTTAATAGTCACGGTAAAACCTATCTATTCTAATAAAAAAGAAACATGACTGCACCTCTGCTACGCCCCAAGCCATGCTCACCAGCCAATCAGAGCAATCATATGCAAATTAACCCAACCAAGATGGTGGCCGACAGCCATGGAGCTGGAGCAAGCAGGAGGCTTGGTTGCCCCTGCGATGGAGGAAGCCAAGCTTCCCGCCTGCCCTGGCTGGCTGTGGCCTCCGCTCAAGGCAACAAAATTTCAATTATAGAAGATAAATAAATCCCAGATACCTGCTTCCAGCCAGCCTCCACTGGGAGCTTGGGTGGCTGGGGGCCGTGGCGAGCCTGCAAGCAGCCATCAGCCCCTCACCCAGTATGGCCACACCCTCATGGGGTGAGGGTGCCCCCTGGGGGGCTTGACCAGCCTGCAAACTGCCATCAGCCCCTCACCCAGGCTGGCCAGGCATCCCAGCGGGACCCCCACCCTTATCCGGGATACCCTTCAGGACAAACTAGCCGGCCCCCACCCATGCACCAGGCCTCTATCCTATATAATAAAAGGGTAATATGCAAATTGACCCTAACAGCAGAACGACTGGGAATCACTGATACACACTGACCACCAGGGGGCAGACGCTCAATGCAGGAGCTGCCCCCTGGTGGTTAGTGCACTCCCACATGGGGGAGCTCTGCTCAGCCACAAGCCAGGCTGACAGCTGTCAGTACAGCGGTGGTGGTGGGAGCCTCTCCTGACTCCTCAGCAGCGCTAAGGATGTCCGACTGCAGCTTAGGCCTGCTCCCCTCTGGCAAGTGGACATCCCCTGAGGGCTGCCGGGCTGCCAGAGTGATGTCTGACTGCAGCTTAGGCCTGCTCCCTGCTGGCAAGTAGACATCCCCTCAGGGCTCCCGAGCTGCCAGAGGGATGTCTGATTGCCAGCTTAGGCCCAATCCCCTGGGTAGCGGGCCTAAGCCAGCAGGTGGACATCCCACGAGGGGTCCCAGACTGCGTGAGGGCACAGGCTGGGCTGAGGGACCCCCCTGAGTGCACAGATTTTTGTGCACTGGGCCTCTAGTCCTATATAATAAAAGCCTAACATGCAAATCAACAAAACGATGGCATGACCGGTGGAATGATCAGTCGCTATGATGCGCACTGACCACCGGGGGCAGATGCTCAACACAGGAGCTGCCCCCAGCCCACAGGCCCCAGGCCAGCCAAGGTGGTGCCAGTTGGGGGCGGGGGGCCCGATTGCCTTGCTGGTCGCCCCCCAGATCAGCCCTGATCACGGGCCAGGCCTAGAGACCCTACCCATGCACGAATTTAGTGCATCAGGCCTCTAGTATTTTTATAATTAAGACTTTGCCACCTGATCTTTCTCAGTACTTCAGTGCATGAAAATAAGAGTTGAAATATAAGTTGGGGCTTTATTAGAGGTGGAAGTTGGTTGGATAACCAGCTGTGATGCCCACAGGCTTGTAGGTAATATAGACCCTGTGGGTGTTCCTGGGCATATGGGATTTCTGGGGCACATGCCTTGTAGGCTCTCCTGTTGATGATTTCACAAAGTTGATGTTTTATTGAGTTGTACACTTGAAACTTATATGGTTTTGCAAAGCAATGTCACCCCAATAAATTTAAAGACAAACAAATCACCAAAAAATTGTATCCATCAAAGGGATAAAAAAAAAATAGGTTGATCCAGAATTTCTTGAATTTATCCTACCATGAAAAGGCTCCTGAGCATGGTTCTTAGAAATTCCATAATTTATCAGAACTACTTTGGACACTTTTCCAAGCCACCTTTCATGGAACTTCATTTTTAATTTGATGCCAGGTTGGTATGTGTATATATTCTGGTGTTATTTTAGTTCTTAAAAACCCTCAGTTAGTGTACATTGATGTTTTTAGTAACCAGGCTCCACTAAGGAATATAGCCAATTGTGGCTTTCACCAGCCTAGCCAGTGTGACTTGATATAAAGGGTGTATAGTGTCTGAAAAGAAAAGGCGTGAATATGAATGAGTTTTTAATCACAGAGTAATGGTTAAAATCAAATTCCACTTTAATTGTATTAATTGTTAAAATATGGCATGGTGTAGTATTTTAAAATAGAGTCCTAAATCCTTTGTTACTTCTCTTGTTGAGGAGTTGGGGGCATCAGTGTTCCCTCCCCTTCATTCTGTGCTCTGTGACTACTTGACCAATAGACTACATAAAAGTGAGGCTGTACCCAGGCCTGAAACTGCCAGCTTCTACTTCCTGTTTCTTGGGACACCACACTTAGAAACCAGCTATAGTCCACTGCAGCCTACATGGGGCTGGACCTTAGCTGATGGCCCAGGACCAGAATGTAAGAAGGAAGTGGGGAGAAAAGGCAAAAGGAATGCTCTGTTGTGTCTTTAGGAAGGTTCCTAGAACCTACCTGTGTTGATTACTTGGCAGTGATCTGAAGTTAGGCACTTTGCTAGGGGAGGCTGGGAAATACATTTTTTTCTTGAGTAACCATGTGCTTAGCTAAAATTCTAGTCATGTGGAAGAAGGGGACAATGGATACTGGTCAAATAACAGTAGTCTCTGATTCTCCTTTTTTGCAACTTTGTTTTTTCTGTTATATTACTTCCAATATAATTAACTTTCTCTTTTTATTTAAAACTCACCCAAGTCTTACCTGGGATAAAAATCTTTCACAAACTTGAAACCTTGAATCATAATTTTGTTTATCTCTATCTATCTATCCTTTTCAAATGAGCATCTAATCTATGTAGAGAAAAAATAGAGGAAAATTTAAAGCAGTAGGATTCAAATAAAAAAACACTAGAACTGATAATTAATAGTGACTTGATATGTATTTGTGTACTGTGAAATACTAGCATAATTGGAATATATAGTTTCAGTTCCTAGAGTGAGAATTTAGCACTGTGCTTTGAGTGTAGTGATGAGGTTGCTTATAACTCTGTGTATCAGTAGCAGAGTTTATGATTAGGGAAAAGACAAGACCAGACATGACAAAAATAGTTTTACTCAACTGCACTAGAGATTCTTCAAATGCTTTGATACTCATCTTTAGTTGGGTTTCTTTCTTTTGGTTGCATTAATTTTACTGCTAAAATGTCTTTTATGCCTATATCTGTTAGGGTAGTGAAGAATCTACACTAATAAAAGAGAAACATGGTAATTGGCGTACGACCGCTACCCTTCCCATTGGCTAATCAGCGTATCCTTATGCAAATTAACTGTCAGCCAAGATGGCGGCCCGCAGCCATGCACTGAAGTGAGCAGGGAGGCTTGCTTCCTCCAGGAACTGCAGACTCCAACGTTCCCCGCCTCGCTTTCCGGCCTCTCAACTGCAACTCTAAGCAACTATTACTATGTTGCAAATAAGAAGCTAAACAAAAGCGGCTTTCAGTCAGCCCCGGACCGCAACATTGTATCCATGTTTTCAGCAGCGAGGCCTCAGAGCTAAAGCTGGCCCAGAATAAAAAAAAAAAGAAAACAAGGAGCAGTTGGGAGCTTTTAGTCAACTGCCAGCGGGAAAACAGCCCTCAGCCCCTCACCCAGACTGGCCAGGCACCCCAGTGGGGACCCCCACCCTGATCCAAGACACCCTTCAGGGCAAACCAGCAGGCCCCCACCCATGCACCAGGCCTCTATCCTATATAGTAAAAGGGTAATATGCCTCCCGGCACCGGGATCAGTGGAGCAGCGAGGCTCCCGGCACCGGGATCAGCGTGACAGGGGGCAGCGCCCAAACCCCCTGATCAGCCCTGCTCTGTGCCTGATAGGGGGGAGCTCCCCAATCCCCCGATCGCCCTGCGGCTCTGTGTGTGACAGGGTGCAGCACACCAACCCCCTGATGGGCCCTGCTCTGTGTGTGACAGGGTGCGGCGCCCCAACCCCCAGCCCCCATGGGCCCTGCTCTGTGTGTGACAGGGTAGAGCCATAACCACTCCATCAGCCCTGCCCCGAGTGTGACAGTGGTGGCGCCCCAACCCCCTGATCGGCCCTGTTCTGTGGGTAATAGAGGGTGGCGCCCCAATCCCCCTCCACGGGCCTTGCTCTGTGTGTGACGGGGTAGAGCCATAACTTCCCCATTGGCCCTGCCCTGAGTGTGACAGGGTGCAGCGCCCCAACCCCCTGATCCGCCCTGCTCTGTGTGTGACAGGGGGCGGTGCCCCAGCTCCCCTATTGGCCCTACTCTGTGAGTGACAGCGGGGAGCTCCTCAACCCCCTGATGGGCCCTGCTCTGTGAGTGACAGGGAGCAGTGCCCCAACCCCCTGATTGGCCCTGCTCTGTGCGTGACAGGGGGTGGCGTTGCAACCTCCCCATTGACCCTGCTTTGAGTGTAACAGGGGGCGGTGCCCCAACCCCCCAATCAGTCTACCCTGAGTGTGACTGAGGGTGGCATCGCAACCTCCTGATCCGCCCTGCTCTGTGCATGACGGGGCAGCGCCCCAACTCCCCAATCGGCCCTGCTCTGAGCCTGACCAGGGGCTGCACCTAGGGATTGGGCCTGCCCTCTGCCACCCGGGAGCAGGCCTAAGCCAGCAGGTCGTTATCTCCCGAGGGGTCCCAGACTGCGAGAGGGCACAGGCTGGGCTGGGGAACCCCCCTCCCCCCGAGTGCACAAATTTTTGTGCACCGGGCCTCTAGTTATCTATAATAATAAAAGCATAACATGCTAATTAAACTGGATGTCCTTCCAGATGTCCTTCCTTCCAGATCAAGCTTTAGCGCGGCAGCGGGGCCCGAGCCCTTTGCATGAATTTCATATCTGTTTCTATGAAATAAATTATTTTTGTAACATAATCATACTTTAAAAATTAGTAAAAGCTCCTTACTAGCATTTAATATCAACTTAATATTCAATTCCCCCTGGTCATCTCATCAATATCTTTTTACAGTTGATTTTTAGAATCAGGTTCCTGATAAAGCCCAGCCCTTGCATTTGATTGTTTTTTTTACATCTTTAAGATTCCCTTAACTTGTAACGCCCTCTTTCTTTTTAGCTAAGATCTGGTCATTTTCCTGCCCCATTCTTCACATTCTGGTTTCAGCTGCATGCAACTCCACAGTGTATTTTACCAAACATTCATGTTATATCCCTATATCTTAAAAACTACTAGTTAGAGCTAGAACCTAGAATAGAGTCAGGCTGGATTGGTGGGATGGGGGAGGTAGAGCAAGAATACTTCACAGGTGAGAAGTGTAATTTTTACTTTTTCCCTTATAGTGATGCTAGGATTAATCGTTGGATTCAGGTGTTATGAATCTTATGTACCGCTTATAAATAACTAGAGGCCTGATGCATGAAATTCGTGCAGGAGTAGGCCTTCCTTCCTCCGGCTGCCAGCGCCGGCTTCCCTCAGGCACCCAGGACCTTGGCTTCCCTCACAGCCCTGACTTTGTCCGGAAGGTCATCTGGAAGGACGTCTGGAGGGATGTCCAGTCGAATTAGCATATTATGCTTTTATTATTATAGACTAGAGGCCCAATGCACAAAATTCGTGCAAGGGGTTTGGCCCCGCCACCATGGCAGCTGCCTCCGACCCCACCCTCCACAGCTTTGTCTGGAAGGAAGGACGTCCGGTAGGACGTCCAGTCTAATTAGCATATTATACTTTTATTATTATAGATAATACCTAATTTGGGATTTGCTAAAAATAAATACATTGGCTGGTAGAAAAGTGGACATGTAGCTTAGGTAAGACAAGAGTGGCTATTATTACAGACGAAAAATAGGTACATGCAAATACATTATGCTATTCCATAATAAAAATTTTATAAAATGTCATCTTAATCTTACTCATTTGAGAACAGTTAAAATTTTTAAAAAAATTTTTATTGAATTTATTGGGGTGACATTAATAAAATTATATAGGTTTCGGGTGTACAATTCCATAGTACAGCATCTGTATATCGTATTGTGTGTTCACCACCCCAAGTTGAGAACAGTTTTAATCCACAAATAGAAAAATATTCAGTGTTTTGTTTCTCAGAGCCTATCTTGTATAGAAGCAAGATTTATGCAAATGGGGAAATTATTCAATAGTATTCTTTTCAGGGTTTATTGAAAACATTTCAGCTTTCCTTTCCTGCTGGAATGTGATTTTGATATTGCAAAACAAAAGTTTTGAGGTTTTATCAGATGCCGGGAGCCGGTCCATCCTTGCTGCTTGACACAGTTGCTACAGAGAAGAAACATCTGCACACACAGCATATGTTTCAAGGGACCTGGCGTATATGGCATACTGTTCTTAAGATGTTTGCTCCCCTTCTTGGCGCTATGTGTTTTAACCAAGGTCACCTCTCCGAGAAAGGTTGTTTCTCCAGGTAGGAATTTTTCCCTGAAGTTAGGGAGGGAATAAAACCTCTTAACTAAATGCCAGGCAGGTAGTTAATCACTTTAACTACGAACAATCACCCTTAAGCTACATAATCTTTACTCCCTGGAATGGAGATAAGAAATGCTCTAACCTTTGGAATAGAAATTGATAGGATTAAAATCAACTGGTATAAATACAGATGAAGAACCTAGAAACAGGACTTGGCTGGAGATCCTATACAGAACCTGGCTGGAGATCCTAACCAGAACTTCGCTGGAAATCCTGACCAGAACTTGGCTGGATCCTAACCAGAACTTCGCCATTCCTTATTCGCCGACTCCGTCTACACCTTTGGGGACCCCTGGACCCACGCCAGGTCCCTTGAAACATATGCTGTGCAGATGTTTCTTCTCTGCAGCAACTGTGTCAAGCAGCAAGGATGGACCGGCTCCCGGCAATCAGATATACAGTTAAATTTTATTTGTGGTAGTTATGTTCCATAAAGTCACTGCAAACATGAATCTATAAATGCTGAAGCATTGCTCCTAGGAGAAATACAGGGGTTAGGTGCCTTTGAGCCTCTAGTTAGAACATTTTCACCACCTGATTAATACATAATATTGTTTTATGTGTGTTTCTGTTGAAAGACACCTTGTTTAATGTATATTGTTGACTCATTGTCGTTGAACTCACAGTCCTGCCCCCCAGCTCTGTAACGCATGCCTGAAGGAAGCTCATTTATCAAACATGTTTTCTCCGTAAGGCACATCACAGCCTTCTTGGACTTAGGAACACCAGAGTGCACTTCAGCCCCAAACTCGGGGGCCATTTTAAACAGTGAAATCATCCTAGACCTCCCCCTCCCCCCCCCAAAAAAGAGAATGTGGCACTGAAGAAACTGTGAAAAGGACAGTTGTTTACAGTATGAGAGCTGAAACAAGAGGGCAGAGTGTCACCTTGTTTGATTTCAGCTGGGACACACGTTGGGAATATCAAATTTTTTTTTGCTGCTCTGAGCTTGTTTGTGAATGTCCACAAAAGTGCTGTGCGTATTAATTTTGGGGTTAGAAGTAATTTTTAACAAATAGGAAAATTTGTAAATATGGAGCCTATGAATAACAAGGATCATTTGTATATGTTAGTTTCCAAGAATTTATTTTTTTTTCCAATCTTAGGTTGAAATGATTCTGAATATATATGTTAAATTTTACTAATTGAAAATTACTGAGCTGAAGTAGTTATATATTTTTATAAACTGATTGAAGTTGCAGTATAATGTGGGACGTTCAAATGCTTTATAAAAATCTCAAGTTGATTTATTTAAACATGTGCTTAATACAATAAGCGTATAAGTATATGTGAAGCATATAATATGAAATCTTAAATTGATACAGATGATCAGATCTGAGTAAATTTTAAGGATTTTTTTATATAATGTACACAAAAGATAACTTGATTTTTGTTCAAAATGTTCCACTCTTTCTGTACTTGCAGCATTTTTCTGGATTCTGAGACTCGGAGAGCAATGGGAGAGCAAGCTGTAGCTCTTGCCAAAGCAGTCAAGTATTCTTCTGCTGGAACCGTAGAGTTCCTTGTGGACTCAAAGAAGAATTTTTATTTCTTGGAAATGAATACCAGACTCCAGGTAACAAAAACTCAGTTTCTTATTCCACTCCATGCCTCTATACTTAACCCTTCCTCGCTTACCCCTTTCTGTGTTTTATAAAAGTTAAAAATCAACTTCAGAAAATGTTAAATAAAGACTTAGTTTTTATGCTTTGCTAAGACATCTTAGGAATGGTGGACAGTGTCAAGTTAATTTGGTGGCAGGATCTAGCCTTCTGTTTTGTTACTGTTAATACTTCATATGGGAAATTCTAATTTTTTTTTATTGAACCTCTCTCAATGAACTACTCTAGATATGATAAATAGAAAGGGATTAAGTGCTTACACATCTTTGAAAGGGATTAATGAAAGAAGGGCACCTAGAGTGAGCTTCCAGGAGTGACTCTGAGAACTACACCACCAACCTGGCTTCCAGAGCAGACATTTCTGCCAATTATAAGGTTGAGAAATTGAGTGGCTGCCCCTGCAGCTGTTGACTTTAGGGATATACTTCCTTCTGGTTTGATTTTCTCCCCACTTTCCTTTTTCTTTTATTTAAATTGTGAACTATAAATAAACACAGAGAAAGGTACCTAAAACACAAACAAATAATTACAAAAATCATCCTATATAATAGCGATAATATGCAAATTGATTGTCACACCCTCGCACAAATGGCTGCCCCCATGTGGTTACAAGATGGCCAGCAGGGGAGGGCATTTGTGGGTGATCTGGCCAGCAGGGGAGGGCAGTTAGGGGCAACCATGTCAGCAGGGGAGGGCAGTTGGGGGCAACCAGGATGGCAGGAGAGGGCAGTTGGGGGCAACCAGGCCAGCAGGAGAGGCAGTTGGGGCAACTAGGCCTGCAGGGGATGGCAGTTGGGGGCGATCGGGCCGGCAGGGGAGCAGTTAGGCGTCGATCAGGCTGGCAGGAGAGTGGTTAGGGGGTGATCAGGCTGGTAGGCAGAGTGGTTAGGGGCAATCAGGCAGGCAGGCCAGCAAGCGGTTGGAAGCCAGCAGTCCTGGATTGTGAGAGGGATGTCTGACTGCCTGAAGGATCGGGCCTAAACCGGCAGTCGGACATTCCCCCTAAGGGTCCCAAATTGAAGAGGGTGCAGGCTAGGCTGAGGGATCTCCCCCCCCCCCCCCCCCCCCGCATGAATTTCGTGCACTGGGCCTCTAGTTAGAAATAAAAATCCATGTATGCATAATCTGGGTCTAGAAGTACAAAACTGTCAGCACTTTGGCCTTGCTCCCATCACCTCCTCCCCCTTCTCCCTTTCTCAGCTCTTCCTCCTTCTCCTTTCCTAGAGCTGTGTACTATTCTGACCTTATTCTAAACACCTCCCTGCATTTCTCTGTAGTTCTTCCTTTGAAATGTACACACTAAGCAGTATAAATAATTTTGCCTGTTTCTTATTTTTTTTTAACTTTAAATCAGTGGGATCATATATTACATAATTTTTTTGTACCTGGCTTCTTTTCTCAATATTGTGCTTAGGAGAATCAGCCTTGTTGTTTTATGTAACTCCCAAATGATACTCCTTTGAAGAAAATGCCACTGTTTATCTTTTTTACTTCTTTTACTTGTGGATATTTAGTTTGTTTCCACTTTTTTGCAGTTTGTATTAGTTTGCTAGGGCTCTAGTAACAAAGTATCAGAAACAGGGTGGCTGAGACAATAGAAATTTATTCTCTCAAGTTTCAGGAGGCCAGAAATCTGAAATCAAGGTGTTGGTTTCTTCCTGGGGCGTCTCAGGAAGAATCTATTCTCTGCTTCTCTCCTAGCTTCTGGTGGCTGCCAATAAACTTTGGTATTCCTTGCCTTGTTGGCAGCATAACTCCAATCATCACATGGCATTCTCCCTTGTGTTACTATGTCCAAAGTCCACCCCCCCTTTTTTTTTTATAGGGACACTAGTCATTGATTTAGGCCCCATTCTAATCCAGTATGACCTCATTTTAACTTCATTACATCTTCCAAGAACCTATTTCCAGATAAGGTCACATTCATAGGTTCTGAGCATTTTCAGGAGACACTATTTAATCCAGTACATAATTCAAAACCACATGTGTCAGTAATTCATTAAGCTGTACATACATGTGTTGTACATACTTTTCTCTTTGTATGTTATATTTAACAATAAAAAGTTTTTAAAGATAAAACACATATGGTCTATAGCAGCAATTTTCAACCTTTTTTATCTCGTAGCACATATAAACTAATTACTAAAATTTTGCCGCACAAAAAAAAATATATATTTTTGCTGATGTGACAAAAAAGGTATAATTTTGATTTATTTAAAAAAATAATAGTAATTACCTACTCTTTGTGCTCCAAAGTGAGTTTTTAAAAAATCAGGTGCCTATACTTGTATATAAGGATTTCTGATACCAAGAATTAACCAATCAGACGGAACCTTACTATGTATGTGATGTGACTGGTAAGATGCAACTCTATTACAGGTCCTGTATATTTATGGTTCAAGACGATGGCAATTTTTTTTTTTTTTTTTTTTACTTGACAATCTAAGGGAAAAGAGGTCAGTGCTCCTGATTAAATAGTCAGGTGTTGCATGCTTTAAAAATTCTTGCAGCACATGAGTTGAAAACTGCTGGTCTATAGTGACAGAAAATAGATTAACGGTTGCCTAGGACTGAGGGTTGGGGGCTGATAGTTAAGGGGTGTAGCATAGTGGAGAGAGCTGTTAGTGGTACTTGTGCCTAGAAATGGGATCAACTCTCCTTAGGACTTTACTGTGGCTGGGGATGGAGCTGAGTCATTCCATGCAGGAAACCCATAGGGATGGCTTTTTTACAGCTGAGTAATATATCCTATTGTGTTCATGTACCACAGCTTTTTTTATCTACTCATCTACTTATGGGCACTGGGCTGCTTCTAAATCTTGGCTATTGTAACTAATGCTGCATTGAATATAAAGGTGCATATATTCTTTCAAATTAGTGTTTTGGGTTTTTTTCAGGTATAATATTTCCAGAAGCGGAATTGCTGGGTCATAAAGCAATTCCATTTTTAATTTTTTGAAGTGATACTGCTTTCCACAGTGACTGCACCAATCTGCATTCCCAGTGCAGGAAGGAGGGTTCCTTTTTCTCCACATCCTTGCCAACACTTGTTGTTTGTTGATTTATTGATGGTAGCCATTTTGACAGGTGATATCTGAGGTGATATCTCATTGTAGTTTTAATTTGCACTTCTCTGATGATTAGTGATGTTGAGTATCTTTTCATATGTCTATTGTCCATGTGTATGTCCTCTTTGGAGAAGTATCTATTCAGGTCTTTTGCCCATTTTTAAATGAAATTGTTTGTGTTTTTGATATTGAGTTTTATAAGTTCTTTAGTAATTTTGGATATCAATCTCTTACCAGAGGTATCATTGGTGAATATGTTGAGGAATGTTTTCTGTTGTTCTTTTTTGGCCTTGGTCTTAACTCATTCTTTGTATCTTTGTATCTTAAAGGCAGGTTTCTTCAGTGGTCCCGTTCCTCTCCTAGTGGTTTCTCTCCTAACTAAACCTAATAGTCTAGGCTCAAAATAATTTTTGACCCCAATGGTTATATTCTGCATGATATATCTTGTTTCGTCCTTTTACTGTCTACCTATCTGCATTCAGATATTTTACATGTGTCACTGTAAGCAGTGGGTAATTTTCTTTAACCAAGTGTGATAATCTTTGTCTTATCTCCAAACCATTTGCTCCATAGAAAGTTAATGTTAATTGTTATATATTTGAGCTTAAATGTACAGTCTTTAAAATGCGATCTTTTTTTCCCAACTCTGTAGTTTTTCACTTTTCTTCTTGTTTGCTTTTGCAGTATTTATCATTTAATTTTGTGTCTGTATTAGTTTGGGAGTTATATATATTTCTTCTAATCTTTTGGTAGGATCTATACATATGTAACAGCATACATCCTTATCTTATTAAAGTTTGATATCAATCAATACCTTTTCACCTGCTACATTAGACTGTGTAAGGACCTTTGAATATTTTAATTTTTTTTACCCTCTCCTGGTTTACTGTGCAATTATCCATCACAAGACATTCTCTTATTAAATAGCTAGCATTCATTTAGTTCTACCCACTTATTTAACCTTTTTCTTTTCTCCTTACTTACTCTTGGAAATTTCTTTAAATGTTTTGTAAGGAAAATACTCTGTTTTTTTCCTTTACTCTCTACTGTTACTACCACACTCATAATTCTGACCACCAATTGCATGGGTGTTCTCCCATACTGACCAATTCTCTGCCACTAGCTGATTGTCCTACAGTTCAATGGAGTTAAATTGAATCTACCTTGAGTTAGCATCAGATCCCTCAAGTAAGGCCTTAGACCCACAAGACTGAAGATGCCAGTCACAGGTTCTAGGTTATCACCTGTACTTCTTCTAACTGACTAGCTGTAAATCGGGGTTCTCACTACCTCCTCCTCAGATCTGATCATTTGCTAGAACAACTCACAGAGCTCAGAGAAATACTTATTTACATTTACTGGCTTACTATGTAATAAAGGATATGATAAATGATACAGATGATCAACCAGGTGCAGAGATCCATAGGGCAAGGTGTGGAAGAGTCCCAAGCACAGAGCTCTGTCCCCATGAAATTGGAGTGTGCCACACTCTAGCCATGGATGCATTCCCCAACCCGGAATTTTTATGGAGGCTTCACCTAGGCATTATTGATTATGAGCTCATTGTTCAACCCATCTCCTTTTCTCTGGAGGATGGATGTAGGATGGAAAATTCTAAGCTTTTAATCTTGGCTTAGTCTTTTTAGAGACCAACCTCCATCCAGGAGCCCTGAAGAATTATCTCATTAGCACTAAAGGTACTCTACTCACTCAAGAAATTATAAGAAACTCTGTGTCAGGAACCAGGATCAAAGACCAAATATTAGCAGGAACTAGGGGCAGAGACCAATATATTCCTTATTTCACAGGTTTACTTGTAGTAAACTCTTTGTTGACAGTCAGTGACTTTAATATATCTTCATTCATGAAAGCTGTTTTTACCCTGGGAATAGTTTGTCAGTATTTTTTATCAACTCACTGAAGATATTCTTTTTCTGTCTTTGGTTATATCTGGTGAGACTTCAGCTCTCATTCTACCAACTGCTTCTTTGGAGATAATCCTATATAATAAAAGCCTAATATGCAAATCAACCGAATGGCGGAATGACCGGTGGAATGACCGGTCACTATGACATGCACTGACCACCAGGGGGCAGACACAATGCAGGAGCTGCCCTCAGGCCCCAGGCCAGCCAAGTCGGGTGCCAGCAGGGGCCCCCTGATCGCCCTGCCTGTCGCCCCACAGATCGACCCTGATCACCATCCAGGCCTAGGGACCCTACCTGTGAACGGATTTTGTGCACTGGCCTCTGGTTACTTTTATATTTTAATGGCATTTATGAATTTCTCTTCCATCTTAAGATTTTCTTAAGTTTTTCTTTGATAAATGCACATATGTATTTGCAATTCATTGACTTTCTTGAGTCTATGGATTAATGCCTTTCAATATTTTTAGAAAATTCTCCACCATTATCACTTTTGACATAATCTCTTTCCCTTCCTTATGGATTTCCAGTCATTTATATATAGAAAACTTTTATGTTAGACCTTAATATATCTTTTATGTTTCTCACTCTTTCTCTGATATCTTTCATCTTTTTTTGGACATTTTCTTCTGACCTATCTTTCGTACTATCTCTTGAACTGTACTTAACTACCCATTTAGTTTCTAATTTTATTTGTTCATATTTCAGTTCTAGAATTTTTATTTGGTTCTTTAAAAATGACTCAAACTTATCTCTTTTCATCTTCTAACCAAATTTTTAAATTTGGCTTTTATTTCTTTGAATATAATTAACTTATTTGTTTTGTAGTGTGTGTCTGTTCATTTCCGTATATGAAGCCTAATGACTTTTGTGGGATCTGTTGTCTGTGCTGCTTCTTGGTTGTGATGTCTGGTTCCTTGTGTGTCTTCTCATCTTTAACTGTATATTGATTATTTAAAAATTGAAAACTAGAATGATAGATTCTTTCGTGTAGAGATTTTTCAATTTTTCTGCCACATACCTGTGAACAGTAGTAATTTGTGGCTACAGTAGTCTAAGTGTGAAGTTCCTTGGACTCCCGAGGGCACACAAAGGCCAGCTGCACTTCTAGAGAATGGTTTGTTTTATTCCAGTTCACTCACCTTGAGGTTGCATTCCTTCATGGCCTCAACTTAAAGTGAGGATGGTTTATCAATGTCCTCTCCCTGGTCTTTGTGGTTTAGTTGTACATTTAATTTCTCGATGCTACCAGAAATACAGCTTAGATATGTAGTTGTATTTTCCTGGAATGTTAAATGCCTATAGGTCAAAATGGTGTTGAGTGTTGGATTTATGTCTCCTTGTTGAATTTTGGCTGATAATTTCTTCCTATATTTTTAGTGTTTTGATAATATTTTTTTTAAAACCCCCACCCCTAGATGCTACCTAGGCCTAAGAATTGTGACCACAAGTCCCAAGAGGATAGATTTATAGGTACATTATACCTGTGGATTAGATAAATATGTGCCCGAGTCTTATTAACACCTCTCACCCCAAACCAACAACAAATAAAACAACAAACACCAGTAATTACATGTTGGAATACTGTTTCAGAAAACTCCTAAACTCGCCCCCATTCTTGCCAGTGGGAAACCCGCAGAATGATGGCCTGTGCCTCACTGCTGCCTTACTTTTCCCCTCCAAATCTCATGCATCTGAGTTTGATTGACACATCCAAAATCTTTTCCAGTTGCACTGAGAACCTCAGCTGCAAGGGAGTCTGGGAATAGAGTTTTTATCCTATTGTCTTCTGTAGAATAAGGGAGTACCCTAGAAGGAGTTTGGAGTGAAGGGTGGGTACCAGTCCATCATTTTCATATGAGTATTTCAAGCATTTTAATCTATGTTATGTGTACAAAATTAAAAAACATTACCCTCTTGTAATTATAAAGTATAACTATCAAATAATGGAACTGATTTTTTTAATTCACGATGGTAGAAATTATCGATGCATTTTGAGAGTAATAAATATTTATAGAGTTTGTGTAGGTATTAATTCAGTAGTGGTTGCTAAAAACTTACGATACTTCCTTTTGGAATTCCTTATTTAGCCTATATTCTGTTGTAAATGTCATTAGAAGTTACAGAATTTTGCCCTGTATGAAATTAATTTTGATTAAAAGTATTTCTTTATAACTAAATTATCTAATTAGATAATTAGCTGGGAAATCATGTTTTTTATTAAAATGGAGACTTTATTATGCCATGATGAGAATAATAGCTTGTAATACGAATCTGAAGGCAGTTTGAAGTGACTACGAAACATTTGTATTTTATTCCAGACAAAAGAGGTACTAAATTGTTTAGTTTGGGTACTGTATCAGAACTTATTGAATTAATAACCAGTGTCCTTCTTTAGGGCATTTTGTTACTATGTTCTTGTGGCTTTTCTTTTCTTTCTTTTTTTAAATTTGTTTCTGGCTCATTTATCTCAGGCTATAAGTTTTTTCAAGTTTGCCTCATGGTGGTTGTTTTTTTCAGTTGATCGGCAGCCTGGCCAGGTTCTCTGGCCAGGTTCTCCCGCCAGGTTCTCTCTTTATTCTCCTGTTACATCTGTATTTATACCATAGGCAGTGTGTTTCTGTAGTACATTCTTTTTTATTGCTGAATACTATTTCATTGCATGGATATCATGTTTTACTTACCCACTCACATGTTGGACATTATAGATCTGTGCTGAATTTGACCTTTTTTATTATATTTAAAGTCATAGAGGCCAGGGTTCTTAGACTGGCTGGATTTAAGTAGGTCTAGGATAATCTGGAATATTTGGCATAAAACTCCTAGGAAACTGAAATACAAAGAAGGGTATGTTATACTTTCTGTAATATTTATTGAGTCTTATTAGAAAGTTGAAGGAAAGAAGTTGATTATTTTCATTTAACACAATGAGAATATTTTGATTGAAGACCAAAGAGTGTTGATTAAGTCAGTTTTCTTTATTTAAAAATGTTGTAAAAACAAAAACTCTAAAGGCATTGCTTTAATTTTTATGAACTTTTATTTTGAAGTTATTTCAGATGTACAGAATTGTGCATTTCAGCAAACTGCAAAATTTCAAAATATTACAAAGAATGTTTGAACACCTTTCAGTAGCATTTACATTTGCTTTATCCTTATATCTATATCTGTATCTATATATCTACATCTGTCTTCTTTACCTGAAGCATTTCGGAGTAAATTTTAAGCCTGGTGCTCCTGTCTCCTAAATATGTCTTTATTTCCTAAAATAAAGAAAATTCTTTTACATTATCAAAGGAATAGGTAAACTTGTCAGGCAATTTCAGTTAGGTTTTTGCTTTAAAGCATATTGTAGCCCTGGCTGGGTGGCTCAGTTGGTTGGAACATTGTCCTGAACACCAAACGTTTGTGGAGTTCCATTCCTGGTCAGGGCTCATACCTAGATTGAGGGTTTGATTCTCGGTTGGGGTGCTTATGGGAGGCAACTGATCAATGTTTCTCTTCCTTTCTCCTTTCCGCTCTCCCTAAAATCAATAAACATACCTTTGGGTGAGGATAAAAGAAAAACCATATTGTAAACTATTTTGGTGTCTTTGAGTTCTGGACTCTTACCTAGTTTTAATTTTTCAAATTTGTTCCTGTGTTAGTTTCCTAGGGCTGCTGCAAGACATACTACAGAATGGATGGATTAAACGACAGATATTTTTTTTCTCACAGTTGTGGAGGCTAAAAATCTAAAAGTGTTGGCAGGATTGATTTCTACTGGAGGCCTCTGTCTTTGGCTTGCAGATGGCGGTCTTTTTGTGTTTTCACAGTCTTTTTTCTGTGCTGTCTGTGTCCTGATGTTTTTAAGGACACCAGTCGTATTGGATGAGGACCCGCCCTGTTTGCTTCATTTTAATTTAATTGCCTCTTTAAAGACCCTATCTCCAAATATTAGTTCTATTCTGAAGCACTAGGGATTGGGACTTCAATATGTGAACGAGGGGGGGGCGGGGGGGGGGGGGGCGGAGGGGCGGAGCGGAGCACACATTTCAGTCCATAACAGTTCCCTTATCTTTTCTTCAGTTTATTATTTGTTTTGGGGTCAACAGGGAAACTTCATAATAATAAAAGGCCAAGAGGCATCACGACCAAAACGACCAAATGTGGTCACCATGAGGTACATGGAGCACCTCTTGGGCTCTCCCCTGCGGCCCACAGGCCCTGATCGCTGGCGGCTGGCGGGCGGGGCGAGGCGGCGTGGCTGTGAGCATGGCTGCGAGCCTAGCAGCAGGCAGGGGGCGGGGGGGGGGGGGGGGGGGGGCATGCGCAGGTGGGGCCACGCAATATCGAGCGCTGGTCTTCTAATTATAGTAGAATTAGTTCTGTTGCATGGCCACTCTTTAATAAAGCCATTATTTTCAAGGTGAGTTGGGGCCAGTTTCCCAACATGCTTTTTATCTTTGAATTCTGTGGATCAAAATCTAATAACTTTAGATCTTTATTTTGAAGCCCTGTATTCTCAGGAAGGTAAGCTTTAGAATTTTAATAGGTACATGTTAGATTCTATTCTGGACAAAGAATCTCTCTGAACCAAAAAAGCAGAACCAAAAATAATGGCATCAGTTATCCTTTTGGGCTGAAATAACAAACTAAAAACCTAGCTGTTATGCCAAATACCATATGAAACTCAATTTTGGGTAACAGGGTAATTTCCTCATATTTCAACAGGTAATTACACCTATGCTGCTTTGCTGAGTTGAATCAAATAAGTTCTGCTTACAAAAGATAGCTTTTACCAACTAACTCTTTGTACTATGTCAGTTTAGACTTGATGTATTTAATAAAGATGTTACCTAAAATTTTATTAACTTAAAAAATAACATTATTTAAATATTAGTACTGCTTAATATTTACTCACTTTATGCCTCCTGTATCTTTGTAAAGTGACAATGGATTGTTGAGAAAAAAGTTTGCACATATGGAGGGATTTGTAAATTTGAGTGCCGTATACAGATGTTGGTTATGGTATGCACAATGGGACTCCACTTTTGGCGACAGCTTCTGTTTTGACTAAGCAATTGGCCCACTGCTCACCATTTGAAAAACAATTACAACCAAATATCTCTCCATTTAAGGAACTTTGAATACTTTTTATCATCCCTCCCAACCCCCGTAATGTCCACGTTAACACATATTTCATCAATATGACTTCTCTCCACACTCTTTGTGACTTTCCTCTTTTAAACTGCCCTCAATGTTAATTTTCATTTGAAGTTAAGTATGCAATTAAATACTGCTTCGATTGAGGAATACTTGTCTGTTACCAAGTTACCTATTAAAATTTTAGGAATTACTAGGTAAGTAACACAATAAAATATTTAAAAATTTAAGTTAGAGGTAATATATTGAACAAGTTATCTGCTTGATTATCTGCTGATTATTTTCATTTAACACAATGGGAATATTTTGATTGAAAAGTAAAGAATGTTGATCAAGTCAGTTTTCTTTATTTAAAAATTTTTTATAATATAAAAACAAAAACTAATGGCATTGCTTTAATTTTTATGAACTTTTATTTTGAAGTTATTTCAGATGTACAGAATGTGCATTTCAGCAAACTGCAAATTTCAAAATATCTCAAAGAATGTTTGAACACCTTTCAGTAGCCTTTACATTTGCTTTATCCTTATATTTATATCTGCATCTATATATCTATGTCTGTCTTCTTTACCGGAAGCATTTCAGAGTAAATTTTAAGCCTGGTGCTCCTGTCTCCTAAATATGTCTTTATTTCTTAAAATAAAGAAAATTCTTTTACATTATCAAAATTAAGATGTTAACAGTGATATATTACTGTCATTTAATCTGTGGGTCATATTCAGATTTTACCAATTATCTCACTAGTTTTTTTTAATTTACTTTTTAAATATATTTTATTGATTTTTTTACAGAGAGGAAGGAAGAGAGATAGAGAGTCAGAAACATCGATGAGAGAGAAACATCGATCAGCTGCCTCCTGCACACTCCCCACTAGGGATGTGCCCGCAACCAAGGTACATGCCCTTGACCGGAATCGAACCTGGGACCTTTCAGTCTGCAGACCGACGCTCCATCCACTGAGCCAAACCGGTTTCGGCCTCATTAGTTTTTTTATAGTAAAAGAAAAAAATTTGTTTCAGGTTCCTTTTACTTGTCCTAACTCTTTATTTTCTCTCCATCTGGAACATTACTTAGTCATTTTTTGTGAACAATGACCTTTACATTTTTTTCCCCTTCTTATTAGCACAGGAAATTTATTTTACAGAAAGTCCTTCATTTTACATTTATCTCTTTTCTCATGATTTTATTCAGGTTATGCATTTTTGGCAAGAATCCCTCAGAAATGTCATTGTCTACCTATGGGCATCACATAGGAGACAGGTGATGTCTATCCCTTTACAGGTGGCGTTGGCTTGGTTAAGATGGCGTGTCTCCCATTTCTCCACTGCAGTTACTATTTTTCCCTTTGTCATTAATAAGGTATTTTAAATGGATATACTTTGAGATTCTGGAAATATCTTATACTTTCACT
This sequence comes from Myotis yumanensis, assembly GCF_028538775.1. Classification (NCBI taxonomy): domain Eukaryota; kingdom Metazoa; phylum Chordata; class Mammalia; order Chiroptera; family Vespertilionidae; genus Myotis; species Myotis yumanensis. The sequence continues at coordinate 39,351,414 of NW_027223754.1, read as the reverse complement.
CACTAGTTTTAGATACTTCCTAGTTTCTACTTAATGAGGAATAAGGCTAAAGTTTACAGTAGCAGTGGCAGAATTTATGAGTATATTTATTTAATCATGGAGGTAGATAAATGACAACACAGTGCCAGAAAGATTATTCATTACTATTGAAATTTGATACATTAAGAACTCAGAGGTGAGCCCTGGCCAGGTGGTTCGCACATAACTATGTAGTGGGTTTGATCCCTGGTTGGTATGTGTTCAGAAGGCAACTGAGCAATGTTTCTCTCTTATAGACGTTTCTCCCTCCCTCAAATCAATAAACATATCCTTGGATGTGGATTAAAAAAAAACTCAGAGGTGAAGCAAAACCTAATTTACCTCATTGCATTTGATAAGCTCAGTTATTTATTTTTTGGGAAATACATTTGAAACAACAGATTAGTAAGAGGGAATGACAAATGGTCTAGACACAAACACTGACAATAGTGACTACCTGATGGTGATGAAAAAGTTAAATTAAAGTAGCAAACAGATCTATAAACAGCTAGCTGATTGTAACCATCGAATGTGGCATGTAGAATACTTACTCATTCTAGTCCTTTAGTATGATTGTATCCCATAATATGGCATTTGGTGATTGTAGTTGTTTGAACAAAAGATTCATGGTGAGATGGGGCATTGCCAGTACAAATTGACTTATCAGCTATTAATAGACCCTGCAGGATGGCATACCTTGATGAATATATCCCAATCAGTAATTTGCCTTTGAGGATTCAGAAATCCTAATTTTGTAAGGCTTACTCCTTTGTATTTTCTTCTCATGTGTCCTCCCCCCTCCCTCACTTCATCCCTCCCTCCCTCCTTCCCTTCCTCTCCTACCTCTCTATCCTACCTTTCTCCCTCCCTCCCTCCTTTACCTCTCTACCCTACCCTTCACCCTCCCTCCTCTCCTTTGTTTTTTTCTTCTCTCTCACATTAATGTTTTTTTTTCTCTCTCTCTCTCATCTTACTTTTGCTGATAATCACAAGATTTATATACTAGAATGTCAATATATTAACCTTTGATGTATAATCATACTATCTAGAGGATCCCTTTATTCGTATGTTTCTTGGAACTAGAACACATTTCTGTTGGGTAATAAAACTATGTATGAACCAGGTTCTCAAAAATGTGTTTGGCCTGGCCGGCGTGGCTCAGTGGTTTGATTGTCAACCTTTGAACTAGGAGGTCACATGTTTGGTTTCTGGTCAGGGCACATACCTGGGTTGTGGGCTTAGCCCCCCATGTGGGTCATGCAGGAGGCAGCCAATCAATGATTCTCTCTTATCAATGATGTTTCTAGCTCCCTCTCCCTTCCTCTCTGATATCAATAAAATATTTTTTTAAAAATGTGTTTGGTGAGGATAGGTTCACAATAAGGAAATTCAGTTTTATATTTTGAATGTTTAAGGCATTTTTTTCTGAAAGTGTATTCCATATAATTCTCAACCCATAAAGATGCTCTGCAAAAGAAGGAAGTGTGTGGTTAAATAAGTACTATACAATATCTTTTTCTTGTTGAGTTCCAGGGCAGATTGAGTTTGAGGAATCTTTCTTAAAAAGAAAGCCTGTTTAACTTAGGTTAACTCAATGTTGCCCAGGCAGAAGTGACACAGGAACCCACCCAGCCCCAACATACACACATAATAGCTCTCAGAATAAATGCTTATTAGCATCATATTTTTATAGTTAGATTTTTTTCTTCTTCTAGGTAGGACAAGGTGAACTTGCTGGCTTACTAGACACACATCTTTGACTCAGTTTTCTTTTTATATAACCTTTTGTCCCAGTTAGCCACTTTCACTTTCTATTAATTTACCCTTCTTCCCTCCCTGCTTGCTTTTTGAAAGATATTTTAAAAACTATTATTGAATATTTTGGCCTGGGAGCCATTTGTTTCTTTGTATCACTCTATTCTGATGTCTAAAGTGTTGAGTTCAACTTGCAGAGGAAAACTATTTCTAAGTTCTCAGGGATGGGAAGTCTAAATTTTTTATCTAAGCAATGTTGCACTTATGAGATCCCTGAAAATATTAATACAGGGTGTACAGAAAATATTTCATATCTCCTGTTTAATAACTTTGGAATTGTATTAAAATGTATTTAGAAAAATTTCTTTTAAAAAAGGTTTAACATTGTGTTACTTTAAAAAGATATTTTTCTGTTACCTGAAAAATTTAGACATGTTAGAATGTTTTGTAGACTTTAATAATATTTGAACCTAAGTGGATATTTAAAAAAAATTCTGTAGGTAATGATTTTGCTTTGAGTATCCAGTTATTGTTTGTTATCTACTTAATTTTATTTTGAAATACTTGCAGCTCACTAATTTAGATTGTAAAATGTTGTTATGTTTCTGTTATATAACTCTGTTGGGTTAAAGTCGATCCATTTTTGTATTCCATTCATGGGTCCAATGTACTTTTTTCCTACACAGTTATTAAGAGGCCTTCTAAGGTAAAACAGAGCTTTATAATTAATTTTGTTCTTTAAATGTTTATAATAATATGCTTTATAAAGGATAACAGCACATAATTATCTAGCTGATTATATTTATTACATGCTTTCACATACATTTTTCCATGAGGAAGATCAGGAAGGTCAGGACATGCTGGGAGGGACAAAAATTCCGGCCCTACCTCCACCATTTGTAATAGGCATGTCTCTCGATTTGCTGCCCGTTCACTCATTCATTTAAATTTAACTAGAGACCTGGTGCATGAAAATTCATGCACGGGAGGGGGCGCCCCTCAGCCTGGCCTGCCCCCTCTCACAGTCCAGGAACCCTCAGGGGCGGGAGGCGACCCGGTGATCAGGGGAAGGCGACGCCCCATCACACTTCTGCTGCTGCCACTGCAGGCAGCACAAGCCTCGGCCGGCCCTGATTACCTGAGCCTCGGACCTGCCCTGGGTGGCTGGGAGGCTGAGGGGACTGGGGGTCTCTGGAGGCAGGCACGTGGAGCAGCCGCACGCCTGCCACCCCGGTGAGACTGAGGGGACTGGGCGCCAGCATCTTTGAGGGCGTGGCAGCCAATTAGCATATTCCCTCCTTATTGGCTGTGGGCACTGCCATCTTTGAGGGCGGGGCAGTTAATTAGCATATTCCCTCCTTATTGGCTGTGGGTGCCGCCATCTTTGTGATGGCCTGAGGGTCAATTAGCATATTCCCTCTTTATTAGATAGGATTGCCTAGTGTATAGTAGGTACTTTCTGGGCAGTACGTGTAGAAAGATGAAATTAAGTCATTCACTTAGCTTTTAAAATTATTTTCTCACTTAACAGAGATGTGTCAATAGGATTAATATAAAGCCCTTGGTACGTAGTAGGTTCACCTCTTGAATACTTAGAGTGGAATGATGCTTTCTCACATGAAATTTGTTTCTACCAATAATAGAGAGGCTTTACATTTTTTCTTATTTATACTATAGAATCTTATTTCTCACAAAACCATAATTTGCTTTCAAAAATATATTTTTATACTATCTAAAAAGATCTTTATTTAGTGCTGCATTTATTTTACAAAGGTTAGATGCTTATTTTAGTGATGATTTGTCATTAAAATTATGTCAAAATGTCTTAAAATGTTGTTGAAACTGTAAACAAACTCATAACACACACAGAGCTAATTATGGATGCCATCTGTTTATTTTTACAAAGCTTTTTTTTTTTTTGAAGACCATGGCATTGTTTGCTTATGATAAGCTTCAGGATTATTATAATGACTAAATCCTGTCCTTCAATTAGTGTAGTTGAAGATGGGAAGACAATTCGTTTGTTCACTGACCTTTTCCCGTGTCAGAGTGTATGAAATACAACATCATGAAAAAGAAAGTATTGTGAAGTGCGTTTAGAACATACTTAATTTTTATGAGAAAAGAAATTGATATCAAAGCAGCAGATGTGGCCAAAGTTCTATTTAAAATTTTCAAACTTATTCAAGGCTTTAGGTGAGAGACAGATGATCTGTTCTTTAACGGTGCCATAAGTGGCTTTATTTTAGCCCAGTTCCGTTTAGGAACTTGTAAGCTATTGATCAGATTTACAATGGTGTGTATCCCTGTTAGTATCCCTCTCTGTCAGTGCATGTTTTTGTACATGTGTATCCCATGTGTTAGTGTGGAAGGCCAGGGATCCCCATGACAGCATCATCCAAGGTAGTTACCAGCAATTTGCTGAGAGAGCAGAGTGATTTCACTGGCTCAGTTTTGCTGTTGTGCATGCTAAGCACTCCCCACGTAGGTCTGGAGGGAAAACAACCTGCAGGATCCATCTGCTGCTTTCTGCTACACTGCATTGATGTAAGAGTACGCTAATCGGGTTGCCTGTCAGGACAGGTTAGTGAAAGCATGCAAGTGGGTGAGACTTAGGCTGGACTAGTGCTTTGGAAAACCATAATCTGCCTCTGTAGATGCCATGCTAAATGTAGCAGAATAGGTTGATTATCAGCCACATTGAGGACTGCAGTTAAATATGTAATTTTCGGTTATGAATTAACCGAAATTTAAAGTGTTAAACATTGCTGGACCACTTCTAGTTAAAAACTGGGAAAAGTGATACAGATAGTTTACAAATACTTTCTAGTTGTTAGTTTTTCTTATCATACTTTTGCATGCTATTGTGTTTATTATTTAATTTTAATCTCTCAGTTTTTAGTCAAATATGATTAAATGTAATTAACATTATTTTACCCAGAAATTATTGGACTTGTTCTTGCTTATTTCTATTTATTTACCTTTTCTTACACCTATTGACTGGCAGATCTTGGCCTTGCAGGTTGAGCATCCTGTCACAGAATGCATTACTGGCCTGGACCTAGTCCAAGAAATGATCCGTGTTGCCAAGGGTTACCCTCTCAGGCACAAACAAGCTGATATTCCCATCAACGGCTGGGCAGTTGAATGTCGGGTGTATGCTGAGGTAAATGAATGATGTTGGGAGGAAGGAGGGTGGTTGTATCTGAGTCATGAGACCCTAGGTATAGTTAAATAACAAAGTAAAGTTAGGATTTTATAATCTGTGTCAAGTATTTGATTATGTAATCCAGAATTGAACCAGAAAATAAGGTTAGATAATTGTGACATAATTCAAAATAGTTTAAAAAGATTGAGTTTAATTAATGTTCATGTGTTTTTCCTAGATGGAAAAATAGCTACCAATCAGTTTAAGGGGCAACAAAGCATTTAATATTCTTTTTTTTTTTTTTTTTTTTATTTTTCGCTAAAAGTATTACAAAGTGTATTACATAAGTGTCCTTTTTTCCCCCCCGCCCTTGACAGACCCCTGCCCTCCCTTACCCCCCAGTGTCTTAGCATTTAATATTCTTGTGCTTCAGTGGACCTTGGGTTTGTTTGTTTGCTTGCTTCAAACCATATTTGAAATAAACTGCAGCATTTATTTCCATATTTTTAAGAGCCTACCCTGAGCACACATTAGTTGTTAATTCAGTATTTACTTAAATTTTTTCAACAGTTTTTTTCCCTAAAAAGTTCATCCCTTATGATTACATGAAAGTAATAATTAAAATTTAAATTGCAAAGCTTTTGATAAAACTTTTCCTTCATAATTTTACTCATAAACACTCAGTTCAGTACTTTCACGTTATTTTATAAAGATAACTATAAATCAGATAAAGCAATCAATGTCTGAAAATGCTGTTTTCAAATTATTAAAACTGGAATGTAAGAAAACATACTGTCTTTTACTTTTAGACATGAAGCCTGTCTGTTGAAATAAAAAATAAATCAGCAGTATTGGAGTTTAAGAATACAGAAGTTGTTTGGAAGTGTTGTTTAAGGATCTTGAGAAATACGTTGTGGCTTGGTTATTGTTGATGCTTTTTTATTATATTTTAAGTGTTATTGTTCCTTCTTGTTATGACACTGAATTTATGTAATTTTTATCCTGATGATCTAAGGTATTTATAGTTGAGCACATATCTACTACCATGTACAAAGCTGCTTTTCAGGTCTTTATTTAAAGAACAAAATTATCAGATTTTACCATATGTGAGCTGTTCCGAGAGTGAGAAAAACAAATATCTTTAGTGTGCTACTTTTGTTGTTCTGAACTTGAGTGTGTTTTGATGTAGCGCCTAAGTTATTTTATTTTTGCCCAAGGCCTTCTAAGAAGATTTATTAAAAAGTTGGAATTTTACCAATTTCAATAAAGTATAATCAAGGTTAGGCTAAATTCTGCTTACAGTTCTGTTTGATTTTTATACTTCTAAGTTGTCTAGAGTGAGTAAAAGACAGTAATATTCTGAAATCTGTGATTTGATAAGTACTGTGTATGGAAAAATAGACCTATAAATGCTTCTTCATTGTGTAAATATTTAACCTTGTGCTCATCTGTATTTCAAAGACTGTGCTTCCTTTCCTTTGAACTTTCAGGACCCCTACAAGTCTTTTGGTTTACCGTCTATTGGGAGATTGTCTCAGTACCAAGAACCAATACATCTACCTGGTGTAAGTCATTAAACTGTAGTACCAAGTGAGGGCTTAAAAATCTTGATTTATGTCATACTTTTATGTTAAAGCATGTCAACACCAACGGGTGTAAATTGAAGGACAAGTAAAATTCATGGGGAATTACAATTTTTTTTTTATATTTTGTACTTTATAATGTGCAGGAAGTCAGAATCCATTTGACAGGGGAAGTCTGGAAACATCTGACTTCTAATCTAAATAAATAATAGTTTACAATGTTCCTAATTCTTTCAAAAATTGTAATTAATAAGACCATGGAATCCTAAGAATGGGAAATGACTTTTCTGTTACAATTTAACCTTTTCAATAAGTCTAATCCAGCTTCCCTATATAGTCAGATGTCAGGAAATTCAAGTCCAAAATCAGCTTGTTAATTGAAATGGATTAAGGAAAACAAGCTACCTCATTTTGGATGTCACTGACTTTAAATACATATTATTTACACCAGTTAAAGAAAAATGATCACTGTCTACTTTATTCCATTGTTCTTCTGTATTTAATAGTTCTTTAAATAGTTTTTATTGCATAAAAAGAACAAGGACATACCCTTTCTTTTAATCAAGGTAATAAGTGCACATATATATGACATGGTGTTAGCTGGTGTGTGACAAGGCTGTACCATCTGTGAATATGATTATTCAGTTTGATTACTGGCATGAAGATGGTGAAAGATTACAGGAAGAATTCTAAATTTGAAGATGTTATTGGATATATGATTTATTTCACTTTTAAAATTGTTTTTGCCCATGTGCTTTCTAAAGGGACTTGACCCTTTCTAGGGTCGAAGACTCCATGCTGTGTTCAAAGCCTGAAGGCAGAAAAAAAATTGTAAAGATTTAACAGGCATTATGTGATGTTAAATAGCAGATGAGAAAACAAGTATTATGGGGACACATCTAAACATTTTTTTTAATCAAACAAAAAGTATTAAGTAAGAATTCGTAATGATAACTCTAGTTGTTAGAAGTTTTCACCATGTTGTAATAGCTAGCAGGATGTCAAACATTTTGCCCTCGCAAGTTTTTGCAATTTGCAATTTTCGAACGTGAGACCTGTTGAAAGTATAAGTGATAATGGACAAACTATACCCCCTACGGTCTTTGTCCCTCCAAATCTTTCTTCAATTAATGCTGCAGCAGGAGTTTTATGTAATAACATTTGTGGTTGTGAGCCATCCATAGAAAGAAAAAACAATTAAAATGCCTTAAATGTTCTGCTTACTGCTGTTATTTGCTTGCGTGAATGTTGCATGTCAGCTAAATGGACCAAGGAATAGATAAAGTGATTGGGTGCGGGAGAGTGCACACTAAGCTTTGTCTATCATTATTGCTGGGAGCAATCAAATTGATGTCAGCAGGACAGTAGATGCGTTGACAGCTGTAATTATGTATCTCCATGGTGATCACTTTTGGCCTGTCATGGAGGCCCACGATTCCCCTTCCTTGGAAGCATTTAATCAGCTTGGGCTGTCACTTGTCAGGTAGACATGGTGGGCTGGGAGTTGTGTTGAGGGGGAGAGGCGAATCGGGAGTGAAGGGTGGGAGACGGGGCCACTGTTGGTACGGAGGAGAGACATTTAAACGATGCCAGAGGTTTCTGAGCAGTGGTTTGAGGCTCTCCTATATGGGTGCTTGGGTGTTCCCCTTCTTGCCTTCTTAAAGTACATCAGTCATTTTTAACATAGGAAATCCTTTGTGGCTCTTACCATTTTGGTCAAAAGAATACAAACTTCAGAGTTAAAGTACGGTTTGTACTTTTCACATGCTTCTTTAGGCCTAAAATTTATTTATATGGCAAATATGAAGACTTTCTTTTTGTCTTTGGCCACCATATTTTATAAATTTGTTATTTTCAGACTGCAATTTTGTTCTGCTCAGATATTTGTGAATAATTTTATCTGACTTTGTTCTCAAAGCTTTTAGTGTAAAAGCTAAATATATTCTTTTGTGTAGCCTTTGTTTCACTTGGAGGAATGGAGACTTGATTTGACTTTTAATTCATTGTTAGGCATTTTAGAAAGCTGGTTATTATTTGAAAAAATATGCAAAAGCAGCAAATTATAAGTGGGAGTTTTCTTTGTTGGTAATGTTGATTTGCTTATACAAAGATATGTGTTGATGATATATAATACATTTTGATATTACCCTACTTACTTTTAAAGGAAAATGATATAACCTTCTGTAATTATAATTTTAATAAATAACAAAGACAAAATTATATTTGGGGTCCCTACGTGACCTAACTCTTGGGATGCTATTATTCAAGGCAACTGAACTTTTAAGTTATGAACTATAGGAGAATGTAATAAATATTCTTTATTGCCTTTTATTTTTCAGTGGGTTGAACATCAAAGTTCCACACTGGCTTTATAGCACTTTATGTAGCAAACAATAGAATATGTTTAAAGTAAAAAGTTTTAGAATTTGTACCAATTTCAATTTTAAATACAGCTTTAGCAAGTGTGCTAAGGTTTTAAATAATACATGGCGGTAAAATTAGCTCTTTAACTTTTTGCCACTCAAATTAAGAAATTGCCAGTTCAGAGATGTCTTTTCTGATATATAATTTGATTACCAGTTGCCATGTTGGGGCTATTTAAATGTGGGGAGAAGGTAGATTATGATTTTTTTGCTTTCACAGCTGCCCCGTTAATTCTTTTCTAGTTTTAATAAACACTGCTTGTGAATTTCATAGAACTTCAGTTTATGTCCTGAAGTATGTTTTCAGAAAATAGAAAGCCAAGTATATTTTTTAAGTGCCCCGATTGACTTTCATTTAACATTAAGGTTTTCCTATATGAAAGTGAATGCAAAGAAAATTTTTGTGTTTTACAAATACAGGAATAAAAGTACTCTGGGTTGGTTATAAGGTTATCTTCTAAAACCTTACAAAGAGAATAATAACAGTGTGACTTTTTTAAGGGGATGAAACTATGCTTTCTCTTTTGATGTCACTATATAATAAAGCCATCATCATACCCTCGTGTGGATATCCTAGACAAGAGGTTCTACATGTGGTCCCTTGATAATTGCCTAAATTAAAATATTAAAGGCCTAACAGCCGCTGCGTTGACCTTTTTCTCTCTTGCTGCAGACAGATGAGCTGCTGTTTATTAGGAAGGCTTCTTCCCACAGGTGAGGAGCTTCCGCTTCTCTCTTCCCACCCCTTTACAATGTTGGGCATCAAAGTCCTGCTGTTCTTGCAGCTTCGATTAAATTCTTCCATCCTCAAGACCCCTAGGACATGCTTGACAGTCTTAAGTATTTTGATTAGCTTTTAAATACTTCAGATTCCTAAACTTAGGCACCATAATTTAATAACTATTTCATCCTCAGCAACTGCTCATTTAAAAAGTTTTACATGGCTAACCTCTGTGCCTTATTGCTGATATCAAACTGGGAGATGAAAACAAGAATCAGCGATGTACTAACTTGTTGGCTGGTTAACAGCAATCAGGCTCTTCAAAAGAATTTTTTGAACTTGTACTATTCCTCCCCACCCCCCATGAAAATCACAAAATCAGAACTCTAATTGGGGCTGTGTCCTTACAAAGCAAAGCCATGAAAAAAGCTGTGTAAACAGTGAAGTCTTAGGGGACTAACAGTAAGAGAAAAAAAGTGTTTTACAGTTGAGAGGGTGAGGCAAAAAAGGAAAGTGTTGCAGACATGAAAGGCTCAGAACCAGCTTTCCTGTGGGCTGATGAGCTGAGCCCCCAGGTCCTGCTGCATGGCTTGAGTGGGGTCCTCACTGGAACTCTCAGATGCTGCAGTGAGGGCCTCATTCATGCTATGCTTCAGTTGGAGACCATCACATAGCTACAAACGCACAGCAGGATAGTGATGTAGAAATGCTTCTCTCCCCAACCCCTTTTTCTTAGTTTCTTCATTTAGTGAGAAAACAAAAATATGTATGACTGAATATTGACAGACCAAGATAATTTGGTCTCTATATATTTCTATATTGTTGTTCTATTTTCCAGAAGCTAAATGTTGAGATTGAAATTATCCATGTGTTCTATGGGAATTAAATTTGTTGTTAGAAACATATGTGTACAATATGAAGTTACTTTCATTTTTTTCTGTCTTCCAGGTCCGGGTTGACAGCGGTATCCAACCAGGAAGTGATATTAGCATTTACTATGATCCAATGATTTCCAAAGTTAGTTCAATTTTTAATGGCTTCTTTCAGTTTTATTCTGAAGGGCAATAGACCTATTTAATTAAGAAGTTTGAAATTGGTTCTTTATCTGAATCAGGTACTATAATTAAACAAGGACTTATGTACTGATGGAAAAGTAAAAGCAGAACAGATTTTCTTTGAAGAGAGAAATTCAATATCATGTTAGTTTCCAACACCCCTCCTTCCCCCATCAACTCAAATCAAACTACTACCAGCCAATAACAAACTTATCTAACCAGTGACACCAACCCAGCCTATCGCAGTGAGAAGGAGTTAGGGTGTTTTCTGGCCATTCCTGAAAATTGCCTGCGATAAAACTAAGAATGGCAGGTGATGTCGAGGAGTTTGGGTGATAGGCTGTGTTTGTCAGAGTACTTTTTACCTTTTCTCTTCAAATCTTAAAAATCACAAATTTTGTAGGTTTAACATAATTAAATTGTATGTAAAGTATAGGATTTCTTTTTTCCTACCTGTCTTTTAAATTGGACTTTCTGAAATAAATTAGCTCTACTTAAATCTTTAAATTTTTTAAATCTTCAGAATTTTAAGATCTTATAAAATGTAAAATTTTGACCGCTTTTGTTAAAATTGTGGGTTTTATTGAGGAAATTCTATTTTTTCTAAACTTTTAGACTTGAATTAAAGAATGACTTCTTTATTATAAATCTTTCTCAAGATGTTTTTTCTCCGTATTTTGGGGGACTTTTAATGTAGTTGCAGTAAACAAACCATTTTTTCCTTTTTTTTCACTTGTTTAAATGAACTTTAGGTATTTTGTTTGTTAGAGAAACGCTATTTAATAAAAAATAGATTAAAATATTATAGATCAATTTATACAAATATAGTTTCATTTTAGATGAATGCATATCTGTTCAGAAAAGTGGCCTGCAAATGAATTTTCATACTGGCTATTGAAAATACTAAAATGTACTAAATGTATTGCATAAACGTGTTGAATGTACTAAAATGCAAACTACAAATTGACTAATGTAATAACCAGAAAACTCTTTCATGAATAGTTAAAGTGCTATTTTACTGCTAATTTGTATAAGGTACATGTAAATAAGCACAAAATCATATAGGACAGTAAGTTTTTTAGTACAAGAACCCATTGCTTCTATATTATGTTATTTGTAAATATTAGCTATTCAAGGTTTCAAACTTGGAACCCACAGAAAAATAGGGAACACGAAAACCTCTTTCCTAATCTCCCACTATCCCAGATGTTTCCTTTTGATTTCTTTCCTTTAAAAAAGTTTATGCTTATTTTTGTTTATCTCAAATAACTCTTTACTGTGATAGTGAACTGTAGGAGAAAAGTCTGAAATAGCTTGATTCAAATATTCATTTATTTAGAAAAATCTTGATATACTTAATTTAAATAGAACCACTGTGAAGTTTTGAAAGATAATATGGGATATTATGGGAAGTGAATTGTTCGGTGGATTGGTCTATATATCTATATAAATCTTATTGTTTGCTTGCTTTTAGCTAATTACATATGGTTCTGATAGAACTGAAGCACTGAAGAGAATGGAAGATGCACTGGATAATTATGTTATTCGAGGTAAAAGCAAACATTTTAGGTCCTGTTATCCCTGTAATTCTAGAAAAATAGCTTGAAGATTTACTAATTAGCGAATGTGATACAATATTTGTTTAAGTGGAATAAAAGAAAGCTTGAATTAATTAAACTGACATACTAATTAAGAATAAGTATTTCATTTTCTTTAGCAGTCCTATACCTTACATATATATCTTAAATCATATGTTTCGTTAAATAGCTTAATTTATGACCTTTCCTAGATGAACATAAAGTTTTTTATATGTAAAATGGTTCTTCATACTGAAGACTTCTGGTGGGTGCAGTTTGACAGCAGATTTGTTATATTATTATTGTCTTTGGTTTTTTGAAGTATGAAACTTGAAAATGTGTGGATATAGAAAATATTGTGGCCTACATTTGACTAACTTGAGAGTAGAAAGAAGAGCTCTTTGTTTCTATGAACTAGAGAAAATTATAGAATATTTTCTAGGAAATACAATTTTGTTACCTCGTGCATACAGGATAGTTCTAATATCTAACAAGTGAGATTCTATAAGCCTTTAGGGTATGTAGTGATAACTGCATTAGGACCAGCCATTACACTTAAAGAATTAAAATAGAGTTACACTTACTCCCCTTAAGGAGTAAATTGCATTCTAAATGTTATTAGCAACTTTTCATTCGTAATCAAAAGATCATTTTACGTTAGCTCAACATAAATTATCATCGGCTTCAGGATAATGGACTTTAACATCAGATTTAAAGTGTAAAATATAAGTTCACTTAGAATTATGACTGAATCATGTAGGAAAGACCATATGTAAACAATATTGAAAGCCCATTTTAAGTCCTTCTCAGTACTGTGTGCAGCATTATAAGCTTTCATTGCACTTTGTCCTATTGCTTCTCCAAAGCATTTATCATAACTAATTGAAGAATCAATTGTGTAATTAATTGCTAAGTGTTGGATTATCCCATAAGAATATTAGGTACATGAGGGCAGCGATGGTGTTTATCTTGTTTACTTGTATATTACGGTACAAGTGCTTAGCAGTGTCTGACACATGATAGCTGATGAATTCATATTTGTTGAATGAATTCATGAAAGACTGAGTGATAACTGTACCTATTTCAAGGAATTTCTAATAAACTTGGTGTGAAAAATACATAACGATGAATATAATATAAATTGGTAAATGTCTTAATCATGGAGTGAAAAAGTAGAGTGGGAATTCAAAGGTGCGGAGGGTATCTTTCTTTTCTCACCACCCCCTTTTGGTCCTTTGAAAGTCATGTGAGTACTGCATTAGGGCTCATAGGTGACTCTGTTGAGAGTACCTCACTATGTGATTCCTTCAAACAACACCCTGGAGTAGCAGCATTTTTTAATGGACTGGTAATTTACTAGGTAGGTGAAATAAAAGGATGGCACACGCAGGCATCTTTGGAATGTGACTTGGCTATTGTCTTGTGGAAAAACAACCTGGCATTAGATGTTAAAATAAAAGTACATACCCTTTGACCTACTTGTTCAGTTTTTGGGAATCTTTCCTACAGAGTTAAAAGACTGACTTGTGAGATGATGTTTACAGGGACATTTACAACGGCATTATTTGTAGTAGCCTAAATTCTGATTCACCAGTGTTGACTAAATGGATGAAGGATTGAGTAACTTACTGTGCACCTTCACTGTAAAATACTAAGTAACTATGACTTGAAGGCATGTCCATATGTGTTGTTAAAGTAAAAAAGCAATTTGAAGAGTAATGTTAGTGCAATCTCATATTAGTTAAACCACCTTCCCATCCTAAAATAGGTTTCATTGTGTTTGGATGAGCATAAAGATGTGGTTGTGTACACATCAAAGTACGACCTCTTCTAATCCTTGAGGAAACAGGTTTTCTGGATGCAGAGTGCTTAGGCTAAGAAGGTATTCCGAGGGGGCTGTACCCTTTATCAAAATGAACTCCTAATTCTCTTTCCTTTTCATTGGCCCTGCTGTCCTATGCTACCACTATCTATATCATGGGCTGGCGCATAGCTTCCTGAATGGGTTCTCTATACCTGCTCTTTACCTGCACCAATCCATTCTTCAGTATGGACCGAATAAACCTTTTAAAGTGAAAACCCAATTATCACTTCCCTACTAAACACCGTTTAGTGTCTTCCTGTTGCCTTTCGTGTGGATGCCACAGTTTCATTTTTATCACTTTCTCTCATGCCCTCCTTCTTCCTGCTTCACTATTGTTTTCATTTCCTAGGATGTGCTATTTTCTTTCCACCTGAGGATCTTCAAAATTAGGTTATTGTTAAAACAGCCATAGCAAAGAGAATAAAAAACAGTGACTTAAGAAAGATACAGTTTAATTTCTTTCCCCTGTAATAATCTAGGAAGGATGTTGTCAGGGGCTGTTCAGGTGATTCTTATATTCACAGCAAATGGTTTTCATCTTGGGGTCCAAAGTGACTGTGTTTGTGCCCATCATCAGGCCTCAGCAGGAAGTGGCAGGGGCAGTGGAGGTTCTGTGCTCCCCTCCTATTGGTGCTGAATCATAAGGTCATACCTAGCTGCTAGGAAGGTGAGAAATGTAGTTGATATCAAGTGGCCATATATTAAGCTAAAAAGTAGCATTTCTTTTATTAGGGGAAGGAAGGGAGAATAGATATCGGTGCATGACTAGGGAAATAAATACATCTGCTCATTTGTGGAAACACACACAAGACCAGAACTAATAAGATGGTATACCTATGAGAGATGGAGGAAGGATCTGCTGGAAATGATTGGGAAGCGTGAAACAAAATACATGGCATGAAGGGAGAGACTTCTTTGATTATACATTTTCGTATAATTCTGACTTTTAGATCTATAGTAATACTCAAAATAAGTAAAATCATTAATGTTCTAGGGCAGGGGTCCTCAAACTACGGCCCGCGGGCCACATGCAAATACAAATATTGTATTTGTTCCCGTTTTTGTTTTTTTTTTACTTCAAAATAAGATATGTGCAGTGTGCATAGGAATTTGTTCATAGTTTTTTTTTAAACTATAGTCTGGCCCTCCAACGGTCTGAGGGACAGTGAACTGGCCCCCTGTTTAAAAAGTTTGAGGACCCCTGTTCTAGGGAAAAAACTCAAGTGAAATACAAAGAGAAGCAAATGGACAGGAGTCAATGAATCATATACTTATGCTGAAGGAGAGAGAAAACAGCTAACCTAAAGAACTTTTAGCAGTATTTTGATTGATAAGCTAAAGATAAAATATATGTAAATAAATATGAAATTCTGGTTAGGAGATTTGTTTTTCCTAGTTCATGGGTTAGTAGTTCTGAAACCAGTTTATGTCTATTCTGGGATGAGGAAATAAAAACATTTTGGATAAGAAGAGCCAAATTTCTCACTGTCAGAGAAAGGAGTTACAGATGTGGAAATGGGTAAGGGAGAATTAACCTTACAGTGTTGAAATGAAAAAGAATTAGTAGTTTTTGCCATAGATTGAAAAATAAGTATATAAATATATGTTATTGTATACGTTTATGTTTGTGAACATGCATGTGTGTATGCCCATATATAAATATATTCTCTAGCTCAGGGTTTCTCCATGTTAGCACTATTGACATCTTGGGGTAGACAATTCTTTGTTGTGGGGGCCTATCCTGTGCATCATAGGATATTTATCAACATTGTTGGCCACTACTCACTAAATGGCAGTAGCATCTCCTCAGTTATGACAACTAACATTTCCAGTCATTGCTATATGTGCCCTGGGGGACAAATTGCCCTTGATTGAGCACACCAGGCATCTAGATCTTGTTTTCTAAATACCATCCTCCCATGAATGGAATCAGTACTCATTGAGAACATGGCTGATTTCAGTAAGAATATAAGATGAGCCTTATACCTTGTATAAGAAAGTAATTAAGTGTTAAAAATGATACGGCAAAGATACAGGAGCCAGCTTTAAGAGGCTCCCACTGACCAATCAGGGGAAACTTCAGCAAGAAGATAAATAATGCTAGCAATTTATTAAAATCCATGAAATAAAATAGGAGTCTAGGAGTTCTTATAAATATAAATAGTTGAGAATGATAATTGAGGGAGAAGGCACACTTCTTCCCTTACAGTAGAATTTTAACTAATAAGTGTAGAAAAACACTTGGCAAACACCAAATTGTTTAGGTGAAAATCATTAGTGATGGATGCTAAAGTTAATGGGTGAAAATTAGTTAAGTATAATAGGAAAATAGTACCTTTAAAAATGGAAAAACCTAGCAACTTAGAAGATCAAAATTAACATCATTGGTAATGAGACAGATCAACATCATGTGCCTCTTGATATGATGCACTGAAAAGAGCACATGATTTCTGTGACATTCTTTTAAAAAATGTATAACGTGAGTATAATCAGGAGAAAACATCAGACAACCACATTGAAAGACAGAGTACAAAATAAATGGTTTGTACTCTTCAAAAGTGTCAAGGTCAAGGAACACAAAAGTGGATCAACTTATCTAGATCAAAGGAAACTAAGGACACATGACAACTAAATGCAATGTGTCATCCTGGATTAGTTTCTGGACCAGAAAAAAATTTTTTTTCTTTTGTAGTAAAGGTCATAAATGGGACAATTGGTGGAATTTGAATAAGGCCTTTAGATTAGGTAATGATGCTGTTATCAATGTTGATTTTCAGATTTGGTCATTGTACTGTGATTACATAAGAGATTTACTTTGGTTTTAGGAAATATACACTAAAGTATTTAGAGGTTAAATGGATATTGTCTGCAACTTGCCCTAAATGTTTCAGAATAAAACAAAAACAAAACACCAAAAAAAACTGTGTAGATAAAGAGAGGGAAGGAGGAAAAATGAATGACAAAACAAATAAATGTGATAAGATGTTGTTAACATTTGGAGAATCTGGGAAAAGGATATAAGTAATTCTTTGTATCCTATTTTTGTGGAGGTTCTATAATTTTGAAATTATTCAAAATAAAAAGTTTTAAAAATAGGCGCAGAGGAGTATACACCCTCCTCTCTCCAAAGTTAACATGTAAGGAATAAAAACAGATGCATTTGCAATTTGCAATTATATATCATTCATCTGACTAATTCTAAAGGAGAGAGGGGTTTAAAAAATATGTTATGAAGGACAGAAAAGGAAGGGCAATTTACTGTCTAGTTTAATAACTGTTTAGTTGTTTAATTATGTTCCCCCCCACCCCAAGTTGATGGTGAGTTTTTGTTAAAATAAAGAATTTTTACAGCAAAAATGAATTAGTGAAAGTTAACTTCTGTGTCCCCATGCAATCAGCAGTGGCTTTGGCCTCTGTTTGATCCTGGCAGTGTGTGGAGCTAATGTCTGGCCAGTGTTTTGGAAGCAGCAGGTAGTCAGGAGAAGGCTGCTCCTAGGGGTCCTCCTCTGTGGCTGGTCATGATTTCCCATACAGATGGGACCTCGTGAACTTTGGCAGAGGTCATCCTCAATTCCCAGTCCAAAACTCAGAGTCATAATTTTTATGAGTATGTGATTAATAATATTGTTAAAATTATAGACTAAGTCTCAGAGAGTACCTCTACTGTCTGCTTATTGTTTGAACAAGGATCAGTTTAAGCGGGATTGCCTTTCCTGGGACATGGAAAGAAAGTAAACTAAGTATAAAATGGTAACTTTCAAATATGTGGGATATCTTTGAACAGTTCAATGATTTTTTCCCACTTACCTGATCCTTTGAGCTTTTAGCTATAAAATAAATTTTTTTTTTCATTCCCATTTGGTTTTAGAATTAATTAATATATAGTAGTTTTGGGAGCAGTTAAGGCATCTGGATTTTTAAGCCAGTGTTTTGCCTTATAGTTGTTAGGAAAGAAAAACACATAATGGTTTGATTTTGTATGGTAAGATATAATATTTAATTTTTTAAAATTTATTGATTGATTTTAGAGAGGAAGGGGCAGGATGGGTGACGGAGGGAGAGAGAGAGAGAGAGAGAAGAGAGAGAGGAACATTGATTTGTTCCACTTATTTATGTATTCATTGGTTGATGCTGGTTGATTCTTGCATGTACCCTGACCAGAGATCAAACCCACACTCTCGGCGTATTTGGACGACACTCTAACTGAGCTAACCAGTTAGGGCAGTAATATGTAATATTTTATTCAGAGAATATTAAAGAGAAAATGTTTTTGCACATTAATTGTATTCATGAAACATCATTTATCAAAAGAAAAGTATATATTTTCATGCTGTATTAACTATTCAAGTAGAAAGATTTTTTAGAAGTCCATGCTTCACTTTGTGTGCTTGAGAGGCTCTGTTCTTTGATATCCAAAATGTAAATTAATATTAGCTTTTAATTATTTTGAGTTATGTTCTCTAAAACAAGCACTTTTTAAACTTTAAATCTGGAATAAAAATACAACATATCATTTATCCTATAAAATTTCATACATTTTAATTTTTTGGATGTCATCAGTCACAAATTGATCACTGCACATCAGAAAATAATCTTATTTTTGTTCACATTATTATTAACTATTTCTGAAAGCTATGTTGTATTTTACTGAAGACAGAGTCTGATGTAATTTATTTTGGCATTGGACACCCAGAGAGCAAGAAAATTTATACCAGTATTAGGCTGTAACAAGAAAGCCAGTAAAATTAAATATGAAGTGTATCAAGTGAGTAGTATTATTTTTATTTAACTGGATGAGGTAAGGATAAAAATCCCAAGTTAGATTGCCTTTCTAAGTTGTTCATTACTTATGCAAAAAAGCTTATAAATAAAAACATTCTGAATTCTGTACATGAGAACACCTTTTTTTTTTCTTCTGTTAATCTTCACTTGAGGATATTTTTCTATTGATTTTTAGGGAGAGTGGAAGAGAGAGGGAAAGACAGAGAGAAACATCAATGTGAGAGAAATACATCGATTGGTTGCCTCTTGCAAGAGCCCTGACAAGGGCCTGGGCTGGGAGATGTCTGCAACCAAGGTACATGCCCTTGACCGAAATCGAACCCAGGACTCTGGTCTGTAGGCCAATGCTCTGTCCACTGAGCCAGACCAGCTAGGGCAGAACACCATTTCTTAGAAATAAAATTAAAACTATACCTTGATCTAACTTTCATCCTTTCCTGTAAATTATACTTGAATAATTTTTTTTTTTTTTTTTTTTTGCTTTTCTCTGTTTCTCACTTTGTTTTGGATACATTTCCATGCATGTCCACCTCCATGACATCTGTATCCTTCTGTATGTACATTCTAATCTGCCCACTCCTCTGAACTCATCATTTAGACATCATCAATCTTATCTCATGGGCATCTCAAATTTAACTTGCCCAAACTTTTCCTCTCAGCCTGTCCCTTTTTTGTAAATGACATCTTCTGTCATGTAGAGCCAGAAGTTTGGGTGCTGTGCTTAACTCATCTCCCCCACTCTTGACAGCCGCTGAGTCACCAAGCTCTGTCTGCATCCTGAATGTCTCTTAAGTCTGGCCACTTTTCTTTCTTTTTTTATTGATTTTTCACAGAGAGGAAGGGAGAGAGATAGAGAGTTAGAAACATCGATGAGAGAGGAACATCGACCAGCTGCCTCCTGCACATCTCCCACTGGAGATGTGCCCGCAACCCAGGTACATGCCCTTGACCGGAATCGAACCCGGGACCCTTCAGTCCGCAGGCCGACGCTCTATCCACTGAGCCAAACCGGTTTCGGCAAGGCCACTTTTCTTCATCTGTGTTGTCCACCTTCCAGCTGTGGGCTGAGGCTTTGCCATTTTTCAACCTGTCTCCTGCAATTGTCAGTTAATGGTTTCCCCCGATCTTTACTCCTGCCCCTCCCCAATCCCTTTTCCAGCAGCAGCTTGAGTGATTCATGGAATGTATAACTAGTCATATCTGCCCTATTTAAACCATTCTGGTCACTCTCAAGGTCAAGTGAAATCTTTGTATTTTGTATGGCTATCATACCCAGAATGCCCCTCTCTGACTTTTCAGGCACACGGTTCTTTCACTTTGCTCAGACACTTGGGCCATGGGTCCTTTCAGCCTCTACTTAGAAATAGCTATGGTATCCATTTGCTTTACAGCAACGAAAAGTCTTCCCTAATATTACCCTGTTTGTGGCCTTCTACACCTTTTTCTATTTTCTTTCCCAGCCAGGAAAATTAGTGTAAATCAGAAATACTTTCCTTTTCCTGGAACTCCTGTCATTTCCTATGCATGTAAATCTCTCTGGCAAATTATCACCCTTTTCTTCATCAAAAGGGTTTTAGTTTGTCTGTAAAATATACAATAAAGGGGTCATTTCCCTTTGATAGCCTGACCTCTTTCAAGGAATCTTTTATTTTTAAATTCTTCCTGCCTTTTTGTCTTTCTAAGCATCCTAACATATGGCCTTTAGTTGCTCTTCATTTTTCTCTATCTAAATATCACCTATAAGATAGGAAGATGTCACATTTTGCAATGATTTCTTAGGTTTATTGGTTTCACCAGAACTTTCTTATACCATCTGATACTTTCCCCATAGATAAATAATTACAAAGGCCTTAGAAACATTAGTGATTGAATGTGGACTCAGTCATTGTCCGCAGAACAAGGTGAGGATAACTGCATTTCTCCCGGGCGTGTGTTATAAAGGTACTTATCAAATCATTGTCCGTATGTGATAACTTTTTCCATGGAGTATTTGTGTTGCTAAAAGGAATGATATTAATATTTGAGTTGTGGGGCTTCCTCTAAGTATTTTAAAGAAGTTTGAAGAGATTGAAAATTGGATTTTATAAAATTTTATGCACATAGTATCTTCTGAGAACAGAGATGCTCAGAACTTTTCATATGATTGTTGGTATGGTTTATTATAAAGAGATGCATAGAGAAAGCCTAGAAGTGTGTATTAGGTTGTTGACATTGATTGCCTTAGAGATAAGAAGTCCTATTGTAAAGATATATCCTTCTTCCTAATACATACACATTAGGGTATGGGGTAACCTTCTGTAACAAAGTTTCCTAAATACAGTGGTATGAAAGGGCAGGAATTTATTTACTTCCCATGTAACACTCTGGCTAGTTTATGCTGATGGGGCCAGTTAGTGTTCTGTGGTCATTCCGGGAGACACTGATGCTCACATGCACATTCCCATTCCCATCTTGCTTGCTCCGCTTTATCTACATCGGCAAATCTGAGTTTGAGCCATATCAGGAGCTCACAGGAAGAGAGAAATAAAGGAAGTCCAAGCAAGCAATTCTTTTTTCAAGAAAGTGAGGCCAGATTTGGATACATCACTTTAACTTACAGTCCCTCGTGTAGAAATTAGTTTGTCATGTCTAGCTATAAGGTAGACAGGTAAGTTCAGTCTGTGTTTGGGTGGACTTTTGTTCAGCTAAGACTATTACTGTCAAAAACATGAAAAGCAGATTTTAGGGGAAACCAGCAGTTTGTCGCAATATACTTACATATTTAAAAAATTTTAATGTATTATTATTTTAATTTATATTATACTAAACTTTAGATAATTATCCAGTCTCTCTGGATCACAATTTTCTTTTTTTAATCCTCACCTAAGGATATTTTTCCCTTTTTAGATAGAGTAGAAGGGAGAAAGGGAGAGAGGGAGAGAGAAACAGTGATGTGAGAGAGAGACATTGATTGGTTGCCTCCTGCACATGCTCCGATCAAGGCTTGGGATCGAACCTGCAATCCAAATATGTACCCTTGACCAAGACCCTTCATTGCACTAACCACTGAGCACCGGCCAGGGCATCTTTTCTTTTCTTTTTACATCCTCACCCAAGGATATATTTTTATTGATTTTAGAGTGAGAGGAAGGAAAAGGGAGGGGGGGCATTTATGTGAGGGAAAAATGTTGATCATTTGCCTCCCGTACACATCCTGACTGGGGATTGAACCCACAACCTTTTGGTGCATGGGACAATGCTCCAACCAACTGAGCCACCTGTCCAGGGCACAGTTTTCTTATTTTTAAGTCTCCTTTTTCCTTGTAATTTTAAAAATTCTATCACTGGTTAGTGAAAGTTCACTAAAAACAGGTTCTGTTAATAGCTCCCTCATTTTTCTTCCTGTGATATCTTATTGTGACATGAGTAGTAGGGGTAGAATAAATGTTGATAGATGTAGATTAATTTGCTAAGAATATCAACATTGTTAAAACCTAATAGCAGATATTGGCAAACTTTTTTGGTAGAGAGCCAGAGATGCAATATTTAGACTTTGTGGAATACATGCTCTGTGTTGCAACTACTTGACTCCATTGTTGTAGCATGACAACAACCATATGTAAACACTACTGTATTCCAGTAAAATTTTATTTACAAAAATAGGTGGTAGGCGATTTGACCTGCAGGGAATAGTTTGTTGAGACCCTTCATTTTAGGATCGCTATGTCCTCAAGATAGAAATAGGTACCAATTTAGATCTGTAGAGCTTCATTTTTACAGAGTATGAAATTAGAAAGTAGGTAGGTAGATCACTGCTGGGGCTTAGGATGCAGTACTTCTATCTGATGTTTATTATATACTAGAGGCCCAGTGCACACAAATTTGTGCACTGAGGGGGGCGGTCCCCTCAGCCCGGCCTGTGCCCTCTCACAGTCTGGGACCCCTCGGGGGATGACCACCTGTTGGCTTAGGCCTGCTCCCTGGGGGATTGGGCCTAAGCTGGCAATCAGACATCCCTCTGGCAGTGCGGCAGCCCTCAGGGGATGTCCACTTGCCAGCGGGGGGCAGACCTAAGCTGCAGTCCGACATTCTCAGCGCTGCTGAGGAGGCAGGAGAGGCTCCCACCACCACTGCTGTACTGGCAGCTGTCAGCCTGGCTTGTGGCTGAGCAGAGCTCCCCCTGTGGGAGCGCACTGACCACCAGGGGGCAGCTCCTGCATTGAGCGTCTGCCTCCTGGTGGTCAGTGTGTGTCATAGTGACCAGTCATTCCCAGTCTTTCTGCTGTTGCATATTACCCTTTTACTGTATAGGATAGAGGCCTGGTGCATGGGTTGGGGCCGGCTGGTTTGCCCTGAAGGGTGTCCCGGATTGGGGTGGGGGTCCTGCTTTGGTGCCTGGCCAGCCTGGGTGAGAGGCTGATGGCTGTTTTCAGGATGGCCACACCCCCTTTAGGGTAGGGGTCCCCACTGGGGTGCCTGGCCAGCCTAGATGAGGGGCTGATGGCTGTTTTCAGGCTGGCCATACCCCCTTTAGGGTGGGGGTCCCCATTGGGGTGCCTGGCCAGTCTAGGTGAGGGACTGAGGGCCGTTTTCAGGCTGGCTGGCTACTGAAGCTCCCAGCCTCTCCTTTTTTCCTTTTTTTTTTTTATTCTGGGATTTATTTATCTTTTATAATTGAAACTTTGTTGCCGTCACTGGAGCTAAGAGCTGGCTTCTGCTCGCTCCAGCTCCGTGGCCACGGCCTGCTGAAAGCAGGTATCTGGGGTTTGTTTACCTTCTATAATTGAAACTTTGTTGCTTTCGGAGCTCAGAGCCGGGCTGCAGCAGGCGGGAAACCTTGGCTTCCTCCATCACTGGAGCAAGCAAGCCTCCTGCTCGCTTTAGCTGCGTGGCTGCTGGCTGCCATCTTGGTTGGGTTAATTTGCATATCTCACTGATTAGCCAATGGGAGGCGTAGCAAAGGTATGGTCAATTACCATGTTTGTCTATTATTAGATAAGATTGCCTTCTGCTCTACATTCTCATATCAAAGGATAATAATGAGCACTAAGATAATAATATACCTTTTTGAGTGGCAGACATTGCATTCAGCATTATCCTATTTGTAGCTCATGACAATCATACAAAATAGGTTCAATTATTATCACCATTTTACAAATGAGGAAACTGAAACTTTTGAGAGCTTACATAGCTTACCCAGAGGTGGACTTGGTACTTGAACTGGGGAGATTCTTTGCTTACTTGATCATTGTAAAAGTGAAGGCTCAAGAAGACTTGAATAGCAGGATAAGATTCAGTCTTTCTAGGTTTGTTTCACAGCATAATGGTACAGGTTAGAACAGCCGTGGGCAAACTACGGCCCGTGGGCCGGATCCGGCCCATTTGAAATGAATAAAACTAAAAAAAAAAAAAAAGACCGTACTCTTTTATGTAATGATGTTTACTTTGAATTTATATTAGTTCACACAAACACTCCATCCATGCTTTTGTTCCGGCCCTCTGGTCCAGTTTAAGAACCCATTGTGGCCCTCGAGTCAAAAAGTTTGCTCACCCCTGGGTTAGAACTATACAGAAGCTGGAAGGAATGAACAAATCTCAGATTTGCTTCAACTTCAGCTTTATTATGTTTCAGTTGCCCTGCTCTTCTTATGGAAGCCTGTTTTCCCTGGATTTGAAATGCCTCTTTTCAGTACCTTTCATTCCTACTTAACATCATTGTAATCTGTGTGACCAAGATCAAGTACTCTTTTCATAAAGTCATTCTATATCATAAAACTCTCCCGATACCATTCATGTCCCTCTTATAGCAGTTTATATTTGAACTTTACTTTGTAGTAGACATTGTGTATTAGACTTAGTTATTCCTACTAAATCAGTTTTTCCTACTAGATCAGAAGCTTTTCTCCTCTTCTTCCTCCTCCTTTATTCTCCTTCTCTTCTTCCCCTGATAAATAATAAACTTCTCATGTATATACCTGTGAAATCATCACAATTAAGATAGTGAACATTTCTTTCACCTCCAAAAGTTTCCTTTTGGTTTTTAAATGCCCATAGGAGTTACTTCATTTATTTTTTTCTTGCATAACTCAACAAGCTGATTTTATTTTATGTATTTACTTGAGGCCCAATGCATGAAATTCATGCAAGAGTAGGCCTTCCTTCCCCCGGCTGCCGGCACCAGCTTCCCTCCGGCACCCGGGACCTGGGCTTCCCTCTGGCCGCTGGCAGGTACCCGGGACCCAGGCTTCCCTCGCAGCCCCGGCTTCATCTGGAAGGTCATCCAGAAGGACGTCTGGTCTAATGAGCATGTTACACTTTTATTATTATAGATTTTTAACGTTAAATTTATTGGGGTGACATTGGTCGACATGATCATATAGGTTTCAGGTATGAGTTTCTGTGTTACAAGGTCTGTATATTGCACTGTGTGCCCACCATCCAAAGTCAGATCTTCTCCTGTGACCATATATTAGGACCTCCTTCTCCCCCCAACCCCCTTTTTTCTGGCAACCACCACACTGTTGTGTTCATGGGTTTTAGTTTTATACCTCACATATGAGTGAAATCATATTATGGTTCTTAGCTTTTCCTGACTGACTTATTTCACTTAGCATAATATTCTCAAAGGTACATCCATGTTGTTGCAAATGGCAATATTTCATCCTTCCTTATGGCTGAGTAGTATTCCATTGTGCATATGTACCACAGTTTTTTAATCCAGTCCTCTATCGCTGGATGTCTTGGTTACTGTGAGTAATGCCGCAATGAACATAGGGGTGCATGTATCTTTGCAAATACATGATTTGGAGTTTTTTAGGTATATACCCAGGAGAAGGATTGCTGGGTCGTATGGTAGCTCTATTCTTAATTTTTTTGAGCAATCTCCAGATTGCTTTCCATAGTGGTTGTAGCAGTCTACATTCCCACCATCAGTGAATGAGGTTTCCCTTTATTCTACAACCTCTTCAACACTTGTTATTGCTTGTCTTATATGGCCACTCACAGGTATGAAGTGGTATCTCGTAGTTTTGATGTGCATTTCCCTAATTGCTAGTGAGATTGAACATCTTTTCATATATCTATTGATTGTTCATATATCTTCTTGGGATAGGTGTAGATTCAAAGCAATCCTGAGGAAAAAAAGAATGAAGCTGGAGGTATCACGCCGCCTGACTTCAAATTATACTGCATAGCTACAGTAATCAAAACAACATGGTATTGGCAGAGAAACAGACTATATATCAATGGAACAGAATAAAGAGTCCAGCTATAAAACCACATGTATATGGACAGATAATTTTTGACATAGGAGCCAGAAACACAATGGAGTAAAGATAGTCTCTTCAATAAATGGTGCTGGGAAAATTGGAAAGCCACACGCAAAAGAATGAAACTAGATTACAGTTTGTCCTCATGTACCAAAATCAATTCAAAATGAATCAAAGACCTAAATAGAAGATCTGAAACAATAAGTTACATTGAAGAAAATATAGGTACCAAACTTATGGACCTTGGTCATAGAGAACATTTAATGAACTTGACCCCAAAGGCAAAGGAAGTAAAGGCAAAAATAAATGAATGGGACTAGATCAAACTAAAAAGCTTCTGCACAGCAAAAGAAACTGACAACGAAACAGAGAGGCAACCAATCAGATGGGAGATGATATTTGCAAACAGTAGCTCCAGCAAAGGTTTAATATACAAAATATACAAAAGCTTTCTTAGAACCTTTGCAATCCATCTTCTCTCCAATCCTGCCCCAGTGTAGCCACATGATCTGATTTCTGTCACTGTAAGTTGTTGTACATTTTCTGTAATTTTATATTAATACTAGAGGCCTGACTTGTGGGGATCGGGCCAAAACCAGCTCTCTGACATCTTCTGAGGGGTCCTGGATTGCGAGAGGGCGGTTTTCGGGTGACGCACCCCGGAATCGGGCTCCCTCCTCTCTGGTTACAGATGCATCACTCGAGAACTGCAGCTGCCAAGTCACCACAGCTTGGCAGCTCCTGTGTTGAGTGTCTGCTCCCTGGTGGTCATTGCGCGTCATAGCTACCAGTCAGATGGTTGGACGGCTGCTTAGGCTTTTATATATATAAACTAGAGGCCCAGTGCACAAAAATTTGTGCACTCAGGGGTCCCTCAGCCCAGCCTGTGCCCTCTTGCAGTCTGGGACCCCTCGGGGGATATCCACCTGCTGGCTTAGGCCTGCTCCCCGGGGGATTGTGCCTAAGCTGGCAGTGATACATCCCTTGGGGATGTCTACTTGCTAGCAGGCCGAAGCTGCAGTTGAACATCCATAGAGCTGCTGAGGAGGCAGGAGAGGCTCCCACCATCGCCGCTGTGATGCCGTCAGCCTGGCTTGTGGCTGAGCAGAGCTCCCCCTGTGGGAGTGCACTGACTACCAGGGGGCAGCTCCTGCATTGAGCATCTGCCCCCTGGTGGTTAGTGTGTGTCATAGTGACCAGTCATTCCCAGTCGTTCTGCTGTTGGGGTCAATTTGCACATTACTGCCCTAACGGGTTTGGCTCAGTGGATAGAGCGTCGGCCTGCGGACTGAAGGGTCCCAGGTTCGATTCTCGTCAAGGGCATGTACTCTGGTTGCGTACACATCCCCAGTAGGGGGTGTGCAGGAGGCAGCTGATCGAAGTTTCTCTCTCATCGATGTTTCTAACTCTCTATCCCTCTCCCTTCCTCTCTGTAAAAAATCAATAAAATATATTTGAAAAAAAAATTACATGTGCACATTACCTTTTTATTATATAGGATAGAAGCCTGGTGCACGGGTGGGAGCCAGCTGGTTTGCCCTGAAGGGTGTCCCAGATCAGGGTGGGCAGGGGACCCCCAGCTCCCTACGATCGCCCACACCACCCCTGCTCACGATCGCTGGCTCTGCCCATGCTCAGACCTAACTCCTCTGGCCAAGGCATTAGGCCTGGGCAAGGGACCCCCAGCTCCCCACCATCGCCAACTCGGCCCCTGCTCCCTGCGATTGCCGGCTCCGCCCTAAGGCCTCTCACCCAGGCATTAGGCCTGGGCAGGGCACCCACAGCTCTCCAAGGGATCTCCTGCTCCACCCCTTCCCAGGCCTAACGCCTGTGGCCAAGGCATTAGGCCTGGGCAGGGGACCCAAAGCTCCCACCATCGGCGACTCTGCCCCTGCTGCCTAACGCCTCTGGCCGAGGCATTAGGCCTGGGCAGGGGACCCCCCAGCTGCAGCCGCCCCGCGATCGCAGGCTCCGCCCCTGCCAGGGCCTAACGCCTGTGGCCAAGGCATTAGGCCTGGGCAGGGGACCCCAAGCTCCCACCATCGGCGACTCTGCCCCTGCTCCCCATGATCGCTGGCACTGCCCCTGCCCAGGCCTAATGCCTCTGGCGGAGGCGTTAGGCCTGGGCAGGGGACCCCCCCAGCTGCAGCCACCCTTCGATCTCGGACTCCGTCCCTGCCCGGGCCTAACGCCTCTGGCCGAGGCATTAGGCCTGGGCAGGGGCTCCCCCCAGCTGCAGCTGCCCTGCGATTGCTGGCACCGCCCCTGCCCAGCTGCAGCTGCCCGCGATCTCGGGCTCTGCCCCTGCCCAGTGCCCATCGCTGGCTCCACCCCTACTTCCCACTATCACTGGCCAGTGTGGCAGAGGCGCCCGATTCTCCGATCATGGCCGGGGGGCAGGGCAAAGGCGGCCTCCAGGGCCGCCTTTGCCCTGCCCCCCGGCTCTTAGCTCCCCCCTGGGTTTCCGATCACTGTCAGTGGCAGGGGGCTTCTTCCGTGCTTTCCCTTTCGCCTCCCTGCATTGTGCCTACATATGCAAATTAACCGCCATCTTTGTTGGCGGTTAACCGCCATCTTGGCTGGTGATTAATTTGCATATCTTGCTAATTAGCCAATGGGAAGGGTAGCGGTCGTACACTAATTACCATGTTTCTCTTTTATTAGATTAGATGCTCATATGGTATACATTTTTTTTTTGGTTTTGTTGAATTCATAATAATTTTGAGATTTATCTTTGTACATATTAGTGATTCATTTCTTTTTATTGCTGTGTAGAATTCCATTGTATGGACAAACCACATTTTAAAAATTCATTTACCTATTGATGGACATTTAGATAATTTCCAGTTTTTGAATATTGTAAATCAAGCTGTTAACCTTTGTGCATAAGTGTTTGTACAGGCATATGGTTTTATTTTAAGTTGGGTAAATACTTGAGAGTGAATATTTAACTTTTTAAGAAACTGCCAAATAGTTTCAAAGTGGATGTATCAACTTATATTCCCCACCCAAGGGTATGACAGATCATTTTTTTTTTCACATCTTCACCATCACTTGGTATTATCTGTCTCTCAGCCTTTAGCCACTTAAATTAGTGTTTGGTGATATCTTGTGTTTCTTTTGCAATAGAGATGTTGAACTTTTTTTTTTCTTTTTGTGCTTACTGGCCTTTTGTATATGTTTTGTGAAATGTCTGTTCAGATCTTTGCTTTTATTTTCATTTTGGTTTGTTTGTCAAGTTATTATTGTATTGTTAGCATTCTTTATATATTCCAGTTACAAGATTTTGTCTGATATATGTGTTGTGAATATTTTATCTCTGTCTGTTGCTTGCCATTTCATTTTTTTTTTTTTTTAGAGACTGCTCAGTTTGCCAAGAGACATCTTATATAAATTGCATACTTAGACTAAATTTTCCTGGCCCCTTGCAAAATTGCTCCCTCTGGGTTGTGTTTTAAGATTTTGATCTTGGCTTATAGTAAAGAGCTATACAAAAATAGCCTTATGAAATCTGTTGTAGGGATGCTGTTGATACCATGCTGGCTAATATGAGGCATTTTTTTAGGGTTAATGTCTAGAAAACATTTTGTTTCCCTGAAAAACTGTTTTTTTTTCTCCCTGATGATAAGGAGAGCTATGCAGATAATCTTATTGCCATTTTTTCTTTTTTTTTCCATTTCATTTTCTTAACTATATCCTTTGAAGAACAGACTTTTAAATTTTGACGAAATACAACTTGATTATTTTCATAATTTATAGTTTTTGTGTACTAAGAATCTGTTGCCTATCTCATGCTAAGAGATTTTTCTCCTATATTTTCTTCTATGTTTTGCACTTTTAGGTTTTATTTTTAAGTTTGTGATTCAACTTGAGTTAATTTTTGTGTATGGTGTGAGTTAGCGTTGAGGCTATTTTCTTTTTTCCTAAATGGATATCTCATTGTTCCACCCCTTATTGAAAAGACATTTATTTCCCCATTGAATTGACTTAGCAATTACCAGCTTCTTAAATTTACATTTAGAGTTTTATTGCTACCTCAAGTTCAGATATTTTTTTGTTGTTACTTGAAGTGAATGAGATGATTAAATTTGCATTGTTCTTGCTAGATCATAGGAAAGTGGTGATAAATTTCTCCTGATAATGAGAATTAGATTTTTAACTGACTTATTGTTCTCCAGTTCAATCTGATCTTTTATTTTTAGGTGTTATACATAATATTGCATTACTTCGAGAGGTAATAATCAACTCACGCTTTATAAAAGGAGACATCAACACTAAATTTCTTTCTGATGTATATCCTGATGGCTTTAAAGGTTTGTATGCATTGAAGTATTTTAATATTAAAGTTATTATTTTTTACTTATTGTAATGTATACTTTTTTCTATTTTGAAATTAAGGCCTTTGGCCTATATTATACTTGATTTATTAACATACTTAGAATATCCTAGACTATTGACAGTTATGATTTTGAGTATTCATGAGTAATTCACAAATGTGTAATCTATAATTTTGTTGAGTAAAGAATTAAACTATGTGGAATGTGTACTAGTCCAGTTTTGAAGCAAACATATAGCCAGAGAATTAGCTTACCTGATTTTCTGATTTCTGCAAGTCAGAAGAGTTCTGCAGGAACTGTTCTTTAATAATTAAACACTATATGTGTATGAAAATTAGCGCTGAAAATTTCAGAATACCAGTTGCTATTCCTGTTAATAAAAATGAAGATGTCTAAGAAGATGATGGTTTGTATTCTGAAAAAAATTGGTTTTGAGTAAAATAATGAGTGGAATGTGAAATTTAGTACTGCAAAGTTATCAGTGAGTGTTTCCAAGTAGTAGGAAAATTGCTCATCAAGTTAGAGACAGAGAAAACCATTTAGTGAGCATTGAAAACATAGTTAAATGATATTAAGAAAGGACATGACTTACATGAGACTTAATAGAAATGTTATTCATGTGAAAGCAAGAAGCCTCTATATATATTGCTAATGAACTTAGGGATATACGAAAATTAGATATTCTCTCACAAATATCGTGTTCTTTATATCCATTTAAAGTCTTTTACTAGATAAAATTTCTCAATCATTTTAGAAAATGTATTTAGATTGAGGTCAACTTCATGTAGTTGAACTATTGAATACATTTACAAAGCAATTTCTTACCTCAGAATTTACAGCACAGTATTTTCATAAGACTAAATGGAGATTATTGTTTTGATTGTTCTCTCCAAAACTTTAATGCTACAGGGTTTTATCATTAGTACCAAGAGAAATGGGGAATGTTTTTTATTTGGGAACTGAAATAAGACTAATGAATCATCAGTCGTTTTCCTGAAGTTTTAAATTTTTGTAAATAAAATACAATCTTAATATATTACAGTTTAATGTTTGCATGATTATTTCATTATTTCATGCTATCATGAAGTTAGGAACCACTTATGTTATTGCTTTTTATTGTATCCCTAGCAACTACACAAATTCTAGGTTCAATCAGGATTTTCAGATGCTTTTGTGTCTTCCTGGTGAATGCATTTGTGGAGGTGATATGACATGAAACAGTAGGCAGAAGAACAGCAGGACAATACTTCAGGGAACCTTTCAAACAGGCATATTGTATGTGTGTATGGGTTCTTATAAATGCACACATTTACATATGTGTCTCTATATATATGCATGTATGACATAGAGAAGAAAATGGGGAATTAAAATTTCTAATTGGAGTTTACTCTGTGCTGTACATGTAACAGTAATGTTCCAAATTCTTAAGGGAACTCAGATATTTACCTAGAACCTAATATTAAATTTTTTTGTGATAAACTTAATATATTACATTGTGTTTTTTTGGTAGGAAATTATCAGCACTGTCACAATAATTGTGTTTATTATGCGTATGCAGAATTTTTTTAAATTCTTATAAGTTATTAGAATGGCCTTCAGCAATTTTTAACCTCATCTTTCATTTTACATGTGAGGAAGCCAGAGCACAGAGAGATTAGGGCTAGAAAACCAGTAATATGATAAAACCAGACATTGAATTTAGAGCTTTCAGCTTTTCTTTTAGTACTCATTCAGCTTTGGAAGGATTCAAAGTCATAAATCACAGAAGTTTCAGAGTATGCTGTATGTTGTCATATTGCCTGTAAGGACTTTGAAGTACATACCTATATTTACCATTCTTCATGTCTACCTCTTATTTTCTCATGTGATTTTCATGTCAGTTCTTTCTTCTCTGAATGGCTACTATCTCTTGTTCTTTATCTTCAGATTACTGTCCCCCCCCCCCCCCCATTTTTCTCTAGAGCAGGTCTTAAATGTATTAAACTGTGTCATTTTGATTGTTTGATATATGTGCCTGAAAGAGCAGCAGGAAGTGGCAACTGAAGTTAATCCAGGATCTTCTCCATATGTTTGAGGCAGGGTCACTTTGCCCCTTTGGGATTACCCATCTGCTTCCCATCTGTCCAGCTATCATAGGCCTATGCATAGGCAAGTGCCTATTTTTATAACTGCATAGAAATTTTTTATGATAGGTGTTTACTATCCCAAGTTTATTTGTAGACTAGGACAGTGTTCCTAAAGGTTCCTAGATTGAACTTTGAAATGATTGTAAGTTTTAAAAATAGGATACACAAGAGTTTGTTCTTCATGTCAACTTATTTTATTCTATTGTTACAAAGCTATTTTCCTTTGATTAAAAAAATAAATGGAAATGGACATGAAGGTATTTTGATTCTGAAATAAAGAAAAAATGAGAAAGTATTTTAAGACCTATAATTTCTGTTGTCCTATAGTGAACATTTTGGATTTATTTCTCTGCTGCATTACTACACTGAAATCGCCAGCCTCATCAAAAGAAATGATCAAAATCACCTGAAAAGTTGCAAAATTTTTATAGACATTTGATTCAGTATAAGAAAAATACCTTTAATTATACTCCCCCCCCCCCCCCCCCCCCAATTTAGTCAAGGATTTCTTTACCTTTAAGAGTGGTACTATGACATGTGGACTGAAGTGTGGCCTTTAAAGATCCAGTCATTAAAATTATTTCAACAAATAATAGATGTAAGCTCTAGAAGAAATTCAAAGACAAATAATACATTTTTCGTGCTCTTGAGCTTACATCACAAGAGAAATAAACATGTAAAGAACTAATTACAGGATAGACTAAAATAAGTGCTAAGTAAAGATATAAGCAAAGTATCTTAGTAGAGGCAAAAGAAAGCAATTCTGATTTAGGGAATCAAAGCTGGCTCCAAGGACAAGGTAGCATTTAGACTGTTGAAACACCTTTCCAATGACTCTATTCCAGAGGCTCCAGGGCTGCCAAATGCCTTGGGAGAACAACTGTGCACATCTCCTCCTAATCCATCCTTTTTGATGTAATGTTGATAGTTTGAAATTAGCCCAGGAGAAAGCATTTACAATGAGGATGCTGCATGCTGGGTCTTTCCCTGCCCTTCAGTTTCATGAAGCTCCTCCACATAGAAAATTGTGCTGCAGGTCTGGAAAGTATCTGCGTTCTAATGGTGAATACTTTTAGTCATTGCTATTTTAAATGATTTTTTTAAACATAATGTTTGAATTGCCTCATTTCTTTCAAATGAATTTAAATAACTATCCGAGTGTTTTTTCTTTTATGAATTTTACAAGTAGCATCTTGTTGATGATTCAGCATTCAAATTGCCTACACTGTACCATTTAATACTCTACTATCTGTGTATAGTACTGTGGCAAATAATAGTGTTAGAAATTGTGGTGAAATGAAACTCGGAAGGGACATTTTAACCTGCAGACCCTGGAATATAGAATCCTGCCTTGACTCACACACTTTTTGAGGAATTGTGCAAATAGAGCAGATTTCCCTGCTGCACAAGACTCAGCCAGACCAGGGAGACTTCCTAAGCCTTGTTAGGCTAGACCACTGTCCCCAGGTCCACCCTATTATGCTAGGAACTAAAGAGGGGAAGGAGAGAGATTGGTGGGCTGGTTGGTTGGGATTCAAACCCTGACTGCATGCAAGAGTATCACACCTTTATTTTCCGTTAATCCTTCACACTACAAAACATGCCCTACCCAATGTCCTTGACCAGCCACACTCCTTTTCTACTTTTCCTTTATCCTCTACTTAGACGTTAAATTTGGGATGAGGAGTGATAAGGAGAAGCAGATGTGAAGAGCCTTAAGTATGGTTTTCCTAGAGATCTGAGTATGGTTTTTTATTTGTAATTGTTTTTTTCTGTACCTGCTTAATATTCCTTTTTTCTTTCTTTTAGAAATTAGACTATAAACTTCTAGTTAGCAGGATTTTTTGTCTCATTTGAATAATATTGCTCCCTCCCATTTCCCCTGCAAGCTCCAGTGTCTGGAATAATACTAGCTCCATAAGAGATGCTGGATAGTATACTTGTTTGAATGATTCATGATTCTAAAAGATAGAAGCATAGATGTTGACATTATGTATTTGATTGATTGCTTGATTGATATCCCTCAGGACACAAGTTAACAGAGAGTGAGAGAAACCAGTTATTGGCAATAGCATCATCATTGTTTGTGGCATCCCAATTAAGAGCACAACATTTTCAAGAACATGAAAATTCAAGGTATGTTATATCATTTAAAACAGAAGACATGAACAGAAAAATATTAATTATCTAAAAAACAGGAAATTACTAATAAGAGATCTAACTAATCTCAATTCTAGACGTTTTTATGAGTGTTTGAAGTATAATAAAGTTATAGTGCTTAAAAATTGCTTCAATTCAGTTCAAATGAATTTTTTAAATTCAAAAAGAAAAAGGATGTTTGCCCCTTTAATTTGGACTTTATTAGAGGTAAGAAAATACTCTGAAAACTTACAGGAAGACTGTTCAAGTAATTTGTATTTATTATTTCTGTTTTATTACTTTGTTAATCTTTTCTGTTTGTTTTGTTAATCCTCACTCGAAGATATTTTTCCATTGATTTTTAGAGCAAGTGGAAGGGAGGGGTAGACAACAGAGAGAGAAACATTGATGTGAGAGAGATACATCGATTAGTTGCCTCCTGCACTCACGGGATCAAATCTGCAACCCAGGTACATACCCTTGACCAGGTGAGAGCTGACGCTCTATCCACTGAGTCAAACCGGCTAAGGCATACGTTGTTAATCTTGATAAAAGTTTTGAGAAGTCTTATAGTATTAAAATTTAGGATAAATCTTAGTAATTTCAAAAATATAAATATGAGCCCGGCCAGTGTTCTCAGTGGTTCAGCTCAACCTATGAACCAGGAGGTCACGGTTCAATTCCTGGTCAGGGCACATGCCTGGATTGCTGGCTTCATCCCCAGTATGGGGTGTGCAGGAGGCAGCCGATCAATGATTCTCTCTCATCATTGATGTTTCTATCTCTCTCTTTGCCCTTCAGAAGACACCACCAAGAAAATTATAAAACAAGATAGCAAATGGCAGAATGTATTCAGAGTTATCTAATAAAGGACTTGACTATATAATATGTAAATAATTGTTACGATTCAATGGTAAGCCAAACAACCCAATTAAAAAATTTTGGCCTAGATTCTTTATTAAAGAATTTATATCAATGGCAAGTAAGTTCATGAAAAGATGTCCAACATCATCAATCATTAGATGAATCCCAGTTAGAACCCCAATACTATACTACCACATACCATTGGAATAATTTACATTAAGTGAGTGGATAAATGTATAACCATGCAATAGAATACTGGTTAACAATAAAAAAGAATGAAGTATGTTATACATGCATCAACATACATAAATCTAAAAATAAAATCATGCTAAGAAAAAGAAATCAGCTAAAGAAGACTACATGTGATTTCATTTATTTGAAATTTCTAGGAAAGGCAAAAGTGTAAAGGCAAAGATCAGTGGTTGCCTGGGTGTGGATGTTGATGTCACAGAATTACATCTGTATACAGTCAGTGCCCCAAACCATAACCCAATAGTTATTCCTATTTCACCATCATCCCAGAATCCTCCTCCCCTGCTACTACTGATGAACTCATTACACGTTAGAAGTTCCAAAAAATTATACCAATAAAATACATAGGCTAGAGCTTAGTTATGTAGATACTTGTGCACATGTTACCTGTATAACAAGCAATTATTTTATTTTTGGTTAGTTTATTTTTCTACTGAACTTATCATTTATTTAGTATGCCAGTTTATTGTGAAATTGGTACCCATAACAACAGAGACCTATAACGTCTAGATAAATATACTGGCTTTTTTGTTGTTGTTGTTAACCCCACCCAAAGATATTTTATTTATTTATTTATTTATTTTTGGTCCCAGAGTGAATGGGAGAGAAGAGGGGGAGGGGGAGGGGAGGGGGAAGGGAAAGGAAGGGAAGGGAGAGAGACATCATTATGAGAAAGACACATTGATTAGTTGCCTCATGCACTCTTGAGATCAAATCTGCAACCTAGGTACATACCCTTGAGACTGGGAATCGAACCCATGAGCAGGCCAGCACTCTAATCACTGAGCCATGCCAGCCAGGGCTATATTGATCTTTTGACAAAGTATAATCTTGTGTAGACAAAGTGACTTTATTTTTGCTTGTTCACAGAAGAGGTCCCTGATAGCAAAGCTGATGTAAGGTGGTGGTATCCTCACAATTTGGCTTCAGAGTCATGTTTTCATTATTGGCTTGGGAATCGAGTCTAGTGTTAGCCTCCAGGTGTGGCTACATATTGCTCTGTCATGGGTGTGCTCATGTAATGTTTATGCTTCCAAACCCAGTGGCCTGCAGCCCTTCCTTTGTGTTGCTTGTTTTGGCTACTGATTTTGTTTTCCCAATTTCTCTATGGGTTTCACTCTTTCATCATTTATGACTTGGAAAAAGACATTAATAGTACGTACCCACAGTATTTGGATAGTAAAAAGATAGCAGTGCATTTTAGAAAAAAAGGTTAATGTGAGAAACAATAGCAATTTTTCTTACGATGGCTGTAAATAAATTTGGTGAGCATAATTAAGGTTTTACATAAATATATGCTGACTTACCATGGTATTATTTTTCTTTTTAACTATCCTGTACTTAAACACTTTTATTGACAGAAATGCGTCATTAAAAGTTGTGTTAAGCAATCATTTCATGTTACTTGAAGCTAAAATTATTTTGTTGGCATTGTGGTTTGGTATAATAATTTGTTTCACCAACAGTTAATGATTGCAGGAAAAAATAGTAAGGAAAACAATTTTGCCCCTTTCAGTAATCTTTTATTTAGTTTTGCTTAAAAAAGCCCATTTCCCTGAGGGCCAAATACTGCTCACAAGTCAGGATTCACTTTTTTAAGCTAGGCCTTGCCCTTGCTTTACTCCTCTGCTTTACTCTAGCCAGCGGTTCTCAACCTGTGGGCCGCGACCCCTAAGACCATCGGAAAACACATCTATAATTACATATTGTTTTTGTGATTAATCACTATGCTCTCATTATGTTTAATTTGTAACAATGAAATTGGGGGTCACCACAACATGAGGAACTGTATTAAAGGGTCGCGGCATTAGGAAGGTTGAGAACCACTGCGTCTAGTCCACGTCTGCCATCCCAAGCTTCTCAGGTACAGTGAGTGCCACTCTGCCCTCTGTAGGTGTCTCTGCTTCCTCCTTCCCCATTAGTATTTCTGCATCTGTTGCTTTCTTTCCTTAAGTTTTGTAACTATGCAAATTGCCCTTCAGCCTTTCTTATGACTTGGCAGTTAAACTTTCTAATTCCATGATTTAAGCTTCCTGTTAAACTATCTGACTCGTTTATCACTTCCAGGGGGAGCCAGGGCCACTTTCCTGGTGGTAGACTGTCTGGTGGCCAAATCTCTCTTCCCTAGTAGAGGGCTGTTTTGCTTTTGCATTACTTTGTATGGTGTGAGAATTTGGCAGGAGTTGTGGCTCAGACTAAGGCCTTTACTCCCTTTTAGATGTCAGTCCTGGGGGTTAAGCCATGCTGAGGTGCATGTGGGCAGTTTATGTTTTCATCTATTTTAACGTATTTGAAAGTAAATGTTGATGCAGGTATATAGTATATAATTAGATTTTGTTGGCTTCTTTTTACTTGTTTGCTTCCTTTTCTTCCTTTACCTTTTACACCATTCCCCAGAGGATGTATTCAAAACCCTAAACATCTTAATCATCAATATTTAACTCTTTAATCCATTTGGAATTAATTTATGTGTATGCTATGAAACGAGTTTCATTTTTGTGATTTGGAAGTTTGTTTATAAAATATTTCAACCTTACCCCTCCTACCCAAAGTAGTATTTCTTTATAATTCCAAGAATGGCAAGAAAGAAATTTTTGTCTTAGGCCCGTGGTCGGCAAACCGCGGCTCTCGAGCTACATGCGGCTCTTTGGCCCCTTGAGTGTGGCTCTTCCACAAAATACCACGTGCGGGCGCACACGTACAGTGCAATTGAAACTTCGTGGCCCATGCGCAGAAGTTGGTATTTTGTGGAAGAGCCGGTATTTTGTGGAAGAGCCACACTCAAGGGGCCAAAGAGCCGCATGTGGCTCCCAAGCCGTGGTTTGCCGAGCCGCAGTTTGCCGACCACTGTTTAGGCAGTTTGGGCCATATAACAAATTACCATAGACTGGGTGGCTTAAATAACAAATATTTACTTTTCACAGCTCTGGAGGCTGAAGTTCAAGATCAGGTGCCAGCAGGGTCAGGTTTTGGTGAGGGCTCTGTTGGAAGCTGCAAGAACCCTACTTATATCTTCACATGGTGAAAGAGGGCAAGCTAACTCTCGGGCCTCTTAGAGGGGCACCACTCATGAGTGCTCCACCCTTGTGACCTAATTACTCCCTAACCTCCCTTTTCCAAATACTGTAACCTTGGGCATTATATTTCAACATATGAATTTGGGGGGACACAAGCATTCAGTAGCAGTGAGTATGTGCTCTCAGAGTGCATGACCTCCTCTCCCCCTCCATCTCTTCCCTTTCCCCCCTCTCTCACCACCCACTCTCTTCTCTCTTTCTGCTTCCCTCCCTTCCTTTACCCTCTCCTCTTCTTTTCCCTCTCTTTCTCAATTGTGTAACTTGCATGCCCACACACAACACATACAAATGAGTAGATGTGTGTATGTTAAATAAATACATTCGGTGGTTCTTTTGGCTCCTTCACCTGAAATTTCACAATGGTTGATGTGTTGCAATGGAACCAGCATTGAGATGTCAAGAGTCAGGATTTTGGTCCCAGTGCCACTACCAAGTATTAAGGTGGAACAAGCCTTTGTGCAAATGTTTCAACTTCTGACTCCAGTTTCCACCTCTGAGAAATGGCACTGTTGGATTGAACAATTCCTGAAATTTTTTTCAGCTCAGCTCCTATTTGAATTGCATGAGGCAGACACTTTTACTTTCTGGTTTCTACTTTAGCCTTCTATTTCTCTCTTGGTATTTGAGCAGAGGTTAAAGACTCAAGAAAAGGAACACTTCACTATGGGCTACGGTTATGCTGATGAAAATATTTCCGCCTGAAAGGTTTAAAAATGCAGCATTCACTTTGTGGAGGATTACTCTGGGTGTATGGAGCCTGTGTGTAATCACCACTTTGAGCTCATACTTTGTAGAACATATCAAGTATCTTGACTGGCTACAGAGCCTGTCATCAGTTTAACTCTTTTAGTCACAGTAGCATAATGGGAAATTATATTCACTTGAATAGCAGTTGTTGTGTCTACATTTGTATTGCATTTTCTTTCCTCATCTGGCTTCCTGATAAAATGGAGAATCAATATTTTAGTGACTTTTACCTGACAGATGCAATTATCTGTGTGTTGGTTTGTGTTTTTTTTTTTTCTGTTAAAAAAGTGTCCTTTCCTGGTTTTAGATTTATAATTCATTTACCCATTCTTAAGTTTTCAATTAGAAGAAAAAGTTTAAGGTTTTGAAATATGACTTTAATCATTGAAAGATATAATTGGAAAAGAAACAAAAAATAGCTATATGAAAACAATTCCCAAGTAAAGGCAAGTATTTTTATAGTTACATATTGGCTCTTTTACTTAAATGTCTCTGAATTTAAAAAGATATATCAAATTATTAACACATTTTCACCGTCTGTGACACTAAAACGCAACTTTTATATTATACTTGTTTCATATTTGTTCTCAAGTTAGCTGCTTCATTATAACAATTAAGTTGATGTTTTAATAACGGACTGTATAATGAAAAATAGTACTTAGGACATATATTCACAAACATACATAGTCATACTATGCCTCTGGAAATATATACTTTCACTTGAGCAATAAATTCACTGAAAGTAGCAAAAGGAGAGAAAACATCAATTTAGTTAATTTCCTTTATGCTTGCCTTACTTTTAGTATCTCTGTTATGATATTTTCATTTATTTAATTAGACCGTCCTGGATGATTTAGAAATTTATGTGAGATTAAGCACAAAATATTGATTAAGTTGATGAAATGTCATATTTATAATTTTTTGCTAAATATTACATTTTAAAATATATCTCTTTAATTCTACGATAAGAGCTGAATGGAAGACAAAATAGCCTCATTATTGCAAGAGAATTTCTCTGTTCCCTGCAATGACTCCAAAAGCTCTTGCACACTTCATCAGTATTATTGTAATTCTTTGGCTGCAGGATATTTGGCAGCTGTTGCACCCCACTGGCAAATCCTATTCATACTTCTTTCCCATTCACCATTGCCATTGGAGAATTGATTTCTCTCTCCTCTACTCTAACCTTTCCCAATTCATTTTGGATTGTTCAATGTGAAACATTTTAATTTCATATCATACAGCTATTCAGCTCACAATCCCTTTTTTAACCTGTCACCAGGGTAACAGCATAGCATGCTTTCTTTAGGCAATCAAGTTTTTATTTCACATGCTTAATGTTGCATTAAATGTTTGCATTTTGTTTAACCCCTTTAAATACTTTGAACTCTGGATATGTTTTGCAGGATAATGAAATTCTTGATTTTTGAATCAAAACTAAATCGACACTATCAATACATTCAGAAAAATGTCAAATGATTAATTTATATAATTCAAAGATTAGTATTAAAATCCAAGTTAGCTGATCTGTGTAAGGAAATCTTCTGTAGACAGTGGAAGAATATTTGTATATGTAGCCCTGTTCCAAAAAAGGACTTAAAGGTGGTTTAAAGAGATTTGTCAGTGAGATAAGTAAAAATTTAAAAGAGTAATGGAATTAGCAAGTGGAAAAATTATATCTTTTAAACACATTACTTGATTTTTCAGTGTAATGCTTTTTTCTCTATTTGTGTGTATACCATAATGATTTATGTCTTTGATTTAAGATGAAATAATGTACTATTGTGTGGTTGAGAGTCCCTTCTAGGAGATGGATTTGGGCATTGTGTTTATCTATTTAGTACTACCTTTTCCTTAAAATAAGTAATTAAATTAAAATGATAGATTACACTAGATGAAATGCATATATTTAGATCTTGATTCTTTTAATTGAGTATATTTAAATTTCTATTTATATTGGTACTTTTTCATCTTTATCCCAAATAATAGTTCCAGTGAAATTTGTTCTCTGAATAAATTTTAAGAATTTGGGATATTCTAAGAAATATAAAAAATGCATAAGAAAAGGAACAGCAGAGACTAGTAACCTATGTTATTTGAAAGCATTATCATTTTAGAAGATATTAGCATAGTAGTTGTTTAAATATCCTAATATACTATTATACAATCCCACATTAATGTATAGGATAAACTCTGAATTAAGCTGCCCATTTTTATAAAACCATCTTTTTATTTTAGCTTTTTTTTGAAACTTTTAAAAGTATATATATATAATATATATATATCAATTCTCTGATCCTTGATTTAGTGTTCTTTGTAATTTCTGGTTCTCTACAGTGTGTTGGACTAATTCTTATTTTGAGTGCTCATATGAAACTAATAGTCCTGGATCTAGGTAGCATTGGTCTACATGACTAATGTTCTTACCATCTATTTTACAAAGGTCACTTTCTTTCAGTCGAGTAAATTCCTGAATATACAGTTTAATGATGATGGTTTTTTACTTACAGAGTTAGTTATTAGATAACTCCAAAAATAACAAATAGCACTCTGTATTGTAAGATGCTTGGGCTTAGAATAATGGCAAAACAGTTCCTATCCTTTAGGAGGCTTAGGGTGGAATGGTGTAAGAAGACATTACAAAGATAATTATCAACTCTGAAGATTGTTAGAGGAAAAAGCAAAGTTGTTGTCCTGGTGAGGAAAAGGAATATCATTTGCAGGTTTGTCACATTATTAAAATGTCCAGTTTTTGATAAAAAGTTACAAGACATGCAAAGAAATATTAAATGTATGGCCCATTCACAAGATAAAAAGTAAATAGAAACTGTCCAGGAGGAGCCCCAAATGTTTTGCACATTATTCAGTGACATTGGCCTCTTAAAAACATGTGCAAAGGGCTAAAGGAAACCAGATATGAAGAATTAAAGGACAGCATGGGAATCATGTATTGTAAAATAGAAAATAGCAATAAAAAGGTAGAAATGACTGAAAAAAAGCAAATAGAAATTCCAGAGATGAAAATACAGTGCCTGTAATGAAAAGTATACTACAGGGACTCATCAGCAGATTTGAGCTGGCAGCAAAAATAATCAGCAAATTTGAA
Organism: Myotis yumanensis; assembly: GCF_028538775.1. Lineage (NCBI taxonomy): Eukaryota > Metazoa > Chordata > Mammalia > Chiroptera > Vespertilionidae > Myotis > Myotis yumanensis. Next base: position 39,308,593 of record NW_027223754.1, on the reverse strand, counting down.
GGTATGTCAGTTGATTTATTCAGAAAGAAAAATGTACAGAGCCTCAGAGACCTGTAGGAAACAATCAGTGCATCAACTATACATGCTGTGAGTCCCAGAAGGAGAATAGAAGACAAAGGAACAGAAAGAATATTTAAGAAATCATGGCTGAAAATTCCAAATTTATGAAAAACATTCATTTGCACAGTGAAGAAGCTTGGAAAACTCCAAGTAGGATAAGTCCAAAGAAATCCACACCTACATACATCAGAGTTAAACTGTCAAAAACAAGAATCTTAAAAGCGAGAAAAATAGCTCATCATGTAAAAGGGATCCTCAATAAGATTTTCACATTTTACCAGATAGCATAGAGCCCAGAAGAGAATGGGTTACATATAAAGTACTGGGGGCAGAGGTTGGGGGCAGGGAATGTCAATAAAAAATTCTACATCCAGCAAAAATATCTCTTCAAAATGGAGTAGATCAGCGGTTCTCAATCTGTGGGTCGAGACCACTTTGGGGGTTGAACGACCCTTTCACAGGGATCGCTTAAGACCATTGGAAAACACATATATACTTACATATTGTTTTTGTGATTAATCACTATGCTTTAATTATATTCAATTTGTAACAATGAAATTGGGAGTCACCACAACATAAGGAACTCTATTAAAGGGCCGCGGCATTAGGAAGGTTGAGAACCACTGCAGTGGACATTAAGAAGTACCCAGGTAAACAAAACCTGAGTAGATTTTTTGCTAGCCGTTCTACCGCTCAAGAAATATGAAAGGACCCTGCCTCACTTTGTTGGAGTGTCATCATGTACACCAAAAGATGGCTGGTTTGATTTCAGGTCAGGGCACATACCCAGGTTGCTGGTTTGATTCCTTGTCAGGGCGTGTGTGGGAGGCAACCAATGGATGTTTCTTCTCACATTGATGTTTCTCTCCTTCTCCCTTCTTCTCTCTAAAATCAATTAAAAAAATATGAAAGAAAGTACTTCAGGGTGAAATGAAAGGACATTAAACAGAAGCATGGGTAATAAAGAGCACTGGTAAAGATTACTACATTAGTAAATATAAAATATAGTATAAATATATTTTTGTTTTGTAGCATCTTTTTTCTGATATAATTTAAAGACAATAATTCAATAATTATAAATCTAAAACATATAATATATACAGTTATTCTTTGTATGACAATACAAAGATAAAGGCAGAGGAAATGGACCTATACTGAAGCAATTAAACTAGCATTAATTCAAACTAGAGTGTTTAAAGATAAGGTGCTAATTGTAATCCTCAGGTTAACCACTAAGAAGGTGGCTTTACAAAATAGTAAATGAAACGTTAAGTGAATTAAAATGGTACACTGGAAAATATCTATTTAAGAAAAGAAGGCATTAATAGAGGGAGTTGAAGAACAAAAAGATAATGACATATAGAAAGAAAAATAAAAATAGCAAATGTAAATCCAACCTGAAGAGTAATTATATTAAGTGTAAATAGATTAAGCACTCTAATCTGGACAGATATTGGTAGAATAGATAAAAAACAAGATCAAAGTATATGCTTTCTACAATAGATACAGTTTATATTTAAAGACATTATAGGTTTAAAGGAAAATTATAGAAATATTTACCAGATAAATATTGTATTTATACTAATATTACTAATACTACTGTCAGACAAAATTTTTTATGACAAAGTTGTTACTAGAGACAAGTAGGTATATTTAATAATGATAAAAGTGTCAACCCATCAGAAAGCTGTAACAGTTATGAACATACAGTAAACCCTCACTTAATGTCTTGGTAGATTCTTGAAATGACATAACAAAACCAGTTTTCCTTAGACTGATTTAAACAAGAGTTAAGTTCCTATGACATATTTCTGGTCACAGTAACATTAGCACATTTCTAAGTAAATACCCAATATGCTTTTAATATTAAACTTTGAAATAAATGTGAGGTATACATATATTTTGGAAAGATTAAGAAACAAGATAATTATTTTCCAACTGGCTTATTCCAATTCAGGGTTGTGGTTGGCAAGTCTATTTGGGCAGCTCAGGTTTCAAGACGATAATCAACCATGAACAGGATCCTATCCTTTGTAGGGTGCGCTCATATACACTCACACTTACTCTGATTGGGACAATTTAGACACACCAATTCACCTCATGTGCACATCTTGGAGATGTGGGAGGAAACTGGAATCCTTTGAGAAAACTCACACAGACATGGGGAAAACGTGCAGACTTCACACAGACAGTGGTCCCAGCTGGGAATCATTTATTTTCATCAACATTATAACAAAATGACCTTAAATGAAATATTATTCAAGAACCTGCTGTATATGTACCCAATACAGTTTTCAAATATATGATCCAAAACTGAAATTTCAAAAAGGAGAAATTGACACTTTGATAATAGATGAAGATTTTATTTTATTTTTCAAATTAAATCATTGTTGAAAGTATTTATTTTTCAAATTAAATCATTATTGTTGAAAGTATTGACCTCTTTTAGCCTGCCCCCGCCCCAGGCCTGCACTACCCTATTGTCTGTGCCCATGAGTTATGCATATATATATGAAGTTCTTTGGTTGCTCTCTTCCCCACCCACCTACCCATCCACCCCCGTCTTCCTCTGAGATTCCACAATCTGTTCCATGCTTTTATGTTTCTGGATATACTTTGTTCATCAGTTTATTTTGTTCATTAGATTCCACATATGAGTGCGATCATGTTATATTTGTCTTTCTCTAACTGGCTTATTTTACTTAGCATAATACTCTCTAGGTCCCTCCATGTCATCTCAATGGGTAAGAGATCCTTCTTTTTTTACTACTGCATAGTATTCCATGGTGTAAATGTGCCACAGCATTTTTATCCACTCATCTACTGATTGGCACAATTAGCTATTGTAAATTATGCTGCTATGAACATAGGGGTGCATACATTCTTTCTGATTGCCATTTCAGGTTTCATAGGATATATTCCTAGAAGTGGAATCACTGGGTCAAAAGGCAGTTCCATTTTTAATTTTTGAGGAAACTCCATACTATTGAAACCAAAATCTCAGACATCTCTTGTAGCAATATGTTTGCCGATACATCTCGTAGAGCAAGGGAAACTAAGGAGAAAATAAACAAAAGGGAATATGTCAAAATAAAAAGCTTCTGCACATGTTTACAGTGGGGGACAAAAGGTAACACCTGTAATACTTTCAACAATAAAGATAAGAGATAATATCAGGAATGTAAAAAGGCAACCTACAGAAAAGGAGAAAATACTTGCAAATCATATATTTGATAGACTTTTTGTCTAGAATATATAAAGAACTCATAAGTCAATAATAAAGACACCCAATTTAAAAAATGGGCAAAATATGTGAGTAGAAAAGTTTCCAAATAAGATATACAAATAGCCAACAAGTCCATGAAAAGATGCTCAACATCACTAGTCATTAGGAAAATGAAAATTCAAAACCACGGTGAGATACCACTTCACACCCACCAGGATGGCTATAATAAAAAAGATAGAAAATAACAGTGTTGGTAAGAATATACAGAAATTGGAGTCCTCAGACATTCCTGGAGGGATTTTTATGAGTAAAGTACTGCAAACCTGTAAGTAACTTGACAATTCCTCAAAATGTAAGACATTACAACATGACCCAGCTATTCCACTCCTAGGTATATACCTAAAGGAAGTGAAATCATATGTCCACACAAATGTTGCATACAAATATTCATAGTGGCATTTTTCATAATAAGCCAAAAGTGGTAACAGCGCTAAGGTCTATGAAATGCTCAATGGATATGTATAATATTAAATAAAACTTGGTATCTTTATAGAATGGAATATTACTCATTCATAAAAAATAAATGTAGCCATAGCCAGTTTGGCTCAGTGGATAGAGCATCGGCCCTTAGACTGAAGGGCCCCGGGTTCGATTCTGGTCAAGGGCACATACCTCGGTTGCAGGCTTAATCCCCTGGTCCGGGTGTGTGTGGGAGGCAACCAATCTGAATGTGTCTCTCTCACGTCGATGTTTCTCTCTGCCTCTCCCCCTTCCTTCCACTCTCTCTAAAATCAATGGGCCCTAGCCGGTTTGGCTCAGTGGAAAGAGCTTCGGCCTGCGAACTGAAAGGTCCCAGGTTCAATTCCGGTCAAGGGCACATGCCCAGGTTGTGGGCTCGATCCCCAGTGGGGGACTTGCAGGAGGCAGTCATTCCATGATTCTCTGTCATCATGGATGTTTATGTCTCTCTTTCTCCCTCTTCCTTCCTCTCTGAAATCAATAAAAATATATTTAAAAAAATAAAATAAATGGAAAAATATTCTCTGGTGAGGAATAATAATAAATATTGATACTTTATAGAACATGGATGAAATTTGAAAACATTATGCTAAGTGAAGTGTGCAGTCACAATAGACCAGAAATTTTATGATTCAATATGTATGAAATGTCTAGAAATAAGCAATTCTATAGAAATAGAAAATGCATTAGTGGTTGTGCAGAGCTACAGAAATTGGAGGGGGAATGTGGAGTGACTGCTAATTGGTCCAAAGTTTCCTTTTTTATGATTATGAATTTATTTTTGAAACGCTTGCAGTGATAGGTACAAAATTCTGTGAATATACTAAAACCCATTGAATTGTACCCTGGGTTAAATTTGTGACATATGAATTTTATGTCAATGGGCTGTTTACAATTTTTTAAAGTTCGTATATGTTGTATATCTTCTCCAGAGTATATAATTGGAGGAGGGTTAGTTGGGAATAACTAACCCTCCTAAACTGCCATTTTTACAGGAACTGGGACTTCTCTGTGCTATTTTAACTTTATGTTATATTCAAAGGCAGAGAAGAAAAGAGGGAAGAATACTGGTTCACACATGTGTACTACTTCTACCTGCCAGAAGCTCTTTACAGCTCTACTTGCAAGGGTTATTTATGTCACTAAATTGGGAACAGTCATATAAATATAGTTTATAATTATGAGAAGAAATATTCTTACATAAGACTCTATCATGCTAGAAGACATAATGATGTCTAATTTTAATTTCTAAAATTTGGACTTTAGTTATACCAGTAAGGAAATAAATGTAATCCATAATGATAAGTGAAAGAAGCCAGTCTGGAAAGGCTACATTTTTTATTATTCTAGCTGTGACATTCTTGAAAAGGCAAAACTATGGAAACAGTAAAGATCAGTGTTTGCAGTGGATTTGGGAGTGGGGGGAGGGAGGACAAGTTGAGTAGGTGGAGCATGGGATTTTTAGGGCAGTGAACTTACTCTATATGATATCTTAACGGTGGATACATGTCATTATACGTTTGTTCAAACTTGTAGAATGTACCCGAAACTGGTTTGGCTCAGTGGATAGAGCGTCGGCCTGCGGACTGAAAGGTCCCGGGTTCGATCCTGGTCAAGGGCATGTACCTGGGTTGTGGGCACATCCCCAGTAGGAGATGTGCAGGAGGCAGCTGATCAATGTTTCTCTCTCATCGATGTTTCTAACTCTCTATCTCTCTCCCTTCCTCTCTGTAAAAAAAAAAAAAAATCAATAAAATATATTTTAAAAAAAAACTTGTAGAATGTACAGCACAGAGTGAACCCTATATAAACTGTGGACTTTAGTTAATAATATTGTTATATAGTAGTATACATATATATATATATATATATAAGCTGTCGGTACTTCTTGCTCAATTTTTCTGAAAACCTAAAACTTCTCTAAAAAATTAAGTCCATTAATTTAGAAAAAAACTGCTGAAGGTAAGACATTTTAAAGAAAATTAACAGTAAGACATTTAAAAGAAAATACACCACAGAATAAATAATTCTGACAAAGGCTTTCTATCCAAAATAAATAACTCACCCAAATAAATAATAATAATAAGGCCAACATCCTAATGAAAAATGGGCAAAAACTTGAGGAAAAAAAAGGACAATAAACACTAATGTTGAGGTGCTTGACATTATCAGTCATAAGGAAAATGCACAGTAAACTAGGATGAGATACGGTTTCTCAGCCACTAGCCTGGCTAGAAGTAGGAAGACTAACACCAAATGGTGGCAAGGATATGGAGCCAATTCCATTGCTAGTGGAAGTACAGATTTTTTTAGTGTTTTCTTTCTAGATTTTTTTTTTTTACCCACGAGAAAACATATGTCCCCAAAAAAGACTTGTACAAAGAATGTTCATAAGAGCCCATAACTGGGAACGACCTAAATGCCTTCAACAGAAGGATGAACTAATGTGTGTTTGTACAATAGAGTACCACTCAGCAATAAAAACAGAATGGACTATTCAATATGAATGAGCCTCAGAAACATTATAATGGGCCCAGCCAGTGTTGTTCAGTGGTTGAGCATTGGCCTATAAACCACGAGGTCACAGTTCGATTCCCAGTCAGGGCACATGCCCGGCTTGTGGGCTTGGTCCCCAGTATGGGACGTGCAGGAGGGAGCTGATCAGTGATTCTCATCATTGATGTTTCATCACTCTCTCCCTTTCCCTTCCTCTCTGAAATAAATAAAAATATATTCATAAAAAAAAAAACACACATTATATTGGGCAAAAAAAACACACAAACTAAAACACCACTCATAAGAGTCACATAGTTTTGGAGCCTGTTTATATGAAGCTTTAGTCTAATTCAGCGATTTTCAACCTTTTCCATCTCATGGTATATATAAACTAATTACTAAAATTCTGTGGCACACCAAAAAATATATTTTTTGCCGATCTGACAAAAAAATGTATATAATTTTGATTCATTGCCCTAACTGGTTTGGCTCAGTGGATAGAGCATCAGCCTGCAGACTGAAGGGTCCCAGGTTCGATTCTAGTCAAGGGCATGTACTTTGGTTGCGGGCACATCCCCAGTAGGGAATGTGCAGGAAGCAGCTAATCGATGTTTCTCTCTCATCGATGTTTCTAACTCTCTATCCCTCTCCCTTCCTCTCTGTAAAAAAATCAATAAAATATATATTTTTAAAAAAATTGATTCATTCACACCGGACAGCTATAGTTGTATTGGCTATTGTCATGTTTTTATTTGACAGTCTAAAGGTAAAGAGGTCAGTGCCCCTGACTAAATAGTTATTGCATGTTTTAAAATTTATTGCAGCACACCATATATTGCTGCACACTGGTTGAAAATTGCTGGTCTAATTGATAGTTGAACTGTTTGGGGGAGGGGGCATTTCCACTGGAAAGGTAAGTGGTGGAACTTAAGATTTTGTGGATTTCTCTGTGTGTAAATTGTATATTCATATTGAAAAACAGGGTGGTTGAAATAATAGAATATTTCAGATAGTGCACCAAATTATAACAATGGTAAGTCTTTTTTAGCATTTTTGTGTCAAGTACTAGTCTAAGCATTACATTCCTTTATCTCATTTAATCAACATGTCAGGTATTTTTATTATCTTTGTCTTACTGATAAGGAAACTGAGACACAGGGAGGATAGGCACATAGCTTTTGTGGTCAGTGATCAGTCAGACACGAAGGACTGCGGAGGTGACGGCTGTACAACATGGCCTTTCCTGACCAGTTGTGTCCAAAGTTTAAACTGAGAACCTTAAATTCTAATTGGTGGAAGAAGGGAATAGGGTGTGCATAATAGGAACATATATACAATTATGAGAACATCGTTACTCATTTCTAGATTCAGTTGCTATTTGCATAAAATTTGTAACGCTAATGACACCAACCTGGGTGTGTTCCCTATTTCTAGACACTAATTTGTGATATATGCTGTTCTACAAGGACATATATATTTGAATGTACACATTTTAAATTGTGCACAGGCAGAATTCCATTCCTCCACTGTGACAATTTCTAGCTTTGAAGAGGTTCTCTGGAAATGCTGCTTTTATCTTTCTTCTGCAGTGATAAACTTTAATGTTAGAGTGTTGTAAGTTCTCACATAATAAGGCTTAGATTTTTGTTTGGTTTGGCAGTAGACTTCTGTTTAAAATTCCTTTAATCTGTTCATTCCGTGCTTTTTATATTCATTTTGATAGCTGATGGCTCTGTGAAGAATTGTGTATGAATTTATTGCACTAATAAAACTTGTATTTGTGACTCTTTCTCCATCCCAACTTGCTTAAAAGTGGGTTTTTCAGTGAATTGCTGAATTTTTGTTCTTTTTATTTTTTTTTTCCTGGAGGAAATAAGAAACAATTCATATGCTACATCTAAAGTTTCATTAAAATTGCTTATGCCCTGTCTCAGGCATTTAAAGTGGGCCATCTGTCTAAACATCTCTCTCTTTTTTTTTCTGATCATTTCCTCGACTTATTCATGAGCCATGGGAGGGCTCCTTTGTAGTCTCCATGGAGCTGGTTCTGTCTACCCCCACTGAATACATCTATGTGCTTGCATAACATAGCTTTTCACCGTGCTGGAAATTCTCTGAACTTCGTTCAGATGAATGGCCCACTTTTCTGAAGGCCTTTTTCTTCCTGCAAAGATTTGTATGCAGAAGCTGACCTCTGTGGCTATGGAATGCAGCATATTATTCTTGATCATTTTACAGACCACCCACTGTGAAAGTTATGATGAAGGATTGCTTAATGATTCTTTGACCACTAACATTGTTTTAACTCAGTATTTCACTCCTAAATAGGTAACAGCATAGTTGAAACCAGCTTTTCTGAGTGTCTGATAATATGGTTTTGAGATGGTTATAATCCCGGCTAACTAAAGATCCTGATAGTTATGTTTACATAAAATCTGCTTTAAAAAAATGACATGTTATAACAGTGTATTTGCATTAGTACTTTTTTGATTAAAATATTTCAATAAGCTAAATGCATTAGCATTAACATTTATGACAATCAACTGACAGTTTTTGTCATAAAATGTAGAAAAATTTGGTTTTATTGAGCATATTCTTTCTGGCTGGTTGATGATAATCAAAGTAGACAGGTCTGGGTGAGAGCTATTATTTGATTTGCTTTGTGAGTAGTTGTTTATGTGAATTCCTTTTCCCTTCTTTTTTTGGGGGGAGGTTGTGTTTTGAAGTAGTAGCTTAAATTATATCAGCTTTGCAAGTAACTATTAAGTTGTACAGATGAAATTTTTGATCAGGTGGTAGCTGTTTTCTCTTAGATACATACTTCAGGAAAGGTAGCTGGTTTCTGTGTGTTATTGCCATGAAGAGCTGCATGAAGCTCCATGAGTTTTTCCCCTTCTTTTCAGAGTCATGTATAAAAATCTTCTCTGAGACTAGTTTGGATTTATTAGATAAATGTAATTCTTTTTTGAAATTTGAAATATAACTTTACGTAATAATTACCATTATAAACAGTAGAATTGCTATCAATCGTTGTTAGTATAGTTTCATAATTTGCAGAAATAGAGCATATGTCCTTTTAGGTTGGTATGTGTTATTATTTTCATTTACAGTGTATTATAGTTTATTGGTTTTTATATTGGACATACATGCCCAATCCCATCCATTCTATTTAAAAACAAAAGCACTTTGAAATGAATGTAAAGCCAGAAGGACTCTCAGCAATTTTGTTTGTGGAAGATCAAGTTCATAAAGAGATTCCACATTGGTGATCTTCACTTGGTAGTCAAGGTTTTGCATTCACAATGGAACCTCTTTCCTGTATTTTACTAACATGTCACCTTAAAAGAAATTTTTAGAAAAGTGCCACTTCAGGGCTTTTGTGCTGAGAAGAAACAACAGTTTTCCTCTGTTATCACCCTCCCCCCACCCAACTTTGCTCTGATCCATATTTTATAATTGTGGAAATTTGGGTTCAAAAGGATTGACTGAGTTCCTGGGGACATTGCTAGGAAGAGAATGGGCTGAGATGAGACCTCAGCATTTTAACTCGAGAGCCTGTGCTGCAAGTTCCCTCTTGGGGAGGTTATAACATATACGAAACAGATGTGGGTCAAAATAAAAGAATGGGAAAATAAATAGTAGTTAGGTTCCGAAGAGAGGCAACTCCATCTCCCCACCAGCTGTAAGATCACTTTCTGTGGGAAAATGCTTTCTGGGTTCCAACAGGATGTCAAGATCAACAACTTCCTTACTCCTCTGGAAACAGGCTTGTTGCATCATAACTAAAAAGTCTCTCCACATTTACTTGAAAGAATTACCTCCATTAGGCCACTAAATTATGAAAATATCAAGCATATAATATAGGTTAAGTGCAAGGAAGATGACTGAAGTGTGTACTATAATTAGGGAACAGTTTATGAGAGAAATTTTTTTAGAAAATCTGTTTGAGAAGCAGAGAGAGGAATTCAGTTTCCTTAAAGCAGCGGTTCTCAACCTGTGGGTTGTGACCCCTTTGGCGGTTGAACGACCCTTTCACAGGGATCACCTAAGACCATCCTGCATATCAGATATTTACATTATGATTCATAACAGTAGCAACATTACAATTATGAAGTAGCAACAAAAATAATTTTATGGTTGGGTCACAACATGAGGAACTGTATTTAAAGGGCCAGAAGGTTGAGAACCACTGCCTTAAAGGGATTTCAGTTATGGGGTAAAATAAGAATATAGGCCTAGAGTTGGGACTAATTATAACAATAAAAGTTAACATTTACACGCATTATTTAATCCTCAATACATCATTTTGATGCATACAGTATGATTATCTTTATTTTATACATAGGGAAACTGAGACTTGAATAGTTTGCTCCAGGTCAAACTGATTAATGGCAAGCTGGAAGTCACCAGAGCGAGTTTGTAACCTCTGTGCTTATTTCTCTTGCTCCTCTTAACTTGGCTTGGTTTGGTTTGTGAAGCAATTTAAGCACTTGACTCAGTCAAATCAGAGAGTAATCAGAAATAGATACAAAGAGTGGGGTCTTATTTTAAGGAACTTGAATGGTAGGTAAGTTAAGATTTAACCTGAGCTGAAGTAGAAAGTCTTGGAACAATCTGGAGCAGGAGAGTAACCTAATTATCAGGACTGCGAAGATTTCAGAAAGCCATGTTGCCCAGTATTTCTGTCCTGCAGTACCCCTGAGAGGTCAGGGTGATAATCCCAGTTGAAGGTTAACTAAGGGAAGTCTAGTGAGGTCATCTCTGCAGTCCAAATGCAGCCAGGTTGTAATCTGGGAGCTCAAGGTGAGATCAGACAATAAATGGGTCTGGGCTGCCTGTCATTAGTTGAGTCAATTAAGCAGAGACAGGGTTGAATCATGTATGAGCATTATTTATTCCAATACTGCCAGAAGTATGGGAGAACATTAGGTCATCCATGAAAGTCTGCTTTGCACCCCCCTCCCCTCTTTAAGCCAACTGCTTATATTGGGTAGAAGGACAAAGATTATATTCAGAAGGAAGTAGGCAAAAGGAGTAAGAATGGGTATGCAAAAGGAATAAAATTGGGTAAAATGGTTACAGATTATAGGCAATGCAGGCTGGGGGATTGCTAAGGGCAGGCAACCCCCATTGTTTCAGCAACAAGGTTGTTAATCTTTTCATGTTGATAGGCAATTCTCAGATAAGGACCTTATTTCCAGGTTAATACCCAGGTCCCGGATGTACAACTCCCAGCCAGATTAGAATGTGCTTTCTTTAATCAGAACAAAACAATCATGGTTAACAAGGCATAATTAATATTTCTTCCAACTAGTCTCCACTGTTCTGTTTCTCCCTCCTGCCCCTAACAAAGGTTCACTCTCCTTCAGTAGTTCATGCTGTGTCCCTGGAGTGACAGGGCTTATCCTGTGCATGCTTTGGGATATATAAAAATAAGGCATGATCTTGGTCTTTGAGAATCTCACAGGCCAATTGGGGAGACAGACATAAACAAAAAAAATGCCCCGTGGAATAGAGTGGAATTGGAGCACAGAAAGCCTGTCCTCCCTTTCCTTCTCTCTGGGCCATGCCCTCTTTTCTCTCTCCCCTCCTTCTCTCCCTCTTGTATGCTCCCCTGTTCTTTCCAGCTCTCAAGTGTGACGCTCTATTCTGAAACAGTCCTCTTCAAAGTGCCCAAAAGACTCCTCCAGGCCTTCATATGCATTATTACTGGTTTTTAATGCATATTTCACTTTAATTTTCACTCTTATAGTATTTAAAACATTTTTTCATCTTTAGGAAATAAGTAGTGGGCCAAATATTTACCTTAATGATTAATTATTCTCCATTAAACATATGTCTAGAAATGATTTGATTATATTCAAAGATTTTGTGACCATAACATTTAAAAAAAATCAAATACACAGAAAATACTTTTGAAATTGGTTGGAATAGGGAGTTAAATTAAAACATAGCCTGCAACATTTTTTCAGAACTATGACTTAAGCCAGAGTCTGGATACTACATATTTAGTATTTAGTACATATTATTTCACAACTATAAATAATGTAAACATACAATATTTAAATTAGTTTAACTTAGAAATCATTAAAATGTTGTAACTTTTAAAAAAATGCATGGGCCCTGGCTGTTGCTCTCAGTGGTTAGAGCAGAGACCCTTGCACTGAACCTGGGTTTCAGGTTTGATCTCTGTCCCTGGTCTGGGCTCATGCGGGAGGTAACAAGTCAGTGTGTCTCTCACACATTGCTGTTTCTCTCTCTCTCTCCTCCTCCTCCCTTCCACTCTCTCTAAAAATATCCTCTGGTGAGGATTAACAAAAAATAAAATAAATGTGCCGAATATTTGTATTCTAAAAATGTTTGTATCTCTGGCTGCTTCTCCCAGTTTTTCTGTACTATGTAATATTGATCATGCACAAGAAAAAAATCTGTGTGTTAAGACAAGCATTAATGATACTATATTCTTATCAAAACAAACAAACAAAAAAAACAAAACAAAAGGAAGGTTTTGGAGGTGATGGGAATGTTTATTACCTTGATTGTGGTGACGGTAACATGAGCGAATAAATATGTCCCAACTCACCAAGGAGTATATGCTAATTATGTACAGTTTTGGGTGTTTTTTTTTGCAAACTCAGTAAAAAAAAAGAACTAGCATTGTAGTATTTTAAAAACAGTTTGGACAGTAACCAAATATTGAAAAGAAATGAATATTGTTTAAGGAAGGTTAATCCTTGAAGGACTGTCACAAATAAAGTGGCTCAAATTCATAGACTAGATGAGGTACTTCAAATAGATGATGGTACCACAATTATCCCAGAATGACTGCTGTTGTCCTTGGAGTGTCTGTGTATGGGTTTTTTTTTGTTGTTGTTGTTGTTTTTTTAATCTCTCTAGTTTTTTTTCAAGGATAGAACCTTTAAAATAAAATGTTCTGAAATAGTCTTTGGCAGTTTTACTCTGTACACTTAATCTCAAAAGAAAATCAGTTTACTGAGAGATAAAAATATGAAATTATTAACTGTTTTTCTTTTCTTTCTACTTCAGAGTGCCTATTGTTAAACCACAAGTGGCTAACTGGGAGCTTTCAATAAAACTGAATGATGAAGTTCATACTGTTGTAGCATCAAACAATGGGAAAACGTTCTCTGTAAGTTTTCTTTCTTTTTCTTTGGGGGTGGTGTAATTTTGAAATTATCTATGAATATTTGAAATAATTTTTAACTTCTGCAGTGACTTACATCTTTTGAATCTATAACATAGCTTTGTATTTGTTTCATCTTCTTTAGGAAACTGAATGTAAATGGAATTTTTTTTCTCTGATGGTAATTAGGAAATAACATTCCTAGATTTAGTCACATTCTAAACCTACCTCCTGACACCTGATTCATTTTTTCTTTTGTTATTGAGATACTTTTGGCTTTGCAATAGAGAAGAGTATCTTTAATTATAATTCCAAATGCATGATAGCTGTGGTAGGTCACCATTCTTTTAAAATAATAATCTGAAGCCTCATATAACATTTTCTTGAGATTTCATGTTGTGAGACATTCTTGAGGCTAAATTTACCTTATGATGACATTCCTTTGTTTTGAAGAACTTAAAACCCTAGGATGATATCCATGGCAAAACTGCTTTAGTTTAATTCTTGTCTGTACTGAGCAATGTTACAATAAGATTTAGTGTTTGTACTGTGGTATAAGTAATATGCTTAAATTCTGTTGTTTGAGATTGCCAGAAAAAACCATGAAGTTTCTATTTTAACTTGTGTCCTTTTTTAGTTTCAGCATGAACCCAGAAACTACCATACAGTTAGCACAATAAATATTATATTAATTTACATTCCTTTTCTCATGGCTAAGCTGCATTGAAATGTCATTTTGTTTTGGGGGAAAATGACTTTTTGTCAAAAGATTTAAACAGGATATGAAAATCATAATAATACAATTTCACTGAAATAAGACCTGCTGAGGTTTTAGGTGCATGGCAGTTTCTTGATCCCAGCTAGAAAATGCCGGAAGTCAAGAATTAATGAGAATTCATTTATTCAACAAATACTTAGGCAAGACTGTGCCGGCTGTGTGCTAGATAAGTGCTAAGCTGCTACACTGGAGAAGCTGATGTCCTTATGTGGTGGCATCACAAGGAAATGAGATTACTTCATGAATTAAGGGCAGTCTCCTTGGTTTTGTTTAAATTCTGTGATTCATTCTATATGCCAAAACTGCTAAAGTATTTGTTGCTAAAAGATGTTTCATTCAACTCTCTTAAAATGAAAGCTGTGATGGAATTAAACAGTTGTCTTATAATATATTTTATGAGGAACTTAGATGATTCTTTACATTCCTCCTTTCCATGTGATTGTTTTAAGGAATAGCTTTGTAAGTGGACAGTTAACCATACATCAGGTTGAGTGGCAAATTATGTTGTGTAGTGGAGACTATTAATATTATTATGTAGCATTTTCCTTCGGGAAGGTTAACTTTACAAAAAGGTAGACTTTAGCATAATTTGTGAGTCACCACTGTAGTGGTAACCACTGTAGTGGTAATCTGATACCCCAAACTCTATTTTCCTAAGCCTTGCCTTGGCTTAATAAGAAAACCGCCCTGCTTACTTCTTAGAACTGTTATTTCTCTGTGCTTGTTTAGATTCCATGTTGGAAAACTAGAGGCCATTGGCCTGACAGTTCAAGTGGTGTCTTTGAATTGTTACCTCCTGTTTCACTTTTTAGCTCATGAAGAAAGTAGGGCTGTTTTAAAAACATCAAAATTAATGCATGAAAAATTGCCCCAGAAAATATCCACCTTGTTATATAGTATCAAAATCTACTTCCCATATTTATTGGCTTAGCTATTATCAGAAACATCAAACCTAATGAAAAGAGAGTACTCCTGATAGTGTATTTCTTTTTTCTAAAGCATATTTATGTTGAATTTCATTTGACATCAGTATTATGAAAGGAGTCAAGTTCAATTGTGTGGAGCAAGTAAAGACTCATTGGTATGAAGATTTTAATAGTGTAGAACCCCTGCTTTTAGGGCCTTAGAGGGGAGAACTGTGACTGCTTGGTTTTCTCGAGTACCTAGTGCCACGCCAAGAGAAAATGAATTAGCCTAGAGGTGACAGTCTAGGTTAATGACCCCAGAGGTAGTCCAGGCAAAGTCATATTTGCTTATTAGCCCACAGTAATGCTTCAGATACCACATGTTTTCACACTTCTTTTATCTAATTAAAACATTTAGTTGTAAGATATATCAAATTAGGAAAGCACAGCAAATATACAAATCTTCTTACTATGATTTCCTATTAAAAAAGAAAAAAATTATAGATATCAGCTAAATTCCTTCTGTGCATCATCCCATTTCCGCCTTCTTCCTCCCTAGAGGTGAGAGCTATCCTGAAGGTGCTGTCTGTTGTTCTGTTACATGTCGTTACACTTTTAGTATGTATATATGTACCATAATAATAGTGAAAAAGAAAATTGTGAAAACATAAGTACTGGATGATACCATTTATATAAGACGTAGAAAATACAAAAAACAATTCAATTTACGATAGCATAGAAAAAGAATAAGATGCTTAGAAATAAACAACTATGGAGGAGAAAAACTTGTACACTGGAAACTACATTACACTAGGAACTACAAAATTTTGCTGAAAGAAATTAAAGAAGACACATATAAATGGAAAGCCATTTTATGTTCATAGATTGGAAGATTTTTAATGTTGTTATGATGTTAATACTACCTAAAGTTATCTACAGATTCAGTGCAATCCTTATCAAAATCCCTTGGAGTTTTGCAGAAATAGAAAAATCCACCCTACGATTCATATGGAATCTCAAGGGACCCCAAATAGCCAAAACAATTTTGAAAAAGAAGAACAAAGTTGGAGAGCTCATACTTCCTGATTTCAAAACTTAAAACAAAACTACAGTAATGAAAACAGTGTTGTACTGGCATAAGACAGTTGCATAGACCAATGGAGTAGACTTGAAAGCCCAGAAATAAACCCTTCGTTATATGGTCAAATGATTTTGATAGGAATGCCAAAGCCATTCAATGGGAAAGGAGTCTTTGAAACAAATAGTACTATGGGAGGGGCTGTGCTGGGCTGGGTGGAAAAGGAGAAGGGATTAAGTATGTATAAATCAATCAGTCAATAAAAATAAAACAAAAGAAAAATGAAGTTGGACCCTACCTTAAAGCAAATATAAAATTAACTAAACATGTTATAAAGACCTAAATGTATCTGGGAGGATGTGGGAGCAGGGTGGAGGGGGTCAATGGGGGAAAATCTGGGACATTTGTAATACTTTCAACAATAAAGATAATTTTTTTTTAAACATATCCTCAGGTGAGGATTTTTTATTGATATTTTTACAGAGAGGAAGGAAGAGGGATAGAGAGTTAGAAACATCGATGAGAGAGAAACATCGATCAGCTGCCTCCTGCACACCCCCTACTGGGGATGTGCCCGCAATCAAAGTACATGCCCTTGACTGGAATCGAACCTGGGACCCTTGAGTCCGCAGGCCGACGCTCTATCCACTGAGCCAAACCGGTTACAGCTAAAGATAATTTTTTAATAAAAGAGACTTAAATGTAAAAGCTAAAGCTATAAAACTTTTAGAAGGAAGCATGAGAAAAGCCTTATGACATTGGATTTGATGATCGTTTATTGAATATGACATTAAAAGCACAGTCAACAAAAGAAAAAAAGACAAATTAAGACTACGTCAAAATGTAAACCTTTCGTGCATCAAAGAACACAACCAACAGAGTGAAAATGCAATCCATGGAGTAAGAGAAAATATCCTATATAATAAAAGCCTGATATGCTAAGTGTACAGTCGTCCGGTGACTGGTTGACTGTTCAACCAATCAAAGTGTAATATGCTACGGCCGCTCAACCGTTTGCCACGACGTGCACTGACCACCATGGGGTAGACGCTCCGACCGGTAGGTTAGCTTGCTGCCGAGGTCTGGCCGATGGGGACTGAGCGAGATGGGCCAGACACGCCCTGGAGCCCTCCCACGGTCCCTCCGTGATCGTGCACTGTAGGGTCCCTTAGTCTGGCCTGCGCCCTCTCGCAATCCCGGACTCCTCAGGGGATGTTGGAGAGCTGGTTTCAGCCCGGTCCCGCAGGCCACTCCCTTCGGGAGGGCGCCAGGTTCAGGGCTCACGGCTGGCAAGCACTGCTGTGGCAGCACGAGCCTCTCCCAATCGGGACTGATTGGGTGTGAGCCTGCGGCAGGCGCAGTGGGGCCGGGATGAGCAGGAGTGGCAGGGAGGAGCTGCGGGAGGTGTTGGATTCGAGTTTCGGCCCAATCCCCGCAGGCCACCCAGAGGGCCCCACCGATGCACAAATTCATGCACCGGGCCTCTAGTTTGTATATATCTGACAGGGAATATTATCCAGAATATATAAAGGATTCCAACAACTCAGTAGCAAAACAAATAAACACACAACCTGTTTTAAAAGGACTTGAATAGACATTTCTCCAAAGAAGATACACAAATGGCCAATAAGCATAAGAAAAGGTGCCTGCATTTCCAGCCATCTCTCCGGGCAGACAGCAGCCCTGCTGCTTTTCACAGGCACCTTCCTCAGTTCTGATGCTCTGGGCTGGGAAGCCCAGTTTGGGGTTTAGAGCCCAGAATTCTCAGTGGGAATCACCCACAACTGAGATATCCCCCTGGAACTTCAGCTGCTGTCTGTGGGAGCCCGGCCAGCCCTTTCATGCCTCTGCCCTTCCTACCAGTCTTTATAAGGTCTCCACTTTCCACCCTTGATCATCAGGGTTCTGTCTGGCTAGTCTTCAGTTGATTTTTCAGGGTGGTTTTTCTATATTTTAGTTGTATTTCCACTTTGGTCCTGGGAGAGTCAGTGTAGCTTCCACTTACTCCACCACCATTTTGGAATCTCCAAAAAACTAACTTTTTAATAGTTGTAAAACTTTTTTGCAGTTTTAAATTACAGAGTCTTTTCATTTTCCAATTTTAAGTAAGTTATGTGTTGATAATATTTATATTAAAAGTTAAATGGCAGAGATCCACTTCTTCAAAGGCAGTTCTGTGCAGCAAACCAACTATAATTAGTAAAAATTATGAAAATCACTTCGCAAGTCACATGTTATATGTAGAAAATCTTAAGAAATTCACTGAGAAGTTATTACAATTATAAATAGGTTTAGCAAGGGTACAGAATACTAGATTAATTCTATTTTTATTTACGTTCAGTGAACAATCCAAAAATAAGATTATTAAAATTCCATAAACAAGAGCATCAAAAGAATAAAATACTTAGAATAAATTTAACAAAAGAAGGGCAAAACTTATACTGTGAAAACTACAGACTCTTAAAAAAGAAATTAAATAAAATCTGAATAAAGAGAAAGCATTTTACATTTATAAATTGAAAAATTTAATACTGTTACGATGGCATTACTTCCCAAATTGGTGTACAGATTCAGTGCAGTTCTTATCAGAATCCAAACTTTATTTTTGTCAGAGATTGACAAGCTGATACTAAAATTCACATGAAACTTTAGGAACCCAGAACAGCCAAAACAATCCTGAAAAAAAGAACAAATTTGGAGAACTTACACTTAACCCTTTCAGAACTTACTAGAAAACTATCATGTAATTAAAGTCAGTATAGTACTTGCATAAAGATTAAGTGATTTTTAAAAAAATATATTTTATTGATTTTTTACAGAGAGGAAGGGAGAGGGAGGGATAGAGAGTTAGAAACATTGATCAGCTGCCTCCTGCACACCCCCCACTGGGGATGTGCCCACAACCAAGGTACATGCCCTTGACCGGAATCGAACCTGGGACTTTTCAGTCCACAGGCTGACGCTCTATCCACTGAACCAAACTGGTTAGGGCAAGATTAAGTGATTTTTCATACAGGTGCCAAGATAAATCAATGAGGGAAGAATAGTGTTTTCAACAACTGTTGGTGGAACAACTGGATAGCTACATATAAAAAATGAGGTTGGATCCCTATCTCACACTGAATTTATATACCAAAATTAACCCCAAATGGATAAAAGATTTAAATTTAAGAGGTCGCCCTAACTAGTTTGGCTCAGTGGATAGAGCATCAGCCTGTGGACTGAAGGGTCCCAGGTTCGATTCTGGTCAAGGGTATATACCTTGGTTGCAAGCTTGATCCCAGGAGGGGCCGTGCAGGAGGCAGCCGATCAATGATGTTCTTTTCTCATCGATTTTTCTATCTCTTTATCCCTCTCCCTTCTTCTCTCTCTCAAAATCAATAAAAAACATTAAAAAATAAGAGGTAAAACAATAAAACTCTTATACGAAAACATAGTTTGTTGAAAAATCAGAGATATTTTCTATAGATAATAATTTCTTCTTATTTTTAATCCTCACCTGATGATATGTTTTTTTCGATTTTTAGGGAGAGAGAGAGAGAAACATTGATGTGAGAGAAACACATCAATCAGTTGCCTCCTGTATGGGCCCCAACCAGAGATCCAACCTGCAAACTAGGTATGTGCCTTGACCGGAAATTGAACCCACAACCTTTTGGTATATGGGCCTACACTCCAACCAACTGAGCCACCTGGCCAGGGTTCATCCTTAATTTTATTTTTAATTGTTTTAAACAGTAGAGTGAGAAGAAGATTCTCCTGTCTTGTTTTATTGCATTGTTGCTTTTGATACTTATATTAGCTTACTCAAAATTATTTTCACAAAGCAACAGGTTACTTTGATCTGTTTTATTAAATATGTGCCTTGCCCAGACACTGTGGTAAGGAATTCATAAACATTATGTCCCAGTTTACAGATGAGCTTGGAAATTGATGTTAAAAAAGACTAAGTAAGAGAGCTGAAGTCACATAGCTTGTGAGTATCTATATATATAAAACCCTAATATGCAAATAGACCAGATGGTGGAACAGACGAACAACCGGTTGCTATGACGTGCGCGACCACCAGGGCGTGCGCATGAAACATGGCGGGCATCAGTAGCAGGCAGCAGAGCGCGGAACGTAATGGGCGTTGGCAGCAGCGGGATGGTGGAGCAGGTGAGCAGGGGCACCAGACCAAGGCGAGGCACCAGTCGCTGTCATCAGGGCAAGCCTCTGGTGGTAACTGAAAATTCTTTGCTTCCGCATGCCGTGGTACCGCCTGGCACTCGCACCTCTGCCAGTGTTGGACCCACTCGCACCCGCTGCCGGCACCCGGTGTCCGCCCCGATAGCTTGGTGCCATCAGCGGGTGCGAGCAGTGGCTGCCGGCCCGGATCGCCCTTCAGGGCTTCTCCACTTCCCCCTGCTCCTGAGGGGCAATTGGGGCCGGCAGCCTCCTCTTGCATCCACTGTCAGTGACGGCCTTGCTCGCACCCAGTGCCAGCGCTGGCCCTGCTCACATCCGCAACTGGTGCCGGTCCCGATCGCTAGGTGCCTTCAGTGGGTGTGAGTGGCGGCTGCTGGCCCTGATTGCCCCTGAGGGCTTCTCCACCTCCCCCTGCTCATAAGGCGCAATCGGGGCAGCGGATGCTGCTTGCACCCGCTGCTGGCACCAGCCCCAATCGCTCCGCGCTGTCAGTGAGTGCGAGCGGGGCCGGCGCCGTCAGTGCGTGGGAGCAGTGGCAGTGGGAATGGGGCTGCTGGCAGGCAGGATACCGGGGGCCATGGTGGGAGGTGCGGGGGGGGTGCTCAGAGGATGGGCCAAGACCTGCCCCTTTGCCCACCACAGCCTTGCGGCCCACAGTTACTTTCAAGGTGCATGAATTTGTGCACTGGGCCTCTAGTAGAATATAAAATGAAACCCAGGTCAGTGTGATTCTAAGGCCCATGAACTAGTTAGTACCTCTTTGTATCTAACTTTACAAAGTAGTTTTGCTAGACAAAATTCTGAGAAATAGTAGCACTGTCGTGGGAAATTAGCTCTGCCATTCTGTGGTTAAATCATTGTTATTACAAGGAATAATACATTTATTTTAACCAGAATACTTTGTTACATGATAAAAAGAATTTTCTTTGTGATATGTTGAAAGTCATACTGTTTAGTGGAATCATGGAAAGCAATGCAAGAACATGAATAAGTCACAAAAAATGTACACAATATTATGTACACAATGTGCCCATTTTAAAAAATATATTTTCATTGATTTCAGAGAGGAAGAGAGAAGGAGAGCGAGATAGAAACATCAATGATGAGAGAGAATCATTGATTGGCTGCCTTCTGCATGGCCCCTACTGGGGATCTAGCCTGCAACCTGGGCATGTGCCCTTGACCGGAATCGAATCTGGGGCCCTTCAGTCCGCAGGCCAATGCTCTATCCAGTGAGCCAAACCAGCTAGGGCTGTACCCACTTTTTAAAAGTACACAATTAGAATAGATGTTAGAAAGCATTTTTAGTATCATACTATCTGTGTAGATATTAATCTATTTTTCAAATTAGTGTTAAAATTCAAAATACTGACTTTTAGCAGTGATGTTACAGTTTTACACAAGTAATTTTTAGAGCAATACAAGGTTTGAGATAAGATTTTGCATCTAAAAGAGTTTGTGCTTTCATTTTGTTTTCTTAATAATGTTCATTTTGGTTGAGGTAAAACTGTCTCATCTTTAGATGCCTGTGGTGAAGGGAAGGAAATGTTTTGTAGTATTCATATCATTGAAATTACCACCCTATATTTTTCTTCTTAAAGAAAGAATATGGTAATGAACATAGAATGAAAAATAATAATTACATATGGGTGCATAATAAGAAATAATTATATATGCATTGTTTGAGGTTTTCTTTCTCAAATATAGCCAACCCTTTCTCATGTATTTTGTTCTAGATTTCTTGAATAAGGAAACATTCCAGCAATTTGTTTTCATGTTTAGATAGCACTTGAAAAATGTGGTTTTAAGTAGAGCTATATAAGTATTTTTATATAACATTGCATAAAGATTAAGAATTAAATGAACTCAGCATATATCAGTAAATAATCTCATGTACCAAATAACATTTTCTTTGTTTTCAAATATTTATGTAAATAGTCTTAAATGTATTTTAATATTAGTTCATACCTGCATTTTACATCATAATCTCTGTTCTTTTTATCCCATTTATAGTGACTGGACTTTTTATAGAGACTAAAAGTTTTGGTTCTTTTAAAGAAATAATTTTCAAATGCCTAGAAAAAAATACAATATTATTACATCTGTCCTTTTGCCTCTCTGGTCAGTTTTTAGAATACACTCTTATTCTTGAACATGAAAAGGAGTTCAGCAAACAAAGTCAGCTCACTATTACATTTATAATGTAGGCTGTTTGTTAAAATGTATGGCTAAATAGTAGGCTGACAGGTAAAGAAAAGAATATTTTTGCCCTAGCTGATTTGGCTCAGTGGATAGAGTGTCGGCCTGTGGACCAAAGGGTCCCAGGTTCGATTCTGATCAAGGGCAAGTGCCTTGGTTGCAGGCGCCTCCCAGGCCTGGGCCCTGGTCATGGTACATACAAGAGGCAACCAATTGAGGTGTTTATCTCACATCAATGTTTATCTCTGTCTTTCCCTTTCTTTTCCGCTCTCTCTAAAAGATCATTGGAAAAAATATCCTCAGGTGAGGATTAACAAAAGAAAAGAAAAGAAAAATAGCCTTTAAAAATGAATACCATAGCCCCGGCCGGTGTGGCTCAGTTGGTTGAGCGTGGTCCCATGCACTGAAAGTTCGCAAGTTCCATTCCCAGTCAGGGCCTAGAATCCCTAGTAGGGGGCATGTGGGAGGCAGCCAATTTGTGTTTCACTCTCTCCCTCTCCCTTTCTTTCTTTCTCTCTCTATCTCTAAAAATCAATAAAAACATATTTTTAAAATGAATACTATATGCACCAGGATCGGACAACCAAGATGGCAGCATAAGGTATATACCTGTACATGCCGCCCCCCACAACCACATTAAAACTACAACTAATAGACAAAACAGCGATCATCCAGAACCACGGGAAAGCTGACTGAGTGGAGGTTCTACAACTAGAAGGAAAGAAAAAAGCGCATTGAGGCTGGGTAGGAGGTGCGGAGGCGCCAAGAGCAGAGGGAAGCGGCCAAGATGCAGAGATGAAGGAACATGTCACAAATGGAAGAAATGGAGGAAAGCAGATTACTGGATTTGGAGTTCAAAACCACAGTTATAAGGTTACTCAAGAATCTCCTACAAACTCTGAGGAACTTAGTGAGACCTTCAAGGATCTTAATGAGAATGCCAAAAAAATGGAAAAGGACTAGTCAGAAATTAAGCATACACTGACTGAAATAAAGAATAATATACAGAGATCTAACAGAAGACTAGAGGATCCCAAGAATCAAGTCAAAGATTTGAAATACAAGGAAGCAAAAAACACCCATCCGGAAAAGCAAAAAGCAAAAAGAATCCAAAAATATGAAGATAGTGTAAGGAGCCTCTGGGACAACTTCAAGCGTACCAACATTCGAATTATGGGGGTGCCAGAAGAAGAGAGAGAGCAAGATATTGAAAGCCTATTAGAAGAAATAATGACAGAAAACTTCCCCTGCCTGATGAAAGAAATAGACTTACAAGTCCAGGAAGCAAAGAGAACCCCAAATAAGAGGAATCCAAAGAGGACCACACCAAGACACATCATAATTAAAATGCCAAGGGCAAAAGACAAAGAGAGAATCTTAAAAGCAGCAAGAGAAAAACAGTTAGTTACCTACAAGGGAGTACCCATACGACTGTCAGCTGATTTCTCAACGAAACTATGCAGGCCAGAAGGGAGTGGCAAGAAATATTCAAAGTGATGAATAGCAAGAACCTACAACCAAGATTACTTTACCCAGCAAAGCTATCATTCAGAATAGAAGGTCAGATAAAGAGCTTCACAGACAAGAAAAAGCTAAAGGAGTTCATCACCACCAAACCAGTATTATATGAAATGCTGAAAGGTATTCTTTAAGAAGAGGAAGAAGAAGAAAAAGGTAAAGATAAAAATTATGAACAACAAATACATAGCTATCAACAAGTGAATCTAAAAATAAAGTCAATAAAAAAATCTGATCAACAGAATAAACTGGTGAATATAATAGAAGTGGGGGCATAGAAAGGGAGTGGACTGACAATTTTCAGGGGGAAGTGGGTGTGATTGGTTCGGGAAGAGACTGGACAAAAATCTTACACCTTTGGATGAGGACAGTGGCGGGGGTAAGGGCATGGGGTGGGGTGGGAACCAGGTGGAGGGGAGCTATGGGGGGAAAAAAGAGAAACATCTGTAATAATCTGAACAATAAAGATTTATTTTTTAAAAATGAATACCATAATACTATTAGGGGCTTATAATAAAGGACTGCAATTATATTTAGAAAATGGCCTTATAGTATGTGAAAACAGTAGAAAATTGAAGTTTTTAAGTCATGCAAAATATTTTTTACTTAAAACCTTTTTTCCTTTTGACAGCAACTAACTGTTATGATGATGTAAATTACTTTCTTAAAAAATTCTTTGTTGTTTAAAATATTACATGTCTCCTTTTCCCTTCATTAACCTCTTCCCATTCATTCCCACCCTCCCAGTATAAACTACTTTTCTGTTTGGTTAATTTTTTTACTTAAACTCTCCACCAACCCCACCATTTTAAAAAAGTTTACTAAACAAAGCAACAGAAATGTTATCCTATTTGAGGAAAGTATTTTCTGTTGATGATTTTTTTTTTAACAGAAAAACATAACATTGTATTAACATGAAATATTTTCCCTTTGGCTGAAACATTTGTTTCCTTGGTTAAATTATTTTTCCATTTGAGAAAAAAATTACTCAGAAAATAAGTCCAGGTAATTGCTTTTAAAAAGTTAATTTTTTCTTCAAGAAACATAAAACTGTTGTAAGTAAAGCCAACAGGCCAGAGGAAAAATTTGCAGCTCATTTTAGTGGGAAAAGAGGGGAATGTTCTTAGTATATAAAGAACTCTTACAAATCAATATGAACAAGACCAACTACCCAGGTGAAAGAATGTTCAAAGACGGTTTACAGCAAAGGACTTATAAATGGCTTCTGCACATATGCAAAATCGTGATAAAGCACACAGAGAAATTCAAGTTAACGTGCCATTTTCCACCTATGTGTTGGCAAAGATAAAAAATTTGGTAATTTCCTAACTTTATAAGGTTGTAGAAAAATAGGCCCTTATACATTATTGGTGGGAGTATAAATTATACAGCCTCCATGGAGAGCAATTTGACAAAATGGAATTATACTATCAGATATGTTCACATGTAGGAGATGTACAAGAATGTTCATGGCAGTATTGCTTATAATTGCAGAAATTGGAAACAGCTGACATGCCCATCACAATGGGAGAATTAAATAAATGTGGTACATCCATACCATCGAACCTCTGTGCAGTCATTAAAAAGGATCTGACATTCTCTATGCTGATTTGTGAAGTGAAAAAAGAAATGTACGTTCACCTGTGTTAAAAAAGAATGCATGTATTTATGCTTGGAAGGAGCCACAAGGAACAACCATACCGCTTTTGAATTGGGGAGCTGGATGGATGACAAGAATGAGAGAGAAAGATACAGACCTTATACTAGAAGTCTCTTTAGTAGTTTTTGAATCTTGAATTCTATACATGTATTCTGTTCTTTTAAAAAATCTGCAAAAAAGAAACTTCAAAACTGCAGCAGAAGGGTCTGGAAGACATGGGACTGCTGAAATATGGGATTTTAATCCCCTACCAAGAAACTCCTGCAAGGCCTACGCGATCTAGGGAAGTAGTCAGATGAACAGCTGGCTCACTAATAAAGAGCTCTGGCATTACACATACAGGTGGGCAAAAGTAGGTTTGCAGTTGTTCGTATGGAAAATAACACAATAATTAAGTACTAATACAAGAATAAACTTTGTGCTTACTCACAACGGTAAACCTACTTTTGCCTCACCCTGTGTAAGGGCAGTTACTGAAACTCCTTTAATTAGCGCTCTGAACTTGGAGGTAGTTGTTGGCAATCACTTAGTTATCTATGTTTAGACATTTATCTAAATTAAGAAACTAGAAAAAGCAAAAAAAAGAACTATACAGTGAGTGAATGAGAAAAAGAAAATTGGGTAAGAACAGATTTGGAGAGCCCCTCCCACAGCCTCTCATTTTCCCTTCCTTAGGTATATAAAGTACCAGAGAGATTACTATATAGAGGAGGTAGAGAGGGGTATGTCTTACTAATAGCAAAGGTAATGAGAGCTTCCTCCAAAAGTATTGCTCGGGGTCTCAGAATTCATAGTGATTTTCATGGCTCCTAAGTCACCACTCTGGGATGGAGTTATTCTCCCCTACATTTGATTTAAGGAAGAAGGTCCAAAAGTATCTTACTTTCCAATGTGATGATATCACTTCAAGCTAAAGAATATCCTTCAAAGCAAGCTCAGTCAAATCAGCTTGATGTCTGATAGGAGGGAGTTAGTTAAGTGAGGTTGTAGAAAAATCAAGTCTGAAGAGTAATGTTGCACAGCTTGATTTGTTTATTTTAAAAATGTAGCCCTCTTCAGTGGGCATGGTACTGCACTTTTGAACCCTAGGACTGAGTTTTCCTAAAAAGGTGAGGGTCCTGGCCATATAATCTGGAAAATTGCTTGTCTAATTGGGTGCACAGTTGCACCTGTATGCTCTTGAATGACTCAGTCATGTTGTGCTCAAGAGTCAAGTAAGTTGTTTCAAGACTAAATGTAGAAAAAAATAGGTTGTAAAGTTCAGTTACTTCAGAAATGAAATACACTAAATGGTATTGTTTGTTACTATATTAGAGTTGGCAAATACTATAATTAAGCCTTCAAGTGATTTTAGTAATCCCCTCGTTTCAGCCACCTTCTGAAGAATTTTATTTAGAATAAAGCTTTAAATATTGACACCAGAACCCTGGCCGGTTTGGCTCAGTGGATAGAGCATCGGCCTATGGACTGAAGGGTCCCAGGTTTGATTCTGGTCAAGGGCACATGATCAGGTCGCAAGCTCGATCCCCAGTGGGGGGCATGCAGGAAGAAGCCAATCAATGATTGTCTCTCATCATTGATGTTTCTGTGTTTCTCTCCCTTCCTCTCTGAAATTAATAAAAATATTTTTAAAAAAATATTGACACCAGATATTAAGGTTGAATCAGTTCAGTCTTGTAAACCATTATAAAATGTCCAGAGTAGTATAGTACCCTGTTATGGGTAAAATTTCTACCATAAATTTTATTTAAAAAACATTTTATTGATTTGGCATGATATTTATTGGCTCCTTAAACTTATTTATGAATAAAAAGAACAGCAAAGCAAACTGTTGAAGTGCCTTTGCTGAGTTATTCAACCATTAGATGAATTTTGATAGACTTATAGCCATTACACAGTTATCATTTCAGTTGTATTATAGTTTAACTAGGGGCCTGGTGCATGAAATTCGTGCAGGGGGTGGGTCCCTCAGCCCGGCCTGCAAAGATGCCAGCGTTTCTCGTCTAGGCCTCTGACCAGAGGCCCCGCCCCTCCCTCCGTGCAGCCTCTGGGAAGATGCTTGTCCTGGGGCCTCCTCAGGGCCCCAGCCCATGATGCCCGGCATCTCAGGTACTCGAGGACTTGGACTCCCAGGTGCCACTTCCCTGCCAGCACGGTGCGCATCAGCTGCCGTGGGAGCCGCGCCTCAGGAGCCGCCCCCTCGGACCATACTACTTTTGCGCAGGGAGGCGTCCGTGGCGGCAGCGCTTTGATGTCTGTGGTGTGCCCGCCGGACCCCCCCACCGTGGTGCCACGCTGGTCGCGTCCGCACTGTGAGCAGGGGGCTGCTGGGCTGTGACTGGGGGCTGTGGGCAGAGGACCCCGGCACCCATAGGCCCGTCAGTGTCAGGAACTGGGAAGATCCATTTTTCGGGGTCCTCCCTTCCCTCTGCGTGGCTGGGACGGGGAAGCTGGGCTCACGCCACTGCAAGCCCATCATCCCTCACCCTGGCCTCTGGCCAGAGGCCCTTCCCCTCCCTCAGCAGCTGAGGAGCGGACACTTGGCTCGCATGGCTGGGGCAATGCCAACAGCGTCCGCCCCGGCCACTATGGGCACCACCATCTTTGTCACGAAGTGATAGTTAATTTGCATATTACCCTTTTATTAGATAGGATAGCTGTTTATTGAGTACATCCTATAACATAGGTCCTGGAGAACCAATGGTAATCGAGAGATAATGTTTGACTCCTCATAGAATTTGTCATCTCTTGAGGGTGACAAGGACGTGTCAGTCAAGTACAGTAGGTGAGTGATGACAGGGAGAGACAGGCACTGCAGAAAACAGTGTGGGGAGCCCTAACCTGGACACGGAGGTGGTTGTGGAAGGAAATAATGGGTGGAAATAATGGCCAACCTGAGACCTAAAGAAGGCAGGTGGAGGGTGAGATTTCAGAGATGTATAATATTTCATACAATTTCTTACTGCTGTTCAGGAAATCATTGTGACTATTCTTAAAGTTCAGAGACTTGTAATAAACTAGCATGCCTGTCCTCAGTGTGTATATACTGAGATGCAGTGACAATCAGGACATGGTTTGGCTTATATACCTCAGGCTGGTGTAAAGGGCCATGTTGCTCAGCAGGCCAGCTCTGCCTCTGCCGGCTGGGTCACTGTTCAGTGACTGCTTTCCTCCCTATTCCCATGGACAACACTCTTCTTTTCTCTCTGCATACCTTCACTCCTTAACTTTAAATAATTCTGAATTGAGTATATGTTTTGTTTTGTTTTATTTAAACTTTAATTGAGGTATAAGTGACATATAACATATTAGTTTCAGGTATACAATATGATGATTCAATACTTGTACATCTTACAAGTGATCACCATAAGTCTAGTTAACATTCGTCACCACAGTTACAACTTTTTTTCTTGTGATGAGAACTTTTAAGATTACTCTCTTAGCAACTTACACATATACAGTATAATATTATTAACTATAGTCACCATGCTGTACATTATATTCCCATAGTTTGTTTATTTTATAACTGGAAGTTGTACCTTTTGAGACTCCCCTTCTCTCATTTACCCTCCACCCTCGCTAGCAACCAATCTGTTCTCTGTATCTATGAACTTGTTTTTATATATTTATCCATTCATTTATTTATATTCCACATATAAGTGAGATTATATATGGTATTTATCTTTCTCTCTCTGACTTATTTTACTTAGCATAATGCCCTCAGGTTCCATCCATGCAACATTTCCTTTTTTATGGCTGAATAATAATTCCATTCTCTCTCTCTCTCTCTCAGACATTTTCTTTATCCATTCATCCATTAATGGATACTTAGATTGCTTTCATATCTTGGCTATTGTAAATATGCTGCAATGAACATGGGGGTGGTGGTGCATGTATCTTGTCAAGTTAGTGTTTTCATTTCCTTCAGATAAATACCCAGAAGTAAAATTCTGGATTATATGTTAGTTCTATTTTTAATTTTTTAAGGAACTGTTTCCAGGAGTTATAAGAATTTGGCTCCTTTAAGCCAACTCCTCACT
The DNA here is from genome assembly GCF_028538775.1 of Myotis yumanensis. Taxonomy (NCBI): domain Eukaryota; kingdom Metazoa; phylum Chordata; class Mammalia; order Chiroptera; family Vespertilionidae; genus Myotis; species Myotis yumanensis. The sequence goes on along the minus strand of NW_027223754.1, from coordinate 39,278,782 downwards.
GAACAGTAGAGCACATTAGGCCTGAGAGATTGAGTGACTCATCCAAGGTTGCTTGGTAAATAAAGAGAGCAAAACTAGAAGTTCCAGGTCTCCAGATGGCTAGTCCTCTTTTTATTGAGCTCCCTGCAATGGGGAGAAACTCTAAATTTAGCAACAGTGTGGATGGTATTAGTTTTCCCTCTGTACATACTGCAAAAAAAGTTGAAGTATTGGATTTCCCCTATTTAGGAAGCTTGTCGCCTACTGTCATATCTAATAGTGTTCCTTAAACCCGGGCCAGTTTGGCTCATTTGGTTGGGCATCGTCCCGTGCACTGAAAGTTTGCTGATTCGATTCCTGGTCAGGGCACATGCTCAGTTGTAGGCTTCATCCCCAGTAGGGGGTGTGCAGTAGACAGCTGATCAGTGTTTCTCTCTCTAAAAAATCAATTAAAAAATCTTTAAAGAAAAAAAAGGAAAAGTGTGATTGCTCGATCCTATATAATAAAAGCCTAATATGCTAAGTGTCCGGTCGTCTGGTTGTCCGTTCAACCAATCAAAGCTTAATATGCTATTGATAAGCTAAGGCTGCTCAACTGCTTTTATGACGTGCATTGACCACCAGGGGGCAGATAGCCAACCAGTTGACCAGTTGCTATGATGTACACTGACCACCAGGGGGGCAGACGCTCTGACGGTAGGTTTGCTGCTGGGATCTGGCTGATCGGGACTGAGCAAGATGGACTTAACACTCCCTGGAGCCCTCCCATGGTCCCTCCCTGGCTGGCCAACCTCCTGCATCCCTCCCTGACCCTGATTGTACACCGGTGGGTTCCCTCGGCCTGGCCTGTGCCCTCTTGCAATTCAGACCCTTTGGGGGATGTTAGAGAGCCAATTTCAGCTCGATCCTGCAGGCCAGGCTGAGGCACCCCACTGGTGCACGAATTCGTGCACTGGGCCTCTAGTATGATTATATGAGCTCACCAGAACCAATTACAGGAAGTTAGAAAGGCTTGGTAGATAGCTACCAAGACTACTTTATTCTGTTGGGATGATATTCCAAATCCTTAATATAACTTTCCTTTATCACTTCATTGTCTAAATAATGACCGTTCAATGGAATATTTTTGTCAAATCAGTATGTTCAAAGTTTTGAACTCCTGCTGGTTTTTATTAACTACTCAAGAATCCTAACTAAATATCAAAATCCTGGCTTTATGTATCAGGAAAAAGTTAACTGTGCAACCATGGCTAATTATTTAATTATTTTTAAAAATCACTTCCACTCAACAAATATATGAAACACTTTAAATAGTGACACATCTCCTGTTTTTTCTTTCTTTTTTTTAAGGTCTTGTAGATCTATATTATACTGGAGTTGAAGCCGGAAAGAAATTTCAGATAGTGAGAAGTAAAAATGCTCTGCCTGAACCCTGACTTTTCACTAGTGAAATAGTGTAAACTCTTCACATTACTTTTATGGAGCTTCGTAGTCCATAAAAATAACATCGTTGTTGAGCCTCCAGTTATGGCATTTGTGACTGAAGGTTTTGATGTCTTCGCAAAAGGCAGACCAGTGCTTTCCTTTGAAATGTGTGAGGCAGTTTTAGATGCAGCTTCTCAGATGGATTTAATTAGTCCTTCATATGACTGGATGTCCGTTTGTTGCGGCTGAATTCTCATTTCATTCACCCATAACTAGAAACACCTCGCTTCAAACAGGTTTCTTCAAAGAAAGAGGGGTTTAAGGTTCTATGTTTTACTGCTTTTTGATGTTGGTTTCCCTTTAACTGAGAAGACCTTATGTTTACACAACTGTTATTATTAAGAAAACATCGCTTTCTTCACTGAGGTTCCTTTTGTATCAGTGTTGGTTATTGGTGGAAGTCAGAGGTCTGTGCAATAGATCTCACTCGGTCAGACATCAGAGCAGCTGTGTGTTTGCATATTTTGCTTATGAGACACGTGAACCAAAAAATGGCATAAACTTGTGGAATACTTCTCCATACCCGAAATTGGAATGCCAGTATATGGTGGAAACTGGTAACTGACTGTTAATAGGGTTGCTGCAGAGCTTATAATATTAACCACTGAAACTAGAGAAAATCAACTAACAAGGTTGCCATAAATCAACTAACATTGTGTTTTGCTTTCCTCTGCCTCCAGCGCATGACTTGTGGTATGCCTTCAATAAATATGTTGAAAAAATGAAAATATATTCTCTATAGTAAAATTATATATTTTAAAAATATATCCTACTAATATTTGGGTTTTTTAAAAACATTACCTCTAAACCTTCCCATTTCATTAGAATAGCTACTTGAACTTACCCTGAATATAATGCTCTTCTCTTTGCCAGTTATTGTGTCTGGAGTCTGGCATGCTTTATCATCAAGGCAGCTTTTATCTTCTGTGCCCACAATTCTAATTACATTTCAGGGGGTTGTGATCCCTTCCAGAATCCTAGTCATTCATTGTATTTAAAGATGAAATGCTTCAGGGGGTTTGGGGTTCACTCTTGGGCACAGGTTTGCATCTTTAAAAGTTTCTCTTGCTCTAACATCCTGATTCATGTAAAAATCCTGAACTCTTTAACTGCTTATTACACTTTCCTTTTTTTTGGAAAGACAAAGTTAATTTAGACTCTTCAAGCTTAAAATTGTCCCAAAGCCACAGGTCAGAATGAAAAATGCATAGTAATATGTCTCACAAATTCTTCTGGTGTCTTATTTCAGTATTCCATCCAAGAATCTGTAGAATCTCAGACTTGTATTTCTGCCTGTTGCTTAGCCACAACTGATCTTTTTCATCTTACTCACCAGACCCTGTTCTACATAACTGTGCCAATTTCTAAAACGCAGTAGTCAGAGTTATATTACCATTGAAGATATGAAAAAAGGATCAAGGAGGGCTTAATAAAAACAGATTTTTAAAAATATTTTTGAGCAATGTTAACACTAAGTCAGATAGGGATTCAATTGAAAGGGCCAATATATTGTTGAAAATTGATCTCTGAGGTCTTGATTATATTGTTTTGGAACTGGTGGCTATTTTGTGGAAATCCTAGTGTTAGGAGAATTACGGACATGTGACTAATGAGTGTTTTATTAAATTTAGGTAAATTTAGTAATTTAAAAATCTGATTTATTTAAAGTATTCTCTAATGATGTTGCCTTTTAGTAAAATTATGTGGAATTGGGAACTTTAATTCTTGCAAGCACTCTAAAAATCTTGATAAAATATGAAATCTCAAAAACAAAGGACAGAACATTTGTGATTTTTCTTTTATGTTAATTTTCAAGACAACTTGTTAGGGAACCCTATATCTAATATTTCAAGTAATTATATAACACTAGAGGCCTGGTACATGGGTGGGGTCCCTGGGGCCGTCTTGCCCAGTCCCAATCGGGGCTGATCAGGGCCGGCCCGGGTGGAGGGACTGTGGGAGGTTGGCCAGCCAGGGGAGGTTGGCTGTGGGAGTGCACTGACCACCAGGGGGCAGCTCCTATGTTGAGCGTCTGCCCTTTGGTGGTCAGTGCACATCATAGCGACCGGTCGTTTGGTCGACTAGTCGTAACGGTCGCTTAGGCTTTTATATATAGTATAGACTGGAGGCTTTTATATATATAGACTAGGTGTCCCTCAGCTCAGCCTCCACTCTCTCCAATCTGGGACCCCTTGGATATCCGACTGCCGGTTTAGGCCCCATCCCACAGGGATGGGGCCTAAACTGGCAGTGGGACATCCCTCTCACAATCTGGGACTGCTGGCTCCTAACCGCTCGCCTGCCTGCTTGCCTGATTGCCCCTAACTCCTTCTGCCTGCCAACCTGATTGCTCCCTAACTGCTCCCCTGCTGGCCTGATCGCTCCCAACTGCCCTCCCCTGCCGGCCCAATGGTTCCCAGCTGCCCTGCCGGCCTTGTTGCCCCCAACTGTCCTCCCCTGCTGGTCTGGTCACCCCCAACTGCCCTCCCCTGCTGGCCATCTTGTGGTGTACATCTTGTGACGGCCATCTTGTGATGACGTGAGGGTGGCCATCTTGTGGTGGCCATATTGTGATGATGTCTCAGCAGCCATCTTGTGACGATGTTGTGCGACACCACTTAGGCTTTTATTATATAGGATAGTAGAGCCCCAGAGCATGTATTTGTGTACTGGTGGTGTCCCTTAGCCTGGCCTGTGCCCTCTCGCAATCCAGGACCCCTCGGGGGATGTCGGGGAGCCTGTTTCTGCCCGATCCCCGCAGGCCAGGATGAGGGACCCCACCGGCACACGATTGGGGCCAGGGAGGGATTGCAGGAGGTTGGTTGCCAGGGAGGTACCTCAGGAGGGCTCCAGGGTGTGTCCAGCCTGTCTTGGCCAATCCTGATCAGCCAGACCCCAGCAGCAACCTAACCTACAGGTCAGAGCATCTGCCCCCTGGTGGTCAAGTGGGCATCATGGTGACTGGTTGAACTAACAGTCAGACACTTAGCATATTAGGCTTTTATTATATAGGATTACATCTATCACATTTTTTTGTTGTTCTGCAAACTGGGCAGTCTTATTAAAAAGAAGCATCAATTACATTGACTACAGGGACATAGGCAATCATATTCTTTCTCCATTATGTTTAGTTGTAAAAATTAACTCTCAGGCTCTGGCCAGTGTGGTTCAGTTGCTTGAGTGTTGTCCCATGCATTGAGAGGTTGCTGGTTCAATTCCTGGTCAGGGCATATGCCCAGTTTCGGGTTTGGGGTGCATATGGGAGGAATCTGATCAATGTTTTTCTCTCACATAAAATATAGTTAACATCTCTATATTGGATTGCTCTGAGGATGCAGTAAATTTAATGTTTATTAAAATACCTGATTGATGTTAGACCCTCAGTGCATGTTCCCTTTCACTGATTTAGATTCATTTTTCTGAACAAGTGGCAAAAGGACAACTGAAAAGAGAACCAAGGGCATCCATAATCTGGATATTACTACTCCTGTAGTTTCTATTCTGATTCAATGTTGTTTTCTTTTTTCAAGATATTTTGTTTCTAAGTGGGAAATTATAAAATAAACCATGTCATTGTTTCTAACTCTGTTTAAATCTCAAAAAAAAGTATATATTGCTTCAAAATTTAAAATTTAGTGCAAATGACTGGGCATGGCCCTGCATGGATGTATTTGCTCTTAGTCATATTTATCATTCTTGCATGATGGTGGGCATATGTTACTAATTGCCCAATTTTGTTACTTGGCTTTTTATTAAAACTGCTGACAATGTTTATGTATGGTCATCATATGGAACAAGAGTGAGGAAACCAGCTGGAGACTAAATTTAGCACAATCCACCAGGCCGGTGTGTCTCAGTGGTTGAGCATCCACCTATGAACCAGGAGGTCCCAGTTCAGTTCCCAGTCAGGGTACATGTGGGCTCAATCTTCCTTGCTGGGGGCATGCAGGAAGCAGCCAATCAATGATTCTCATCATCGGTGTTTCTATCTCTCTCTCCTTCTTCCTTCTTTTCTAAAATCAATCCTATATAATAAAAGCATAATATGCAAATTGACTGAACGGCAGAATGACTGGTTTCTATGACGCGCACTGACCACCAGGGGGCAGACGCTCAACGCAGGAGTTGTCCCCTGGTGGTCATTGCGCTCCCACAGGGGGAGTGCTGCTCAGCCAGAAGCCAGGCTCACAGCTGGCGGCACAGTGGTGGTGGCGGGAGCCTCTCCTGCCTTCAAGACAGCGCTAAGGAGCAGACAGCTGGGCTCATGGCTGGCGAGTGCAGTGGCAATGGCAGGAGACTCTCCCACCTCTGCTGCAGGCAGGTGGTAAGGAGAGAGAGGTTTGAGGGGTCCCGGACTGAGAGGGCACAGGCAGGGCTGAAAGGACCGCCCCCCCACCCCTTGCAACCCCCAGTGCATGAATTTCATGTATCGGGCCTCTAGTAAAAATGTATTTTAAATTTAGCATAATCCTTTGTTGTAAATAACCATAGAAAATCTTGTGAGTGGTTACCAAGTTCACCCAATTGGATTCCTTCCCCCCAAAGAAAATGCATATGTTTAGCTTTAAAAATCTAGTAATGATTACTTAGAAATGGCTTAAATGTATCCCTTTCATCATACAGGTACAGTGGGATTAATAGAAGAGTTGTTGCTTAATGTTTTTGTGATCAGATTTGAAACAGGGTTTCGAAGAATTTATGATTTTCTTTATGGCCAGATACTAAAAACACCGAGGAAATGTGAGAGCAGTGGTGACTAGCAAGTTTGCTGGTCGGGGTGTTGTTTTCTATTAGTTTAACGTATCAAAGATTGAGGAAAGATTTATTTTGAGTCATTCCATACTACTGGTTTAGGTGCATTAATGGATTTTAACCAAAAGTTTAATCCAAATCAAGTCTTTTAGAATTAGTCTATCCATTGAGTTTTAAATGAGCATATATTCATACCACACTGAACTACATGCACATCAAGAACTTCAGTGGTGAGGTGCGTCCTTTTTGTTGAGCTTTGAATTGAGCTACAGTGGAAGAAATATACTGATTTACAGGAAGGATGTTCTTGCTAGCATTCTGTATATATTATTTGCTTATTCAAGCATGTAAAACTTCAACAAGAGGAGGTAATTTTGCTTAGATTTCTTGATTTGAATTGTTCTATTTGGCACTGAGTGGAAAAGAAAAAAATGATATTGAAAGCATTATTCTGTTAATGAAGTTGCTTGTCCTCTTTTGTGCCAAATTTGGCAGGTAAAATTACCATTTATTCTACTTGCTAGAGCCAGAGAATAGATTGTTGAGGAAAAGTAGCAATTTAAATAATGGCACTAGATAGAAGGTACTACATTATATACATCTTCCATACTTTTAGATATTGACATGCAATTTTTATTTCTCTTTAGTAATGCACTGTTTTTAACCACTATATTACTTCCAGTAGCTTTTATTTACATGCAGTTTGCTTCATTGTGAAATTCAAAAAAACACTATGTTACTACTAATTATAATAAGCCAAAATGAAGCATTTTCATCTGAGGATAAATTAGTGATTATATTTTTTCTGGATATTTCAACAGTAGTGCATGTTTTTAATTATGAATAATTATTTAAACTTTAAAAAGTAAAAATGAAATATATACTTTAATTAATATAAATGTACATAGTTAATATCAAATTCTCAGATATTCATGATTTCTTCCATGTTTAATATACTTTGTTCTTTTACGTGTACTTTAATTTTTGGTTTGCAAATTCTAAGAGAAATTTTAATCAAAAATCTTATTGTCGGTGAGGAAATATCTTTTTTAAAAAATATATTTTATTGAGTTTTTACAGAGAGGAAGGGAGAGGGATAGAGAGTTAGAAACATCGATGAGAGAGAAACATCGATCAGCTGCCTCCTGCACATCCCCCACTGGAGATGTGCCTGCAACCAAGGTACACGCCCTTGACCGGAATCGAACCTGGGACCCTTCAGTCTGCAGGCCGACACTCTATCCATTGAGCCGAATCGGTTAGGGCAGTGAGGAAATATCTTATTCAAAATATGAATAGGTGGCTTTTTAAAAAGTTAATCATGTGTTTAAATGAATGCATAAATTTAGCATTTGTGAAACTTTGGAGTAAGTATATAATTCATTAAATTTCTTATATATTATCCCTAGTTATAAAAGTTGTTTTTATAAGCTTTAAAAAATATTATGTACTGCTCTAGTTTACAATATCTCAACCTGCTCTCCTCACCCCCCAAAAAGAAGAAATTATCTATAGAAAATAATTTGCAAAATGTGTGTGTGTTGTTGTTGTTTTTTAAACAACCAGTTGGTAAATTTGTTGACTTGGAAAATGTTAACACAAAAACAGGGTTTAGTGTGGCTGAAACTTGTAACCATCAGTCACTTTTTTTTTGCCCACTACACTAACTGGTAGGCAGGTGCAGATGTTAGGAAATCTAACATTGCAATTGACACTAATTGGCATAGTTGTTGGCAGTCTTATCAGAAAGCAAAGGGCTGAATGGTTGAATGGGTTTGAGAACTTGAATGATAATAAGCATTTTTATATGCATCTTGAATTACTTTTGTGACCCAGACTAACAGGCGCACTTCATTCTGACCTCATCCTTCAATGAATAGAAATTATGGAAAGCATAATATGCTTTATTCTACCTGATTGTTTTTCAGGTAACCTTTCACAGTTATCTGCTCCATTGCCCACTTTCCACCTCCCCCAACACCTCCCAGGACTCAAAGAAACCAAAGTATATGTGTAGAATAAAAAGAAGACAACTATTACTGATAATTCAATTATTATTTTTATTGAACTTTGTTACCAAAAGCTTGATCCATGTTGTAGTACTTTAGGCTAAACTGAAGAAAAAGTATTCACTGAATTTGTGGATGAAACAATAAGTCTAGGATTTGCTTCCAAATAGTCTTGGAGCATATGGGCAAATCAGTAGGAATATAGATGAAACAAGATTGGCTTAAGTGGATAAGGTTAGAAAGTGGGGATGGATATATAGAGGTTTATTAAGCTGTTCTTGCTGTTTCTGTGTTTGAAATTTTCCGTTACAGAGGGGTTATTGTTTTGTTTGTTTAATAGGCTTTGTCCTCACCCACTACTGATATAAGAGCTTTTTTTTCATACCTGTCATTTCCTTCTTAGTACCTGCTTTTTAAAAAAAAAAAAAAAATTTAGTTCCTTTTATCAAAAATGACTCATCTAAAGTGAGAGCTGCATAAGCTAGTAAACTAATCTGTGTGCTTTGTACAAATGAGCTAGTTTCTAATGTGGATTTTAATAGGAGCTTTCTAAAGACACCTTCTTAATTGAAAAGAAATGACTCTACGGGTGGGATTTTTAGTCACTAGATGGATCATTGTGCCTGTTTTAACTATATGCAGACCACCCCTCACAAAAGTGTTAACAGTTTTAGGTGTTGTGTCATAACTGATCTTAGCTTTTTTGTGCTAGAGGTAATGATGTATTTTTCTTCATTAGAAATACTTTCCATAAAGAAAATGTTTTGGTAAGTTAGGAGAGGGCATGACTGTATTGTTTTGCTTATGTTTGCTCACGTAGGTATTTCTATGTGTTTTTGGTAACATCCCTACCCCCAAATAATGTACAATTATCTGTGTTAAAAAATGGAGTTGAGTCTTGTTTCATTCAATCAGAGGTTCCTTTTGCAAAGGAGTATCTAGACAAAGATGCTTGCTAGAGGCTTTTGCTTGAAAGTTAGGGGCTGAAAACAGTTACTGTAACCCATCTGTCCATAGGTTTTTACATAGATGAGTAGTTCGTGTAAATTTTGTACTCCACTATTGATCCAAGCCCCTTGATATTTATTACAATCAAGTAATAGTAAGCATTTTACAAGGTGTTTAAATATAAATCCTTGGCTAGTAAGATGTTGAGAAACCAAGGTGATTTTTCAGACTATTGCTTCTTTTACCATGCTGTTAGTCTGTCCTGAGAATTGATTTGAGTTGACCCTTATTTCAAAGGAGCATTGCTTGTCATTTTTTAGATTTTTAAAATAGCTTTCTAAGAAATCCTATATAATAGAAGTCTAATATGCAGTGTTCATTCATCCATTTGTCCATTCAACCAATCAAAGCATAATATGTTAATGATATGCTAAGGCTGCTCAACCGCTCGCTAAGACATGTACTGACCACCAGGGGGCAGACGGTCAACAAATTGCTATGATGTGCGCTGACCACCAGGGGGCAGATGCTCCAATCTCTAGGTTAGCTTGCTGCTGGGGTCCGGCAGATCAGGACTGAGTGAGACAGGCTGGACACGCCCTGAAGCCCTCCTGTGGTCCCTCCTTGGCTGGCCAACCTCCCTGGCCACAATTGTGCACCAGTGGGGTCCCTTGGCCTGGCTGAGGGAGCTTAATGGAGTTTTTTATATAATTGAAATAACTTTAATCTTCCATTATAAGCACATATGGATTTTTAAATACAAATATTATCAACAATTTATGCGATATTAAGACTAAAATATTTTTGCTTAATAATTAATTAGTCTTAAAATCTGTTTTGGGGAATTCTGAATTAGAACTATGTTATCAGTGGTCAACAATCCTATATAATAAAAGCCTAATATGCTGAGTGTCTGGTCGTCTGGTTGTCCATTCAACCCATTAAAGCATAATATACTAATGATATGCTAAGGTCATTCAACTGCTTGCTATGATGTGCACTGACCACCAGGGGGCAGATACTTCAACCAGTAAGTTAGCTTGCTGATGGGGTACGGCCGATCGGGACTGAGCAAGATGGGCTGGATATGCCCTGGAGCCCTGGAGCCCTCCTGGCTGGCCAACCTCCCGTGTCCCTCCCTGGCCCTGATCGTGCACTGGTGGGGCCCCTCGGCCTGGCCTGTGCCCTTTTGCAATCCGGACCCCTTGGGGGATGTTGGAGAGCCGGTTTCAGCCCGATCCCGCAGGCCAGGCTGAGGGACCCCACTGGTGCATGAATTCATGCACCAGGCCTCTAGTCTAAAATAAAAGCCACTTATCTGAATAATGTGCATTAAGATATGACAGTGAGTCATCATACTTTTGTCTGCTTTACATTATATTTGGTTAAAAATACAGCTTTGATAGCTTTCTAGCTATTAAATAAATAAAAGTTAGATTTTTTTCTCATTTAATTAGATTTTTTTTTCATGCACCTGAGCTTCTTTAAATATATTTTTATTGATTTCAAAGAGGAAAGCAGAGGGAGAGAGAAACATCAATGATGAGAGAGAATCATTGATTGGCTGCCACCTATATGCCCCCTTCTGGGGATCAAACCTGCAACCTGGCATATGCCCTGACCGGGAATTGAGCCTTGACCTCCCGGTTCATAGGTGAATGCTTAACGATGAGCCATGCCAGCCAGGCTGGGTTTTATTTTTTAATATAATAGTTATTTACCAAAGATCCACCAATCTTCAACATCAAAGCACTGTGTTAAGTTCTTCACGAGGGACGTAAAGGAATAGGGCACCAATCTGCCCTTATGAGCTTCTGTTTTAGTTGGGAGGTGTTACGCTGATCAGAATATAAGGCATAATTTAATTAATGCATACATATACAAAATTTTATAGAAAGTCAAAGAAAAGACACTATCCGATATAGCGAAGGACTGGGGTTGGTTTAGGCAGGTATGGAGGACGAAAGGCAGATGAAGCAAAAAGTTAAGAGTAAACTTCACAAAGTAAATAGGACCTGTAGGAGGTGGTGAGGAATAAATGGTAATAGTCAACTAGACTGAGTTGACTATTCCAAGTTCAGAAAATAGTAAGAGTAAAGTTCAGGGAATAGGGCCTATGCATATTTGTTGAATGTAAGAGAAAAAGGGAAGAAAAATTGGAATGATAGGGTGTTAGATATAGGCCATTAGTGCCAAAGACCTTGAGGGCCACATGAGAAGTTTTATTTATTAAGCACCTAGAAGCCAAGAAGGATTTTGAGCTGAGAAAGCTTGAAAGGCATGATAAAGCCACATTTTTAAGTGATCAGTGAAAGTAAATAGAATTGTAGCTGATTGGCAGTAGGGCTTCGGGAAGGTTTTCTATTTGAATGGGTTGCTAAGTAGGAAAAGAAAGAGAAAAGAGTTTGTATTTGACTTAGTAGTTGATAACAGAACTTGGGGATATAGATTTCAGCAATAGTGGGAGGAGAAAGGGCCAAGCAAGCAACAGTTAGTGAATGTAGTATCTTTTAGAATGAACCAGCTTTTATTAGCTCTACTTGTGGTATGACTCAGTCTGTAGCCCATCCCTCACTGTGGCCACATTGACTTGATGATTAACTGACAATATGGACTGGAATTCTTCAGTACCAAATATGACTGCCCAAACAGTAGGCCTGACCTGATTATCTACATTCTTTAATTTTTCACTATGAAAAATTTCAAGTATATATCAAATTTAGAGAATAGTACAATGAGTACCATGTGCTGTTTTTGTTTAATATATCCTTGCTTACCTTTTAAAAAATTTCTGGAGTGCTTTAAGGCACATACCACACATCTTATAAATTGGTGCTCTTTTTAAAATTTTTTAAATTGATTTCAGAGAGGAAGGGATAGAGAAAGAAAGATAGAAACATGAATGATGAGAGAGAATCATTGATTGGCTGCCTCCTACACGCCTCACACTGGGGATCCAGCCCAGCAACCCAGGCATATGCCCTGTCAGGGAATTGAACCATGACCTTGTGGTTCATAGGTCAACACTCAACTACTGAGCCATGCCAGCCGGGCAATTGGTGCTCTTTTAAAAAGTTTGTTGAGTTGTTGAAGATCTTTCATTGTCCTAAGTCAGTAGTTGGCAAACTGAGGCTCGGCAAACCGCGGCTCGTGAGCCACATGCGGCTCGTGAGCCACATGCGGCTCTTTGGCCCCTTCAGTGTGGCCCTTCCACAAAATACTGGGTCTTCCACAAAATACCGACTTCTGCGCATGGGCCACGAAGTTTCAATCGCACTAGTATGTGCGCACCCGCACATGGTATTTTGTAGAAGAGCCACACTGAAGGGGCCAAAGAGCCGCATGTGGCTCGCAAGCCGCGGTTTGCCGACCACGGTCCTAAGTTCTCCGACCTGTGTCACCATACATCTGGTATACTGTTCCTTTTTTCTCTAAAGAGAAACCTTTATTTTATTTTTTTTATTTCACATAGTGTCAAATCAGTTGACCTTTTTTAGGTAAAACACTATCATATTCTTTTTCTAATACATACTCTTTGAAGTATTGTGGAATAATTAGGGAAGATGACATATACATATCTATAGATCTATTGGACAAACTCTATATTGGACAAACTGAAAAAGAAAGAAGCAGCAAACTTGTTAGGTTGTATAATGGAAGGTGGTTTCTCAGTGTCAAAAAAACGAGTTACAAATATAGAATGGGGAAAGGCTAAACTGTACTTTGTGGTGTTGGATTGAAATTGAAGGGATTAGTGTGAACTCATGTTTTTATAGGTAGATATAGAAACAGATTTAGATGTGTTAGTGCTGAAGTTACAGTGGGCAAATTGGCAGAAATCGTCTTAGCCATGATAAAGCCACTTCACTGGGAACATTATGTGCTGCCTGGTATGATGCTTAAAAAGCACAGAATCACTGCTTTGGTATTCCTGGTAAAAATGCATAATCATGAGGAAGCATTCTCCCAAAAGGAGGGACTCTCTATGAGATAATGGTGTATACTCTTTAAAAATGTCAAGGTCCTGAAAGACAAGGCCAAATTAAGGCACTGTTGCAGAGGGACAGAAACCAGAGAGATGCAACAACTAAATGCTGGAGTAAAAATAAGACCCTGGACGTGCCATAAAGGGCGTTATTGGGGCAATTGGCGATATTTGAATAGGGCTTGTGGATTCAATGATAATATTGAATCGATATTAATTTCCTGATTTGCTGGTTGTACAGTACAAAGCATCCTTGTACTCGGGCATACATGCTGAAATATTAAGGAGCATTGAGACATCATAACACTTATTCTTTACTGGCCAAAATTGCTAACAACTTGCAAATCTGAGCTTGATTTACTATTGCTGCAATTTTTATGTATATTTGAAGTTATTTCACAGAAAAGGAACAAAATAAAAATACTTCCCATGGCCATTCATTCAAATAATAGAAACTAATTGCACCATTTTTCTATTTTCTGTTAGGAGCAATGAAAAAATACTGGTAACTCAGTTAACCTTACTTATTATTAGTAGCAAGATTATGCTCCTAGTTTATAGAGCTAATAAGCTGTCCCATTGATTCTTTCCAAGTACATTATTTATTATGCTCAACTTAATGGGTAATTAGATTTTACCAGGGTCTTCCTTCAGATACGATTGATACTTACAATAGGATGTTTGCTAGTTTATTCACTGGATGGATTTGATGAGTAGTTTTGGGCATCAGTTCTCATATCTCACTTTTATCTATCAAAGAAACTGGGCTAAACCATAATAGCAAAACAAAAACAAAAAAACAAACAAAAAAACCCCACCAAAACCATGAAATTTTTATTGTTCATGCTTAAAAACATTCTGTTATTGGATTTATAATTCATGAGAGGATTTAAGGGGAGTAAATTTGCCACCACAAGTTTAAAATATAATTATAAAATTATCAAATATGTTATTGGTATTGCAATGTAGAAAAAAAGATAATACATATCTTAGTATGTGCATTGGAAATAATGCCAGTGATGGCCACAGAGACTAAGAAAAGAGTACAGATCTGCTAGATAATCCTTGGATGGCAGGAGAAATGGGCTTTTGGGGCAAATTTTCTGTGTCTAAGATAGTACTAGAATGGTAAACAGTCATAAAGGAGGTGGGATTAGGAAATACCATGTTACAGTTGCAGGATATGGGAATTTAGGAAGAGGGCGGACTTGGACATTATTGTAAATGACCTATAGCCTGATCATGTGTGGGTTCTATGGTGGTGAGCCCCCAGCTTAGGTAAAATGGGATTTTAATGGGGGACATATGTGGTAGCCAAATATATATGAAAAGCAAAAAGAGGTGCTAATAGGAATCAGATGGAATTAAAAGGATAAATAATGGAGGAGGTTTTAATGGAGCACAAGAAAATGGAAGAGCAGACACAGGTAGGTATGTTTGAAAAAGGAGAAAAGTAGATAGAGAATAGTCGTTACTGTAGGAGGAGTGCATAGTATCACTGAGTTGAACTACCAACAATAAGCATTTATTGAGGACTTATTATGTGCCAGGTAGTAGTTAGTCTAAGTTTTTAATTTATTCCTCACTACTATTCTGTGAGCGTATATTTTACATATGAGGAATCTGAGACATGAATGGTTAGCTAATTTGTGGAGCTGAGGTTCAAATACAATCATTCTATTGATGACAATACTACATAGAATGCACAGGATTACACTATGATTTGCCTAGTTTGGTAGACGTAAATCCAGCTTAAATTGCTCCTTATGCTAAACTCATCTATCTTGAGTTATTCATTAAACTGATATAATTTACAGTATTATCTGCAGAGAATGACCTTATCACACCAGTCCAAAAGAAACTACTACTATAATTAAACTGTTGGCAACATAATGTAAGATTTAAGAAAAACCACATACAACTGAAATTAATGTTGTTTCCGATCAATTAATGAGGTGATAATTAAACAGAAACTAGTTAGCCTGGCTGATTGTAGATCAGTACCTAAAATTTGTTTTTGCAATTCACATCCTTTGAGATAAATTTAATTACATTTATAGCACATGCATATTTAATATAATCTTTTGTGACAGATTAACAAGTCATCATTATTATGTATAATTTTTCTTGATGTTTTTGTTATTATTATAAATTTGGGAGAAAAATAAAAGATTGTTTCCAAGGAGATAGTGATAAAGAAGAAACTTAGGAAAAATGGTTGTCTCTTTGTTTTCAGAGAACAAGCATTTCATTTCCCTCTGAAAGGGTATTAGAGGTACATAACTATATTTTGGAATAATAAATTATTTTAGCAAATAGAAGAGCAGGATGAAGAATACCTGTACTTTTTATGTTATATTAAGATATAAGACAGTTCTAGTTGATATTAAAATGTTAAGAATCATTAATTATCATCACAGAATAAAAAAATGTTTGTGTTAATTTTGTCATGTTTTACCTGAGAAGCAAATGCTGGAGCAAGTAACTTAGCAAAGTCTTTAAATCTAAACAATAAGAAAATTATAAGCTTCTTATTCTCAACCTCTTATAGAATTAAAAATATATGTATCTGTGTTTCACATATCTAGCAGCAGTTTATGTAGCAGTCAGTGAACTATAATAATGTTAAACCGTGGCAATATCCCAGTTTAATTAACTGCATTTTGTTACTGGGGGATGTGGATATACCTCATATATTTGATATACTATTTAATAATCATTTTTTGTTGTCAGTAGTTAGGAGATAAGATCCAAAAAGAAACAATAAACATCTTTATCTCTAGGAAAATATTTTCTTTCAAGGTATAAATATGCAGTGTGTCTACTGTATACTAGTACAAGTACTATGTCTTACTATTTAGATTACGTTTGTTACTCCTGCTTTTGACACCTGGACTTAGGGGAAATGCTGGGAGGAGAATTGCAAGATAATTGCTTCTATAACTTACATCATTTGCATGGTTCTTTAATTTCCTTATGTCTGAAATAGGAGGAGGAGAGGTTTTGGTCAGAGTATATTATTTCTAGGATCCTTTCCAGCCTAATAGTCAAATGAGAAAATTGCAAATTTTTTCCACTTTTTGTGCTGAGTGATGAAAGCCTATTAAAGGGGCAGGAACTAGTTATTCCCTTCTGAGAATTAGTTATAGTTTAATTAACAAACCTTTTTTCCCTTCACATTGTTTTCAGAAATAGAAGCAAGGTATATGTTCAAAGTCTTTTTCAAATAGTGAATACCTTGATTTTTATCTTAGATTTAATTCTGCACAATGCTAATCTTCTTAACATTTGATGACCAAAAAAAATTAAAGTTTGAGTACGATAAAAAAGACAACTTCTATGGTGAATCAGAAACACCTCTTGCTGCCTGAATCTTCCCAAATGGATATTATTTTTGGAAATGCTTTTTTGGCAAATATTTTGTTTTCTAAGTTTTATATTCCTAATCTTGAAAAAAAAACAATGTTTAGCAGGTGCCTATTGCAATAGAAGTTGTAATATTTTAATGGTCATGAGGTATTGCTGAGGAAGTGCTTTTTTTTGTTTTTAATGGTGAAGGATGCAAGTAATCTCTCTCAAATGTCAAATTAATTTAGGGTGTGCACTTTCTCTTCCCCTTATGATGACGTAGATAGGAAAATTGAATGTTCCAAACAACTCATGGAAAATGTTCCACATCAACATTATTTGTACCACACATGCAGTTAAATGCTTTTAATGGAATGCAAAGTTATAGGTAGATTATTAAATGTGGGAAAATGATTTTTAAATGAGGAAGAAATTATATCTTTGAAGTGTCATTTTAAGCATCATAAATAATAGTATTATGAATAATTTTCAATAAAACCCATCTCTTTGATTAAGCTGGGGGAAAGTTGTTAGAAAATAGAGCATGTTGAGATGAATTTCATGAATTCTACCTATTACTGCCTTGTTCTAATTAATTCAAACATATAATAGCAATACTTTAAATAAAATATAATCTTTAAACGATTACAGGATGTTGAGACACATGATGTCCTGATACTAAAGGTTGCAGTATACACATCTTTTTGAAGTTTACATTTTTTAAAAGCAGGCAGGGCCTCCATTGGTCATATTCATAGTTTCTTTATTTCCCTTTATCCCTGAATTTATAAATGATAAGCATTGTGGTTACAGAAGTTTACTCTGCCTGTAGCGAGGAAAACCCTTTGGAGACATGGAAGACTGTATGTGGGAGACTAGTCTGTTGTAGTAGTCCAGGTGAGTTGATGGCAGGTTTGGGCTAAGGTGGTAGTGGTGATGATGGAGAGAGTGAGTTGGGCTTTTGAAAGCCTCTCCAGTCATCCATTACTCCTAAATCAATTTCCTATGATTTGATATAATTTCTTTATTTCCTCTCAACCCTTTCCACTGTGCCCTCTGTATCTCTCTTGCTTTGTCATCAACAGACTAGAAGGGAGATGGGATCGTTTTTCTCCTAGTGTCATTCTAGACCACTCCCTCTTGTAAAACCCTCGTACTTTGAAGTTCACACCATTGGTCTACATCACTACCTCCCCTTCCTCTTGGCAACCTTTAGGGTCCCTCTCCTGCATCTGAAGACTAGCAACCAGTTCATGGTTTGTCTCTGGCTCCATGAACAAGTCCTTATATTTTCTCTCCATCCACAGACCCCCACTCCTGTTTTCCTCCTTTATCCATCTTAGGTTCCCTGCATTCACTTACAAATAATCTTAACTTTCTCAACCCCTTTCATTCTTCCATCAAACCCAAAGTCAGATGAACTCAGCCTCCCCAACTCTTTATGGCTGCATCACACAAAGTAGCTGAGCATTCGTGGAGAAGTCACATACCAGGGTGGGTTTGTATCATTACATGGGCGTGATGTCCCGCTGCCGCCGAGACTCAGCATTGTGTAGCAGTTTGGGTGTTTTTCTGATAAACTCACTCTTCTTTGTTTTCGTTGGTGACTATTTCATATCTTAACTGCTATATTCCCACTTCCCACTTTACTTCCTTAGGTTATGTTACTCCTGAATGTCCCACTTCTCTCCAATAGTCTAGACCTGGTCACCATAATTTTTATTTTATCTAACTCATTTTCTAAACTGTAGCTAGAGTTATCATTTAAAAATAGAAAGCTGATTTTGTCACCTCTAATTCATACTCACTCTACATCTTAGCGTAAAGCTCACTGCCTCAGAGGTTTTCCTTCCTGCTGAGAAGTAAAGAATAATGAGAGTTAAGAGAATATAAAAATTCCTGAAATAGACTTGTGACCTCTTAGAATATACTTTTAGCAGCTAGATTGTAGAAGGTTATAGAAGGAGAAAGATATGTGGTAAGAACATAGGTACAGCGCATTTGTTCTAGAACCTGTCAGAGAAAAGGAGAGAAATGGTTTGGTAGTTTCAGAGCATAGTGGTTCAAGTGCACATGCAGTGAAAATACGAGATTCTGTCCATGCTTGGAAACAGAGGGGAAGTAGTCAGTGTGAGAGAGAAGTCAAGGGAGGAGGATGGTCCATACAAGAAAATAAGAGGACTGATGGCTTCAATTTCAGGAAAGAGGAGGTCATTTGCCAACAGTGTGGGTCAGT
This sequence comes from Myotis yumanensis, assembly GCF_028538775.1. Lineage (NCBI taxonomy): Eukaryota > Metazoa > Chordata > Mammalia > Chiroptera > Vespertilionidae > Myotis > Myotis yumanensis. The sequence continues at coordinate 39,260,040 of NW_027223754.1, read as the reverse complement.
GGTAGGTGACAAATCACGTAAACTTGGTGTACTTTGAATCCTAGGTCAATTTAAATTAAAGAAATAAAATCTTTATGTTACTTTCTAAACAGAGATGTTGAATCTTTTGATCGTTTTTAAAAGATAGAGTTTAAAATAATCTAAAATAATTCTAGTGTTTTCATAGTGCTGGAACATTTCTACAATATTATCTGCCTTGAAAGGTGTGAAATTTTATTTGAGCCCAGAGTAATTTGTCATTTGTTACTTCACTCTTGGTCTATTTTTCTTTTTATTCTCACATTGAATTTTATTTATTTTGTTAGCTATTATTGTTAAAGGAAAGATCTTGAAAACTTTCAACCCTGAACGGGTGTTTGAGCAAAACAAAATATCCCTTTCTAATATTGGAATATGACATATTCAAAATTAACTGTCTACATATAGCTTAAATAAAAAGGCTTTGTAACCATAAAACCATAGAATTTTAGATATAGAAGATGTTTTCATTCAGCATTACTGGTTCAGGTTCCCCATTTTCAGATGAAAAAGAGGGTTGAGAAAGAGAGATGATCTGAAATAAATTGTAAAAATGGGTGCCATAGGTGAAATCAGTAAATCAGTGACCAGACAAATTGAAATGAGTATTGTATTGTTCTATTAGCCAAAAGGAAATTTTGAAAGAATAGCAACTGTTTATTGTGTGTCTATTACTGAAAGGTCTAAAGTAGGTATTGGTCACATGCTACAACGAGAAAGGAAATTAGCACTTATACTTATCCTCACTTAAAAATTTTTATTGTATGTATGTATATATGTATGTATTTATTTTAATCCTCACCCAAGGATATTTTTTCCATTGATTTCTAGAGAAAGTGAAAGGGAAGGAGGAGGGACACACACACACACACACACACACACACGTCAATTGGTTGCCTCCCACATGTGTCCCTATAGGGACTGGGGAACCTGGAGCCAAAGTATATGCCCTTGACCAGGAATCGAACTCTCAACCTTTGATCTGCAGGCTGATGCTCTAACCACTGAGACAAACTGGCCAGGGCTAAAATTTTTAAATATATAATATGGTATGTGGGTAGGGCACAATTAAAAAAATATAAATGGGTTTGCATTGAAAAGCAAGTCTCCCTTTCATCACTTTCCCTCAGTCCCTCTGCTCCTCTTACACGTTAGTTCAGAGATAGTTGGTGCCTTTAAAAACACACATGCAGGTTTTTTGGTTTTGGTTTTTGTTTTCTTCCTTAAGTGATAGCATACTGTAAACACTATCCTTTTGAATAGTTTCATGTTAGTATGTATAGAGATGCCTCATTTTTAAAGAAGGGGCACTAAGTTCTTATATGCTACGAGATACATTTATATTCTATGTACTTTAAGGACATGTTGACTGGGTATAAAATTGAGGGGCAACATTCTTTATTTTCAGTTTTGAGACCACATGGCTTTGTGGTCTTCTGTGATCATGTTGCTCTTGAGAAATTAGGTTGACCTGAGGTTTGTTTCTTGCTTGTGCATGAATTCTTATCTTTGCCTAAACACCCACATAATTTTTCTTTATTCTTAAAGTTCCATAAACATCATTCTATACCTTCAAACTTTTATTTATTTTGAAAAGTTTTACCTTTCATATCTTTGAATTTATATCCATTTTTAAAAGCCTTTTTGACTAAGACTTTTGCATTTTCTTTGGATCCCATTTCTCCCTTCTTCATATCTGTTGTCTTCTCTATAAATTTCTTTTATATTATTGGTCTTTTCTGTTTTGTTTTTTATGATTTCTCCATGTGCTTGTCTTTTTAAAAAAATATATATATTTTATTGATTTCTTACAGAGAGGAAAGGAGAGGGATAGAGAGTTAGAAACATCGATGAGAGAGAAACATCGATCAGCTGCCTCCTGCACACTCCCCACTGGGTACGTACCAGCAACCAAGGTACATGCCCTTGACCGGAATCGAACCTCAGACCCTTGAGTCCGTAGGCCGACGCTCTATCCACTGAGCCAAACTGGTTAGGGCTGTGCTTGTCTTTTTAGTAACATTCTATTTTTGGTTGTTTCTTAACATGACTTTTATCTTTATAATGTTTTTTTTTCTTCTTTTTTTTTTTTTCTGGGTTCTACCAGCTTGATTTTCATTTCCTTCTGTTGTTGTATAATCTCTTCTTTGAACCTTTGTTTTTCTTCTTTGAGCTCACTTTTTAAAAGAGGGGTCACATTTCCTATGGTTGTCTTTGGGACTTTGTAGAATTATTTATCTGAACACTTCCTGTGTTTCTTTGAGTAGTTTTTGTGTCATATGCTCTTAATTTACCATTTTCTCTTTATAAGAATATTTTTTTGCAATTAATGTGCAAAGATCCAATATTGGTTATTCTGATTATTATTTATGTTGCATTAGGGCAGATGTTTGGGTGTAAGCATGGGTAACCTGCAGCTTTTCCTTGTTAAGCTTGTTACCTGAGTGCCCTCTCACTAAGTCTGTTATTTTCTTTGTCCTAGGTTTCATTTCCCATTTGCTTTTGGCATTGAAAAGATAGAGTGGCATGTTCTGTGTCAGAATAGAGAATTGCTACTTTACTTCTACTGCTTCAGTCACTTTTGGGTAAAAAATTAGGTGTGAACTATTATATGAGGCATAGTAACAAGAATTCTTCAGTTCATTTTGCTCCCACCTTTCTATGGTATTAAAATGTGGCTCAAAGAAACATTTTCTACCTCTAATATGGCTTTTACTTACATCTAGATTTCACACATTGAATGATAGATTCAATAGAATAATTGCATCTGCTGTTTAAAATTATGTTTTTTTTGAGAAATCTGTTTACTGCTTGAAGCCTGAGAAGGCATATGATGGCTTCCAGCATATTCTCTTTCCTCATTAAAATTTGCATATATATTTCATAGTTTATGATTTGGAACTATAATAGTTTCCTTTCTTCAATTATATAGTGAAGTTGCAAAATTATACTCATTACTTACTAGGTGTACAAGGAAATGTTTATTTCCTATCACATGTAATCTTCTCATAAACCCTCTACCTGTAGTAGGGGGCAGGGGGTAAAACTTGGTAATAAACAGGGTCTTGGACTCTTGGTTTAAATAGTCTTAGGTGCCACAGTGCTTCAGGCCTCTTCCCCTTCCTCCAGCTTCCACTAAGGTGTGGCCTCTGGGTGCATGTAAAAGGGGCCTTTGGGGAGGTGGTCAGACTCCCCTCATAACTATGGAGGTAAAGACAGCTCAGACCCACACTGTCCTTACAAGGAGAATCTGGACTGGTGACTGCTGAGTCATGATTCATTCTCTTTGTCATTGAAGAGGCTTCTGCTACCGACAGTCCTGCTAACAGTCATGGAGTCCCCTGTGTAATACATGGTCTTTGTCCTGACTTGGACCTTCTCTAGTCATCCTACTAGGACAGGTAGGATGTGTTCCCACCATGATATCTAGCCTCTTCCTCCCTCCATGGTGCACTCTTGCTATGACACCAGACGCCACATTAGGAATGCCATGAAACCTAGTGATGGGCTTTACTAGAAGCCCAGAGCCATTCCTAGATTGTTCTCCAGAAGAAGTCCTCCAGCCTAGATGTTTTTAGAGTACGTACTTGTTACCTGTCAGAATATTTTCACCCACCTCTCTATACTGCCCTGTCTGTTCCCAAGGTCCATGCAGAAGAGGAAAAAGGAAGGACTTTGAACTCCGATATCTCCCTCTTTCCTGCTATCTTTCCTTCATGTAATACATGGGCACCTGAAAAGGGCCTCTTTTAATTTTCACATTTCTGTCTGGAAGGAACTTTCCTTGTGTCCTACTTGCCAAGTTAACATTTACATCTACCCATTCAATAGCAGAGGATGCAGGGAGAGAACTCAGTTTTTCAGGAAGAGAAGATATATCAAATATAGTTCAAAGTACTATTTTCAATTTTTAAAGAGGTAGATTTTTCCTCCCTGTTTTTCCATTTTTTGTCATATTTGATGTATGATTTATATAAAATTTACTCTTTTTAATTGATGGTTTGACTGAGTTTTGACAAAAATATATCGCTGTGTGATCACCACCAAAATCAAGATTTAGAACACTTCCATCACCCCACAGTCTTCCCTCATAGCCCTTTTTAGTCAAAGTTATTCTCCTACCCTTAACTCCTAGAAACCACTAATCTGTCACTTAGTGTCACATTAAAGGAATCATACAGCATATACTCTTTTGTGTCAGCTTTTTTTCACTTAGTGTAATGCCTTTGAGATGATTATTGCTAATTACTTTTTCATTGTATGGATATACTTTATTTGGTTACCCATTAATCAGTTTATTAGGCTTTTTTTTTTCAGTTTGTGGCTGATGTAACATTCTGATATATATTCTGCTATCATAAATGAACCTCGATGCATTCACGTGTAGTTCTTTGTATGTACATATCTTTTCACTTTTCTGGAGTTTTCTGAAGTGGGTCTATTATTTTTCATTCTTCCAACAATAAATGAAAATTCTAATTGTCCCACATCTTTATCAGCTCTTAGTATTTTATCACTCTTTTTCTTTTAGCCATTCTGATGGCTATGTAGTGCAATTTCATTACAGTTTTAATTTGCCTTTTCTTAGTGATCAATCAGTGATGTGCTTGTCATTTATTTTTCTCCTTTGATGAAGTCTCTGACCAAATTTTTTGCCCATTAACAAAAATGTAGTTGTTTTTCTTATTGAGTTATAAGTGAGAGTTACTTGTGTATTTTGGATATAAGTCCTTTATAAGAAATGTATTCTGTAGATGTTTTCTCCCAATTTGTGGCTTGATTTCCCTTTTCTTATGTGTCTTTCAAACTGAAATTTATAATTTTGATAAAGTCCAATTCACCTACTTTTTCTTGTTAGATTTTCATTTTTTGTGTCCTAAGAAATCTTTGCCTGGTGCTAGGTCATTCATAAAGATTTTCTCTCATGTTTTCTTTCCTAAGTTTTAGGTTTTACATTTAATTTTAATAGTTTTGAATTTTTTTGATGGTGTGGGGTTTATTTTTTTGACTATAGATGTTCAATTTGTTGACAAACTATATTTCCACATTTACTAACTTGGCACTTTTTGGGAACATCAACTAGCCATTTATGTATGGGTTTCTGAACTCTGTTTTGTTCTATTAATAAATGTCTATTCTTACACCAGTGTCTTGATTACTGTACCTTTGCTTGTTTTTCAAAATTCTTCAATATTCTATATATTAATTAGAATCAATTTATCAATTTTTACTGAAAAAAACAAAGCCTCCTAGATTTTAAAAATTGGGATTACACTGACTATATAGATCAATTTAGGAGATAACATTTAATAATACTAAACTCTTCTAATTTATGAACATTTTATAGGCATATATATCCATTTTTAGGTTGTCTTTATCATAAAAGCTCTGCTTTTAATTTTTGAAAGACTAGCATTCCCTCCTCTATTTTTTTGTTACTTACTTCTTAAATAGCTTTATTAAAATATAATTCACATGCCTTACCATTTGTCCATTAAATTGTACAATTCATTGGCTTGTAGTATATTCAGAGTTGTGTAACCCTCACCACAATCCATTTTAGAACATTTTTATAATGCCCAATAAGGCCCATTACCCATAGTTGCCACCCTCAACCCCCCAACCATTTCCACCACTCTCCCCCACCCTTGCTCAAGGCAACCACTAATTTACTTTCTATAGATTTTCTCTTCTGGACATTTCATATAAATGAAACTATATAACTGTGGTCCTCTGTGACTGGCTTCTTTCAGTATCATGTTTTCAGGTTCATTCATGTTGTAGCATGTATCAATATTTCATTTCATTTTATTGCCAAATAATATTCTCTTGTATGGATATAACACATTTTGTTTGAACATTCATAAAAATGTTTTATTTCAGGTTGTATTAAATTTGTTCTTCCTCTAATATGATTTCAGTAGATTAGTGTGTGTCGTCCCCCCCACCCCCACCCCCACCACTTCATATGCCCTAAAGATGGCAATTGCAGTTTCATTCTATTAACCCTTTGGATTTGAAATTAGTGTCAAATACAAATTTTTAATAATTATTCAAAATTCTTTTTTATGCATCCAGCTTCTTTTCTTGACAAATAAAACTTTGTAATTGATTATTGAGCTTCTTTTTAACCTTTTACATTTAGAAGCCATTTCAAAGCAAATATTTTCAGTTTTATAAGGTATTTTTAGCACTTAGTGTTTCTAACCTGTCTGTTGAGAGTTTCTTGTGGAAATCTTTTATTATAAGGAGATATTTAATTTGGGGAGAGGGGCTAAATAGGATCATTTAAAATGTATTAGTGCTGCTTTAATCAAAACTACAAGTCTTTCAACTTCACAGATCTTTATCATGTGATTTAATAATAATTAATGTATGAGATAGTGTGATTATCTGACCTTATTTTTGAAACTTACTTAAGGGTTGGGTAGTAAAACCATTAGAGACAGGGGAAGGGAGAAAATATTTAGGAACTACCATGACCGGTATATTGGTAGAGACTTTCATATGTTAACTTACTTAATTTTTATAGTTGGACAGATATTTTTACTATATTATAGTTTGGAAACTAAAGCTCAGGCTGGTTATACTCCAGCTTTAGTAAACAACTCTAACTTAGTAAAACATCTATCAAGTGAGACTCAAGTGTACAGCATAGTGGTTAGACACTCACATACTTTACAAAGTGGTCCCCCCATATTTCAAGTATCCACCTAGCACCATACATAGTTATTAATACAAAATAATATTGAATATGAACAGTAATTAAAGAGTAAAATTAAAAAATATATCAAGTGAGACTCAGGCCAGTCTAATTCCAAAGCCATTGTTTTCTTTGTGTATTTTTGTTTGTTTGTTTCTCCTCCCCACCCCCAGTTATTAAATAATACTGTATATACAGGGAGACCACTAAATCTGAAAACACAAGTGAGTAGATAATACAGGAGTGGGCAAAAGTAGGTTTACAGTTGTGAGTACATGAAAGTTTATTCTTGTATTACTATTTATTAACTACTAGAGGCCCGGTGCATGAAATTCCCTAGGCCTGGCCAGCAATAAGGGCCTATCAGGGCTATCTCGCCCAGTCCCAATCGGGGCTGGGCCAGTTGGGGCCTGCCGGCTGCCAGCCAGGGCCTGCCGGATGGGGCAGGAGGGACTGGGAGAGGGACTGCGGGAGGTTTGCTGGCTGGGGGGAGGAACTGGGGGAGGTTGGCTGGCCATGGGAGGTTGGCTATGGGAGTGCACTGAGCATCTGCCCCCTGGTGGTCAGTTTGCATCATAGCGACTGGATGACCAGTCGTTCCGGTCATTCAGTTGTAATGGTCGCTTAGGCTTTTATATAGATTCTATTTTTTTCCATATGAACAACTGTAAACCTATTTTTGCCCACCCCATATATGTCCTATTGATATTTCATTACATAGCCAGTAGCATATCTTTGATCCATACTTTATGACCACATTACAGAGAAAATATACATATATAAGTACTTATTCAAACAAATACAGTATAAAGTCTATTTTCTTTAATCAGTGAGTGTCTTTCAAGAGAATTAAGTGAGCGTGGGAATTTTTAGGGATCATATATCTTGGCTCTGCTAAAGGTTTATTTTGAAACTTCAACAAACTTAAATATCTCTTTGTTAGGTAGTTTACTGTAGACTTAAAATAATAATGTTATGTTTATTAAAAATCTCATTTTTAGCTCATTAAAGAGTTAGGGAATGAGTGAGTAAAAAGGAAGAAATAACTAATAGTACTTTTATTTTTAAATTAGCTTTTATTTATTTTTTCAGTTGCTTTTATGTTATTTATTTGAAAGTTAAAATTTTTCTCTTAAGAATATCTGTTTTAAAAAAATCATAGGTTTTTTTTGTATCTTCATGACTGATAACTTGACGATCAGCAAAAATATGACAGAACTTGCAAAGTTCAAATGGACTTTTTATTCTCAGTACCAAATAATTTTACCTAATTAAAGCTTCTGTTTAATTAAGATAACAATACATAGTCCTTCATTAAAACTAGCACAGAAAAGTTTTTTCTTGGTCCTTGGAGAGGATATTATATTCAGGCCCTGTTGTGTGGGTTGCAAAATGTCACTGGAATTTATATGCATTACTTGTCTAATTGCAGTAAATGTAGCATGTCCGGATAGGTTTAGAGTTAGAAGGCTGTTTGTTACTTACTGGAAATTACTTGAAACCTCAGTACCCACAGGCAGCTGTGCTCAGGCCCTTCACCTCTCCCCAGAGATGGCTGAGAAGACGCTGTTGGACCCTGTCTTTCATGGTGGGAGCAGTAAACATGACAGGTTGTTTGGGAGCCATCTGTTTAAAATGGCTGCTGCTTTGCATGTAGCAATGAACTTGAGATCAGTTTTCTGTCTTTCTTCCTGGTAACAGTCTTATCTGATGTCACAACAGGTGGAAGTTGATGGGTCGAAACTAAATGTGACCAGCACGTGGAACCTGGCTTCACCCTTATTATCTGTCAACGTTGATGGCACTCAGAGGACGATACAGGTAAGTGTTGGGAGGATTTACCTAGAGGACTGCATTAAGTCAGAGATCCTTATCAGCGTCTGTGTGGTTAATACTTACAGACATGCTAGGGAAAAGCTGCATTTTATCTACCGTGTACATTGGATGGTTGGAAACAGGTTTTCTTATTTTAGAGAATCTTGAGTTAATTCTTATTCAGAGAAAACACTGTTTTCCTTTTTCAGGCAACTCAGGAAGGGTAGTGTATTATATTTTGTTATAGATAATGCATTCTGCATGCTTTTCTAAAACTATTAGATTAGTAGTTTTCCTTGCCATTGTGGATTTTCAGTTGTAAAAGATGACTGATTTTATTATCTTCCTTTTCTGTGTAATTGAAATGTGTAGTATCAGATCATCAGAAATATGAGCTATTCATGTTGACTTGCCATAGCATGTTGATACCTTTTAAAAATTGAGTAATCTTAATTTGTTAACCTTTCTTTTACCCCCAATATAAAATTTATTGCATTGAGGAGATGCCTTGAAAACCAGGGTTGATTAAATGTTCTTTGTATTCTGTGACCTCCATTTTAAAGTAGGAAGCTGTGAAAGAGATTCTGCCAAAATTCCTCCAGCTCACCTCATAGTTGAGGTTTAAGGTTCCAAGAAAAAACAAAACAAAACGCAATAGAACGTGTGGCTGTCACATGCAAGTAAAAATCATAGGCCCTCCATAGCATTAAATTCTCACTCTTTTTTTATGAAAGTGTTTTGACATATTCTTAACTTGATTTTACACAGGAAATAGATTTTTAAAACCTAAAGAAATCAAGAGAATCACAGATAGAGACTGCTCTACACCAGGCTCATATGTCCCTCTATCTCTATTAGAGACTAGACTGTGCAGCAGAGGATTCCAGAACCCCTGCTAAATGGTTGATGACTAAACTAATTTCCAAGCCAGGTTCAACCTGTATGTTTCTAAGGAACAGTAAATTCTCAGTAATGAGCCCATATTTAAAATTTGGTTTTATGACTTGTCCCAGTATATTTTTCTCTCATATTTTCTTTCATATTCTAAATATGATGTTAAATGCTTTGAGCCCTTGAAAAAAATCACTGTATAGTTTCGTATCACTTAGATCTAGTTAGTGTGTCTTCTGAATGCATGGTTTTGTTATGCTTGTTTATGTTCCATAGAACATGCTCTGCACTGAAGGTGCTGTGGCTCAGGCATCCGTATGATTTGGCCAGGAGACATAGTCTGACCTCTCTGTAGTGCGTAGAGAGACACACAAAGTTCTCTTGTCCAGATCTTTGTATCCTGGTATTTTCAGCATCCTTCTCAATGACTGTGTGGATATGTGTCTTAATGTCACTTCTACAAGTAGAGCTCCCAGCTAAATTAACACTGGATATGTATTTACAATCATCCCCAGAAGTATTTTTTTTGGACCATAGAATATGGTTCAGTAAATTCATTTTTATTCTTTAAGATTTTGTTTAAGAAAAAAGTTAATGTGAAATAAATGACGCTTCAAGGCAGACTCCTTGATTCTTTGGAGAGGTCATTGCTTCCAGTTCAGTGCTCTCTCATTGGAAGGAAATCACCTGGGGGAAGTGAATGCTATACTGAAAAAAAAAGGTCATTTACCTAAAAAATAAAGTAAGGATAATTGTTCCTTATCAGAACAGGTAAATTTTATATACTTTCTGTGGGCATTAGTGTTGACTCTTTTTATCTCCCAAAAATAATAAGGCCCCTATGAAATTACTGTTATCATCAGAATAATAACACACAGTGCCTACTGTGTATCAGGTTCAGTTCTAAGCACAGTACTATATTAACTCTTTTCATCATCACAGAAATTGCATGAAGTAGGTACTATTATTTATACTTTTTTGTTAAGTGAAGTAACTGAGGCTCAGAGGAAGTCAAGTGACTTGTTCAAGGACCCACAGGTAATGAGGGTAGAGCCAGGATTTAAATCCAAGCAGTCTTACTGAGGACCTGTGCTGTTAAACATTACCCTGTGCTGAGGCAAGCTAAGTAACTGCCCTGTGATTACAAAGCAGGAAGAAGCTGAGCAGAAGTTTGAATCCTGGTAGTGTGACCCCAGACTCTGTGCTTCTAACCAATATGCCAAGAGTACTTTCCAATTTTCCCGTAGAGTTCTTGAAATAATAATTTACCTTTCATTCATGCTTTAAGCCAATGATGCTCAAACTTTAGTGTGCTTCAAAACCAACTAGAAGATTTGTTAAAACTTAAACTATTAGACTGACCCACAGAGTTATTCTGATTTAGTAGGTCTGGCCTAGGTGTGCATTTCTAATCAGTTCCTAGGGAATGCTGACCCTGCTGATACAGGGTCCACAATTTGAGAACCACCACTTTAAAACTTTGCAATCAGAGAATAAGCTGACAAATGATGAGCAAAAGTGCAGTAGGTAGGAGGCCAAGTCACTTGAAGCCTTGTTAATTACAGAGTGTCCACTCTGCTTTATCCTTAGCCAGTGGGACTCATGGAAGAATGATGGGCCTTGGGACCCCACCCATGCACAAATTTCGTGCACCGGGCCTTTAGTAGATTTATAAGAACCATAGGAGAAAGAACTGGTGGCTTCAAAATGTTTTTTGTTTATTTCTCTTCCACCTGCCCTTAAGCATAGGCAGATCTTCAAGGTTCATTCCTAACTCCATTTTTCCTCTATGCTGACCTCCTGGGCTCAGTACCTCTAAGCAGTTTAGCTACAAAACTACTACTACAGTGTGTTTGGATTTCTCTTGTACTTGTTTATGGTAAATTCGGAGAACAATAGGATGGATATTACCACAGGTATTTCAAGTGATTTTACAGTAATAACTGCTGGGGGTTTTTTCCTGGATTTTTTCACATACTTTAAACTTTTTATTATTAAATACTTTACACAAAGCAATATGTATTAATCTTGTAAAAACTAAAGACTAATGCAATGAACCTGTTTTCCTACCATCTAGATTAAAAAAGGAGCCCTAGCTGGTTTAGCTCAGTGGATAGAGTGTCAGCCTGCAGACTATAGGGTCCCGGGTTTGATTCTGTTCAAGGGCACAATGTAGTGATGATGATATTAATAATAATATATGTGCTGGTGTTTTTCCTCATTTTGTAGTTGGGGAAACTGAGGATTGTAGGGGATAAATTGCTTGCCCATGGCATTCTGTGATAAATGAAAAAGCCAGAATTTGAACCCAGAAATCTGTGCCCTTAACAATTGCGCTTCATATCCTAGTGAACCTTGGTATCTAGACTTAAGTTTTTCCTGACTGGTGGATTTAAATGGTATCTCTTTGTGGTTTTAACATATATTTCCCTGACTGTTAAAGACAGTGAGCATTTAAAATATATTTATTGACAGACCTATTTTGTCTTCTGCAAGATGCCTGTTCATGGTTTTTGCTCATTTTTAAATATTGAATTGTTTGTCTTTGATTCATAAAACTTCTTTATATTGTGTGAATTGTGATCCTTTGTTATTTATATGTGTTTCAAAAAACTTTCCCATTTTGTAGCTTGTGTTTTTACCTTTTTAAATTATCCAAGTGAAGTTTTAAATCACAGATTTAATATCAGAATTTTCACTCTTTTCCTTTATGGTTTGTGTATTGGATTAAAAACCCTCTTCTACTCCCAAGCTCATAAAGATGTTGCCTATATTTTCTTATACATCTTTTAAATTGTGTTGTTTTTTTCCCACATCTAAATCCTTAATCTCCCTGGGATTGATTTTTGTTTATGCTGTAAGATCCAGTTTTACTTTTTAAAATAGATAACCAGTTGTGCCAGCACTACTTAGTCATATTTTTCTGCCACTTACTTGCTAGCTACCTTCTCACCTTTCCAACCCCAACATTCTTTAAAAGGCTATTGTTTTCTATGAAGTGTTTCTCAATTAAATATAAGAAAAATGCTGATTTTTCCCTTAATGTGAAACTCTGCTTTCACAAATTCTCTGCCAATCACTCTCTTTCATTTTTCATTTATCTTTAGGGAATCCTTAGCTACTTAAAAAGTTTGTATTTTGCAGAACAAGGGTATCAGATGATAGTTGAGATACAATAAAGCATGTTCATGAAATGGGAGGTGGATTGGGAAGCATGCAGGTAGGGAAGTAATGTGAGCTAATAAGCATGGGAAATAGATTGGAGGAGCCCAGTTATGAATGAAAGGTTCGAGTCTGTGCTTTTCAATTATCAGTGGAGATACCATTGAAACTTTGTGCAGAGTAAAGTAATGCTAAACAAGTACCTTCTATCCCTTACCCACCCCAGCCCCTGGCAACCACCATTCTACTTCTGTCTCTATGAATCTGACTACTCTAGGAACCTCATATAAGTGAAATCATGTAGTATTTGTCCCTTTGTGGCTGGCTTGTTTCTCGTAGCATAATGTCGTTAAGGATTATCCATGTGCTAGCACCTGTCAGAACTTTCTTCCTTTTTAAGGCTGCGTAATACTCCGTTGCATGGATATACCATGATTATTTTATCCACTTACCTGCCAGTGGACATTTGGGTGGTTTCAACTTTTTGGCTATTGTGAATAATACTGTTATGAACATGGATGTACAAATATGAGTCCCTAGTTTTCTTCTGGGTATATACCCAGAAGTGGAATTGCTGGTTCATATGGCAATTCTAGTTTAATTTTTTAAAGAACCACCATACTGTTTTCCATAGCAGCTGCACCATTTTACATTCCCACTAGCAATGCACAAGAATTTCAATTTCTCCACATTTTCACCAGCACTTGTAATTTTCTGGTTGTTGTTGTTTTTATAATAGCTATTTTAATGGGCGTGGAGGGTATCTGATTCTGGAACGGGATTTATTTAGTTATTGAAAAAGCATTCAGAGTACTTCCCAATATTTGCCCTTCCCCATCTGTTTTATAGTGTAGCCAATTCATTGCATAAATGGAACTTTTTAGTACAAATAGAAGCAACTTTCTTAAAATTATTCTTTCAAACCCATTGTCTCAACTTATTTTTTTCCTCCCCTGTATAATATTATGCAAAATTCTCAGTGTGTAAAGTTGCTACCAGGTCATAAGCAAGCAATAGTCTATTTGGGAGCGAGTGTGTTTAAAAGTCTAGTTCATTATAATGTCAAAACTGGTAAAGCTTCTAGACCAGTGATGGCGAACCTTTTGAGCTCGGCGTGTCAGCATTTTGAAAAACCCTAACTTAACTCTGGTGCCGTGTCACATATAGAAATTTTTTGATCTTTGCAACCATAGTAAAACAAAGACTTATATTTTTGATATTTATTTTATATATTTAAGTGCCATTTAACAAAGAAAAATCAACCAAAAAAATGAGTTCGTGTGTCACCTCTGACACGCGTGTCATAGATTCGCCATCACTGTTCTAGACTAAGAAGTTTTTATAGGGAAAATGAGAGTTGCTTTCTTCTTTCTTTCTTTATATCCTCTCCCCTGTCTTACCTCTATCTGGGGTCACTCCAAAGTTGCAGTATGGGGTAAAGATGAGAGGCGCACAGCAGGAAGAACTATGTTGACCCTGGGAGATAGAATCTGTTACTCATTTTTTGGGGGGCTTGACAAATGTCCCAAGCTGGCTAGGGGACACTTAATGTAGATTTGGGGGAATGCCTCATTTGCAGAACCCTTAATGCCTGCTCTGTCTTTTCCAGCTGCCCCAGCATCCTGCTTTTTATCCTTCCATATGTTCCTGTTAGGCAGGGTCTCTCATTGTGCCCCAGCCTGGGTCTCTTCTGCAGGACCAACATGTGAGCCACAGAAGTAGTTATAGGTCCTTGCCTCACCAAATCTACTCTTCTTGTTCTGTCACCAAAAGGATTGCTTATCTTCTCTATGTGTCCCTCAAAATCCAGGAGACACCTGGAAAGCCAAGTGATTCTCACGAAACCCCTCTCACATAGCTTCAAGTGTTCAACCATGAATTCTTAGCTTAAGAACTCAACTCCTTCTTCCCTCCCTTTCTTCCTTCCTTCCTTTCTTTTTATTGAATTTATTGGGGTGACATTGGTTAATAAAATTATATCGATTTCAGGTGTACAATTCTGCAGTACATTATCTGTATGTCGTTTTGTACTAAGGGTATGGTCACCACCCCAAATCAAGTCTCCTTCCATCACCACTTAACCCCTCGTTACCTTCTTCTACTGCCCACCTCCTTTCCCTCTGGTAATCGCCATGTTATTGTCTGTGTTTGAGTTTGTGTGTGTGTGTGTGTTTATTTGTTTGTTTTTGCTTAATCCCTTCACCTTTTTCACCCAGCCCTGCAACACCTCTCCCCTCTGACAGCTGTCAGTCTGTTCTCTATTAGTCTGTTTCTATTTTGTTTGTTAGTTTATTTTTCATTAGATTCCACATATGAGTGAAACTTATTTTTCTTTGATTGGATTATCTCCCTTTTGAACTTCTTGCATAATCTCTTCAGGTGAAAGATGGGTGATTCCTGGTTTCACAGTTTCTTAGCATGTTTTACCAGGGAGCCTAGTTTAGCATCATTCTTAAGAATAAGTAAACATTTCGTTTTATTGCTGAATTCTTGTGACTACATAAGTAGTAACACTTAATATCTTTATCTGATTAGATAATGGAATACTTGGGGAATACCTTTGCTTTAGGAATTTGCTGTCTATTCATTCAATCAGATCCCATTGTCTACTTATTTTTCTGGTTTTTTATTATTAAATTTTATGTTACCCATTAATTTCTTTTAAAAAAATTCTATTTGGGCATGTACCATCATTTGGATAATTTTATAGGTTACTAACTCATTTTAATTGTTTTAAACCACCTATTTAAGTTTTGATTTGACCTTGAATTCTCACTGCCTGGCAGAGTTCTTGGCATGTGTAGAGACTCAATAACTGTGGATGACAGGATGAATGGGTAGTCATCCTGTATTTTGTAATTTCACAAATAAATCTGTTTTATCCATACCTTAATTTTAAGATTTAGATTTTATTTCTTCTAAGTCTTCACCAAATTAAACCAGGTTCATAAGATGGCCTTCTTGGCCATTTTATCAGTTCTTTCTAATTCCTGATCTTTCAACATTTGCATATACTCTACTAGATAACGTGGCTGTTTGATCTCTGCAGATGCAGAATCACTGTAGTTTCTGTGACAGCAAAGAAAAACAAGAGGGCTCCCAAGGACCTGCCCACTGAAGGATCTTATCAAAGTATGTTCCTTTCCAGTTGAGTTAATGTCTATCCTACTTGCCTTCATTAGGTGATAGGTGTAAAGAAAGGCCCACCTCAGGCTATTTCTGATTTCTCTAACTCAGAGGCTCGTGCACACACTGTTCAGACTCCCTCTCACCCAGGGTCACTAATCATTGTTAGTAACTTCAAGTATAGAGGCAGTGAAGCATCTATTTGAAAGGAGGGTCATATATTTTGAAATAAAGTAATCCTATATAATAAAAGCCTAATATGCTAAGTGTCCAGTCGTCCCGTTGGCCATTCAACCAATCAAAGCGTAATATGCTAATGATATGCTAAGGCCGCTTAACTGCTTGCTATGATGTGCTCTGACCACCAGGGGGCAGACAGTTGACCAGTTGCTATGACATGCATGCACTCACCACCAGGGGGCAGACACTCCGACCAGTAGGTTAGGTTGCTGCTGGGTCCAGCCAATCAGGACTGAGTGAGATGGGCTGGACATGCCCTGGAGCCCTCCCGCAGTCCCTCTCTGGCTGGCCAACCTCCCGTGTCCCTCCCTGGCCCCAATTGTGCACTGGTGGGGTCCCTCAGCCTGGCCTGGGCCCTCTCGCAATCCGGGACCCCTCGGGGGATATCGGAGAGCAGGTTTCCGCCTGATCCCACAGGCCAGGCTGAGGGACCCCACTGGTGCACAAATTCGTGCACTGGGCCTCTAGTCTATAATAATCCTAATAAAAGACAAAAAGGGTAATTGACCGTACCTTCCCTATGCTTCCCATTGGCTAATCAGGGTGATATGCAAATTAACTGCCAACCAAGATGGCGGCCGGCAGCCACGCAACTGAAGTGAGCAGGAGGCTTGCTTGCTCCAGTGGTGGAGGAAGCCAAGGTTCCCCGCCTGCTGCGGCCCGGCTCTGAGCTCCAAAAGCAACAAAGTTTCAATTATTGAAGCTAAACAAACCCAGATACCTGCTTTCAGCCAGCCGTGGCCACGGAGCTGGAGCGAGCAGGATGGCAACAAAGTATCAATTATAGAAGGTAAATAAATCCCAGAATAAAAAAGAAAAAGAAAAAAAGGAGAGGCTGGGAGCTTCAGTTGCCAGCCAGCCTGAAAACGGCCCTCAGCCCCTCATCCAGGCTGGCCAGGCACCCCAGGGGAAACCCCCACCCTGAAGGGGGTGTGACCAGCCTGCAAACACCCATCAGCCCCTCACCCAGGCTGGCCAGGCACCCCAGCAGAACCCCCACCCTGATCCAGGACACCCTTCAGAGTAAACCAGCCAGCCCCTACCCGTGCACCAGGCCTCTATCCTATATAGTAAAAGGGTAATATGCAAACTACCCTAACAGCAGAAAGACTGGGAATGACTGGTCACTATGACACACACTGACCACCAGGGGGCAGACGCTCAATGCAGGAGCTGCCCTCTGGTGGTCAGTCGCTCCCACATGGGGGAGCTCTGCTCAGCCACAAGCCAGGCTGATGGCTGCCAGTACAGCGGTGGTGGTGGGAGCCTCTCCTGCCTCCTCAGCAGCGCTAAGGATGTCCGACTGCAGCTTAGGTCTGCTCCCCGCTGGCAAGTGGACATCTCCCGGGGGCTTCCGGGTTGCCAGAGGGATGTCTGATTGCCAGCTTAGGCCCAATCCCTCGGGAGGCAGGCCTAAGCCAGCAGGTGGTCATCCCCCGAGGGGTCCCAGACTGCAAGAGGGCACAGGCCGGGCTGAGGGACAACCCTCTCCCCCTCAGCCCGGCCTCCTCCTTTCCTTCTACTCTAAAAATCAATGGAAAAATAATATCCTTGGGTGAGGATTAAAAAAAAGTAAGAACAAGTGAAATTAATTTTACTAATCCATTTTATTTAACTCAACATATTGATGAAACAATATAAAAATGATTACTGTAATACCAGAATTGACACATGTGCCTGACATGTATACAACAGTAACTTACATAATGGAACAATTAAAGGTAAAATGTAGTCCTACCAAAAAATGAAGTTGTGTTTCACAGAAAAATATATTACACTGCTTCTGTATTTAAATTAACTAAAATTAAATAAAATAGAAAATCTAGTTTAGTAATAGTTTCACACAACAAATCTTTTTTATTTCCTTCTCAACACTTTAATTATATTCTACTGGCAGGAAATCATTCTATTTTTTAAAACTAGTACTAATTTTTGTTAAGCTTCTAAATGAAAATTTTGAAAAGTTGTCAACTAGATGAGAAATTCTTCGGGGTTTTTTTAGTGCTCCCACATGTGTTAATTACAGTTTTGGTTTTTATCTTTTAAAATTAGAAGTAGATGAATTACACTTATTTTTTAACAGAAGAGGGATTTTCTGTCTTCTGTACGTGTTGAACTCGCTGTTTTCTTCATACACCCTAGCACCTTCTTAGTGTGGAGCGTGCTGAATGAATAGAACATTTTTTTAATTACTGTGACTATTCCTGCAAAGTAATTTTTTTTTTACACTTGAAAGAGGCTCTTCAATTTTACTTTGAATAACTCAAATAGTTTTCATTTCTTATAACGTAATTTGTCTGCTTGGGTTTAATATATTGCTTCTTGTTAGCATTTTACACACTAGATTTTCACTTTGCGCAGTCATGTTGTTTGAACATTTGCAAGCAGAGCCGACTAACTGCTATTGGCCTGTTTCTTTGTGTGGAATGATTTCTTCCATCCACCTGCTCACAGCAGGTTGTCCACAGGCCTGAAGAGTAGCTAACTACTTTTGAAAATATCTTGAGATCCTGCTAAGGTCTAACAATTTCTGCATTTGTGTGCTGTGAAGCTATTCATGGTGTACCTTTGAAGCCTGTTTTCTTTTTATTTCTCATATTCTTGTTTAAATATTTTCAAGAGAAGATAATTTTATTATAAATAACAGTACAAAGCTGATTACAGCACGATTGCATTCTACACTGAATAGGTCATTGATATTCAACTAAGTGGAACTAATTTTCTATGTTCAAGCAGACAAATTTGGAATAGTGTCCCAGGAACCTCATGTTATTTACTACAGAATACCAGATTAAATGGGTTACTTGTGAATTGGTTGCAGTGTTACATAGGTTTTATAACATGATAACTTAAAATGTTCAGTAGGCCCATAAGGAATATTATGTAAGAACATGAATATGATAGAAGAGATGTTACTGTGCTTGCAGACTGCATAACTATCTGTGATACATTTGCAAATGCTTGTCCACACAGAATTTGAATAAAGTTTTAAAATTTAATCATAATTTCTGTGTTTGAAGAAAATGAATTGATTTTCACATCACTTGAAAGAAAAAGTGAAATTAAAAATAAGCTATTTCCTTTTTTCAGCTTTTAAAATAACTCCCACAATCTCTGAGAACTAGTTTTAATCCTAGTAAATATGTATAGAAATTAAAATAAATATTTTAATTAGAATATTAAAGTGGCTTATGCTTTTGATTTGAAAGTAATCATCTTATGTTTTTAGTTCCAAAAGAAATGTTTTCCATGTTTTTTAGATACTTCTCCCTACCTCCACCCCTTTTGAATTAGCTGTTATTTTGTGCTATATGCATGTGATTACTCTGGAGACATCAATGCAATATGAAACCATCCATTTAGGATGTATAGGATACATAAATATATAACTTAGAATAAGTAGGGGTTGGTATTTTTTCTAAAGAAGTAGGAAATGAAAGAGTAATTATTAACCATCTTTTCATGTTCCTGAAAACATCAATTACAGTTACACATCTTAGAAACAAGCCCACCAGCAGAACAGAAATAACTCCTTTCACTAGGCTTCAAAAACTTTCATCACAATTTAACAGCTGGGATGTAAGTGCAACTGTAATTTAAAATTTAATTTTGATGCAAATCTACCTGCTTTTGTAATATAGTCCTAGCAGTTTTCTTGTCTCTGGTGGCATTTCTTTTATGATTTGGCATTGCTTTTAAACTTTTAATATAATAGGAAAATGTCTTTCTGAATCCCTCCCCACCCCACACATCTATCTGTTAACTAGAGAATGATCTTTAGTAGCTGCCAGAAGAAGAGAATTTTGAACAGTGTAAACACTGATTGTAGTAAACATGGAAAATAATACCAGCAGCTGCACTGGAGACCGATAAGACAAATCCCACAGTAATGGCCTTTAAAACGTATTATCAGGTTGGAAATCAGTGAGGGGGAAAAAGAAAACTATTACTATTTCTTCCTCTTACTGTTCAGTGAGATTACTCTTTAAAAGGTGAAATTGCCTCTGATTTTATTATCTTAGGGAGAATTTTTAGAACATTTGATTTTTGTGTGTGAATGCTTTTGCTTTTTTTTTTCAGTGAGTAACTTTGCTAATTTTATATGAATTGATTTAACATTTGTTAAATTATGTGAATTATTAATGTTAAAATTATTATCTTAACAAAGTCTTCTAAAAAATTATTTTCTTTAAAGAAAAGAGGCAGTATATTTTGTAGCTGTTGGAGCAGACTATCAAAATAAGAAAAGAAGGAAATGTTTATCTAGCTATGAAGTGTCACTTAAAATAGAAAAAAGGGTAAAATATTTGGAGGAAATATTTTAGTAAGGATGAAATATATTTCATGAAAATAAAAGCCTTAATTTTTACATTATTTTACTTTTTGCTATTAGCTTATCAAATGGTCCGCTCATATTTGTTTTGGCGTGCTTCAGATTTATTGTAGGCATTTGAGTATTTTGTTCTTGGTGGATCCAAAACCTAATTTT
Organism: Myotis yumanensis; assembly: GCF_028538775.1. NCBI lineage: Eukaryota > Metazoa > Chordata > Mammalia > Chiroptera > Vespertilionidae > Myotis > Myotis yumanensis. Next base: position 39,239,596 of record NW_027223754.1, on the reverse strand, counting down.
TTTTTTTTTTTTTTTTTTAAATATATTTTATTGATTTTTTACAGAGAGGAGGGAAGAGGGATAGAGAGTTAGAAACATCGATGAGAGAGAAACATCGATCAGCTGCCTCCTGCACACCTCCTACTGGGGATGTGCCCGCAACCCAGGTACATGCCCTTGACCGGAATCGAACCTGGGACCTTTCAGTCCACAGGCCGACGCTCTATCCACCGAGCCAAACCGGTTTCGGCCCAAAACCTAATTGTCTTAATCCTAGACTATGGAAAAAGTGTATGTTCCTGTTTCCTATATAACAGCAAATTCCAGTTTTGAATGAAATTTTGTTTTCCTATTTTCTATTACATCAATCCTTATTGCTGAGATATGTTAGGTTTTGGGATCTCTCCTTCTCTCCCTCTCTCCCTCACCCCTTTTCTCCCTCTCTCCCTAATCAAGTATATAGATCCCAGTAGTGTGGTGTGTGGGGGGCGGAGAAGCTGATAGCTATTATGTATATAATTGTAGCCTGCTTTAAATTAAATTTAAGGGCAACTTATTTGGTACTTATATCTATGGTTTGCATATTCATTGATAAAATTTAATTTTGTTTTTAATGTTAAAATATAAGTTTTAAAACCTATTATTTTATGTATTATAAAATTTTTTTTAAATATATTTTATTGATTTTTTACAGAGAGGAAGGGAGAGCGATAGAGAGTTAGAAACATCGATGAGAGAGAAACATCGATCAGCTGCCTCCTGTACACCCCCTTACTGGGGATGTGCCCGCAACCCAGGTACATGCCCTTGACTGGAATCGAACCTGGGACCCTCCAGTCCGCAGGCTGATGCTCTATCCACTGAGCCAAACCGGTCAGGGCTGTATTATAAAATTTTATTTGCCTGGGTATCAGTCTAATCCTGTAGGGTAAGGAAAAGGAACTATTTGTATTTTTAGTGTCGCTTACATGGAAAGTAATGTCAAGTATGACCTATACAGTATTCCAGATCAGAAATTTTTAACCTTTTTCATCTCATGGCACACATAAAGTAATTACTAAAATTCTGTGGCACACCAAAAAATATATTTTCCCTTTGATTTTAGAGAGGGAGGAGGGGGGGAGAGAAACATCAGTTGGTTGCCTCCCCCACATGCCCTGACTGGGGATCCAACCCACAACCTGGGCATGTGCCTTGGCTGATAATCAGACCCGCTACCTTTTAGTGTATGGACAATGCTCCAACCAACCAAGCCACACCAGCCAAACAAAAAAAAATAGGTGTAATTTTGATTCATTCACACCAGACAGCTCTTGTTGTGTTGTCTGTTGTCAATTTTTTTTTTTTTTTGTCAATCTAGGGAAAAGAGGTCAGTGCCCTGACTAATTGCATGTCTTAAAAATTCTTGTGGCATGGCGGTTCGAAATCGCTGCTCTTGATTCTGGAGATACAACAGTGACCAAGACTTATGTGGCAACAGGGGGGTGTAGATACCAAACATTTAAATACATAAAAAAGGTAATATGAGTATTGAGAAGGTTGATGAAGACTATAAAACAGGATAATTCCTAGAAAATGACTAGAGGAGATAGGGTGGGTAGGAAGTCCTGTCTGAATATTGATTTGAGACCTATAAGGAGAACAAGGCAGCTATGCAAAAATCTAGGGGAGGTGGGGGAAAGTCCCAAGTAGAAGGAATGGCAAGTACAAAAGCCCGGGGACAGGAAAATACTTGGTTTGTGTGCAGGTCAGAAGGAAGGCCAATGTCTTGAGTATAGTTAGGAGAGTGGAAAAAGATAGGCAGGGACCAGGTGATATAGCATCTTGGTAGGCCAAAGAATTTTGTGTGTTTTTATTCCAGTTCCTATGTGAAGAGTTTGAATAGAAGAATAATATGATGTGATTTAAAATTACTGCTGTGAGGAGGATGAATCACAGGGGATGAGTGGTGGAGACAGAGAAATTGTTTATGTGACCATTGCAGTCTTCCAGGGAGAAGTCCAGCTCACTGTCGGTTATTGTAAGGCTCAAAAGTTGAGTGGTTATTACCTTTTCAGTGGTTGGAAAAAGTTAAAAGAAAAATAATGTTTTATGACACATGAAAAGCATATGAGATTCAAATTTCAGTCTGTAAATACAGATTTACCAGAACATGGCCATGTCCATTCGTGTTTATCTTGTCTATGGCTGCTTTTGCAATTTTTGTTGGAAGTAGAACCTTACTGCCCTGCTTTTCCCTATCCCCCAGCAGTTCAGTGGCATAGCAGTGGGAAAGTAAATTATGATATTTTTTTTGTGTGCTCAGGACCAACATTGAAATTTTTCTGAAGAAGAAGAAGCACCCTCAACCACCACAGTTCCAGCAGCATCTTTTAAACCTCAATGCAAAAGCAGAGAAAATGTCCATATTTAAAAACCCATTTAACTGTTCCTAACCTTTAATTGGAAGTGATTAAACTGCAGCATAATGTTATGCTAAAGGCAAATATCAAGAGAAGAATCTAACAAAATTCTGTAAATGCCTTTCCAAGTGCCAAATAGGTTCAAGTAAAATCACATGCCTGTGGATCAGTGTTGGTATTTGGCAGTAATGTCTGTGGAAAAAGACATTTTCAAAGATGAAATATGTAAAATCTCATTAAAAGTGACATTGAAGTATTACAGAAAAATTGTGCTTAGTTATATTTTGAATGTTACCAAAAATTGTGAAAATTTGTTTTCTCTCTTGTTATCTAAGTAGCTACATAATCTCCTCAATTTTGCCTTTGGGCTTAAAAAGCCTAAAATGTTTAGTATATGGCTCTTTGCAGAGAGTTTTCCAACCCTTGACTTAGATGAAGGTGGTAGCAGTGGGGATGGTAAAAGTGAACTGATTTGACATATATTTAGGAGGGAAGGCACAAAAGATTGACAGTTGGATTAGATACTGGATATAAAGAAAGTTAAAGAATTAAGGGTGAACAACAGAATGAATGAATAGTAATATTTACGGAGATGGGAAACCTCAGGGAGGTGCAGCTTGGGAAGACAAATCAAGAATTCTGTAGATTTAATATGTGCATTAGCTATCCAGGTATTGATGTTCAGTTAACAGTTAACTGAGTCTTTAACTCAGAGGACAGATGGTAGTTGGAAACAAATGTGATACACATAAGCTAGGTTTTTCTTCTAAAAACCATAGATCTGCCACTTACAAAAGAATAAAATTGGACACATCGTACACTATATATAAAAATGAACTCAAAGTGGATTAAAGGTCTAAATATAAGATCTAAAACTATAAAACTCCTAGAAGAGAATGTAAGCAGAAAGCTTCTTGACATTGACTTAAGAATGATTTTTTGGATAACACCAAAGTCATAGGCAACAAAAACAAATAGAGACAGATGGGATGACAACAAACTTAAAAACTTTGTGCATCGAAGGATATAATTAACAGTGAAAAGGCATCCTATTGAATGGGAGAAAATATTTACAAGTTATATATCTGATAAGGAGTTAATATCCAGAATATATAAGGAATTCCTAAACTTAACAAAAACAAAACAACAACAAAAACCTAACCTAATTTAAAAATGGCCAAAGGACTTGAATGGGCATTTCTCCAGTGATCTTGTACAAATGGACAACAAGCATTTAAGTAGATGCTTAGCATGCTAATCATCTGAGAAGTGCAAGTCAAAACTACAATGAGATACCACCTCACACCCATTAGGATGGCTACTAACAAGTGTTGGTGAGAACATAGAGAAATTAGAACCTTTGTACAACTGGTATGGAAAACAGTATGGGGGTGGTCCTCAAAGAAATTGTGCAGCCATATGATCCAGTAATCCCATTTCTAGGTATACACTGAGTGGCCAGATTATTATAACCACCTGACGTTTGTAGGCAAATTAGCTATAATTTTGCGCTGAAGTTGCTAGAGGGCCAGACCATTATAAATAGGGAAGCAGGTTGTTTACCACGACAGTAGAAGTGATTTTTTTCTGACACGAAAAGACAAACACTGTATGAACCCACTTATATAAGGTATCTAAAATAGTCAAATTCATAGAAACACAAAGTATAATGGTAGTTGCCAGGATCCTTGATTCAGTGTGGGCTTGTTTCTCGAGTTTTGGTCTGACAAAATGTTTCACATGGGACATTGCAAAGAATTCCTATTGTATCTGTTACTTAGGCACCAAGGTATCGTCCACTTCTTGAAATTTTGCCAGATGATTCCTCCAAAGATGTCTCATAAAAAGAAGCACCAGATCTGGCTTTTGCTTGAGCAGGTCCAAGAAGCCTGAGGATAGCTTCCCTTTGCTGGACAACCTTATCTAATGCACCCTAGAATCTACTACTTTTTCTAACCACTCCAACTTGGCATTGGCAATCTTTGCCACTTGGCCTCCTGCTCTAGAGTTGGAAGCATGTTTTTGTTTTTGTTTTTATAATAGGACATACCAAAGTTTATGTACATATTCACTGCTTTTGTTCTTAAGTGCCAACAAGTTTATGAAGCTCCAGTTTTCACTTTTTTCCCCTCTAATTCTTGGGTCATCAAAAATTTATTCTAGTACTTTTCTTGACAAAGTGGTATAAAATAATTTGCTCTGGTGAAAAGATGTGATATTTGGCGTATTCTTAGGCAACAAACTAAGAGAAAACCTGCAACCTGTGCTAGCTGGGGCCAGAGTTATTGACAACCCGGAAGTCTTTGGGGCGACTGAGTGTCTTCTGCAAAGAATGCCCAAAATGCACCAATATATTTCCTGTCTCTATAGATTTGCCTATTCTGGACATTTCATGTCAACTGGAATCATATTATATGTGGTCCTTTGTGCCTGGCTTCTGTTGTAGCATGTATCAGCACTTCACTCCTTTTTATGGCCAAATAATATTCCATTGCTGTTTTGTTTATCAGCCCCTGGACACGAGTTATTTGGCTATTAGGAGTAATGCTGCTATGAGCATTCAGGTACACGTTTTTGTGAGTTCATTTTATACCTCTTTTTCTCCCCCTAGTGTCTTTCACGAGAAGCAGGTGGAAACATGAGCATTCAATTTCTCGGTACAGTGGTAAGTATGAAAGAATTATTACATTGTGTAGTCTCCTGATCTTCAGAGGGAAAAAAAATGTGTTCAATTAGTTTTAGCCCATGTATTTGAACTTGGCTTCACCATGATTTTATTTTGCTATTAAATGAGATGTCTTTGTATAAGAAATGGGTTCTTTAATGTGTTAGAGAAATTTCCATGATAGACTACTTTTAGCAATTTCTTATTAAAGAGAAAATAGTTTTTAAAAAATATTTCAGTTTGTTAAGTATTTCAAGTGCTTTATTTTTCTACTGGATATTTTCATCATAACAATAAGAACACATATTATATAAAGATGCTTTAGAAAATAGTGACATTGGTGGGGGTTTTTGCTTACTTTTCCATCTGCCTTTCTACATCAGGCCATTTTAAGTCCACATTTCTAATGAGATTGAACCATAGTATTTGTATCTTAATTTTTTTCACTTGTGATCCTATTAATAATTTTTCATATTGCTATAAAATATCAGCATTGTTTTACTAGTAATGAAGCTGTAGTTAACATTCTGATAAGTAGATGTGACATATTTTACTTTCCATAAATCCCATTGCTTTGTATTTTAGTTACCCCTCATTTTTGCTATTATGATTGGTGTTGTAATGCACAACTTCATGTGTTTGCTTTTTTGACATTTTGAATTATTTTCAAATATTTATGAAATATTTTCAAAAATGTGTGAGATACATTTTTTTTTCTAAATTGAGTCAAAACCATGAATAATTTTATGGGTTAGTGATTTCATATCTCTTCTAAAAGGCACCCATCATATTTATAATATCACTTTGCACTCTCACTAGTATTAGTTATAATTTTCAAAAGTATTTAACTCTATCAGGTGAAAATAATTTACTTTATAGTTATTACTTCTTACTTTAATTTCATATGTTAGTAGTATTAGATATAATTTTCAAAATAATTTTATTGTTAAAAAAAGGTACCCTATTCTAATTAGCATATCTCTGTTTATGGCTGTTGTATTTTAATATTTCTCCATGTATTCACTCACTAGGTGTCATTTATAATCTTTAGAATGTCTGTTCATGTGCTTTGGGTACGTTGTTCAGGTTCTAAATTCACTTTGGAGTGTTTCCATTAGCTCTGAGTTTATCGAGGATATCAGAGGAGAGGCCTGTGGTTTGGATTTTTAAAAAAGTAGCGATTTTGCAGCCATTGAAGTAGGAAGGATGTTAATAATAATGTGAATTTATAGTTTATATATGTGTAGAGGTGTAGTGAAGTTTATGTATAATAGTATATATATATATACTTGCTCTATGTAATGTAAATTTTAAGTCTTGCATCTAAGATTTGTGGTTTCTTGTTTTTCTTATTAAGAAAGTAATGCATACTTTTTCATTTTTCATTTATTGTTTATTTTTATTTTTTTCCTTTTAATTGAATTTAATGGGGTAACACTAGTTAAAAAAATTATACAGGTTGTAGGTGCACAATTCTACAACAAATCATCTATATACTGTACTGTGTATTCACTGCCCCAAGGCAAGTCTCTGTCCATCACCATTTGCCCCTACTATACCCTTCTCCACCTCCCTCCTAGAGGTATTTGTTATTAACAATAGATATATTCTTCCAGAAATATAGCTACACGTTTTTAAATATAACAATAAATCGTGTATGCCCTTCCAGGTCATTACATAAAGATCTCTGTCATTCTTTTGAATGGTTACCTAGAATTACATTATGTGGCAGTTTTCCTGTTCCCAGCAAAGTGCCCATGCTAAGCTATCTCTGCTACTTGATCTCCCTCATTGGATTCTAATAGGTTACTACTCAGAGTTCATGTATTGAAAACTAAGTTCTTGCTCCGTACAGCCTGCAAAAAAACACAGTTTCTCCTGCAATATTTTTCTCTCAGAAAATGTCAACTTGAAGTAAAACCTTGAATTTTTCTTGATTTGTGTCTTTCTTCCACTGCCTTCATCATATCTTATCTGAATTATTGCAGCAGCCAAAGCCTTCCCACCTTCACCACTGGTCAGTCTGTTATTACTATAGCGTTAATCTGATCCTTTTAAAATATGAAGCAAGTCAGTTGGCCTTGTTGCTGTTCTTCAAGCCTGCTGGGCACATGCCTCAGGGTCTCCTCATTTGCCTTTTCTCTGCCAGGACTCTCTGCCCCCCGCTATCTGCATAGTAGGTTCCCTCCCTTTCTTCAGCCTTTACACGTGAGCCACCTCCGCCTAGTGACACTCTTTAAACTTATGACCACTCTTTCCCACATTTTATTTCTCCTTTCCTCCACTTCATTCTTTTTTAGCATTATGACTGTTCGACATATTTTACTTTTAAAAACTTACTTATCTGTCTCCCCCACTTGAATGAAATAAGCTCCATAAGCATAGGGCTTTTTGTCTGTTTTATTAATCACTCTATACCTAATGCTCAGAACAGGGCTTTAGTGTATAGCAAGCATTCAGTAGATACTAGTACTTGTCAAATGAATAAATGAAACTGACAAGCATGGGGCCAAAATATTAGATGTAAAAAGGAAATGTGAAGAAAGCAAATATAGAAACAAATGAAGAAAAAGAAAAAAGTAGAGGAGGTTTGGGACCTTAGAGATTAATCCTCTTCCTCAGATAAGGAAACTGTGCATCAGAAAAGGTCCTTGTGGGGGTTTGATGTGGAAAAAAAAGAAGAAAAAAGTAACTTGTTTGACTTAAGGTTGCACATCTATAGTGGGTGGTGGTAGAACAAAGAAGGGTACTTACACTTCTCAGCTCTCAGATCAGTGCTCATCCCATCAGCAGATGTTTTTTACCTTTATTCCTTTTATGTACTTCAGGCACCGAAAACAAAAAATACACACACACACACACACACACACACACACACTGGTATATACCACCTCACTTCAGTCACCTGAAACATACTACAAAAAAATCACACACACATATACTAGTATAGACCACCTAACCAGCCAACAAAAAGTCACCTGAACATAAAGGGAAAGAGGAAAGGAGATTTTATGTATTTAACACTACCCTCCTCCTCTAGTAAATGATAGATTACTTATTAACAAATCCCAAAGTGGCTATGTCCACTTTGTTTATATAGTTTACATAGAGAAGGAATGTCAATTTCTAGAGTAATTATTCTAAAATTCCACATCATAGACTTTGGAGGGCTAGTGTAGTTTGTTATGATGTATTTTTCTATGTGTATTATTAGAAATATTAGATCAGTCTGGAAGAGGGAAAGAAAGGGTTTTGAGATAGTGGGACTGTTACAACAAATATAGAGTGAATTCTAGCTAGCATGTGCTGCTTCAGTTCAAATTATCTGCATACCAATAGATGCAATTTCCAGGACTCGCGGGTCAGGAATCGTAGTAGCACATCACATGGTAAAGGCAAGACTCCCCAGTACACATTTCTCTTTGTGAGAAACCTTGTAGAATTTTCTATATAAGTTGTTTTTTTGAATATTGAAAACACTCTTTGGTACTCAAAGAAAAGTTTAATTTTAACCTAAGAGAAGTACTTTAATTGTATCGATAAAGTTCAGAAATATTACTGTTTCAACTTAGAGATGTTACATCAATAATTTCAGTGATTTTTACTCACACTGAATTTTTAAAAATGCCAATTTGTTATTTTCATTTCCAGTAAAACAAATCTCATTACATTTTCAAATTTTGGTTTCTCCTTTCTGTTATGCTCTTTGAACTTTATTTAAAACTAGAGGCCCGGCGGTGGGGGGGTCCCTTAGCCCAGCCTGCACCCTCTCCAATCTGGGACCCCTCGGGGGATGTCCAGCTGCTGGTTTAGGCCCAATCCCTCTCACAATCTGGGACCACTGGCTCCTAACCTCTCACCTGCCTGCCTGATCGCCCCTAACTGCCTCTGTCTCCCCTAACCTCTCTGCCTGCCTGCCTGATCGCACCTAACCACTCTGCCTGCCTGCCTGCCTGCCTGATGCCCCTAACTGCTCCCCTGACTGCCTGATCACCCCTAACTGCCTCTGCCTGCCTGCCTGATCTCCCCTAACCTCTCTGCCTGCCTGCCTGATCGCCCCTAACTGCCTCTGCCTGCCGGCCTGATCGCCCTTAACTGGCCTTCCCTGCCGGCCTTGTCGCCCCTAACTGCCCTCCCCTGCCAGCCTGGTCCCCCCTAACCACCTCTGCCTCAGCCCCCGCCACCATGGCTTTGTCCAGAAGGATGTCCAGATGGATGTCTGGAAGATATCCAGTTAATTAGCATATTACCCTTTTATTAGTATAGATTATCAGGTAATATTAACTAATTACATCTGTGAAGACAATATTTCCAAATAAGGTCACATTCTAAAATTCTGGGTGGACATGAATTTTTGAATGACACTGTTGAATCAGGTACACAGTCTATATAAGCATAAAAGCGTATTTGACATTTATGAAAAGTTAAAAAGTACTCAGGCAATTTACTTAAAATATATTTGATAAACAGGATACTCCTCCATAAGTCTGTACCTTAATATGTACTATACCTGATTTGAGTACTTCCATTTATTTTTTTAAAGCATTTTTATACTTGTTATCATCACCTATGTGATTGGTGTTATGAAGTCCAAACTCAAAACATGCTGAAATACCCATGAAGCCTATGCCTAAATTTTGGAGCACAATAGTGAGCATATGACTCAGCTATGTTAATAGCTGATAGAATCAGAATGCAAAACCAGGTCTCTCTGACTTTAAGTCAAGCTATTAACCATCAGAGGGCCTTAAAAACACACTGCTTTATTGTATAATTCGGGAGCTCTTTGTAGTAACTGCTGAGAACAACTGTCTTTTCAGCTCAGGATGCTATGACAAAATACCATAGACCGGGTGGTTTAAACAACAGGCATTTATTTTCCGTAGTTCTGAAGGCTAAGTTCAAGATCAAAGAGGCAGCAGATTCCTGGTGAGGGCTCTCTTACTGGCTTGCAGTTGGCCACCTTGTAGCCGTTATCCTCACAAACAGTTTCATCTTTCTTCCTCTTTTACAAGGGCAATAATCCCACTATGAGGGCCCCACTCTCATGTCCTCGTGTAAGCCTAAACACCCCCCAAAGCCCCCACCTCCAAATGCCATCACATAGGGGCTCAGGGCTTCAGCATATGCATTTTGTGGGACACAGACGTTTAGTCCATAATACACACTTACTTGGTAAACTACTGTATATCAGAATTTTTCCAGAACCTACGTCTATTTCAAAGTAAGTTGTCTGGGTTCTGTTTGCTTGGTTTTGTTTCCATGTTTTTGGTGAAGTTGTGAGCTTGTGTATGTCAGATAGTATAATATAAGCTTACACACACACACACACACACAACAAATGGAAGCAGTCCAGTGTTTTACTTAACCAAAATTCCTTAGCTGAACTGTGCTTCACAAAAAGGATGCATATTTTGTTATTATTTAAAGAATGCAAAAGTTAACATTTTATTCCATTGTTTATTTTTAATTTTTATAATACCATTATTTTTAAAGCACAGTACTATTACACCAAACATATCTCAGTAAAACTTTTTTTCTTGTAGAAACAATGCACATTGCCTGAAAAAGAAAATAAGCTTATACTACATTGAACAGCTTCTTCAGAGCTGTGCTGTTGGCACTTACCCAAGGACTCTTGAGGAACTATCAAATTATATGTCTCTGAAGCTTAGCCAGATCTTAATGAAACCAAATCATGCTGAATTTCTTAAAGCTAATTTAAATCTCAAATTATACATTTTAAATTAAGTTTTTATTGATAATAAATATACTTTACTTGTTATTAGCCTAGAAAGCTTGAGTGATAATATCAGTAGAATAAACATGTTTTACGAAGATTTACCATTAAGAATGTTATTAATATGACCCTTGATACACTAGCACAATTAGATTTCAAAGTAAGCATTTACGAAGTAACAGCGATTAATGACAACCATCGAAAACAATTTTGAACTCCATCAGTTTAACTCAGGAGGGTAAACTTAATATGATAATTCATCTAGTTGAATTGTATCAACTTAGCAGGAAAGTATGTAAATATGTGACCCTTACCTAGATTCTAAGTGGATGCTGTGCTGATAGATTTATCAGTTCCATTAGAGAACTTTGGGGAACTTTGGAATTTCAGCAGTTGTTCCCTTGGAGGCTGAAAACCCAACCTGATCTCATACTGGGACCATTCTGGTCTGCATATTTCCATAATTTGCCTTTGCTACTAATATGACAGCAAGACACAAATAACTGTTTCTAATAATATCAGATGGAGTTGTGGAGGACAGCATTTTAATGTAGTAAAAGACCTCCCTGTGGAGTTGTTATTGCTACTATAGAACAGCAGCTACACAGTTGCAACTGCAGTCTCTTAATTGATTCGTTTAATTAGCAAGAGCTGAAGTTTGGGCTGTATCTTGTCATCTGATATCATAGGACTCAAATTTTGCATCATTCATATTTATAGATATATAAACATCATCAAAAGCTTCTGCTTCTTCCGAAAACTCACTTTTGGATATTGAATTTTAATAGCGTAAACTTCCATTTGTTTGAAATCCAAATAATTGGGAAATGAAAAGAACTGGGTTTGTTATTATTGTTTTTCTTTATCAATACTCTTTTGGGCAGTAAATGATATCATGCATTTTTTGTTAGTATGTCTTTCAACACAAACTTCAGAGAACTTCGGTATTCTGTACTTCAAAACCCATGAGCATTCCGTCTGTTTCCATGTCTGACTCATCGCTAACATTTCTTTGCCTTTCCTCCCATCGCTGTCCTATCCCTTTCTCTGTATTAGTGGTGTTGCAGGAGTGACACGATGGCTATTGGAATTTCTTGCCTTTGCAGCTGCACTGAGTCCTGCTGGCTAAGGCTTTCCACACGTGCCTACCCCTTGGCAGAGCATCTGGCTGGCTGAATTCCCCTTGGGACTTGCCCACCACACCCAACCTGCACTGGTCCTGATTTCTTTGGATGAGGAAAAGAGAGGGGGATGGGAAGTGTCTGACTGAGGGCCCCAGAGTCTTCATCAGATGGCCACTTCCATCCCATATGCCCAGGGCTCCCCCCATTGGGTCAACCTCTCCTTATTCCGGACCTTTCCCATCCAGCCACAGAAAGCAGGTGGTGGCCCCAGGCTAGAGTTTGCCCAAGGTGGATGAAGTCTCTCTGTTCTTTTGATACATTTTCTAATGCTAAGAAAAAAAGTCAGTCGATAATATCCCATCCTGCATTTTTCCCACATATGCACAATTTCTGCCAAAATGTGGGCAAAATAAGATTTTATGAAATGGGCTTTAAAAAGCAAGCTTAATCTTGAACATTATTTTTATGGAAACATGCTGTGTACCATGTAACCAACATAAGAACAGACTTTTGGAATATAACTAATTGCTTTCTAGTCTTTTGAAATTAGCATGCTGTATATACCATGAAAGTGCAGTTATTAATAGCCCAGGCATAATGCATCTTGAACAGAAATTTAAAAAGAAGTCATGACTGCTGGCTCCACTACGTGCTATAAGTGTGCTAGATGAACGAAACTTGGTCTCTGCCCTTAAATAACATATCGGCTGTGGGTCAACACTGACACACCAGTATCATGAGTACATGGGTTAGTGCCCAGGTGGGTTGTGCACAGGCTGATGTGGCAGCAGAGAACATTGCAGATCTATTAGCTTTACTCTTTTTCATTTTCTGATACAAAAACTGTTATCAGTAGGTAAAGTATAGACCATAGGGCATAGAACTCTGATTGAGATTCTGCATTTCATATCTTACTGGACATTATAATTCTTTAATGAGCATAAAGCCTAACATTTATTTGTAGTCATGGTAGTCATCTTACATTGCATCTTATCTTACCTGTACATTACATCTCACTACATGTAAGATGCTAGTGTTACATCTTACAATAGATTGAGCGTCTATTTTGCGCTAGTCATTGAGTTCTGGCAGTTCAAAAGCAAATGATATCTCTGTCAGCAATGCGCTCACTGTCAACTAAGGATATAAAAGTATTAGTGTAGTAAGAGTGATAATAGAGGTATTCTGGGCTTGGAGAAAGGAAGTGGGGGACTGTGAAAAGCCCCCTAGTGAATGAGTGGGAGGAAGGAAGGAAGGAAGGAAGGAAGGAAGGAAGGAAGGAAGGAAGGAAGGAAATAAATATAGATCACACTAAGACTTTAAAGATGAGAGTTTGCAACAGGAACAGGAATTTCAGATAGAGGGGGAATAGCAAAGGCCTTGAGATAGCATTTTTAGGTAGAGATGGTAGAGAAAGTGAAGGGAATAAAATAAATGAAGATACAGAGGCATGGTTGCCCAGATGTTCAAGGAAAGGCAGGTTGATTGGTGAGGATAGCAGGTAGGTGGCCAGGATTGACATGAGAGATAAAACTAGAACGGCAGGAGCTAGATGTTGCAGGACCAGGCTAGGGAGACGGGCCTTTATTCCCCGGACACTGCAGGATTTGAAAAGAGTGTCAGCAGCACCCGAGGTTTGTTTTGTTTGATTTTAAAGAGAACGTGTGGGAACAGGCCAATAACGAAAAGCTACATTTGAGAGCCTCCTCTTGAGGATCCCGAGTTTAGCTGTATGTATTAGGCAGACTTGAAGATGATTCTGAGGTTTCTACCTGTGATAACTGCCACAATGACCTGAGGAAAAAAACTGATGCAATGACCTGAGGAACTCCACCAGAAAAAAGGTGGAATAGATAATGAGTTGGAGTTTTTACTATTTTAAGTGTGAAATGTCAAAGGGACATTTATGATATAAAGGCAATTTTTAGTCTGAAGATCAGGAATAAGACTAATATTTAGAATGTAAGTTGATGCTTTATCAACATGTAGAGGTGAGGTCTGAAGTCCTTCAATAGATGAGATTGCTCAAGGGGACAGTGAAGGAGAGGACAAGCCCAGAATGGACCCCTGGGAAATGGCCACATCAAGGGGGAGGCTCCTCGCCTCTTTATAATCAGTTGCATGGCATTATCTATTGTCCAAATGATTTATATTATATGTGGCTATTGGTAGCCAATTTAGTGTAACCTCAGTCATGGTTTCACAGTATCCTAGGGTGTCACTAATTATTTCAAAATATCTGAAAATCCTGCTGCCATCTGCCAAAGATCCTCTAAATCAAATTAATTTTAATGAATAACAGAATGCCTTACGTTTGTCTGACGCTTTTAGGGTTTTAGAAAGCTTATTTGAGGCCATTCAATTTCCTTTTCTTTAATATATTTTTATTGATTTCAGGGAGGAAGGGAGAGGGAGAGAGAGATAGAAACATCAATGGTGAGAAAGAATCATTGATTGGCTGCCTCCTGCATGCCCCCCACTGGGTATTGAGCCTGCAACCCGGGCATGTGCTCTTGATCAGAATAAAAACCGGGACCCTTCAGTCCGCAGGCCGACATTCTAACCACTGAGCAAACCAGCTAGGGCAGTCCATTTAATTTCTAAGATAAATAAGCCATACAGCACCTTAGATTTAATTGTAAAAATTAGACACACGACATTCTTTGAAATGTCCATTTCAAATATTTGTGATTAGTGAGTGATAGGTTCACCAACCACTACCAGGATGTTAGTGAATATTGGGTGGGTGGGGATAGGGGAAGGAATTCTAACTAAAGCTTGCTTCCCTGCGTTTGAATCTCAGATCTCCCACTTTTACTAGTTTTGTGAACTGGAACAAGTTACTTAACTTCTCTGGTCATAGTTTTCGCGTCAGCAAAATAGCTACTTTTATGGAAGTGGTGTGGGTTAAATAAGAAAATATTTGTAAAATGCCTGAAAATGGTAGCTCAACTGTTATTATAGCACCCTGAAAATACACTCTTCTTTTGCTTCATTTGCCCTGTTTTTTCCCCTCCCCTTTCTGCTTGGAGACATGCTCTCACCTGAAATTGCAGTCTGCATTGAGATCCCACAAAGTGCTCAGTCTACAGAGAAATTCGGAGGGAAAATATTTCTCTTTTATTTGGAAAGTCTAATTTTTGTTCATTCTACAGTTATGGACCCACCCCCCCCCCCACACACACACACTTAACGTGTTATTTGTCATTGAATGTTAAATATAAAACACACGTTTAAGTCTGCATTGTGTGGCAGCAAAGAATATCTGATTCCTTGAAGAAGAAGGAAGTTCACCAAGAGCAGTCTTGAGTGGGAAGACTTGGGTGTGTTGCGTTTGAAAGGCAAAATACTTGTGATGGAGGACATTCTTTGATGGCTGTAATGGGCCTTCTTTGCTCTCCCAGCCTCGCTTTGAAGTGATATTAGTTCGGCAGGCCATGTCTGGCCACTGTGGGGCAGGGCACATACTGCTGATCCAGGACCTATGGATTATTTGATTACTGCTATTTAACTTATGGGGAGTATGATGTGAAAATGGCAGCTCTTTTCTCATAGAAGAAAAAAAAAAAGTCTGTCAGTGGTTCTCAAACCTGAGCATGTATGGGATTCACCTGGAAAGCCTGTGAAAATGCAAATTCCCAGGCTCCGTTCCCAATGAGGCTGATTCCCAAAGTCTGAGGTGAGGCCTGGAATCTGCATTAATAAGAAATCAGTTTAAAATACAACAGAGACTATGTTTTGGAATATATTTTGGCACTTAACATAGAATTAGTATCTGGTGTAAGAAATGGATACCAAAATACATTACATTACTGATGTTATGAGTCAAGTCTAGGACCAGTGTTCTGGATGTTTCTTCTTATAATGAGAGGATGGAGCAAGCATTTGATCATCTGAACTAATTAATTGATTAGTGTAAATGTGCATAATACATTATTTTTTAAAATTGATTTCAGAGGGGATCGAGCCAGCAACCCAGGCATGTATGCTTGACCAGAATCGAACCTGGGACCCTTTAGTCCGCAGGCTGACGCTCTACCCACTGAGCCAAACCAGCTAGGGCACATAATTATTTTAACCAGGGAGAGAAATGATAGGACCTAAAGTATAATTAAATCCATAGTTTGTATCATCAACTGTGTCTTTTTGTTGTTGTTAATCTTCACCTGAGAATATTTTTTCCATTGATTTTTAGAGAGGGAGGGAGAGACAGACAGACAGACAGACAGACAGACATTGATGTGAGAGACCCATATCCATCTATTGGTTGCCTCCTGCATGCACCCCAACCAGGGTCGGGATTGAACCTGCAACCCAGATAGACGCAGACCGGGAATCGAACCCTCGACCCTTTGGTGTGCAGGTTGATGCTCTAATGACTGAGCCACACCGGCCAGGGCTCAACTGTATATTTAAAGCTTACTTATCAACTGCACAGCATTTTAAATTTAGTCTCAATTATTTCAAGTCTTCCATCACAAGACAGGGATAATATTTATTGTTGGCTTACAGTGAGATTTCTCAACCTAGGCAATAATGACATTTTGAACTGGATAATTCTGTCATAGGAGACTGCTCTGTGCACTATGGGATGTTTAGCAGCATCCCTGGCCTCTACCCACAAGATGCCAGAGCATCTCTCCAGATGTGACAACCAGTGTGGTTTCCAGACATTTCAAATGGCCACAGGGGTGGGGAGTAACAGTTGGGGTTTCAGAGTTTTCCTTCCCATGACACTAATAGGTATAAGGTTCTAGAGATGAAATATCTTTATCAGATGTGATTCTTCACAGTGGCCTGAAGCTTACAGTCATACCACCCTTACATACTCGAATGCCTTGTGCAGAGAAAGTGACAACAAACCTGAGCTGGCCCCACGTGTCATTTGCTTTAGGAACGTTGGCTCTGTGGGAGTGTGTACGGGTCACTCTTTCTTACTCTTCCTCATATGGGAGCAGAAATCGACTCTGTCATGGATGGCCCTTCATGAAATTTAGGACAATTGGTACCGTTTATTGGGATCCCTTTTACCATTGGAATAGCTGTGCTGGTTACCAAAGACCGTCACATCCTGAGTCAGCAGCTAGAGTGTCCAATTACGACCTTATCTCAGAAGCTGCTGCTTTCCATTTGTTCCTCAAATCTGTAAAAGCCCTGTCTCTGGTGAGATGTATCAAATAGAGTGTGTTACAGGCATCACGTCACAGTGGCATCAGCAAAATAATACTTTCCTACTTTTTCCCAGCTAGCATTTGATTGCATAGCTCCTTAATATTCTGTGGCACTTCCCCCCTTTGCATGGGAAGTATATGGCAGGATGCCTGGCAAGGCATGCGAGAGTCAGATAGTCAGTACCCCAGGGATGCATGTGGAGGGAGAGCTTTCCCAAGCCAGCATGTTTTGTATGGTGTGAGCTCTCAGGCTTGTGGGGGACAGCTAAGGTAATTACTAAGGTGTCAGTGTCAGTTCCCCGAGGTAATTACCAAGCATCAGGGACAAAGAAACTGCTAAGCGCCCTTGTTTGAAATAGAACCGCTGCCTAATGTAAGGGCAGGAAATAGTGTGTAAGTTCTAACTGTCACCCTTCGATCCCTCCATGCCCTGTCTCCGCTGCCCAGTAAACAGCCTTTAAAATGGTGGCCAATAAGACAGTGTTCTCTGAGTCCCTACAGTGTGCCTAGCGCTTTATGCTTGTCACCTCATTTAGTCCTCACAACCCCTTGACAACATCAGCAGAACCCCCATTTTAGAGATGAGGTGATGCCTCCATTGTAAACCGACAGCAATGAAGAGCTTTGTCAGAGCAGCTCATCCACGGAGAGCAGCCACAGGATTCATGCCCAGATCTCAGGACAGACCTTGGCTGCTTCACACCAGCGTCTGGGTGGCTGGATTTCCGTTTTCCCTTGGCCCTCTGCACATCCTCATTAGCACTGACTGCCGGGCAGAGAGCAGCTGGCAGGGAGAGGGTTAAGCTTCCCCTGGTGTGCTCCAACTCAGAGCCAGCCCCCTAGCAGGCAGATGCTGAAGATTTGGTTCCTCCGCTTCCCCACGTGTATTTTGCAGTGCAGCAAGTCTAGACCAGTGGTTCTCGCCTGGGCGATTTTGCTCCCCAGGGAATATTTGGCAACGTCGGGAGACATTCTGGTTGTTACAAGCAGTGGGTAGATTTCCTTAAGTGTATGGCAAGCATCACCAGGGATGCTTCTGAATATTCGACAATAAACAAGACAGCTCCTACAAAAGTATTATCCAACCAAAAATGTCAAGAGTGCCGAAGGTGAGAGTTGTGCTCTAGATAATAATTATGGGAGGGCATAGAAATATCTGTGAGCATCTCCCAACCCTTCACACTGCTCTCTAAAACTCTCAAACTTACATGTTCTGTGGATAAGTAGACCACAGCTGTTGCCCCCTGTTCATTCTAGATGACCTCACCCAGCCTTAATTTGTAAATTGAAAGAACTACAGGCATCTTGATCATTTTAGAGAAAGAACTGGGCCCCACGTGCATATATGTTAAGTATGTTGTTTTACTATTTCATCCTAATATTGATAACTCTCTTTGGGTGCATTTGGGTCTTCACATAATTTTGACCAACTTATCATTCCTATAGATAAAGTTTTCCCTTAATCATTGTTTGCAGTTATGATCCAAAGGACTTTCTTTATGCTGTTTTTTTTTATATTCTTGATTATATTTAAATTTCTGTTTTGAAAAAGGGACACTTTTTACAGTTCAAGCTTGCCCATCAGAAGGGTTTTCTTTTTTTTCTTTTTTTATATATTTTTATTGATTTTTTACAGAGAGGAAGGGAGAGGGACAGAGAGTTAGAAACATCGATGAGAGAGAAACATCGATCAGCTGCCTCCTGCACACTCCCCACTGGGGATGTGCCCGCAACCAAGGCACATGCCCTTGACCGGAATTGAACCTGGGACCCTTGAGTCTGCAGGCCAACGCTCCGTCCACTGAGCCAAACCGGTTAGGGCTAGAAGGGTTTTCTTGTTGGATCATCTCTGTTAATTCCACAGCCACTCAGAATATAATCGTCAATTAGCTATTACTATATCAGTTTATCAGTGTGCTGACAAGAAGCCTGTATAAATACATCTGTATGCCCCGGGTGCACACACGGCGTGTCTGAGCCTTTGATAAAGCCTGTATCTTCCAGCTGCTCTTGTGGTTTGACGGCAGGGTTCTGAGGCGGTAAGACCGGTGCCCGGGTAGCAGCTTCCTGGCTTCACTCTCAGCGATCCCCCCTGTGTGGTCTGCAGATGTGGTCTTAACTTTGCAGGGGTTCTGAAGTGCCCCCGAAGGATTTTAATTTATGGAGATGAGTGAGTGCCAACTGAAAGACTTGCTTACATTTCCCAAGAAAAGGGGCACCCTGTGCCATGCAGGGCCACTGGGAAAGCACCAGGGCTGATCAGGAGGCAAAAAGGAGCAAGACAAAAGCGTAGGCCGCAGTTTCATTTGGAGTTTCCCAAGGAAAGGCAAGGCATGGCAGGGTAGACCATTTAGGACTGTCAGGCTTGATTAATGTCAGTGGGCTTTGGGCTGGAGGGAAGGCCTCTAGGTGTCCGGTGCCTGGCCCGGAGAAGATTATGGCAAGGGAAGTCGTGGCGTGGTGTGCGAGCCCGGTAAAGGGGGTGTTTAGCTTGCCTGCTAAAGCTGTGCTCCCGAGTAAGCTCTTCCCCGTCTTCACAAGCCCTGGGAGAGGCGGTCTTTCCCCAGGTCCGTAAGGGCTGAGGATGTCAAAACAGTATAAGATACAGAAAATTTAAAAAAAGAGGGACGATTAATACACAAAGAACCTGGAAATAATCAGATCCAAGGGAACCAATGGACAGTAACTGAACTCACGGATTGTCGTCTAAACCAGAGCTTGCCTTTATTAACTTGGAGGGAGGCATATGCTTCCAGTGACCAAGTCTTTAAGTCTTCTCTCCAGAACATCGGCTGAATGGTGGCATCAGAATAATTAGCAAGCTAGTTGGTCAAAATACTTTCAAAACTGGCCTGGTTTGCGTGGTGATCTGCGCCCAGGGAAGCCTAGTTGTGCCTGTGCTGTGCTGAAACCTGGTGAGTCTCTCTGACCTTCAGCAGGAGCACCTCCCGCATCACCTTGCCTCCCTCTTCTGTGCCTCAGCCCGTCTTCCCTCAGCAGGACCGTGCAGCTGATCAGCTGCACCCACCTAAGCTACAGGTCCAGACCTCAACTAGAGAGAACTCTGGTCCTGCCTCCCTTAGGCTGGCACGCAGGTCATTCGATTGGAACTGCCAGTGTCCCCAAACTCTCTGGTCACGAACTTTCACAGATGGTTAGTGATGGCACGTCTGTGTGGCGTTTCACAAGCGGAGCTCTCAGAAGTTCCTAAGGATTTTCCATTTCTTAGGGAACTCCCTCTGAAGTGCATATACCCAGACAGGAAAAATATTTCGTGCCAAGAGTCCTGGAAGATCTCATTTCTAGTCCCAGTAATGCTTTAAACTGGTTGTGTGACCTTCCTAAACCTCCCTTTTCTTTGTTGTAGAATGAAAGGTTGGGGTCAGTGACCCTGAGGTCTTTCCCAGCACCATCCTGCTCTGAGAATGATTACATTTGTCACAATGTACAGTTTGCTTCACAACAGTAGCAAAACATCACACATGCAACTTATTATCATTGCCAATCTTTTGATTTCCTTGAGTTTTTTTCAGTCTCGTTTGGGGCGACATCACTGGCTTATCGCACCATGATATTGTGTCCTGTCACTTAATTTCTGGGGGCAGCACATTGTGCTGCCACAGGCTCAGTGCTAATAATCAAGATGATATGTTCTGCTTACTGTGACTTTTTTGTGGTTTCTGGGGGGTGGGGAGGGGGGAATGCAGATGCTTTCCAATTATTCTAAGGGAATTTTGATTAACCCCCTGGGTAGAGTTCTCTGTACCACCTGCCACGAAGGAGCGAGTTTTATTGAACAGAAGGTATAGAATTGAATTGCTCATATTTGTTTTCTTTCTGGTGTCTATAGTATTATTTCAAGCCAAAGCATTTTAATAAATATTTAATAAATATCTGTCTAAAATGGGTCAAAACTGTTAGAAAGGAAACCTCTTTTGTTCTTCAATTTCAAATGCAAATAAGTTAATTTGACTTTTAAGTAGAATTTCTAAGTTAAAAACTCACATTTTTCTTTTATGTACGAAAAAGTAGTTATTTTTGACTGGAATAATCAGCATCCTGCCTACTATATAATGCTGAGTATTAGCCCATGGAAGTAATTTCCTTAAATTTATCACAACATTGTTATTTTTGTTGTTGGTCTTATAGGTATTTTTGCATGTTTATACTTCCCATTTTTACCTTTTGCTGGTGGCCAGAGTACTTTAACTGCTTGATTCATAGAGAATTTTCAAAAGGCTGCCTCTCCGGTCTTTTCAAAAAGCAGCTTTATTGGGATAAACTTCACATTTCACACAAGTCACAATTCACACAGTGCACAATTCAATGGTTTTCCGTCCAGAGCTGTGCAGCTATTACCACAATTAGTTTTAGAGCATTTTCATCACACACACCCTCAGAGAAGCATTGTACCCATTAGTGGTCATTCCCCATTTTCCTTTAAACCTGCCAGCCACTAATCTATTTTCTATCTTTATATATATTCTGAACATTCCATAGAAACAAAAACACAATATGTGATCTTTTATGACTGGCTTCTTTTACTTAGCATAATGTTTTCAAAGTTTCCTCCATCTTGTAGCATCAGTACTTCATTCATTTTTTTTTTTTTTTTTGCCAAATATTATTCCATTGTATGGATATACCACAGTTTGTTTATCCTTTCTTCACTATGGACATTTGAATTGTTTCTATTTTTTTTAGCTATTATAAATAACGCTGCCATTGAACATTCTTGTATATATTTTTGTGGACATGTATTTTCTTTTTTCCTTACCTACATGTAGGATTTCCGAGTCCTGTGGCAATTCTGTGTTTAACTTTGTAGAAAACTTCCAGATTGCTTTCCAAAGCACTACACCATTTTACATTCCCACTCAGCAATGTGAGTGGTTTTATTTTTCTACATTTTTGTCAACACTTTATTATCCCTTTTTTAAATGGGAGTATAATTGACATATAACATTATATTAATTTCAGGTGTACAACATAGTAATTTAATATCTGTACATATTGCAAAGTGATCACCGCAATAAATCTAGTTAACATTTGGTGTGGATCTTGTGAATTCCGGCCATCTAGTGGGTGTGAAGAAGGGGCTTATTTAATGCTCTCTGTTAGGAGTCCTCTTCTCTAGAGCCCATAATTAATGCAAAATTGGCCAAAACTATGTCTTAGTTGTGTGTTTTTTTTAAGTAAATATAGCCTTAATGAAAAAACAAAGCACATCATTTTAATTATTGCATGTTTCCTATTACATTGTTGTCCCCTCCTTTCTCAAATCAAATGTTTTTGATATTAAGCAACCAGTTCCTTTCATTCCCCTAGGCTTTTTATTTTTTTATGCCAGCACATACTGTGCAGGAAGGTCATTACATAAAGAGAGGAAAAGAAATAATCAGCATCGAGAAAGTTAATGCTATTTGTATAATTTTTTAATAGGCATCTTATAGCATTTTGAGATTTAAAGCCAAATAATAATTTGCATATTATTGGGCAGTTTCCTCTTGTTGCTTATGAACTGACATTTTGCTTTGGAAACCCAGGTAGCGAAAAAGCTTGTCAAAGCTTCAAATACTAGCACTTTAATTCCGTAGTCATTTAGTATTAATCCTGTTCTGTAGACCACCTACGTGTGTTTGTAAGGGATATAATAACTGACACTGTATTTAATTAGCACTAATATTGTGTAGAAGGAAAAACATGTTCAGCATCTTTTCAAGTCATTAGTTCAAAATTAGCAGAAGCCGGGAAGGAAAAGCCCTTGTTTATGCACCATTCTTATTTTGCATAGACATGGAAGTTGTGATCCATTTACTCATTCATTTATGCATTCCTTCTTTCATTCATTCAACAAGTATCTGTTGGGAGCATACAATGTTCCAAACAATGTTCTAGGTGCTGGGAAAATGGACCAAGTTCAATCGGACAAACCTGTAAGTCACAAATAAGTACCCAATGGCAACCAGCTGGTGTATGCAGTGTAGGGAGCACAAATTCATGTGTCCACAAAATAACCTTGCTTAGCTCCTCATAGCAAACTGAGGATGCTGAGTGCCCGGTGGGAGGGCGAGTACAAGGGAGGATGCAGACTGTGGATTCTGAAGTTTGTCGCTTTATTCTCCCTTTTAAAAAATAAGAGCCCCCCCTTGTTTGGTCTTAAGTCTCTTTCCACAAATGTAAAGATCTTGCTTCCTTTATTGAATTTCTTTTTGGGTTTTATAGTTATTACTTCAGTGATTTATATAAAAAGAGTAATTTACATGCTGATAATGGGGGAGGTTATGTATGTGTGGAGGCAAGGGGTATATAGAAAATTTTGTAACTTCCACTTAATTTTGCTTAAATATAAAAACAATTGTAAAAGTAAAGGCTATTTTTAAGAGCCTTTTATAGGGTAATGACTAAGGGCACATGCTTTAAAGTGAGCCAGACATTTATTGTCTATTTGATCTTAGTCTCACTTAACTCTCTCTAAGCCTAGTTTCCTGGTCTGTCACATGAGAATAATAATACCACCTACGTTAGTGGCTGTTGTGAGAATTAAATGAGAGAATGCATACATGGCACTTAGTATAGTTCCTGGCACAGAGTAACCTCTCAATAAATTTAACTAGTGTTACACCCAGGAGTAAAGTTAGTTTACCTTCATGGGACATGATCCTGGGAGCTTTCTAGTGGCCACAGCTGTTTCCTAAGGGCATCTAGTTTAGATCTCGAGTGTCTGACTCACTCTGTGTGACTTGTTCTCCTTCTTCATTCTAATAGGAACCTTTCTGAAACAGTCCTTTTCCCTGAGATGGCTAACATGTGGATGCCGCAGGTAGTTTGTCAGCTGGGTACAGTGGTGGGGAGGACAGCTGCCCTGCAGCAGGCTTGGTGGGCACAGAGTGTGGTCATGGGGACCAAGGACTGGGCGGTGGGAGGGAAGGCAGGAACCAGAAGGGATGTGGAGTCGAGGGAGAATTGGTTTTCTCGCTGGGACTGACTCACACCTGTTTTTAGGCTGAAGAGAAGGGCGCTAATGGAAAGGAGAAAAAGATGAAGCAGGGTCCGGGAGAAAGAACGGGTCCAGGGTTCCTGGCGGCCAGGAGGAAAGCTACCTCTCTAGGCTGGAGGGCCGGTCTGGGCAAGGTCGAGTGCAGATGTAGGAAGGTGTGTAGGGTGCTAGTCTGTTTAAGGAGCCCAGTGGACTTCTTTTTCCTTCGTGAACGTGTTCATCGATTTAGTAATAGTTATTCTGTTGACATAGCAAGCTTTTCTATTTCAAAATACCAGTTTTCGCATAAGTTTTTTTTACCTTTCACTTTTTGGAATGAAGTTTCCTACTATTTTTAAAGTTACATACATTAGGTGCTATTCTATATTTATTATCTAATGTTTCTAATGCTGGAATTAACAAAAAGTGACTACATTATCCAAATTTGACTTTGTACTAACATCATACTTGGCTTACTCAATATCCCTGAAGGTCAGCAAGAGATGAATTTGACCTAGACTTGTCTTTTCCTGCATTCGTCACTTTAAAAAAAAGAAAGAAAGAAAAGAATGGTAAGAACAAGCCATTTTTCACTTTTATAATTTTTAATCCATCATTAAAAGTACAACTTGCTTTATGATCTAAAGAAATACCATCTAAGTCTTTATATTAGGAACAAGAGTGAGCCTTTTAGAAAAAAAGGAGCAGAGCTTAATCTGCATTAGCCCTTTGATGTATTTCTAGATTTTTAAAAAGCTTCCTGCCGTTCCCAGCCACATGGAGACAGACCAAGTCCCATGTCCAGCAATGCCGCTGTCCTTTCTCCTCTCTGCACACACTGAGCTGGCACCTTTTGTGGGCTGGCCAGGGTTGCCATATCATTGGGGACATTATCCAGGTGCTGGCCCACTGCGAGTTCCTCTCACTGCTCCTGCTCCAGGTTGAAGACTCTTACTTTAATGATTGCTTTAGAGAAACAAACTATATCGCCCTTTTGCTCTTCTCTGGAACATTTCTTTAAGATGTGACTGTTAATTGGAGTATCTAGGGGCTTTATGAATTGGTAAGTAGAAGAATGCTAGCTGAAACAAGGCATGCATCCTATTGTTTGAGTTCTTGCCATTACTAGTTCTTTTATTTCATCATTTCCTGTAATCTAGTATTTGAAGAAGTTGTTGAACTTACTATTTATATAGCGACTTTCAGTAGCACATTTTCTTATGTAATGATGAGAAAGCGGCGGGTTGGTGTATGTTTGTAATGCTCTTTCTATTGATCACCATGATTGCCAGAAGTAGAGCTTTGTGCCAGCTGGTTTCATAGATGGAGGAAAACAATCCAGGTTTCAGTTTCACAAATGAAAAAACAAAACCTAAGAGGAAAAGGAAGCAACTCGTTAGCAGTGGGCCACTGTGCAGAGTAGGATAAGTGCCTTCAAAGATTTTTGTTTCAGGCACTGTAATATAATGTTTAATAAATAGTTTACTTCAAAGGACCTCACTACAAGAAAATAGGCAGCTTTCCTGCTATTCTTGTCTCTGGCTTAGTTTTACTATAAGTAGCTCATATCCGGTCCTCTGTGGTCTCAGGTGGTCGTTTGTGTTTATGATCCTAATGCTGAAACTGGAAGACCCTTGGCCCTATTTTATGTCATTAGCAACTACACAGTGGTCTGCAGGACTGATGGACGTCCTCCCGAAACCCCCAGCACTTTGACCCGTCCTAAGGAAAGTACTCAGATGCTTTTTGGGATGATGTCCTCCCAAAATAGAAAACTCCTAAGGAAGGAACAGAATAGCTTACCAACATACACCTAACGGTTTTGATGTATTGTGATCACTCCTGCAGTCCCATCTTCTAAACATTCTGTTTAATATCCTAGGGATAAAAGCCTGAGGTTATTGAGATCAGTGGAGATGTTTGCATTTTTCTTTTTCTTCCTGTAGATATATAGGCATACGTAGACTTTGAGTAGAAGTGGGTGATGTCACCCAAAAGGAAGTGGGGCACAGAGAACTACAGGCAGAGGGAAAGGAAAGGTGGTTTTCTGGATCCGAGGTGACTCAGATAATAAAACCGTAAAATTATGAGAATATATATATATATATATATATGTATGTATATTCATCACTTAATATGTGTGAAGCATGTTAGATTATCTTCTCATTTAAGCTTCTCATGAAGTAAATATTGTTACTGTTTGTATTTTTGAGATGAAGGACTAGAGATGTACAGATATGAAGTAATCTTCCCAGGTCACATAGCCAGTCCCAGAAACAGGACTTACCCTCAGGGCTCTCTGATGGTGGAGCTGTGACCCGGAGGCCCATAGAAAGCAGCTCCTGGATGCTCACTCTGGCCACCACCACTGACAGGACTGGGCGCCTCCATTCTCCCCTGGCTTTCACTTCCTCTTCAGGCTGCAGTCTGCCCTATACCTGAGGACTTCCCATTGACACCTATCAGCCATTCTCCAAGTCATGCTCTTTCGGGAAATTGCCTCATTCCCGAGAGAGGGAAGCTTGACTGGCCCATTTTTTCTTTTTTTACTTTATTGTCTAAAGTTTTACATATGTCTCCTTTTCCCCCGATTAACTGGCCCATTTTATCTAGTTGTTTAGTGGTCACTGGATAATCCCCGGTTTGCTGCCCTCTAGTTCCCTCAGCCAGCTCCAGGGATAGAGGTGAGGCGTATAGGAGGCTATATATACTGCCACCTGGGATGACTTCAGTGGGAAAGGACTGAGACAAGTCCACCATGGGAATTAATTGGATGAGTTCCCAAAGATATATGTCCATGATATTTACCACAGTGTTGTTTATATTAGCAAAATAATTAAAAACTGCCAGACTGCCCATCAACAGGGGCTTGATTAAAGAAATTATGGTATTCCATATGGTAGACTATTAATATAAAACCATTAAAATTATGACTAGGTCAATGTTTATTAACATGGAAAAATGCAATATGAACTGTATTGACATGAAAAAAGGTTAAAATGATATGTATCAGCATACTAATTTGTTTTAAAAACAAACTTAGAAGGTTGAATGAGGACTTCTTAGTCTTTACTAATTAAAAAAACAAAAACAGAAAACTACGATCTTATAGGAAATATAGGTCCAGGTTACTTATGAGGACCTTTTTCAACTAGAATAAGCTAAATCATGTCTTTTATGAATTTTGTAATACATTTTAGAAAGGTGATCCCACCCAGATGTTTCAAATACGTAGGTACTTTTAAAATATAGTTAGTATTTTTTTAAAAAAACATGTTGGTTAACTAATTCTATCAATTAAAAATACTTTTAAGAAACAGTACCTCTCTGATTTGAGTTTTTGAAAAATATTGCAAGGGTTATCCCTTGGAGATTTACAGTGCATATTAGCATTTTAAAATTGCTGAGAAGGGCTGTAGTGAGGAAACCTGTTTCCCAATTTTCCCAAATCTGGTTTACCATGGGACACCTTTTTACCCCCATCTTCTTGTTTTTATATGACCTATTAATAAGCCCTAAAAGTAGTGTTCTTTGGAATACTTTTGAGAGACAATGCTCTAGATCATGGGTAAACAACAGTCCAGCACTTGCTTTGTAAATAAAGTTTTATTGGAACACAATCACACCCATTCATGTATGTTTTCTCTGTGGCTGCTTTCACACTACTGTGGCAGAGCTGAGTAGTGACAGACACCATAGGACATGCAAAACCGAAAATATTTATTATTTATCTGGCCCTTCATAGAAAATAGAGTGTCCGCCCTAGCCGATTTAGCTTAGTGGATAGAGCGTCAGCCTGTGGACTGGAGGGTCCCAGGTTCGATTCCAGTCAAGGGCATGTACCTCGGTTGTGGGCACATCCCCAATGGGGAGTGTGCAGGAGGCAGCTGATCGATGTTTCTCTCTCATCGATGTTTCTAACTCTCTATCCCTCTCCCTTCCTCTCTGTTAAAAAATCAATGAAATATACTTTTTAAA
The DNA here is from genome assembly GCF_028538775.1 of Myotis yumanensis. Taxonomy (NCBI): domain Eukaryota; kingdom Metazoa; phylum Chordata; class Mammalia; order Chiroptera; family Vespertilionidae; genus Myotis; species Myotis yumanensis. The sequence goes on along the minus strand of NW_027223754.1, from coordinate 39,211,558 downwards.
AAAGAAAAGAAAATAGAGTATCCACCTCTGCCCTACATGATCAGTTGTAGGTAGTTGTACATGCGAATTAATTTTACCCCTTCTTTTTGTACTCTAGGAGTAATACCTGCAATTTAAAGTAACATTGTTAACTAAGAGAGGATAGAAACGCCAGCCAGACTTATTCATTATATTTATTGTGTCAGAAGCAAAATGCCCTGGGCTGTTGAGGAGATAATTTTATCCCGGCCATTGCAAGAAGGAGAACAGTTATTAATGAGGAAGGGCTCAGAAGGAGGGGCTTGGGTTTTATAGAGGCAGGTACGCAGGAGTGATCATGTGTCTTGTGGGATTCATGAGGAAGAGTGGACAGTCTTGTATAAGTCTTAACAGGCGAGTGGCTTTCTCCCTTTAGCCATTTATCAGACACAGAAGAGCAAAGGATTCTGCAGTCATTTCTGTTTTCCTGAAGCACAGGGCTCAGGGAAAGTTCAACATTGTCAATTGTCAACAAAATCAATAAATTTTATTAAATACCTATGTATATGTAAAATCTGGCAGTAAAATATGGTTTTCAAGGCCACCTCTATCTTTTTCTGTATTTTGCCTTGCATCACTTTTCTTGCCAGTATCATAGTCAATGCAGTTTATGATGCCTCATTGCTTATTGAAATGGAGATGGCACTAATGAAGCCTGCTATTATGAATGAGAGCAAATATACACATCCGACATTTTCTAAAAGGAAAGTTAAATCTAGGGAGTGATGTAACTGGATTGGTTACATATCTTTTTGCCATTGATATATTACTGTACTCTATGGGATATCATTTTCCATCTGTAGAATCTTCATAATAATGATTGCCGTAGGCCTAATTTATTTTTGAGTTAGTAACAGCACAGATTCCACTCAAGACATCAAAGGAGAATAAGACCCTCACACTTAGGAGAGTAGTTTCGATTTGATACCTGTTTGAATGGCTTAACTGATAAGAGTGGGTTAACTGATTAGACACGCTTCTACATCTTTGAATGTTTTATTAAATACTTTATAGACAATAACATTCGCCCCTTGTAAATTATACTTCTATTATTTTTAGTACATTTATAGTCATGCAACCATCACTACAATTCAGCTTTAGAACATTTCCATCACTCCAAAGTTACTTTCCACCTGCCTACAGTCAACCACTGCTCCTGCAGCCAGCCCCAGGCAACCATTATAAACATGTTTATTAACGATGTTCCTCCTCACAGCCATTCTATAAGATTAGTTACCATAATTTCTCAGTTTTACTGGGGAAGAAAGCAAACACCTAGCCCCAGAGCCTTCTGAGCCACTACAAACCTGAGTGTCAGAATCCCCCGAAGGGCTTCTTGGGACCAGGACACCTGGCCCTCTCTCTCGGAATCCTGATTCCTTGAATCTGGGTTAGGGCTCGAAAATCTGCATTTCTAACAGGTTCCCCCTGATGCTGCTCAGTCCAGGAACCCTGCTTTGACAACCATACAATCGCAAGCATGTGAGAAATACTCACTCTTGGGATGGGTCTCATTTGTAGCATGGCGCAGATTATACCAGGAATTGTCTCCCTTTGTATTGAATTTATCGGGGTGACACTGGTTAACAAAATTATACAAGTTTCAGGTGCACAAATCTACAACCCATCATCTCTACACTGTATTGTGTATTCGCCACCCCAAGTCAAGAGTACTAAGTATCTTTGACAAATATTGCTAAATCTAGGGGAAAGAATTATATGCTATGAGACTAAGTGTAAACATAACCACTAAATGCCCTCTGAAAAGTGTTTTCAATCACCTCGAAGTAGCATTGCTGCTTATTTTGTGTATGCCTTATCTGTCGATCATCTGGTAACTTTCATTTCAATGAATTAACATTACGACTGCTGTTTTCATTTTTGCCTTTTAAAAGGCAGACTCAAACTTTGTTCTTATGTCTCTAGTCACAAGCAAAAATGTAAAGGGTAATTTACCCAAATAGAAGAGAAAAAGAATTTAAAAAGCAGGGAATGAAAAGAAAGTACTGACTCACTGCAAACAGCTGCAAAATGTTGCCCTTGGGATAGAGGGTAACTCAATTGTGAAATAATAGCCAAAGCTCACGCTCTTAATAACTTTCTCTTAGCCCCCAGAAAGCTTCTCCACTTAATGTGAGATGCTCGGCAGAAGGTGCTGCCGGTTTGTGGCTGGCTCAGCAGGAAGCCTGGATTGAAAGCTCTTCATTTGTACAAACTCATTTGCATTTGTAATGCTTTTATTTTAAATCTCCTCTAAATGTAAATATTTTGGTCTCTTTTTCTCCATTTTTAAAAATAAAAATATTTTATTTTGAATGTGAGCCTAAATTTTGTTTGTTTGTTTGTTTGTGTATTCGTCCATCCTGTGTCACTGTGGAGTGTTCCATGGGGTGGCTGTGCCAGTGCATTCATGCTACTCCCATAGCCCAGGTAGAGGGGCTGATGGCTGGGTCTCACTCCTTCCTCTGCCTACCCGCCCCTGCAGGGACATCATGAGGGACATGTGTTATTAAGGGGACCTGCAGTGTCTTGGCCTATTTGAGTGCCTACTGTTGGAATCTCAGGCACCATGTGAACCTAAATTTTAAAAGTGAATGGAGTGGCTTTGCATCCTCCCTGAATGGAGTGGCTATAGTAGATGATTCTAGATATTAATGGGGATGATTCTAATGGGGATTACACCCCATAAAGAGCCAGGCTGAGGTTGATGGGAGGTGCCATTGCAGATGGCTTTTGGAATGCAGGGGAAGAATTAGTTAGAAAAGGTTCATTTGCTTGGGGAGGAAGTGGTTCGGTATGTTTCTTACAGAAAGCCTGCAGTTTCCTGTTCCTCAGTAACTGCTCAAATAGATTGTTACTTTTCTAAACAGCAAGAGAGTGGAATCAGCAGAAAGGTGTTTGCTGTTTCATGCAGTTGAGTGCACACAAACGAAGGGACCAGCCAACCTCAGCTTCTAACCACGGGGGAACCCCTGGCATTCTCAGACTTCCGGAGCCTCTTGGATGGACATAGGGTGTGAATTGGCCGCCTCACTGCACCGCCAGGCCAGCCAATCCCTGACCACTGGACGCGCACTAGCAGTGTCCTTGGTAGAGCCTTCAGGAGTCCAACAGACTCTCTGAGCCCGAGTTCTCCCAGAGCTTTTCTAGGTACATCTGAACCCCACACCGAGAGGAGACTCAAACCTCTAAAACTAGCTTGGTTATTAAGGCCAACACTATCCATGACCAAACTCTGCCACTACCATGCTGCAGCCCAGTTCTCTCATACTCAAGCGTGACTTGAGAAAACCCTCCTGTGGTCCGGATTTGGATGTATAGAACCAAAAATGATCAAGGCTGAAGTATTGGTCATCCACACGCTTGCAAATTCCCACCTTCTTCGCATGTGTGTATTGTTTGACTATTGAAGAATGTTAACATTCTACCATTTTTCAGGAAATAGTATGATGCATTTCAGTTCAGTGCTTGGAAGTACTATACCCCCTGCCCCTACACACATGCTTGCTTTCAGCCTCTCTTTAAAGTAGACTTTAAAATAAGAGTCAGATGTGTCATTCAGATAGAAAGAACAATGGCAGATAAGAAAGCAAACTTTCCTTTCTGAAAATGGAGGAGTAGGTACTATGGTATATTGCCTAACTCTCCAGCACCCCACCGTTCTCTCAGAACATTGTATCTTTCATGTTTTCATTCAACATTAACTTTCCTATGGCTTGGATAGGTTGAGATGCCAACCTAAGCAACTTTTACTTTGATTGGAAAATCCTTCAACACATTGCAACTTTACAAATACTTCTAGCCATATCTACTACTGAACCCTTCTGCTTAGCCAGCTGGCTTCCCCAGTGATCTCACTATAGCCTGTTCTTTCCCACCTCCTCCACACCTGGACTTATACCATCCCTACACAAAGAAAGCTTACTATTTCCTCTACCCTTCTTCAGACTCGTTTTACTCCAAGACTTATCTCAAATCTTATCTTCTCCAAACGTCCTTCTCTGACTACCTTAGGCGCTCTGAAATGCGGTAGTATTTCATTTACTCAACACATAGACTCAGAGGAATTTGCTGGTAGGAGTGCCTCAGCTGAGGCAAAACTGGAGACATTTTTGCTGCCAAAACTGGGAGGGGGGAGTGCTATGATATCTACTGGGTAGACGCCAGGCTATGATATCTACTGGGTAGAGGCCAGGGATGCTGCCATTGAGAAAATGGACTTTCGTTGTTTCTAGATTGAACCTAGATGATGTAAGAAACTTGCATCCTTGTAGTACTTGGAGAGTATATCTTAGGTGTGCTTGAACATATTCAGGTAAGAGGCTCACTACTTCACAAGGCCACCTGTTCCACTGGTGGAAAGCTCTGTTAGAAATTGTTTTCTGTGTTGGGTTGAAATCTGCTTTCCTGTAAGTGTTTTCTGTGGGCCATTAAGTTAATTCCTTCCATGCCATGGAGCCTTTAGAGAGAGCTCCCTTGTGATCCCTTGCAGTTCCACATCCCTCACTAGTCTCCACGTTATGCCTGGTCCCATGACTTACCTCTATGTGTGCATGTCCCCCAAATATCGTGCTCAACTTCCTGATGATGGACAGGCACAAGTCTTATTCTTCTAACACAGTTAATCTAATCTTGTCATAGAGATACCATCTCTCTGTAATGACCAGCCCCACAGAGATGATAACCACTGCTGGCAGAGAGCATCAACAGACTGCAAATTATAATCCTGGTACAATGTATTGTCCCTTATGTTTTGTGTAGGGTACTTGTAGGATGATTGCCTGTAAGGTGGAGGTGGGTCTTTTAGTTTGTAAAGCCTGTGTGAAAATTATTTACACAGGTAGGTAGCTTGGAATTATATGCAGTGTTCTTGCTTCTCATTTATGACAACACAATGAAGAAAATACCTCCTACTGCTCTGCTGACCAGTTTGTTGGGTTAATTTGGGAGATAGTGTCGGTAACCTGGAATTGTGCCAACTTCCAATTAGCACTCTGTGTAACCACTGATTTCACTTTAGAAGTAATTACTGTAGATTTTCTCATCTACCCTGAACATAGTGGACACGTTTCAAATCCCATACTGTATTATTCTTGTCTAAAAGGAATTTTTTCTTTAGGTTTTATAGTTAAAAATTTTAAACTTATCTTGATGTAACAAGACTTATTGAAAAGTTGTAAAAATAGTATGAAGAATGCCCCTATAATTTCACCAATTCCCCAAATGTTAACATTTTATTATGGTTAGTTTATTGTGTTTGTTCTCTCTGTCTTTACTCTCTAATTATTTTTCTGTAAGCCATTGCAGAAAGTTGCTAATAGTATTTAAGCATGTATTTCCTAAGGACAACACCACAACATTCTTTTATGTAACCACAGTGCAGGGAATTAACAGTGATACAGTACTATTGACTAATCTACAAACCTTTCCAATTTTGCTAATTTTCCTACTAATATCTTTTATAGCAAAAGAAAAAAATTGTTCTTCCGGTCTAGAATCTAATTCAGAATCACATATTCCCTTTGGTTTTCATGTCCTTGCAGTCTCCTGTGGTCTAGAACAGTTTTTCAGTCTTTCTTTGTTGATCACAACCTTCATATTTTTAAGACAGGCCATTTATTTTGCCAATTGTCCTTCAACTTAGGTTTGTCTGGCGTTTCCTCATAATCGAATTAGGATATACACGTAGGCCGGTGTACCACAGAAGTCTGTTGTGTCCTTCTCACTAGATCTCAGGAGGCACGTGTTTCTGTTCGTCCCGTTACCAGTGACACTACTTTGCCTACTTGGTTAAAGTGTTGTTGGTCAGGGTTTTCCACTGTAAAGTTGCTATTTTTCTTTTTCTATTTGTCTGGTAAAGGAAATAGGTACTTAAGCTGGTAATTTCAACATAAGATGGTAGATGTTAAAACATTCAGACAGCCACAGTGCCATGAGAGCCAGTGACCTGGGAGCTCGGGGAAGGCCTCTGACACGATGACACCTCCCCTGTGACGTAAGGAATGATAGGAGTCAGCCAAGGAAAGGGAGTGGGAGGGCGTGCCAGAAGGACACAACGCTATGCACACAGCCATGGAGCCACAGAACTGCATGGTGTGTTCAGAAAATGACAGTTGGAGTTCTAGGCTTGAGCTCTCAGACCCTGGGATCCCACCTGGAAACCTGAGGGCATGAGATCTCACAGGATGCTGGGAGGAGAACGTCTTGTCCCTCAGGATGTGCGGGGTCTCCTGTTGTGTCACTTCTCGTTGTGGAGTATAAAATTTATGAAAATAAAAATATGAAAAATGTACAAAGGAAGTGAAAAATTAACCTTAATTTGGCTTTGAAGTACATAATCGAGAAGCCTGCCGTTCGTGGCTTGAATAAGAAGTGAAAATTGTAGAATGGTAAAGCACTGTAGCCTGTCTTTCCCCTTTGATACTTAAACATTTTATTTTCGTTTCCACGCGTGCTGACTTACCCAGTCATGGGGTAGCAGATGCGATCAGAGTGGCCAAGACTTGTCCAGGCTCTTGTCAAGAAACCTATAATTCTCCAAGAATCTTCAAATTACCTGCCTGCCAAGTCATTTCCTTTGTTCTTCCATCTATGAGGCCTTTTTAAAAATATATATTTTATTGATTTTTTACAGAGAGGAAGGGAGAGGGATAGAGAGCTAGAAACATCGATGAGAGAGAAACATTGATCAGCTGCCTCCTGCACACCCCCTACTGGGGATGTGCCCGCAACCAAGATACATGCCCTTGACCGGAATCGAACCTTGAACCTTTCAGTCCGCAGGCCAACGCTCTATCCACTGAGCCAAACCGGTTAGGGCTATGAGGCCATTTTTGCAAGGTCAACATGAGTGATAATGTCAGCAAGAAAAGGATTATGAACCTCTGTCTGAATTTCAATGATGTCCCGGTAAGAAGAAAATTTTGAAAGAATTCTTTGAGGTTTTCAAGACCACGTAAATTTTTCCCTAAGAGAAATTGCCAGGTTTGAGGGCTCCTCATACTAGCTTACTGAATCTCAGTCTTCAGCAGTGGCACTTTCATATTTATCTGCTTTTGCCTCTTCTTGCTGGGGTGGCAACATGCGTCTCTTGTCAGGATGATAGGCAAGCCTGTAGTATGCCACAGGACAGATTTCCTTGTTAGGACAGTATCATCCCTCTCATGAGAAAGAGCCTGGTTGCCAGTGTTTCTAAGATAGACTGGTGCTCACTGCCACCTCTGCTGCAGAGTATTTGGCCACAAAGAGATATATTTGTCCATTGTGTTGAGTCACAGAAACAAGATCAAAGCCCATGGGAACTTTGTTGTACTTCCGGATGTAAACAAATCTTAACTATATTTAACACTAACAAAACAGTATTTTTCTTTTACAGATGACAATTTTCCAAACAACACAGAAGAAACAAAGAAACAAATATTTTGTGTGTTTCTGATTCATAGGTTGCTTGGACTAGGATTTTGTCCCTAACTTAAGAGTCTCTAATATGGAGTTTTGAAGACATATTCAATTAAATCATGTTTCTGTCATTTGGGGGAAGGAATAACAGATTCTTTTTTTTTATTTAGAGATAAGATAGACAAATATTTGAGACCCCTCCTCAGATCACTCTAGCTCTAAACGTAATAGAAGTTAAGACATTTGGCAAGAATGGGCTCCCCCTATCCAGGAGAGGAGATGAATAGTCTTGGTTCAATACATTTTCTTCTAGGACCTTCTTTAGATTGGGGCTATTCATTTTAAAATCAATACAGTTATCAGACCCTCCATATTCGAATAAGATTGTAGAAAAGTTTAAAGTCAAATAAAACTCAAACTTCTTCAGTGTATAATTTCCTCTTGCAGATGCCAGACCAAAGGCCAAAGTGATCTAGCATTTATATTTGTTATCATTTGTTGAGACTAGAATTCTCCTTGGGATATATTTATAATTGTTTTAATATTAAAGTGTCTTTACAAGAGATTTGTGCTTAATCAATTTGTATAATAGCATATGAATTCCACTTGAAGTTACCTTGCCAACTTTTCTGCGACTTTTGAGCTCCCCCATGGTTTTTAATAAGCCAAGAGATCAAAGGAATACTCCCCCAGTTGCCCAGATATTGCGCAGTTATGGCTGGTTTTAGGTCACCTAAACCCTGTAAACATTTAAAGAGAACCCTTGTATCAGACGGTTACTTATGGGACAGGAGAGGCCTTTCATCTATGTTCCCTAATCTCACCCTAAAGTACGTGATCTGATTCAGGGACAGCAACTTTGGGGTCAAAAAAAATTAATGCCAGAGTAACCATAGATGCCAAAACACTCTCAAAACTTTGAAACGTGAAATGCGCAAGACTGAATATATGCAAAAGGTACATTAAAGATGACCCTTTCGGCCCAGCCAGCATGGCTAAGTGGTTAAGTGTTGACCCACGAACCAGTAGGTCATGGTTCGATTCCCGGTCAGGGCACATGCCCAGGTTGCAGACTTGATCCCCATTGTGGGGTGTACAGAAGGCAGCTGATCAGTGGTTCTCTCTCATCATTGATGTTTCTATCTCCCTCTCTCTCTCCCTTCCTCTCTGAAATCAATAAAAAAATGTGTTGTTGTTGTTGTTGTTTTTTTAAAGATGATCCTTCTGTAAACAGGGCTCTACCACAGCCTAGGTGGTTCAAACCATACAGATCTATTCCTCACACTTCTCAAGTCTGGAGGTCCACTATCAAGATGTTGGCAGGTTTGGTTTCTTCCAAAGGCCTCTTTTTTGTTGTTGTTAATCCTCACCTGAGGATATTTTTTTCCAGTTATTTTTAGAGAGAGTGGAAGGGAGGAGGAGATTCACAGAGAGAACCATTGATGTGAGAGAGACACATTGATTAGTTGCCTCCTGCACATGCCCAGACCAGGCCCAGGGATCAAGCCTGCAACTGAGGTATGTGCCCTTGACCAGAATCGAACCTGGGACCCTTCAGTCCGCAGGCCGATGCTCTATCCACTGAATAAATCTGCTAGGGCGAGGTCCTCTCTTTTGGTGTGTAAATGGCTTGCCTCTTTCTGTGTCCTCAGATGGCCTTTCCTCCTGGTGTCTCTTTCTCTTCTTATAAGGATATTAGGGCCCTTATGACATCACTTAACCTTATTCTCCTCATTAAAGGCCCTATCTCCAAGTATAGTGATATTGGGGATTAGGTCTCTAACGTGTATTTTGGGGTAACACAATTCCATCGAAACAACAGTTGTGATAACTGTTACCATTTACTGGGCACTTTGTGTGCTGGCAGTTGTGCCAGGCAGTTCACATCTGTTATCTAATTCAAATCTTAACATGGGTAGACTGGGAGGGGGGTTGTTTTTGTTTTTAACCACAATTTTTAAAAAAGTTCTACAAAATAATCTATATTCTCTCACTTAACAGATGAGGAACTGAGACTAGAAAGTGAGGTAACATACCAAAAGCCATACAAAGTTAGGATCTGAATCCAAGTTTTACTCGTATAAGTACCAGCCTATACTAATAACTTCTTAGGTCAGTGGTCGGCAAACTGGCCCCTTGAGTGTGGCTCTTCCACAAAGTACCACGTGCGGGCGCGCACGTGCAGTGTGATTGAAACTTTGTGGCCCATGCCACGGGGCCAAAGAGCCGCATGTGGCTCGGAGCCGCAGTTTGCCGACCACTGTCTTAGGTTGATCAATTATTATCATATATGAAGAAAGAATGTCACTCAGGAGATCGTCCTACCTAGCAAGGGTCAAAGGAGCATTTAACAGTGTATGTTCAGCTGAGTATAGGGGAAAAAGGCTTCTCAATGGACATGAGCTAAAGCACAGACTGAATGTTCGTCCTTCCCCCCTCCCCAAATTCATGTTAAAGCCTTAACCCACAATGTGATGGTATTTGGAGATGGGCCTTTGAGAGGTGATTCAGTCATGAATGGGATTAGTGCCTTATAAGAGGAACCCCAGAGAGATCCCTTGACCCTTGCATCATACGAGGACATTGCAAAAAGATAGCTATCTGTGAGCCAGGAAGCCATCCTGACCAAACACCGAATCTTCCAGTGCCTTGGTGGATTTTCCAGCCTCCAGAACTGTAAGAAATAAATTTCTGCTGCCTAAAAGCCGCCCAGTCTGTGGTATCCTGTTATAATAAGCCAGCGGTCTGAGACAGCCCCCTTGGAAAGACTGTTCCAATAGTGGAAAAGGGTGCCCATACTGCTCCAAGTTGATCCCAGACCAGCAGCGTCAGCATTTCCTGGGAACTTGTTACAAATGCCGGTACCAACCCACTTCTGAATCAAACTCTGGAGGCAGGGCCCAACAATCTGTGTTGTAGCAAGCCCTCCAGTGGAGTTTTGATGCTTCTAATTGGAAAACCACTGCTCATGCTATCTTGAGCACTGCTTAAGATCAGCCAATGCCTCTTCTGCTGATTCCATATTTATGAAACAACTGACTATAATTTATGTACCCACACTGAAGTTAGGGGATGTGCTAGTTTCTTTTATAAGTCTATTTCTGATTATAAATTCATAAGATAGTTTATAATTAATTACTTATGAGCTTGACAAGTGAATCCATGAAAACAATCCAGTCTAAGCTTGTAGAGGAAGTCTAGTTTAAGCCTGTGAAAAAGGCGCCGACCCTGATCCAGAGTGGAGGTTGCTTAGCAACAACAACCTTTCCACCCCACTACTCCCGGGCTCTTCCTTCCATGTAAGACTTGCAACCCAGAGGAAGAACTACAGGTCACCAAAAAGTAGCTGATAATCAGTATTCCTGGCCTCTGGATTATAGATACAAGTGAAATGTTTCTTAGTTTTATTTCATGGACTAATGTGTAACATTTTTTAATTGTAATGGTAAGTGGGGTTAGGCCTTTTTCAATTTGTTTAGGTAGCTATCTTATTTAGAAATTAGTTGATGGGCAAATGACTTCTATGACTAAAGCATTTGACTATTGCTTTTGGCATTTCTGGCCCTCGAAAATTACTGAGTAGTGACAGTTATGAAAGTTAAGAGAGGTTTATGTTCATTGGTATGAATATTAGTATTTGAGATAAATATACACTTTTATGAGAGTGCAGGACAGAGGTTTCTGAGACATATTATAAAGTCATTGCAATTAGTTAGAGGTATCTGTTATATACAAATAACAAGTCATGCTGTTGGGGGTAATTAGAAAAAATGGGAACAAAGTTGAGAAAAGGAGAGAGAGGTAGAGCAGATGGAGAGTACAGGATTTGTCAGTGCAGCCATGGGAGGGTTTAGAGAGCTGAAGGGAAGCATACCCAGGATCTGGGAGTTATATTTACAGCGGGGTCTGATTCTCTGGGAGAAGGGAGCTGAACCCTGGGTAAGACAGGCTGACAGGGCCTGTTGGGGCTATTTGGCTACCTTCTGGAACTATCGTGGGCAGAGCCTGTGCGTTATTGAGAGGGATTGGGAACACCACCAGGGTATGTGGAGATTTTTTCTCTGCTTCAGATGAGCTAAGCATGCAAAAAGAAAAAATAAGTTGCCCAAAGTTCTATCTTAAACATCCCTCTGTTTAAAAGTTTATACGGAGTCAAGGATATTGAACGGCAAAATAGCATGGATTTCTCCCTTTTTAAATAAGCCGATTTTATAGTTATATTTATCTAGTGTAAAAGCATTTGTAAAAACAGATATGTATTTTTTATAGATTTGTGTGAGTAGATTTACAATACCTGTTATTAATATGACTTCAGGAGACTGGGATTGAAGTGGGGCAGGTGTTGTTAGCTTATTCTATGCATCTCTTTACTGTAGGACTTGTACAGCAAGCCTATAACTCTTGTTAACTTTATAAAATACATATTAAATTTTATAAGAGCTTTCCAGGTTTACTAAAAAAATCAGTCCCCAGTTCTCTTTTTTATGATATCTCAAATTCCTCAAATATGAATTTGTTACCAGCAGTTTCGGCTCTCGGCTATTCAGTTCTGCAAAGAATTCAGAGCCAAGAACTCTAGCACTAGATGAAGTTTATGTAGCCTGCAAAGTGAAAGTACACTCAAAGGGAAGATTTGAATGGACCACTCAAAGAGCTGCTTTGGCCTTTTAGAACAGCGGTTGCCAACCTTGCGGACCACCAGTTGGCGACCACTGTTTTAGAAAGAAAGTCACAGAGGCAGAAGAAGTGAGCTAGCTGGGCTGCATGGACTCAGGAAACAAGTTACAGAGGCAAAAGAAGATATGTTGGAAATGTATGATAAATAAGGGATATTTAGTAATAAGCTTCATTATGCAAGCTAACAGTGATCTCTAGAGTAGTTCTCTTCTTGGCACTGGGATGGCTCTGCTCCTGGTAAGGTAGAGAGAGCTAACTTTACAAAGGAAATGGATGTCCTGCTTTTAGACAGGAAATTTATGCCCCACTATTAGAGTACTAATTGCTTTCAACTCAAACAATCCTTACGGCAAAAGTGGCATATTTTGAGGTGGTCTACTATGATCCTCTTTAGTTGTTTTCCCCTTTGATCTTCTCAACCAACAGTTTTACTACACAGTATTATTATCAATTCTACTTTTGTCTCCTTTGTCTTTATATATTATAGTTTCTGAATTTCGGAGCAATGCAAGCCAACATCTTGACATACTACTAGAGTCTGCATTTCTTTAGTGAATTCATAATAGCAAAAATATTTTATTGAAAAACCATATAAGGTCAAAGGTGTTGTTGATGAGTCCCTGGCATTGGCACCCTTCCCAGCCTGGTGTTCCACCTCAAGACGAAAGGACTTACAGGGCAAGGCCAACCTCCCATCATTTTCCCAGTGCTCACTTGTTCTGCACCCTATAGACAGCATCACTTTAACTTGAGATGAGCAAAGAACAATTCAAATAGGAAAAAAGTGGGATGGAGACCATAGCAAAACAGTACACGTCCCTACCTATGTGCTTATTTACATAATTGTGTTTTTATAACATTTTCTGTACTTTTCCGTAAGCTGATACTGCCCTAATTATAGATTTTGAAGAGAACACTTCATTGTACCCCAAATTACATAGTGCTTTAAAAAGGTACCTTCTTACCAAGTACCTTATAAACTCCTAATTACATAAAACAATTCAGGATACAGAATAGAAACAGCCTGTACTGTTAACAGATGTTGGTATTGTTATGTACTTGAATACAAGGCTTTTAAAGATCTATAATATTTTTCTGGTGTAAAAAGGAAAGAAATGACTCATATTGTCATGTGTCACGGAGACTCCAGATCAAACAGAACACACATGGTCTGTTTTGTGAGTTCCGTACAATGCATTGTCAATGGACTTGCCTTTGTGTGTGCAAAAGTGCCACTTATTCCAGCAAATTACCTTTGTAACATTTGTACCTGCTTGTTAGACAGCTTGTGGGCACCTGGGCAAAGCAGAGGCTGGGTCCCTTTATCATGGCACACCTGCACAGGGCATCCCCACAGCGCCAAGCACTGAGGAAGTGGCCCCATTAACAGGTCACTCCTCCAGACCCCCACCGAGGGCTTGCCCTCAGCGCACTCCTTCCCGCAGGTGGAGTGGAGCTGGCTTCCTGTACCATAGCTTTTTTGTTCCATCATTTTTGGTTCTGTCTTAAGACACAGTGATGCAAATAACAAGGAAAGTAACCTCAGTGGAGCACAACTGAGGAAATTAATCCTATGAAGTATTGGACTTAATGTTTAATTTGCAGTTTTCAGCGCTATTGTTAAAAAAGAAAAGCTTCTTAGGATGTTAGAGTTGGAAAGACCCTGGGTTTCTGATTAAAAAACAAAACTTTTAAAAATGGGGTTTGATTTTTGTATTATTGACAAACATTCCCATATGTTTTTCTCCAGGGAAAATTGTCTTCTGGGAACAAGCCAGACATACACACAAATTTACTCATTCCTTCACAGGTTTTGATACTAGCTTTAAGGTAGTTCTTCTTTTCTCTAAGAAAACCTTGCCTTTTGTAGCAAGCATTTTGAAAGTTGAGTTGCTGAAATGGGTTTCATGTATTTTTGCTTTTTGTTTTGTTTTTGTTTTGTTTTGTTTGTAATTTTCTTCCCACCCTGATTTTTGTGATTCTTTCCCTGGAAAACTGTCCTTAATGAGATTGGTGTTCCTTGTGGTACATTGACTGGTCCAGGAAGACTGAAGTTCAAGAACCAACTCAGCAGTAAAAAAATAAAACCTTGACTATAGATTGATTCATAAATGTAAGTGAGCGAGTGTTGAAAGTGATGCATTATGTCACTGCAACATATTGACATTATCAATTATATGTCATTAAACAGCTAAGCTAACTGAATGATTTACTTTGTGTTTAACTGCCTTTCAATTAAAGGGAGCAAATGCTGAGGAACTGGGATGCAATATCAGTAACCATATATTTTCTCCTGTTAACACCAGCATCGCTGACCCGCACATGAGGGGTGTTTGAGCATTTTGCTGCGGGCTGTGCTGCCCTAGTTTAAATGGTCTAAATAAGCGATTAATGATTGGGAGCAGGCCCGAACACTGCTTCCAGATCTGTTCCTTCATGCATTTCCATGATGTCACCTCGCTGCATGCTTGGGAGGCGTTATTTCCGGGTAGTTCACACTATTTTCCTGGCATTTGTTTCCATTGCAAGAGTCCTTGATGTTTCTTCATAGTTGTTTTTTAAAGAAATATTTTTTTAGCATAATGACCTAAACCTTAGGTTGTTGGTTTTCCAGTAGCAATACAGGTGTTCTCAGTTTTGCAGTCAGACATATGAGGGCTACTCTGTATCGTGAAAGGTGGACTGTTGCCCTCAACAAAGGAGCTCTAGGCTTTTTCCCCCACGTTTCAGTGGTGATAACTTGAACCAGACATCTAGTTTCTTGGGACATTGTTTTATTGTCTTGCAAGTTAATACGGTGTTTGGGTTTCACAAGGTTAAACTATACAAAGGGTTTCTCAAATGTGCACATGCGGTAGATGGGTATATTAACTGTTACTCTGAAGTTGAGAATGTGAACTATTAACTGACCCACTGCATTTGTTCTCTGTGTAAAATTTTGTTATAACAGTGCTAATTACTAAGCAGCTGAATTTGTGAAAAAATGCACAGCAGTAATTTGCACCTTACTGTTGCTTTGCCATTAAAGAAATTGTGAACATATACATCGGGCGCATGCAATTGATTTATGAAATTCTGAAGAACACGTTTCTTTATGGATCTTTAACAGTTGGACTTTGTAGCATTTGGTTTCTATATTTGTGCCTTTGAGACCTCATATTACCCCAATAAGAGCTGTGGAATGTTGCGTAGAACGTTTTAAACAGGAAGAAGAGCGTTTTGCAGTAAGATCGAAACTTTTAAGTTATTACATATGCTTTTGTTTTTTATTTTTTTGCTAGTTTAAGAAAAGGAAGAAAAGATCTCCTGTCTAGTTCCTTCCTATCGATGTGAAATCATGAACTGCAGTAGTCAGATTTGAGTGTTCTGGTGACCGTGTTAAAATTGCTATTTCAGTGGCAAGTTAAATGGTTCTGTTCTGTTGGATCCACAGCCTTGAATAGATGCTTCTCCATAATTAAGAGTCCATAACAGACCTAAACCAGCCGAGTTCTGTTCTTTGTTTTGTTGTGCTTTGGCCTATGAGAACCACTTCGAGTCTTGGGACATCTTTTTTTTTCCCTGTGGGTGGGTCAGAAACATTCGCTTCAGGTAGTTTACAAACGTTATGGAGTTCTGACTATTTGAAAACTGCACATTCCATGTTTTCATACTTGCACATTTAGATTAATTCCACA